>NC_036460.1:31567750-32167750 GCF_002775205.1 Xiphophorus maculatus
TAGTGCTTGAAGATATTTTTTTCAATTGATTGCCAAATTTCATGTTGAAGCTTTAGAAAAATTCAGTCTTTATTAAACAAAACATTCAGGTGGTCAAATCTCTAAGCAAGAAACTATTTTTTACAAAACCTCCAGTGGCCTAACTGTTGGCACATCTACTAAGTTTCTACAAAATACATGCAACTGAAGTATTCTGTTTACTTTATACTTTACTTTTGCATATTTCCCATTAAATTCTAAGCAATAAACCATCACTGTTTCTCTGTGGTGTAACTATGATGTGACACAGAGGCCCATTTCTCTTAGTGTGTCCAAATTCAGGTGCTGTATCATTGGAAGGCTGCATTTGAAGGCCAACTATGTCTCACAGCAATTCAATGAAATCTGTCCGATTTGAAGGATGCGTCTGGTGTGTCTTTCTCAGCATCCCGAGATTCATTGTGTTTTGAACAGGGAATTTCTGTTCTTCTAAACAATGGCGGATGAGATTTAAGCATAGGTATATTAAAATTAGCTGTTCAAAAGCTAAAATCTTATGGTGATTGTGTTGCTAGGCTTTTATTATATGCAGACGTGTGTAGTATCATTTTTGTCCCCAAAACGTTTTATGATCAACTTGTCAATTTTAATAAATAAAATGATTAAATTAATTATAGATTTTTTTTAAAACTCTGCAAGATTTTGAGCTCTATTTTGCCATGTTTGGCATCATCATTGCTGCTAGGAGACAGGACATGCATGGGGATAAATCTAAAGGAGACCATGGACATTGAATTTTCACAAAGAATGACACTAAAAATAACAATAATATGTTTTCAGATCAGTTTTTGTGTGGTGTTTTATTGGAATCTTACATGGCTTTTTGACATAAGTTTCTATCCCACATCCTTGGAAAATTTTAGTTTTAACTTAAAATTCTAAATATAGAAATACTTGTTCTTTAAGGATGATACCAAATTTACTAAAGTAGCTATGTACCTAATATTATAATTTGTCTTATAATAAGAGTCATGTGACAGTAGCAGCTCTAAGCAAGTTTTATTTTTCTGGTCTGAAAGCAAAAATGTTTCATTAGGTTGCAAAGGTTGCAGACTTCTGGGCATTCGATTTCATAGCTGCTCTCTTCTGGTCGATGAAGGCCAGATCCTCTGCAGGATGTAGCCCCTGAATTCAAACCCACCCTTAGGCACTGGCCTGGATGAGGTTCGTGTTTATCTGGCCACCATGCAGTCTCACAATCTCAGAAACTCTCTGATAAAGAACTGCAGCAAAGAGTAGCATCTAGTGGACTGACTGTGGGATCAGTATGATCAAAGATCAAATACATCACCTGGGATCGCTACAGGATATCTTAGGAGACAATGCATTTTGATTGAGAGGAGGATGTCTCATTTAATTTCCTGGAACTACTGTCAGGTTGCATGGTCTTTCAGAACTCTTAATCTTTGCAACAATTTGAAATTTAAACAGCTGCAAAATAGCCAAATGTCAGCAGCCTGCTGTGTTGTAAAAACAGCAACAGTTTCATATAAAGTAAACCTTGACCCATTAATAAGAAACTGTCTTAACTAGGAGAAGTAATGTTTTCTAATTTATTTTAACCTTGAAACTCATGTACAGAAACTATCCAATATAAAATGAAAAAGGAAAATGAAAGGACTGTGACTGAAATATTGAGAAAAGCAGCTGTCATGAAAGTCCACATGTTGGTTTTTTCTGCGTTCACATCCCCAGTCCTAAAATATTCACGCTCATCGTTGACTTCTAAAATTTGTATGAGTAGATGTGCAAAGTATTTTGTCTCTGTATTGTCCTTTGATGGACAGGTCGTGTCCCTTGGTGTCCCCTGTCTCTGGTGCATTGACTGCTGGTGATGCATATCTCTCAGGAACCTTGATGCATTACACAAAATGAATAATTGTATGGAAATCACAAATTCTAGTCATCGTCCTATCATTTGTCATGTATATGAATTTGCTTGTACTTTTTACTGAGATTAGTAGTATGTCAATATTTCATGTAAAGTACCATAATTTCCAGACTACTGAGCCCTCCCAATATAAGCCACATCCACAAACTTTGAAAGAAAAAGCAACTTTTTTCATGAGTAACAATTATATATATATACTGTATACAGTATATACAGTATATATATATATATATAATCTAAATCCCTTCTCACCCACCGCGGGTGGTTCTTATCCTCTGAGCTCGGGTCCTCTACCAGAGGCCTGGGAGCTTGAGGGTTCTGCGCAGTATCTTGGCTGTGCCAAGGACTGCACATTTCTGGACTGAGATGTCTGATGTTGTTCCTGGGATCTGTTGTAGCCATTGGTCCAGTTTGGGGGTGACTGCCCCGAGGGCCCCGATGACCACAGGCACCACTGTGGTCTTCACCTTCCAGGTCCTCTCCAGTTCCTCCCTGAGGCCCTGGTATTTCTCTAGTTTCTCGTGCTCCTTTTTCCTGATGTTGCAGTCGCTTGGTATTGCTACATCTATCACAACGGCTTTCCTCTGTTGTTTATCCACTACGACAATGTCTGGTTGGTTCGCCATTACCATTTTGTCTGTCTGGATCTGGAAGTCCCACAGGATCTTAGCTCTGGCGTTCTCCGCCACCTTTGGGGGTGTTTCCCACTTTGATCTCGGGGTTTCCAGTCCATATTCTGCACAGATGTTTCTGTACACTATGCCTGCAACTTGGTTATGTCGTTCCATGTACGCTTTCCCTGCCAGTATCTTGCACCCTGCTGTTATGTGCTGGACTGTCTCAGGGGCCTCCTTGCACAACCTACACCTTGGGTCTTGTCTGGTGTGGTATATCTGGGCCTCTATTGCTCTGGTGTTTAGGGCCTGTTCCTGGGCGGCCAGGATGAGGGCCTCTGTGCTGTCCTTGAGTCCAGCTTTTTCCAGCCATTGGTAGGATTTACTGATATCAGCCACTTGGGTTATTTGCTGGTGGTACATCCCATGTAGGGGCTTGTCCTGCCATGATGGTATCTCTGGCACCTCAACCTCCGTTCCCTGTTGTCTGAGATATTCACTGAGCACATTGTCTGTTGAGGCTATGTCCCTGATGTATTTATGGATCTTAGTTGTTTCGTCCTGGACTGTGGTTCTCACACTCACTAGTCCTCTGCCTCCTTCCTTGCGGCTCGTGTACAGTCTCAGGGTGCTGGATTTGGGATGGAATCCTCCATGCATTGTTAGTAGTTTTCTAGTCTTAATATCCGTGGCTTTTATCTCCTCCTTTGGCCAGCTAATTATTCCAGCAGGGTCTGATTACTGGCAGGGCATAGCTGTTTATTGCGCGGATTTTGTTCTTGCCATTGAGCTGGCTTCTCAGGACTTGCCTTATTCGTTGGAGGTATTTAGCTGTGGCTCCTTTCCTTGTGACCTCATCGAGGTTGCCATTTGCTTGTGGTATACCTAGGTACTTGTAACTGTCCTCTATGTCTGCTATTGTTCCTTCTGGGAGTGAGACCCCTTCTGTGCGGATGACCTTCCCCCTCTTTGTGATCAGCCGACCACACTTCTCTAGTCCGAATGACATCCCAATGTCCGTGCTGTAGATCCTGGTGGTGTGGATCAGTGAGTCGATGTCTCGCTCACTCTTGGCATACAGCTTGATGTCATCCATAGACTTTTGCAGTCTCGGGCAACTGTGCGGTCTACGAGGAGTTGGTGTTTGGCTCCTCTGCTATTTACACCGATACCTTTCTGTGCCGTGCTCATGTGTTTATCCATGTGTTTGCTTATCTTGGCCGCTATGATGCCTGACATGAGCTTCCATGTTGTGGAGAGGTCGGTATTGGTCGGTAGTTGGGTGGGACTGGACCCTTTGATGGATCCTTCTGGATTAGGATTGTCCGCCCTTCAGTTAACCATTCAGGGTGAGTCCCACTTTGTAGCAGCTGGTTCATTTGGTCTGCCAGTCGCTCATGGAGGGCAGTGAGTTTCTTTAGCCAGTAGGCATGGATCATGTCAGGCCCTGGTGCTGTCCAGTTTTTCATACCTGAGACTCTTTCTTGGACATCTGTCACAGTGATGGTTACCAAGGCTTGCTCAGGGAGGTTATTATGGTCCTCTCGTAGAGAGATCAACCACTGTGCATTGCTGTTGTGGGACGCCTCCCTTTCCCATATGCCTTTCCAGTATTGTTCAGTCTCCAGCCTTGGTGGGTCTACTCTGTTGTTATTACCCTGCCATTGAGAGTACACCTTAGCTGGTTGAGTGGAGAAGAGCCGGTTAATCCTTCTGGATTCATTCTCCCTTGTGTATCTCTTTAGGCGGCTGGCCAAGGCTTGGAGCCTCTGTTTGGCAGTTTCGAGTGCTTCAGGTATGGAGCCTCTGTTTGGCAGTTTCGAGTGCTTCAGGTATGGGCATCTGCCTGTACTTTCTGGGTACTGGTCTTTTCATTGTACCCTTGTGGAGCTCTGACAGTTGGCTCACTTCCCTTGATTTTAGCCTCTAACCGTCTTTTCCATGGTGGGTATTGGGTCTCATGGCGGCTCTTATAGCCAAGTGTCTCAAGGATCACTGATGCTGAGTTGTAGATCAGCTCATTGGTTTCTGTTATGGTGTTGGTAGGGATTGTTCTCAATGCTGCATTCACATTCTCAATGATCTCTGATGGTACTTCACTCAGCCGTTGTAATTGGCGCCGAGGAGGTCTGGTTGTCATTCGGGTCATGATTTTCTCTCTCAGGTCAGCAGCCGTCTCGTTCAGCTCTGATTCGCTCAATGGGGCCGTGTATCCCCTGACTGGGTGGGGACTTGTAGTTAAGTTCCCACAGTTCTGACATCCAGGTTCCTCCTTTTTGCCGTAGCATTTGTGTTGTATCTCGTCAATCTCAAGTTGTGATAGCAGTTGCCGTTTGCGGATGTTGGAACACTGTGCTACTAGTTGTTTAGCGCTTAGTGTTGACTGGGGATGTCGAAGTAACCATTCCTTCACCAGTCTTTGCATGTAACCTCTCTGATTAGGGTTACTTGAGTAGTAGCATTCCAACAGATCCACATTTTCATCTCTTGCCCATTTCCGTCTTGTTCCAGTAGCCCATTTGTCATCAAGGTGCTCTGGTTCCCCAACACCTGACGCAGACCTTGTTTGGCCGGGCAACGTCTGAGCCGGCATGTTATGCATTTTTGTGTCTCTCATGGTATGAGGGACCATGAGAGACCAGAGAGACCTCAAGCTATGAGGGACCAAGCTTGAAGGGTCTTGCCTAAGGACCCAGACTGGATTCGAACCCTGCCCTCTCGGGTGATATACCGATGCCTTATCTATTGAGCTATCCAGCAGCACTTTCTATATATATATATATATATACACAGTACACAGTACAGACCAAAAGTTTGGACACACCTTCTAATTCAATGGGTTTTCTTTATTTTCATGACTATTTATAAGGCAAGAAATCCCACTTATTAACCTGACAGGACACACCTATGAAGTGAAAACCATTTCAGGTGACGACCTCTTGAAGCTCATCAAGAAAATGCAGAGTGTGTGCAAAGCAGTGATCACAGCAAAAGGTTGCTACTTTGAAGAAACTAGAATATAAGGGCTATTTTCAGTTGTTTTACACTTTTTTGTTTAGTGCATATTTCCACATGTGTTATTCATAGTTTTGATGCCTTCAGTGTGAATCTACAATGTCAATAGTCATGAAAATAAAGGAAACTCATTGAATTAGAAGGTGTGTCCAAACTTTTGGTCTGTACTGTATATATATATATATATATATATATATATATATATATATATATATATATATACAGTATATATGCTACACTTGTCTATAAGCTGTGTCCACATTTTAGCATAAGATATTTACGCATACATTTTTTTTTCAACTTTTACTGAAATATGTAGCAGTAACCTGCTACATATTGTAAATTCTTTATGTACCATAATTGTTTTTTTCTGAACATTACCTGTGACACGGCTGCTTAAAAAAAACATCCAGTAGTCTGGCAGGAAAAGTCATAAACTGCTATCTTCATCTTCCTCCTGCTCACAAAAACCACTAAAGTTGTCTTCTTCAGTGTGTGAATTGAACCGCCTCACACACACTTCCATGGTCTTTCTGTAGTTGTTTCTTTAAATGTCATGTGTCTCCTTCATCACACAGCAGTCCAGCCTTTTGAAACTCTTTGATATAAATCCATGTATTAGCACATCTCAGTGTTCAAAGCTTGTGACAAAAGCAGTGGCTCATAGTCTGAAAATTGAGGTATTTTTAATTTAAGCTTTTATATTAACATTTTATACTAGTAGTTTTTTTGAAGTTATCAAATGTAAGATGCACCAAATTATGTTACAATTATTCCCAGGTAAAATACTGTAAGTTGATTCAAAATACATATGTATGTACTGTATATAAATATGTCCTAATCACCTGGAGTTTTCAAGTTGAGAAAAATCCAGATATAGCCCAACAGATGTTTGCTTCTGAATCTTTTTAGATTAGCAGTTATGTGTATGAGCTTCACTGGGGTGTTGGACTTGGATGAGAGGACACTAATCAGAGGAAGCTGGAGCCAACGATGGGATTAAAGTCATAACACAAAAACAATCAGCTGGGATAAGTAGAATACTATCACCATGGGTTACCACCCCCACCCCAGTTCCTGTTACACATAGGAAGGATAGAATGAAGCTGCCTTGCTTAGTTTAGAGTTAGAACTTTGTTTCACGTCAACACGACAGAATGCTCACCATCGTTTTATAAAGTGCTTTCTGTGTGGACTTTTATTTTGAGACTGATGAAGAGTTTAAATGTTGCTTTGAAGAATGAAAGAGGAAATAAATGTTTTGGTTCTGTTAGTATCCTTCAACTCTCAGATGATTATCAGTATGAATAAAGTTTTCTATGATAGGGTGATTACTGCTTCATAGTCGTCTTCCTTGAAGAGGAAGAGGACAGTTTGTGGGACAGGAGATTCATTAGTTCAATCTAATCTTACCCTAAAGACTTGTTCACGGTTTATGGTCAGAATAGTTAACTCTTTCCATCTGGTTATGCATAAATATGCTCAAAGTTTCTTAATGCTTCGCAGCCTTACTCGTCATAAAATATTTATCACCAAACCTTTTCAGTTTTTGTCTCACAGAGTAAGAGTGGCAGAGACCTGTGACTCTGGCTAATGTTGGTTTTAAGTAAATTAAAGAAAGACAAGCAGAGTGGTTTAATAACAGTTATAATATTTTTAGCATTTCATATCTGCTCTTTGTAAGTTATTGCAACATTTATCAATAACTATAAATGTTATTTATAGTTTTAATTCTCATCTCTGGATCAGCCTCACACCCCCACACATCCAACCCCACTGGGAATTCCTGACCTTACCTTCAGGAAGCATTGAGCTCACAAATGATAATAGTCTCAGTGTTGGGGTTAAACCGTATCTTACCCCGTCAGTCTATATTATAAAGCTCTGCTAACATCATCATGTCCATCTCTGCATTAATACAATATGCATAGTGTTAAAATGAACCATTTTACTTTTACTATACTGGAACACTGACATGTACAGAATCAGGAATTCTGGTCCACCTCAGAAATCAGACTTTTCTTACCCACAACTGCACAGTTTGTTTTAGTTTGCATTCGAGGGATGATTTAGCTTGTGTGTTTGTATGAAAATGAAAGTGTGTATACTGGCGCCTGTGTGTTTGTGAGAGAGAGTAAGAGGATTAAGGCCTGTTCACAGCCAAAGCATTTCGGACCGTCCCCTCTGTTCCTATTGACTGATGTGGAAAGAAAGTGCTGCTGTATTTTTATACATCTCAAATTCTGTAAAATCTTTTCCCCAAAAAATACAAAAATGTTTATTTAACTCAACAAAGCAGAGAGCAGAGCTGTCTCTCCTGCAGATATCATAGCCTGACCTGAATAACCTGCCTAATATCAAGCTCTGCATCTTGTATTTACTTGTATTTTCTTCTTCAGTGTGGCAGGCAGCTGCATAATGGCTTCTCGGAACAGGTAGAAAGAGTGCACGGATTTAACTATACACAGGAAGACTCGCGGGGATACGAGTCTTCCTGTTTCTGTGTCTTAAAGGAGATGAAATGTACCGTCGTTGTTTATATTACAGTTAGAAAACCCCATCTTAGATTCTTCTATTAGCTTTCATGTTTCAAGTGTTCTGTGTTTTGGCATTTTTCAGGATAAACCTCTCAAACAGAAGCACAAAATATTTGTCAGCTCAAAACCATCCAATCTCTTTTAAATCCCGTATCAGCTGAACCTGACAGTAGTTTCCATGCCTACCCTGGTCTCTCTCCAGATCAGCATTATCTACGCATCACATCACACAAAACCATGTAGTAAATAACCTTATTGCTTTACCTTGCAACATGAGTCCCAGAGGAAAATATCCCCAACATGGGAGCACTCTGGGATTGTGTTGGGGGCGTGAGAGGTTAAGACTTGTTGAATAGCTGGTAGGCGTCACACAATGAAGTGGATTAGGGAGCACTAGAAAGGGCCTTTGGGGCTTTGCTGGGGCGTTCAGCAGCTTACAGCACCTACAATAACAATGACACATTGAACAGCAAAGCGACTCCAGCTGGGGTTGGCGAAAAGGCAAGCTGGGAGGGTAAGTGGTGGCAGTCATGGTTAGTGGTGGGCAAAGAAGAAAACCTGGGTTGGTTGCGCACAGTTAACTGGGCTTTTTATTTATTCTGTGTAGAAATTAAAGTCAGTTCAGTTTGTAAAAAACAAAAAAACAATGGACCATTCCAAGACTCGGTCTTTCTCAAGGACCCTCAGGAGAGAGGCGGGACAGAGCTGCAGAGGTGAGGCTCACTCTAAACTCTTATTTCTGCTTAGTTGTTGCCATCACTGGAAAAAAAGGGTAATATTACAGATGACCTATATTCCTACAGTTACAGTTATGGGAAAAAGAAATGATACCCTCTTTCTATTCTAGGGTTTCACATATCAGGACGATAAAAATTTTGCAAACCTATGTTGTGCTGCATGATTGTTTTTTGAGGCAGGAAGCTGTCTCCTTGCATTTCTATGAGTGTTGCGCTGTCTAATGCCAGTGGGAATTTGCTGGAATATTCGCTCCTGTCTTAAATACTTTGAACTTCTTAGACTTTCTTGCTAGAGAACGAGCGGCTACGACGGCTTTAGTCTTTTGGACTAAAGCCGAATTAATAGCCGCTGATTGCAGCTGTTGTGTCCCTAAAGTTCCTGCTGATGTATTTCTATGCTAACAGCACAGGTACGTTCCAGAGCAGCAAACTGCTAACGTTCCTTCTTTTATAGATAATTCATCAATCAACTTCATTGATTAGCAGCTCTTGACTGATCCATTCTTTTCTAAATCTCTAGGATGAACTTACTCTTATTTTGTCTTGGTTATATATGATAAGTAATCATAGCAATCTGTTGTGTTTTGGTACTCTGCAACTCTGAAAATTAGATTTAACCTTTAGAGATCATTTATATTTCTAGACTTTGAGTACAGTTACATGTTTGTCCATTGTGGTTTATAAGAAGAAATCATATTGCTCTACAAACAGAATATTTATTAATAGTAAAACTATCAGCTATTAGCTTTTTCAACCATTAGCTTGCATTTGCCTGGTAAGGCTTAATATTAAGTGAAACAAAGCTGTTGAATGGACAGTGTTCCCCTCCGCCTGGGATTACTTCAACGTAACGGCCCTGTGTTGTTTTGGGGGGGAATTAGAGCAGTGGGGGTGGAAGAGCTGGCAGTAGGCAGGGATAACACCACAGCATGGCACATGGTGCCTGAGCTGGGATAATAATACTACGGTTGGAAAGAGGGTTTCTGAGCCCAAGTGAGAAACTCCCACTTCCTGTGTACCCGACCTGCCAAATACAGTGTCCACATTAGCTCTCAACATAAGCAGGAAATATTAAATCCGTACTGTGGTTTGATGTTATTAAAGTAACTTTAAAAAGACTTTCAGCCATTTAGTACTCTTTTTTGTTTTTTCATTTCTGGGTGAGTGGACAGTAGAGAGAATCTTAGTGATCTTGTGTTGCAGTATCTGTTATGTTATTTTAATGACTTGTTAACATCACAGTGTTCATCTGAAACATTGGTTCTCCTGTTATGAATACTATCAGTTTTTCATAATCAGAATTCATTTTGTTGTCATTGAGCACAAAAGAAAACATAACTCCCGAAGGCAAGTCAAATTGAATAAAATAATAATAAATAAGTATATCTCAATAAATATAAAAACATAGTAGAAACATAGACCAACTGAGATGTTAAGGAAAAATAAATAAATAAGATCAGGTTTTAGATAAATTAGCCGTGTTCAGGGTAACAACAGTTTGGGTAAAAACAGTTTTTCACTCTGTTTGTTCTTGACTTTATTGCCCTGAAGACCCTCCCTGAGGGCAGGAGTTTGAAGAGGTGATGATCGGGGTGTGAGGGCTCCTTGATGATGCTGCGGCCTCTCTGGAGATCTGGCCTCTAGATATAAAACAAGGCAAACACTGTATGCTTAAAAACTGTTCTTTATTAATCAGTCTCACTCCAGTAGGTGTCATATGTATGTTAGGTCATGAGTGCTAAAGCAACACAAATGATCTGCATTTATTGCTACCATATCAGCCTACGGTAAAATTGTTGTTTAAAACTGTGGTTGCCAGGGCAACCGAGCCAAATTTCAACATGGCTGCATTATAATTTATGTAAAACTTTCATACTGCTGATATTTATAAGGGGCCAGTTGCAGCAGAATGTATTAACAAACTTAAAATATTTTAACTTTGTCTGCATTTGATCAGTATGTTTTAAAATTTAATAATATGTTTTAAAACTTCATACTGATGCAATTTGGCAGCATAGAAATAAAAGCTGATTTGATTGACTGATGAAATAATAAGCACATAAGTGTTATCTTGAAGTTCTATTTCTGTGACCCTCCAGAGGCTCGAGGTCCACATAAATTGTTATGGTGCGCCGGTTTTGGCCTGCGGTCCTTGAGTTTGACACACAAGAGCTACTGGGCTGCATGGCTCACTTTATAAATAGCTCATAATTAGAGTATTGAATACATATTTGCAGCTTTCCTCAGTGTTATGCCAGTACTATTGATGCTCTTAATTATCAGTGGGCCTTCTCATCACTTTCATGCTCAGAGGACATTTTTCTCCAAGTTAATTTTCGTCAGTGGGCTTGATGTGGGCCTGCAGATCCAGATGCATTCAGTGGTTTTGTTCTGTTAATTTGACAAAGTGCCGTGGACAAAACCCACGTGTTCTGATCTCATGGCCGTTGGTGATCACATCGTCCTCCTGATTTATAGACGACGGTTCTGCTGAGTCTCGGATGCTAGTTGGTGTGTGTGACTGCGTTGCAGCAGCCAGTGTGAGCCGAGCGGCCGGCAGCAGAAGGAGATTAAACACAGCTGGACGTCACAATGCACTGCATGCATCACAGTCTAAATACTGCGCCTCCATTAGCCGCACGGCATTTCATCCACACATCGACTGATATGGTTGACAGCTTGTAATAACTGTAACTAATTCCTCATGATCAGATCTTGACCAGAGCGGCTTGGACGATCCACAGTGGTGTTTATGATAACAATGTACGCTACAGAGAGAAAATCTACACCATCTTTAAGATGAAAATCTGGAGACTTGTTGCAATAATCATTTCTCTCTGCTGCGTCTCTGTCCAATGAGCTCGTTTTCTTTGTGGTTCTTACGTAGCTTTTTGCTACATAAGAACCACAAAGACAACATATGAAAAGCTGACAGATTTTTACTTTGTCAATTTATCTCCTAATCATGGGCAAGAAGGAGCTGAAGCGAAGGGAAAAACTCCATAAAACTGTCATGAGTTTATGGATTAAGAAATAACGTTTATTTCTGTTTATTTCTGGGGAAATAAAGAGATTATGAATAAGTAGCTGAAATGAGCTTCACCACAAGGTTAGCTGACCTCAACCACAGATTGATTGATTGATTGATTGATTGATTGATTGATTGATTGATTGATTGATTGATTGATTGATTGATTGATTGATTGATTGATTGATTGATTGATTGATTGATTGATTGATTGATTGATTGATTGGGAAAAATTAAAGAAATAATCCAAGCATTATTTTTCTGAATTCACCAATTTTAATAACTATTATAATATAGTTTCAAACTAATAGTCCAGTTTTCTAAACAAGCACTGATTTTAAAACTAACTGAAATAACAGATTGAATTCAACATTATTAATAAGTCAGATTTGTTTAAAATTGCCATTAATTAAATAATTTTCTTATTTGTTGTGGGACATTGTTTATCAATCAAGCAATTAAAAATATTATTTTTCTCTTCTTGCAATATATTGCAGTAAACTTTAAGAATCCAAACATATTTAAGTAAATCAAGCGTATCTTCCTGGTTTCAGATCAAGCTTGCCTGATGGGCCTCATGTATTTTCTGTCTTATCAATTATTAAGACCCACCTGCATCATTGTTTTGATAAACATTTTCTTTTCCTCAGTAAAATATGGTAGTGATTTTATTACACTTTCCTGAGTAAGTCAGTCTGAGTGAGATAATACTCAGACTGACTGTTAGCTGCCAAGGCTAACATTAGCAGCTAATTTATAACTTTTATAAAATGACAATATGTCACGACATGCTGACAGATAATCTGTGAAACGATCACAGATTATCCTCCACCTCTTCCATGCTAATGTAGCTGTCTGAAGACGTGTATCATTCCTGAGCAAAACCAAGCAATCAGAGCCAGGTGGAGGGTCTTAGTGCTGTCAATCAAACTCTCATACTCGCTGCTAAATGTGCTAATGATGGAGAAACAACTTACTGTTACAGAAAAAACATTCATTGGCTGTTATCGGTGGCCATGCTAACTAGTTCAGCGTAGCGCGGACCAAGAGGACAAGGCGGAGGGAGGATGAGCAGCACTACATGCAGTTGTGATTGACAGCGCTAAGACCCGCCTCCTGGTTGTTTCTAGAAGGCAGAGGAGCTCCATTTTTTATTCACAGATTATCTGTCTCATACTGTCTGTTTCAACAGATAAGAAAAAAATATTTTTTAGAAAGGTTACGTATTATAGCTTTAATCCGTGCTGCTGACAGCAGGTTTCTGTTTGTGTCTCCTGCAGAGCTGCAGAGGGAGGGCAGCATCGAGACCCTGAGCAACAGCTCAGGCTCCACCAGCGGTAGCATCCCACGCAACTTCGAAGGATACCGTTCCCCTCTGCCCACCAACGAGAGCCAGCCGCTCAGCCTCTTCCCCACCAACTTCCCCTGAAGCTTCGGCCCACCTGCTCAACACAAGTTCCACAGCAGCGGGAATCAGATGTGGGTTTGTTGTTGTCTGCTGTCCCACAGCTGGTGGGACATGAGAGGCAGCCCAGCTGGATACCTGGTCAAGATTCTAAACTCACATTCTGTTGTTTGGTGAAGCTTTAGCTGATTTTTTTTTTTCTTTTAATTAGTTAGTTCTAATGCCGTGATGTCCATAAAATAACAATCCTTTTATTGTTTCCCCCACATGTTAGCTAATATCCAAGTGGAGACGTGTTTTGAGAGCCAGTATTTTTTCCCATATTCACTGATCCACCTGGGAACAGTCAGGAAACATTTTTAACTTTTTTTTTAAACTCAGCCCCACAGAATAGTCTGAGCCTGCCTGTTGCTTGTTGCTTGTTGCATTGTCATTAAGTCCGCTGAGCGTCCTCAATGTGTGTTGCTGATTTTTTACGGAGCGCCTCTGGGCTGCAAGAAAAAAAGGAGAAAAAAATGTACCGTACTCCAGGCAGTGATGTAAAACTCCTCCCCCTTCCTTTCTCTCTCTGTGTTAATGTGTGTGTGTGTCTGTGTGTGTGTGTGCGTGTTTAAATGTGTGTGGCTGCTTTCATGGCCCCTCGCTAAATGTTTTTGATTGAATTTACTCCCTTCTTGCCTTTGATTTTCATGTAATTACATTTTACAAAAGATGCAGTAATGAGATGACACTATTACTACATTGCAGAAGTAATTTAGATGTTTACAGAATAATTGAAATATGTTTCTGAATTTATCAAGATGGATTCCCTCCGCTGCACTCAGCCGTTCCATGTAGAACATTCTGGTTTTGCACGCTGAACTCAGTCTTCTGTAGTTTGTTTTACATGTTTTGACCAAAATCTTGAAAAATCTGTAGATGTTTGGAGCAATGTGTTTTCCTCCTGATAGCTTTTCCTTTAGCATAGAGGAACATGATTTATTTGTTACCTGTAATTTTTTTTTTAATTAATGTAAAGAAATTGGATTATTTACAAACTGACAATATTGTGCATGATAGTCATCAGGTGGACTGAAGTCCATGGATCTAAAAACTGGAGAGCAAACGTTTGCTGTTGATAATAATCTAACTTTGCTTCCCAGCATTCATTAATTAAAAGCTTAATAAAAGTAGATAACTTTTTTTCTGTTTTTATGTGGATTGCTCCAAATGTGTTGTTTCCATTTTAACCACAGCAGTGACCATCAGCACACAGTGCAACAGATAATTAGTACCATATTTTTAACAGGCCATAAAGTGTTGTTAAAGGGCCTTTTTACTGCCGGTGCTGGCTCTTTGTTCTGGAAGAACCAGAAAAAGAGGCTCTGTTTATTTATTTTAATCAGCTCAGTTTCAAATCCCAGAAGTCCTTTGTTCAAACTTTAACAGAATGTAACACTGAACTCAAACTTGAAGGCAAATGTAGGTGAAAGCTAGCAGACTGCTGAAATTAAAGAGCCACCTTGAGTTGAGCCTCAGTGGAAGGATGGAGGATCTGAAAGAGTCTCTTAAAGATATTTTATGACAACATTTCAATAAAAACTGAACTTGTGTTCATCTGAAAATGGTCATTTCCAAACCGGTTTGAAGAGAGGAGATGCTGTGAGATTGTTTTCCTGCTGCAGTTCACACTCCCATGATCAGCAAGAAGAAAACACAACTTTGAAGTCAGAAGTTAGTTTAATGGGGGACATTCTCACAATGGTAGCAGTATAAATACACAAGATTTCACTGTTTACATTAAAGCCATGTTTCCTAATATACATATATACTGTGTCCGTTAAATATTTGTCCTTCATTTAATTATTTTTAACAAGCGTAAGTGATTGTACCTTGAAAGCATTGCATATTTTCCAAGATTACCAAAGTGTCTGTTTTAGCGCAACTCTTAAATTCTAGTGATTGAGCATTTATATGAAAGCCCTGACTGAACAGAACCAGGTCCTGACAGTTAGCCCACTGAACACCAACCACACACAGCATCAGTCAGAACAGGACTGACTGCAGCAACAGCCTCTACAAAATCTCCACACCACTGGTAAAACTATTAGATTTAAATGGTTAAGATTTTGACAAATCATTTTCAAACCTTTTCCACATTTAGTGACATTTCTCCAATTTAATGAAGCAAGAGTCTTGTTTGCAGAAGGGAAAATATGGAAAAGAGGGAAAAAGGTGGAAAAATCTAATTACAATTTTCCACAGCTTTGAAGAAATGTTTTAAATAATCAACTTCATGTTTCTTTGTGACATTCGATTCATGATGCTGAAAAATAAAATTCCTCCTCATTGTCAGCTTTCTAGTAAAAACAGAAAGGTTTGGGCTCAAAACTGACTTACATTTTGAATTGTTCTGAATTTAATCTGCTTTGAAAATAATTATGGTTCCATTTAAAGAAGAATAACTCCAGACACACCATGTTCTACAGTGGCCATGGTGTTCTTCTGTTCATACAGTGTTGTGAGCTAAACATACCTTTAGGAAATAGGTACACAAAGCTTCTTTTTTTTTTTTCTTTGCCTCTGACCAAAACACAAGATCACATGTTCTGTATACCAGGCTATCTGGCTTGGACAACTATTTAAAAAACAATCAGTCAGACAAATACATATAGTGCAATTCTACTATTTTAAAGACGAAATTTTTTATATAGTTCAAACAAATAACAGAAAGAAAAAAAATTAACATATATATATATATATATGTGTGTGGGGGGGGGGGAAGGGGGGTTAGACCAGGGTGAAGTGCTTCCAGTGACAGTATGTATTGTTTACTGTGTTTTCTTGAGCTCCAGAAGGCATAAAATGCTCAGCAGATAGAAAATAAACATTAGAATAATGAGGTTTGTGTAAAACCCAGAAGTCTGACCTAATTGTGTTCATGTGTGTCTGGTTTGTTTTTGGTTAAAAATGTTCATTCTTCATTCAGTGAAGTTATGAAGTTACTCGCAGTAGTTGGAGGATCCAGACGTTTTACTCGAGTAACAGTGGTGATACTTCATAATGACGCCACTCAAGAAAAAGTTCAAAGTATGGTGAAGGAAAGCTGCTACAAGTATTTTTTGTCCAAAAAGTAACTCAAGTAAATTTAACTGAGAAAATATAACTACTGACTATCCACCTCTGATCAAATAAAATTATATAAAGGGATGATAAAAAAAAGATCAGTTTTTATCTATATTTTAAAAAAAGAAAGCCATGTCAAAAATTCTTTATAAAAGTAAGTATAAAAAAATACAAAATTACAATAATAAAACCCTTCTTGAAATTGTGTAGCAAATTTTACTGGTATTTACATTTTTTTGTTTATAATGAACTTCATCTCCCTGAGGAGAGACGGCCTCCTTGCAATAACCCTAATCTTATGCTGTCCTGTTGCCAAGGACACCAGAAATAAATTAACAAACATACTTTATCCATTTAAAGATTTGGACATTTATGCTTGTAGCGTTGTTTTTTTTTCTGTTTTACATTTAGCTGTTTTTTTCATATCACAGGTGGAAATTGTCTGGCAGTTACTGAACAATGTGTTCTTTGAGATCAAGTCATTTAACATCAAAATAAATACAAACAGTCATATTGTAACAGTTTTATGTGCAGCTTCACATAAACCAAGAATGTCTCAGGATGGCTAAATGATTTTTTTTTTCTAGCAGTTGTGATTGAATGAATCTGACATTTTTAATGTGACAGAGTGGCATGTGTTTTAATCTCCATAATATGTTAGCTTGACCTCTGAATTTAATGTTTACATTATGTCCTGGTGCTCAATATGAGACAATATCTGCCTAAATCATCTGAACCAATGCACACAACATAAGACTGCTGTTACTCCTTCAGTCTGTAAAGATCCTCCACCAAACTGGACAAATACATCATCACACACACATTTGTTGTGAATTGCAGCAACATAAACAAACTTGAATAGAACATTTTATAGAATTTTGGATATTTTTATTTGTAAAAAAAAGCAATGCAAATAATATCTTTGACTAAAAACATTTTAAAAAATAACACAAAAAAAGAAAGACGGTTGCTGTGAGTCTTAGACCAATCAGTTCCATGTTCTCCACCTGAGAGGACTGCTGAGCCAGAACCAGAGCACCCTGCCAGCTGAAACTCAAATATGGAAGCAGTTAATAACCACGTGTTCTTACTTTTTTTTTTTCATGTCTTTTTGTTTGTTGTAATTTGTAATTCTGTTTTTTTTTTTAAATGAAACGAGTCGAGGTGTGAGGCGGGTGAATTGAGGCAGATCAGATCAGCTCTTACCTGCAGAGGAAGAGCTGATCTTCCGTTCGCCGCTGCTGAACAGAATATCTGTCTTCACCAGTTCCTGGGGAGATAAATGTTGTTTAGTGTGGAGTCCGTCAACAGGAGACGAAGCGCTGTGTTTTACAACATCAGTCACCTGAGAGGCGTCGGAAGAAAGGGGGCCACATAGGCCACATCATCTGCAGGGGCCGACGAGGACACGCTGGACACAGACTCACCTGCAGTTGCATGTGCTGCTTCAGGGGCTCCTGAGGCTCCTGGGGCCACAGTAAGTCTGACCACAAATAAGACAGAAATGAGCAATATGTCTGTACAAAGACTGTGGGAAAGGTTTGTTTTAGAAGTTCTTCAATTTACTTTGAGACATTTAGTATATCCACTTTCCTCAGTGACACTAATGCTAACGTTCACTAGCAGTTCCTGCTCTATCATTTTAATCAGGCTTATTTGTTTTCATAAGCATCCATTTAAAATGCATCTTTGATTGTTGTAAACTCTTTCTATTTTCCTTGGTCCTAAACCATAATTTGGACACAATATGTTGTGGTTCCTCATATTCTCAATATATAGTAAGATAAAGAAAACTTCCAGCTGCTTGAAAATAGTCTTTCTTAGTAACGGCTTTATTTTTAAAGGTAGTCAGTTTGGTGCTCAATGCAACCTGGTAGTAGGGCTGTGGGAGACAGGCTGCTGACCCCTGACCTTAGAGTTAGCAGCAGGTTATTTTCTGGAGTAGAAACTCACGGAAATACATGGCTTTTATTAAAATTATTTTTACGTTGTTTTTTTGTTTTGTTTGTTTACATATTTTATACTGTCATATATTTATGATAGGCGCCGATGTCCAGATGTGTAAAAAATAAATAAATAAATAAATAAATAAAAGCAGCAAAACTTTAAACGCTAGAATAATAAACTGAACTGCATTATAAGTTTCATTATAGGATCAATTTGGAGGATATATAACTTAAATTCTGTCTGTCTGCCTGATTTTTTTGTCTGTTATTTGTGTGTGTGTGTGTGTGTGTGTGTGTGTGTGTGTGTGTGTGTGTGTGTGTGTGTGTGTGTGTGTGTGTGTGTGTGTGTGTGTGTGTGTGTGTGTGTGTGTGTGTGTGTGTGTGTGTGTGTGTGCGCGTGTGTGTCCGTGTATGTGAATAACTGCACAGTGATGAGCCCAGCGGACTCCAGCTGCTGCCCGATGTTGCGCCTTGTTTCATTTTTTCACATTTAGAAAAACTTTTTCTTTTGTTCTTTTATGTTTCGACAGTCAGAAAAACGACATTTCAGCAGGTTGAGTCAGCTCTAAGGTTTTGTGATTAGAACGGAAATAATCAAACCAAACCGTCTCCAAACAGTTTGCTGAGCGCTGTTAGGACTCCCAGTCGTTTTAATCATTTATTTTACTATCATTATTTTAATCCATAATATCTCGCTGATGCGCAGGAACGCAATATTTTAAAAATTATAACCATTTTAATGGTCGATTTTCCGTTCGGAAAATTTTTTTAAAGGAACATTGCACTAAATTGTAATATTAAGCCATAAGTAGAGGGTGAATGCGTGTTAGAAACTGAATGTAGAGGATTTTTTTGTTTAGTTTAGTTTTGTTTTTTGTTTTTTCTAGAAGTTGTTGCGCAGAGGCCGAAATGTTCTGGATCACTTTTGAGGAGGCAGAGCAGCTGGTTGAATAACTGGATATATAACAACACAATAACAAAAAATCGAGAAAAGATGAATATGAAATCAGATGAAATTAGTAATCACTATAGAAATCTCATGGAAAACATTTTATATACATATATTTGCAAAGATGCTTTCTTTCTTTTTTTGGTGTGTTTTTTAATATCCAGAAAGATCAGTTGGGCTTTTATGAAAGAAAAC
Organism: Xiphophorus maculatus; assembly: GCF_002775205.1. Classification (NCBI taxonomy): domain Eukaryota; kingdom Metazoa; phylum Chordata; class Actinopteri; order Cyprinodontiformes; family Poeciliidae; genus Xiphophorus; species Xiphophorus maculatus. The sequence continues at coordinate 31,587,212 of NC_036460.1, forward strand.
CGCAGAGTCTGTCTTTTGATTTGTTTAGTTTGCGGTTTTTGTCAGCATGTCGGACAGACTCCTCCACCTGCGGGGCCTTTCTGCAGCTCGGGGTTCAGTTCAGGCTCGCCGTGATGAGGAGAGCTGAAATGAATCCTGCTCGGTCCGCTCAGTGTGAAGGAGCAGAGTTTATCTGACACTCCGTGACACTGAACCTGATCGGACCTCCTCAGACTGTCTGAGGCCGACCTCACACCTCCGTCAGGGGGGGTCACCATAGCGCCCCCGCCTGGTCACCCACCTGTCGCAGCAGATAGGTGGATCATTAAGCCACTTTCACTGAAAATGTCTGCATCATTGCGGAAGTGGGTTCATGTAGGCGTCAAAACTGTTCCGCAGACAGAGCAACTCTTTTACGCTGTTTGCGCTCGTTTAAGGAAAAACAGTGGCGCTTTTCCACAAGTTGGAGCTGATTTCACGAAACAGAGAAAAGAACAGGAGCAGCAGGAGGAGGAGGAAGAGATGAAGCAAGGGAGAAGACAGGGGGAGGAGGGCTGTGGGTGGAGTGGGAGGGAGAAGGAGGAGGAAAAGAGAAAAGGAGGAGAAGGAGGAGGAGAGGGCCGCTGGTCCATGTGACAAGGGGAAATATGAGGGACTTTGACAGGTCTTAAACGGTCTGGCGCCACGGCCTCAGTCTAGCCGCTAAATATAGCCAGAGAGATGATGTAGGGAGATGGGAGGAGAAGATGGAGAGATGAAAGGAAGAAGGGAACAATGTCTAGGAGAGGAACAACACAACAATACTCGTTTATGGACGAATATGGCGCAAAACCATCCGGTCATATTGTAATTAGAGCGTCTTGGGCCCGGATCGTTGATCCAGGGGCCGCTGATGTAGACTGGAGGCGCTTTTTACGCGCATTTCCACATCTGCAGCCGCACTGAACTGTATTGAGCGGGCAAATCAAGGACACTCACGCAAAAGCTTCTGTCAACTTCCTGTATGAAAAGCATCACGCAAGCAGCTAATTTTCTTTCAATATGAGCTCCAACTGCAGCAACATCTGATGTCTCACATTCAACCTTCCAAAAAAAAAAGCTCATTCTCAGCGGTAATTCATGATAATTCCCTGTGTTTTATTGTTTACTATCAGGAACAACAGTCTCAGAAAGTTAGTTTGTTTTCCCCATTTCTGCTTTTCTGTTGGACACAACCAGCTCCCACGTGTGCCCAAAGATCGGATCTAAGAAGCATATTTACTGTCTGCTTCCATTAATCCCCAACACAGAGGATGTGTTAATCTGTCAGCGCACAGCCCCGAGAATTACCAGCAGTCCTCCTTCGACTTAATGACTTTTAAATCGCGCGTAATGGAGATTTCTCTGCCGTTTGAGGGCACAGAACAAATAAATGGTGACTAATTTGCACCAGCATTGTTGATACAATTATCCAGCTGAGTTTTGCGGCAGAAAAACCGTTAGCCCCTCTCCATGTGTTGCTCATTTGTAACCTCTCAGTGAAGCTCTGGTCAGCTTTTAAAACAACAAAAGTCAGCTGCTCCTTCATCCCTGCCATCCCAGCAGGTCTGAAGGTTCTCCTCTCAGCGGGCAGGTGCGGCCTAACTCAGAGAGAAGTGAAAGGAAACCTCCTTAGATATATTTTACGCTCTAATGGGATTTTATGTGCCATGCATTCTCGATCAGGGATGAGAGAAATAATTTTTCAGCCCATCCTCGTGCTCTCACTCGCAGCCCTGCTCCCACCCAGGCAGGTCTGGCTCTGCTGGAAGCCGCTGTCCGGCCCGCACGCTGTACGTGGCTCCAGAAATCTGGAAAAATCCGAGCAACAAGTGTGTACCACGGTGGAGATGTGCAAACAACTCCTGCGCCCGCATCACGCGTTCATGAACTGCTGCAGCATTTTTAAGAGGAGTGAATTTTTAATGTTGCCCCTTTTCACGCACTTTTTCAGTTTTGTTATTATTATTATTTACACATTTCTGTAATAAGGCGGCGAAATATAAAGAACAATTCGTTTGGATACAAAATAACACTAAGGTGCTAATTTGAGCTGTAAATATATTGATAATATTCAAAACACTTTTTGGAGCCAATGACAGGGTGTTTTTTTTTTGTTGTTTTTTTTTTTGTTGTTTTTTTAGCGGCTGTCAGCGGAAGCGGCAGAGACGCGGCTCACTTCCAGCCTTCATAGGAAACACGCAGCCGCCTGACTGTCTCATTCAGGGACAGGATCACTTTTTGTTTCTGTTTTTGTTTTCTAAGTGACGCCTGTGGCCCGAGCAGAGCAGCTGCTTCTCCGAAAAGAACGAAAAGAAAAAGAAAAGAAAAAAAAGACAGCTCACATCTGACACCGAGTCATGACCGAGGCGGAGAAGTGGAGCGGAGCCGCAGATGAGGCAGCAGAGGGGGCCGGAGGGGCTCGCACATGCAACACTTCAGGGTAAATACAAAGAGACAGGAGATTGTTCTCGTTGCGGTGCGTCAGCCGACCGGCGCCGGGCGGCTTGTAACAACCCGAGTCCGAGTTCAGCAGGAGCCGCAGCGCGACGCGGCGCGGAGCGGCTCTGTTCATGCGGAGGCTCGGCGGAGCAGGGCGTCCGGAGGCCGGTGAGAGCGGGAGAGCCATCCCCGCACAATCCGCACCGTTTAACCGGATCTAACCTGCCGGAGACCCCGCGCTGCCACGGCCTGTTGTCGGATCCCACTCAGCACTAAATCATGTCATCGCCGCGCCTGTTTGATGTGGAAGTAGAAGCGACGCAGAAGGAAACATCAGCGCGACGCTGAGCGACGACAACACAAGTCCAATCACAAAAAGATGGTCTAGAATACAAGAGAAGTTCAATAAACTTTCAGCTGCTAAACAAGGAAGAATTTCACTGAAGTGGACACTCACCGCTTTCTTCCTCCCTGAATTTTCTCTCAGACTATATTCATCGTGAATCTTTTCGTTTCCTCTTTTTTTTTCTTTTTTAACGCAGCTTGTGCCTCTTCCAGCCCTCAGTGCACCGCTGCTGCTGCTGCTGCTGCTGCTGCTGCTGCTGCCTCCCCGACACCTTGACCAGGAAACACGGCCAGGCTGAGCTGCTCTCTCCCCGAAGAGGCTGGGGATGTTTGAGGCGAGGCATAGCTAACCCTACCCGGCACAGTGTGAAGCAAATCCACCCTAAGCGCAATAAACAGCCGACCAATAACTACAGTGTGTGTTAATATGGAGAGCGGCTGCGGAGAGCAGCGATTCTGGGAGATCAGTCTCTCCGGAATGCTCAGATAGCTGCGAGTCGAGGATTTCCTGTTCTGAAACACTGACTGTGAAGCATCGGAGCTGTTCTCCTGCTCAGAGGTGAGTATGTAGACAATGAGTCTGCGGACAGGTTGCTTTTTTTTTCCGGAGGCGACGTTGTAAAAACGCAAGCCGAGAGAGATGATGCCTCCACCGGCCAAGCACTGAGGGCTGACCCGGTGTTTGGCTTGGAAATGGGGGTGGGATTTCCCGATCTTTCCTGTCATTGGTTAATATTTTATTCTGTTGACATGTTTTCTTACTGCTAATGCTTCCGACACCTTCTTGCCCCTCCACCCCTCCTCCTCTCCTCTCCTAGAGTCTGGCCGGAGCTGTCAGAACCACGCCTATAGGGGCCCACAATTGGTCCAGAAAGCGTAAAATCAGCAATCAAAGGGGCTTGGTTCATTAGTGCTGGGGATGGAGGCAGGAAGGACATGTGAGATAGTAACAGATCAGCAGTGAACAGGGCCACATCTCTTCAGTCAGGGTGGAATGACTGAAGTAGAGGAGACATAGCGCAGCCGGGCTGAGCCGTCACAGCGCCGCCGACACTGAAGGACGCAGCCGAGGAACCGAAGGAGGAAAAAAGACATCAGCAGCAACTCTGGTCTGGTTTTTTCTACCCGACAACACGTCGAGTGTTTTGGCAAGAGGCTGCAGCCGTCTGCGCCGCTTTAAAGAAATTATCTGCCGTCGAAGCGCAGAGCTACACTGGCTCCGGGTCGGGGCGGAGATACCACTAAAACATCCATCGTTGTTTCACTTCGCTTTTTGTGGATGCACCGATGAGAGATCCAGTTTTCACAGGGACTGCGATGGCTTATCACCCTTTCCACCCACACCGGCCGACCGACTTCCCCATGTCCGCCTTTCTAGCGGCCGCGCAGCCTTCCTTCTTCCCGGCGCTCAGCCTTCCTCCCGGGGCGCTCACCAAGCCTATCCCGGAGCACGGCCTGGCCGGGGCGGCGGAGGCTGGACTCCACCCGGCCCTCAGCCACCATCAGGCGGCTCATCTGCGCAGCATGAAGAGCCTGGAGCCCGAGGAGGAAGTGGATGACGACCCAAAAGTAACCCTGGAAGCCAAGGATCTTTGGGACCAGTTTCATAAACTCGGAACGGAGATGGTTATTACTAAGTCTGGAAGGTAAGAAGTCCTCCGAGTTCTAATCAATCCTCAAACCGAGTCTCAGTTTTCCTATAGAAAAGTCGTTTAGTCGTAAGACAAAAATAAACAAATACTAAAACTTGTCAGATTTAAGCTGGTAGCAAACAGTAAATGCTGCGTTAGGCCTTCACCAACAGATGGTTAGTCTGAGCTGCTGGTAATAACCAGAATCCAAACCAAGAGAGCATTTGAAGAACACAACAGATTTGGCTCAAATTAACCCAAAACGTACTGCTTTAAATGTAGTTTCTGTTCTGTTTTTTTTTTTTTTGTTTTGTTTTGTTTTTGTTTTTTTTGTTTTTTTTAGTTTTGTTTTGTTTTTGTAATGTTAGCTTCGTGGGGCTAAAACTATGTCTTATTTTAGAAACACAGTCTAATTTCGCCCATCCAGGGTTCAGAGTGCAGATTTGCGGTATTTTGGGGGGATTGTGTTCTGAGCTTTTATCGGGTTTTATCTTTCAAACTGCATTCATGGAGACAGCAGAGCTTCTGGCTTTTATAAACAGGCTGTCACTTCAAAACGCAGGGAGGTGAAGCAGTGTGCTCATAAATACACTGCTGGACAACACACTCAAACACACACACGCACACGCACGCACAGAAAGAGAGAGATGAACAGACACACTGTGGATTTTTCTCTGTAATAAAATCAAATGGGACAGCTGCTGTGGTTTTCCTGCGTCCTCTCCACTGCGTCGAAGCGCCGCGGTGACTTCCCCTGTTTCTCCTCTGCAGAAGGATGTTTCCCCCGTTCAAGGTGCGGATAAACGGCCTAGATAAAAAAGCCAAATACATCCTGCTGATGGACATCGTGGCGGCGGACGACTGCCGCTACAAGTTCCACAACTCTCGCTGGATGGTTGCGGGCAAGGCCGACCCGGAGATGCCCAAGAGGATGTACATCCACCCGGATAGCCCGGCCACCGGCGAGCAGTGGATGGCCAAGCCTGTTGCCTTCCACAAACTCAAGCTGACCAACAACATTTCGGACAAGCACGGATTTGTAAGTAGCCTAAATCAGCGTGAAAGTGGCTGGCTTGGTGGAATTATTCGTTTTATGTGCGCACGTGGGAGTTTGGGCTGGACGTAATGGTGTTAGTGGTGAAGTTTAGGTCAGGAAACAGTTTTATGATTTGGAAAGTGGGTCAAAGAAGAAAAAAATGTGAGCGAGGGGAGTAACAGCTAGGACATTGCTTCATTACGAAACTATTCTAAATCTAAAAATCAAACAAAAGTTCTTCAAAATCCAAATTCAAATATTCTCCACTTGTCCACATGAGTCCAAGTCTGTTGACAGAGATTATTCATGCGGCTGTGTTTTCCTGCTCCTGCTCGGCGGCTCCTCGGATCCTTGCTGCCGCCGCTGGGAGGAAGAAAAGGAAAGAGAGAAAAAAGATCTGGGCCGAGTGTTAGCGGGATTAGGTGGTGTGTTGTCGAATCGGGTCAGAGACAAACGAAATGAAATGTGTGCGAAAGGCAAAGAAGCCTGTTACCTAATAATATATTATAATATGTCAACCTACTAATATGATGCCTGTATGGTGTATTTTATTCGAATAAAATGTTTTAAAGAGTCCGGGCTGCAGGAGCAAACAGTCGTTATGAAAGCTGCTGCAGGACTTTTGTGTTCACGCGTTTAAATGTGCCTGTGTTGTTTGGAAATATTCTACAAAATTAGCATAATATATTTCACATTTATTGCTGGTTTTATTTAAAACGTCTAAATATTTGATGTCAAATATCACGATTATTATTTTTAAAATAATCGTCGAAATAATTTCCAAAATTCTAGCTAAATATCTATAATTTCAATGGATTTTTTTCCCCCACTAAAAATTTAAATATATAATTTTTTTCCCCTCGTGTGGTTCTGATCGCTTATGACAACATGTGTGGCCTGCTCTGCTTCTGTCCCTTTACCCTGAACTAATTACAGACAAGTGTTATGTGGCCAGTAATTATAACAGCGCGCTGGATGATCCAGCTCTGCACATTTAGCCTCAGTCATGCTCCGATATTTACGCCAAAGCTGTGCTTCTTTGTGTGTGTTGGTCCAGACCATCCTGAACTCCATGCACAAGTACCAGCCCAGGTTCCACATAGTGCGGGCCAACGACATCCTGAAGCTGCCCTACAGCACCTTCAGAACCTACGTGTTCCCAGAGACTGAGTTCGTGGCGGTGACGGCCTACCAGAACGACAAGGTGAGCCGCTGCGGCTGCAGCCTGCAACGTCCGCCGGCGGCCACTAATATGGCCGCAATGGTTTGCATAATAAATGTCCTGCATGCATCCACCTCCCCTCCCCCCACCACCGCCGCCAAAAACCCTGAAGACTTAATCTGATTTTGTAGGTCGCCTAATTTTCCTGCTTAGGACTCCCATGTTCCACTTGCTTTTTTTAATTGCTTGGATTTGTGTGTGGAGAAGATTTATCTCACAGGGTCTTGGCCGCGTGTTCCCTGCCGGCATGGACGCATAACGGAAGGCTAAGATGTATATAAACAAATTGGTCGAATAAATATTACAAAAAAGTGTTTGGTTCATTTTTGGCTTCAAGTAGGATCAGTTAGAATTTATTTATTTATTTATTTATTTATTTATTTATTTATTTATTTATTTATTTATTTATTTATAACATTACTGTCATTTCGGAGCTCACTTTGTGCGCCTTTATCTAGTCGTGAGGGTAATTTGGGTTTGTGTCCGGACGGGTGGAATCGAGGTGTGTTTCTGGAGGACCGTGGGGGGTTCTTTGTAAAAGTTTGTGGTAAAGAGTCACCATCGATTAGAGGTCCAGGACAGACGAGAGCTGCTGGACATTCTGTCTGTTCCGACTGAAAAATGCCGGAAGCGTTTTATTAGCTGAGCTCTGAGGGCCTCCAGGAGCCCCGAAAAAAAAACTGAATTTTTTTTCTGCTCCGTGTCCGGTCATAGGTCGACACAGACCCGGTCTGGTTCAGAACACATGGCATTCGCAACTGCGATCCAAATCGCGTTATTAATTATTGTGATACTAATCATTTGTTCCAGTATGGCACCATTTTCCCTGCTGACGATCAAAGACTCGTCAAGGCCCATAAAGAATATTTCGTAGTAGAATTTCTCTCTGGGGGCCGATAAGAATAACGCCCCCATTTTACACCTTTATTAATAATGCAAATCCAGGGCAGCAGTGGCTGCTGCCCAGCTCTCGGCCTGTGTTAATCCCAGCCGTTTTCCTTCAATAAGAACCAGCTGGTGGAACCAACTGTGCTTCATTTAACTGTAGGCTGAATGTAATAAACATGTTCTTGTTTGTGCTTTTTGGGCAGATAACGCAGCTGAAAATTGACAACAACCCTTTCGCTAAAGGATTCAGAGACACGGGCAACGGCAGGAGAGAGAAAAGGTACGGAACCAACACCTGCTAAATGAGTGCGTGTGCGCATGCGCGTCCCCCTTACTGTATTATTATTATTATTATTATTATTATTATTATTATTATTATTATTATTATTATTATTATTATTATTTACAGGAAACAGTTGACCATGCCTTCGCTGCGGATGTATGAGGACCAATGCAAAGCGGACCGGGAGGGCGCGGATTCGGACGCCTCCTCTAGCGAGCCTCAGGCCGGCCGGGATGCAGTCCACTCCCCGCTGGGCGCCAGCACCAGCCCGCTAAGGTTCAGCAGGCCCAGCCGAGGTGAGAAATATTAGCCTGCTGTTGGTCTGTTTGTCTGGCGGCCCTGGATGAGCCGGACAGCAATATTAATCATTGTGGATGAATTACGGAATCCGAACCTTCAGTCCAGTGTTATGTTGACTAATTGGATTATATTCTGTCTCTCATAATTCAGCTATTTTATAAGAAAGTTGGTATTCACCGGCGGGAACAACAACAACGTAATAATGTTGTAATAATAATAATAATAATAATAATAATAATAATAATAATAATAATAATGATGATGATGATGATAATAGTAGTAGTTGTTGTTGTTAACTTTGAGTGCACCTAGTGCGTACAGACATATGACGATGAAAAGATCAAGTTTGGATTTTAAAACTCTGTTTTTGAACTTTTGAAAAAATCTATAAAACTTTTTTCTCTCTTTTCCTCCAGACCTCATTTTTTCAGCATATTTGTGACACATTTTTTGACACTAAATGCATAAATCTTTAATAGCTAAAATCTGTGCCTAATTCCATTGCTTTATTTTTTTCATTAGAAACAAAACACATTTATTTTTAGCCCAGGTAAATTAAAAATACACACCACAAACTTTAAAACCCCATGGATTTTTAATCCAGGCTATATAGTGTAAGTAGGCAAGCCGTTCATTTTGAGAGCAACCTTTGAAATTTACCAGATGTCTGGTTGTTTTTCATACTCTGCTCATTTGCTCGGTGGGGAACTGGACTAATACATCTTCCCACTTTCTGTGTTTCAGATGAGAAAACGCTCACGGACAGTGAGCAGGAGCTGGAGCAGCAGGACGAGCGCTGCACAGGCTCCAACAGCCCAGGGACTGAACCTGTGTCCCCTTACAGCTCCAGGTGTGAGGAGCGTGTGAGGGACCGGCCCAGTGCCGAGAAGAAGGATGAATCCATATTCAGTATAAGGAACCTAGAGAAGGACAAAGCAGAGAGCAGGCACAGGAAGGACACCACAGAGGTGTTGACTAAGGACGCTGAGGCTGGAGGCACGGCTGCCACTAAGGACACATTCTCCCCTCTAGTGGTCCAAACTGAGAGCCCCTCGCACTTCAGCCCAGGTCACCTACAAAGCCTGGCTCTGTCTGGGCTCCACAGTCAGCAGTTCTTTAACCCCCTGAGCACCGGATCGCCGCTTTTGTTTCATCCCGGCCAGTTTGCCATGGCCCCTGGAGCCTTTTCTGCTATGGGAATGGGGCATCTATTGGCCTCTGTTTCAGGAGCAAGTGGTTTGGAAAACGGCAGCCTCTCTGCCCAGGGCACAGGAGGAACTCCTAACCCTTTCCCCTTCCATCTGTCTCAGCACATGCTTGCCTCTCAGGTAAGGAGGGTCACACAGACCAAAAACGTTGCACCTCTGTAAGCTTTATCAGACTATCTGACAGCAGCACAGCAGATCCAAGCAGAGAGCTTGGACCTGAGTGTAGTCAGGCTAGATTTTCCCTTCTGAGGCACCTTACCGTTTATTCTGACCTCATTTTGCACAGTTCTTCACATGCCAGGAGCTAACCTACCATGAATCAGCAGGTTTTTTTTCCTTCTCTTTCAAGTTAAGGTTGTAAGAATGAGCAGTAAAATGCACGAAGCGTGTAGAACTCCTAAGTAATTTATTGTTAATTTAGAAGAGTTTACCAGAAGTCTACTCATAAAAACATGTTTTTTGTTGGGTTTTTTTTAGAATAGATCAGTGGGGATAATAATAAAAATAAAAATAATACATTGCTCAGAAGATAAAGATGCTTACCACTTTGGTGTCACACCAGTCCTGCCTTGTAAATTCCTGCAGTGAATGAGATCTGTCTGAAAGTTTCTCTAAGTTGTTCCTCTTGTGTGTTGCAGGGCATCCCCATGCCTCCTTTTGGAGGTCTTTTCCCGTATCCGTACACCTACATGGCAGCTGCAGCAGCTGCAGCTTCGGCCTCAGCGCTCCCTGCGACCAGCACCTCCAGCCCGCTCTCCAGAAATCCCTTCCTGGGCTCGTCCCGTCCCCGCCTACGCTTCAACCCCTACCAGCTCCCCGTGTCGCTGGCCCAGAGCTCCAGCCTCCTCACTACTGGTCTGCCCAGCGGCCTCAGCCTGGGCAACGAGTCATCCAAACCTGGCAGCAGGGAGAGCAGCCCGGCCCCAGATCACCACAGCAACCATAAGACAGGGGGATTGGGTGGAAGGGTGGCCTCTCCCAAAACCTCCATGAAGGACTCTGTAAACGAGCTGCAGAGCATTCAGAGACTGGTCAGTGGCCTGGAGGGCCAGCGGGAATCCTCTCCCACTGCAGACTCTCCAAAGTGATGAGAACTTTGTGTCTGGGGTGAAGACTACCAGAGAACTTTGGGTGCATATGTCCTGTACAGCACATCACAGACACTGACATGAGAGGTTTGACAGACGAGAGTCTATGAAGGCTAATTACAAAAATATTTTCAGAACAAAGCTGCGGGTACACAAAGATATAGTCTGTCATTATAAGAAATCTTTTTTCTTTTTTTTTTTTTACTTCACAAGTATTGAAGGTTTCCTACCGTGCTGACTGGTTTACAGAGAAAATCTCTCTAAGACATTTTCACCACAACCACTGAGTCCTGCTGTTTGACACCCTCTGCCCAAACCCACCAGGTACATGATCATGTTTTTTACATGAGCTCAGAATGATTTGAAAAATACGAAATTACAGCAATAGAAATCAAATATCTTATCAAAAAGTTAACCACTTACGTTCAAGGACGTGGAGCAGAGAGTAGCTTTGACATGTGGTCATGTTAGGATAAACCACAGAGGGGCCTGGAGGGGCCCAGGGGGGCCTGGAGGGGCCCAGAGGGGCACGCACATATATGGAGCATTTGAAGCTTTCAGCATCCAACTTTTTTTTTTTAATATATTGTTTTTTGGGGGTTTTTTTGTTTTGTTTTGTTTTGTTTTGTTTCTCTCTCTCTCTCTCTTTTATTTTTTATTTTTTGCAAAACCGACCCTGGAACAGGAGCCTCATGACGGCAGGTCTGCTTATTTCACAAAAAGGGATGGAAGGTGAAAATTCCGTCTGACAGAGACTAACCGCTCATCATTTCATGCCAGAAATATTCTTGCTGAACTATTTATGTAATTAAAATTTTCTGTAAATAAATCTAAGATCAAGAATATGCAATTGGTATTAATTTATTCAATGCTGTATATTAGCGTGTATATATAGTTTTTTTTGTCGTTCCTGATCCCCCTTCTCGTTGACCCTCACCTCCCTATGCTAAATGAACATATACTGTAAATTGGAGATATTTAGCGCTTGTTGGTTTGGAAAAAAAACAAATAACTGTATGGAGTATCGCAATTTTTTTTTTTATTGTAATATTATTTTAGGAGATGAGTGTGCCATGTTTTTGTCCACATCCACAAACAAACAGAGAGGAACGAGAAAGAAATCCGTAAGGATTCAAAGAAGGAAATAAAACTCACCTCAGGTTATTTTAATAAAGTCAGGAGTTCCTCTTATGTGCGCAACATTCATGCTCATGAATTTATTTAAAGATGGAACTGTCTTGTTTATGCTGGTTTTCCTCTTTTTTTGAGTTGTCTCACACTTTCAATAAAAAAAATCGTTGTGATTAAAGCTTCCATCATTTTTATTGTTTTTATCCTGATGTTTGGTTAGAGGAAATATTGGCAGAAATTTTGCGAGTAACTTTAAATGATGCCAGGCAGGAACTCGCGCAGAGCTTTCACGCAAAAGCAGGTGGTGCCATGGCGCCATCTGCCGGTCACATGAAAAGAGAAAGTCGAATTTTTAAAGTGGTTTGTTGAATTTGAAAAGAAATATACGGCTTATGTATGCATGATTCAAAGTATCGATCTACATGTAAAATACGTGGTTTGACTGGTCAATAATCAGATGATTTTGCGTTAATGCAGCAGCTGATTGGTCGGTATTTTCATCCTCACCGTCGTCATCATTTGGCCTGTCACGTTCAACATGAACAAAAGAAAGAGAACACAAATGTCCTGCGCTTATTCTGCAGTCTATGTTAGGTGTGTGACGTCATCCAGGTCTATTTTCACTGTTTCGCTCACAATCAATCAGCACTTCCTTCACTATTGTGTGCACGCTTGTATTTTTAGAAAGCGTCGAGTAATGTCTGTATTTATAGGAAACTCTCTCACACATCCTCTGCAGCCGGACGACAAAATCCAAGTGTTTCAGTGTGAAGTGGGGACCTGGTGTGGGAACAAACTCCCAGTCTGTCCAGTGGGAAAATGAAAATAAATAATCCAGATGATAATAATGGAGCTCTTCATTAGCAGAGTGTGATGTCTGCAGCTGAACTCAGCGACACAAACATGATTAGACCGAGTTTCAGCCGGCCGGCTTCTCTGAACTCTTTGGTGTGAACTGTGTGTGTCAGTCCTGTGCGGGAGCATGACGCAGCAGTGTGTGTGTGGGTGTGTGTTGGGTGTGTGTGCGTGTGTGTGTGTGTGTGTGTGTGTGTGTGTGTGTAGGTGTGTGTGTGTGTGTGTGTGTGTGTGTGTGTGTGTGTGTGTGTGTGTGTGTGTGTGTGTGTGTGTGTGTGTCAGGGGGACTATGGGGCAGCAGACAGCCTTTTGTCCGGGACCCGGCGCCTGTCGCCTGCCTGCCGGCCACAGCCTACACACCACCCCGCTTCCTAATTAGAGAAGCCCTCCTCCCCCCTCTACCCATCATCCTCTCCTCCTCCCCTTCTTCTTCTTCTTCATTTTCTTTTCTTTCTGCAGGGACAATTACAAAACTCTCATTCAATCACGGGGGCCATTGTTGTCACTCTGTTATCTTCAATTAACGAGCAGAGCGACTGGACCTGGCGCTCCGGGAGAGAAAAGTATTTGTCTAAATCAATCAGTCAATGGGTGATCAATAGGCTCCCGTGGAGGCCCCGTGGATCATAACTAATGACTGGTGACGGCGTGGGGTAAAAAGGCCAGGATTATTCACAACTTGTGAAATGATCGGTGCGGCTCCATGTTGTTGTCTGAGCGCTTGCAGGGCAGCAGGTGAAGCTGCGCAGTTCGTTTTGGCGCAGAAGACGAACAGCGCATTTATGTTGTCCCTGTTTGGGGCAGCGTGAAAACGGAGGAGCATCTCTGATGGGCTGAGCCACATTCCCAGCAACCAGTGTTAAATCATAATTCTCCTGTCACTGGAGGCGTTGCTTCATTAGAGGAAGCTGGAATTTAACACAATAATATAAAGCACTTCAATTATTTTTCCCATTTATTTATTTATTTGTTATTAAGTTTGCAATAGCCTACTTCTGATAAGTATTACATTTCTTCTCTATCAACATGTTTACGTCCGTTTCTAATCTAATAAATTTGAGATTGCATCTATTATTTTTTTATATGTGATGGGAAAATGCTTGCAGCAGAAATGAACATTTTGTTTGACAGATTTACCTTTAGATGTATTTTACATTTGATATCTTCTTCTTTTTGCATTTCGTTGTATTTGTAGCTGCCATATTTGGGACTTAGAAATCAGATGGTCCGGAGCTCAGACATATTTATATCTTTGATAAGTAATTACAATTTACATTTATTTTACATTCATTTATTTATGTCCAAAATGAAATGACCAAATCAACAAAACCCGACTACAAATTTTTATAGGATGATTTTTATGTGGCAACTCGGTATTTTGGGAAGCTGAATATTGGGTCCTCGCGCAGTCTGGCTTGTTTACTGTAAAGCGTGGAACTGGAAGAAGAGTTGGAATGGCTAGTCTCAACAGGAGTTATGTGATGTCTTTGTTAAATTGAAGCTTTAGCTGTTTTGTGTTTCTCTAGACTTTACTGCTCAGATCTGCTTTAATTTCACCTGGATTTGTCTGCTTTGTGTTCGGCTCCGGAGGTTATAATACAAAAAGAGGAAACGAAAGAGCTGAATGGACTAAAATCTGAACCTTCTACGCATAATGACCTTAAACTTGACACGGCATCTAAACACCAGAATTAGTTCCTGATTTGCTGTAAAGTTGCTCAAAGCTTCTCGGATGTATCTGTCCGTGACTCAGAGGGAACTATTACAACATGAAGGGCCTCACGGCGCTTCATGAGCGGGGAAAACGTGCCTGGTCCCTGTAGGAGTGTTGTTGTGCTGCAGCTCTGCAGAATGCTCAGTCCGCCAGGCTGGCAGGGCAGCCAACCCATTGGCTGCTGGCTTCAGGTGCAGCCCTGACACTGGTCCAGAGCTGAGCAGCCAGGAGCCAATCACAGCCCGCTGTGCTCCGGCTGGGGCTGGCAGACAGGAGGAAGAGGAGGGCTGAAATACTCAGCCTGTTACCTCACTGTAGCAGTTTTGGGGAGTTCATTTCTCACAAACAATATGATAAACAAAGCCAGACAGCGCAACATTTCCCTCTTGTCAGATAAAAGTTGGGGGTGTTAATGAAAAAAGCACACACAGCTTTGAGGGAACAGTTCTAACGAAAGCAGATCTAATAAAACACCTCAGAAACAGCCAGAGGTCACGTGGTTTAGGTGGGAATCAGAAGGAGCAGATTCCAAACTTGCTGAATTTGTATTCAGCAAACTGTTGTGCATGTTTTTAAATCCAATTCTCTTTATTTGTTTGCTTGTCTTGGATATTAAGGTGCAGGATGAGAGCAAGCATGCAGGCTGGTCGCCCCCTCCTGGACACAAAGGCAGAAAACGAGCCGAGAGCAAAAGAACGACTTTTATACCGTTCATTTCCTGCAAAACATTCCTCCTAGTTCACTAGGTTCATTGTTTGCCCTCATATCGGTTTATGACTCCGAATCCAAGAAAGAAAACAAGCGGAGTTTGATGGGCTGCAGAGAGAGAAATTCAGCTGTTGGGGCGAGCTGCAGCATTAAATGTTTCTATGTTTATATACAAAATAATAATTGTTTGTTCTTGTAGGTTTTATGTTGCTGTTGTTATTTTAGCAACATCCTTTTTAAAAATACACAGAAAAATGAGTCGCCTCCGGGTGACGGCGGTCTGCTGTAAAATGTTCTGGGAAATGATTTTTGAACGTCCCACCAAAGAGCCTCACTCAGCAGAATCAGGTTCTTAAAGCTAATTCATGTTTCTGAACTTTACTCTAAGGATGGTGCCGCTCACCTCTACCGCCACTAGATGGCAGGCTTACTTACTTTAATTTCTGTAGTTTTATATAATACATACAAAATGATGAATAATATTTGCTCCATTAAAATACATTTTGGAGGATATTAATAACTATTAAAAATCTTTAAATTCGACTAAAGTATTTTAGTTTGCAAATGTAATGTTAAATAAAAGTTAAATTAACTACTTTATTTTGGGGGGTGGGAGGAAGTCGAAACATTTTGATTAAAATTTAATATTCTTGCTTTCCATCTTCCGGCGTCCAGTACTGACCCGGAACGCTGAGATGTGATATGCTGTGTTTAGAAATCAGTACATTAACTTGATGAAACGAAAACAGTCATTAGATCATTGTTTGATTTAATGCAAACATTTGACGTTTGCTTCCAGTTTAAAGAAGCTCTAATGCTGAAGCTTCCTGGTCCGAGTCGTGCTGATCAGCGGCACAATTAGCTGGCAGGAATTGAACTAATTCCAATGTTAACCAGCAGGTTAACTTACATCATTTCTACAAGGAGTAAAATCTACCCAAATAAAATATATGCAAAGACATAAATTAATTCATTGATTATTTTTGTTTTTTCCAGGCAAATGTTCTAAAGTAGGTTTTGTGTAGATTTCAACACTTTTAAGAAACCCAGCAACATACACTAACCAAACAATCATTTATGGAAATATTTTACAAATAAATTACAAATATTTTAAACTAACAAATTTGTTGCTGTGACGGTTTCATCAATAATTCCAAAATCAGATATTAATGAAGTAAATATTCAGCAAGAAAACAGTATTAACTCCTTTGTCTTAATGATCTTACTGTCATTAATGACTTTTCCTAATATTTGGAGTTACTAAATTTTCTAACATTATAGATGGGAATTGTGATCATCCACACAGTATAATAAAATCTGATACTTGAGGTATCAGTATTCATCATGGAGTTTTTACTTCATGATGTTTCGGCCAAATTATGTCAGAAGTAGTTACATTTATTCTCCTGTCTGGAGACGCAAATTAACAAGCTCCACCTTACACCAGCACAAGCAAATGTTATTCTACATTATTGTGAACATGCAATGAGTTACAACATATTTTACTGCAACATGTTTGACCTGCTGACAAACATAGCAATCAATCCTTCAGGGGTGTTGAGCCCTTACTGATTTTTACACTCTAAATAAAGAACAAGTCAAGCTAAAGAAATGTGGAATCTCTCAATGTTTCTTAGAAGTGACACATTCTAATATAGAAATATAAATTACATATAAATTTATCTAAAATTTCCAACAACTCTGAGCAGTTGAGTTGTTTTAACACCATATGACCATGACTGATGAAAAAACATGAAGAAAAAACTTTTATGTTAAGACCATGGTTCATCCTCTTATGAGCTGCTCTGAAGATAAATTATAAACTGGGAGATGTTGAAGGGAAAAGCAGTAAATCATAGCCAAGCCAAACACTGTGAGACGACTAATGAAGTGGTTCCAGAGGCCCAGACTGGGTAGCCTCCATTTTGACACTCGTTACTGCAAAAGGAAACCGTGGCAGACCGTGTTGAAGCCGGCGCCTTTCTCTGACTTAGATAAAATGGCAGCAACAACCGCAAGACCAGATTTCAAACACAGTAGGAGCCTGTTGGGTGTCCAGGCAGAGAGGCTGGAATCGTCAAGGAAGCGTTTAAGGGGGCAAAAAAAGGAGAGTTATATGGCATAAGTGCATGTAACCAGGTAGAAATTATTTGCTGTAATGGCCCTGGCCCCACACACAGAGCTGACACTGAGTGAGCGGAGATTAGACTAACACTGTCTGTAATGATGAATGGTTATGTGGACCGAGTCAAGAAGCTGAGAGGGAACCAGACACAAACCCCCGACTCTTCAGGAAGATCAGACAACATTTGCCTCTTCAGCTTCAGCTTCTTCAGCTGTCTTTGTTCTGTTTTTCAGAACAAAGACAGTTTACAGGTGATGCAGCCAGTTGGAGCTTTAAACTGGGAGCTGACTGGTAAAACTGGTGCATTCTCTGTTGGTCTCTGGAAAAGTGACCCTGTGAAATATCCAAGAATTGATTTCTTGGGCATATTGTTGATATAAGCACTGCACTTTTGTTTCAATGAGTCCTCTGACAAGTGTTACATAGCTAAAGTGCATCAGAAAAAAGTCCTAAACTATTTGTTTAGTGGTATCAACTCTTCAAAGCATGGATTAATACAAAACCCTGCTGGGTTAAAAACATCCTGAATATGTAACAATCCTGTCCTGATACAATAGCATCAGATGACAACCTGAATAGCACATTTTAAAAGATTGGACATTCTGTGGTAATATTGTTAAAGTTAAAGTCAAACAACAATGGGAACAAGGTTTAAGGAAACAAGTCATCTTTGAACAATAGCAATATAAGAGCAACGTTTTCTAAATGTGTGAAATATAAAATCATATAGATAAAGATTTTCCATCAAAGATATGAAACTGAAAAAAGCCACATAAAACTGTGTCACAATTGTATTAGCAGGACTGTAGAAGGCAAGAAACTCTGATGCATATGTGGCAGACATGTCTAGAAGTTAAGAGGTTTTGGGAAAAACTATAAGACTGATTATGTTTAAGTATTGAGGAAGATCTGTTAATAAGTCCTGAAGTCTGTCTGCTGGGAGCAAAGATGGGAGGAGTGAGAACCGAGGCAAAGCAGCAGCTGACAGCCGTCTCTCTCTGTGAGGAGCATCATACTGATGAGGGAACTGAAGCTGAGCCCATTGGCTGAAATAACTTTGGAGGTTTATATATAAATCACAATGTATTTTGTGACTTATTTTCATCTTGTGTGTGTGTGTGTGTGTGTGTGTGTGTGTGGCATGTGTGGGGGGGTGCATGTGTGTGTGTGTGCAGTTAATTCTCGTCAGATAATCTTGAACTACCTTCTCTGTAGTGCTACTATAAGCTTAGGCTGCTGGAGGACAAACTGATCACTTCTTTGCTTCTCCCCAATTTTGTATTATTTCCTGTCATTTCAACTTTGACCTTTATGTCCCCTGTTTTTTACTGTTAGGTTGTGACACTGTTCTGGAGGAGAATATGGGTTGATCTACTGCTGCCAACAACTCAACATTCTCCTTGATACACTTGATACATAGATGATACACTTGATCCTCTTTTGCGATGTTTAACCTTTTCTCTGTCCTAGACAGAGCTGTTGCTGAGGTTTCACTATGACTGACTGTTTGTGCCCTCTGAGCTCCAAATCCAGCTCAAGGTTTATCTCTTATCTGTTCTCACTAAAGGAGCCACTGCTGTTATCAACTTTTTCTTTCCTTCAACATGGAAAGTACACCTGGATCAGTGCTTCTGTGTTTTGTTTCAATTTTTGCGTGTGAAAAATCTCCAGTTGGTCATGGCAGGCCGCTCATTGAGCCAGGTTCTGCTGGAGGTTTCTTCTTGTTAAAGGGGAGTTTTCTTTTCCCCTGTCGCTACATTCATGCAGGAGGAGCGAAGGCTGCTGGATGCAATCTGCTGGGAATCTGAATCTGCAGGGATAGAAAACGTTTCACTATTTGAATGATAAACTAAACTTGACTGCATTGCTTCATATAACAAGGATGAATTGAAATTGATTACTTGACTGAGAATCAAATTGATTTGATTGAATGTACATTTTTGATGAAGTGTCTTGAGACAATACACTGTGAATATGAACTGGTATAAATTAACAGATTTGGACAGAATTTCTGTTTTCATTATTTTTGAGAACACTTCTACTGTTCTCCTCCAGCAGAAGTATCCACTTTTCCTACCAAAATATGAAGAATACAATCTTTGAAGAACACAAGACCTTGAATCAGACGGACTACAGTAGCAGGAGACTGCAGCATGTGTCATTCCTCTCAGCTGAGAACAGGAAACTGAGGCTCAACAACATAAAACAACAGCATACTGAATAAAACACTGCTGGTCTTCTTCAGCTTCAAAATTCAGAAGTTATGGTAGAAATGTGGAGTAGAAACATGACAATATTAGTACCAATGGGCATTAATTAATAACCACTGTCATGTTGATGCTGAACATGTCCATCCCTTTATCATTGATTGCCACTTTCAACATGATACAATAAACCACCACAAAGTTCAAAACCTTTATGAGAGGCGGCATCACAAGTGGAATAAATCAAACCAAAACAGTGGTGAGAAAAACTGTTGGACTCCTTCCACAATTCCCTATTTCTCATGTTTGTGACACTTCAGTGTTTCAGAACATCAGACCAATTTAAATTTCAGTCTAAGAGAGCACAAGTAAACATACAATGCAGTTGTAAATACAGGTTTTCATTATCAAGGGTAAAATAATCCAACCATGACCTTGTGTGAAAAAGTGATTTCCTTCTGTTGTGGATCATTATCCTGCTGCAGAACCCAGGTTGGTTTCATCTTGAGGTCACCAACAGATGGCCAGATGTTTTCCTTCAGCAGAATTTATGGTTCTATTTATCACATCAAGTCTTCCACATCTTGAAGCAGCAAAACAGCCCCAGCCAATCACACTACCACCATCATGCTTTACTCCTGGTATGATGTTATTTTTCTGAAATGCCTTGTCACTTTTACTCCATATGTCAGGGATACACGTCTTCCAAAGAATTCAGCTTTTGTCTTGTCAGTCCACAGAATGTTTTCCCAGACATTTTGGGAATCATCAAGATGTGTTCTGGAAAAACTGAGACATTCTGTGGTTTTCATTTTGGAACTGTGCCATGAAGGTCCTCTTTGCCATGTCTCTTTATGATGGTGGAGGCATGACCTCTGACCTGAACTGAGGCAGGTGAGGCCTGCAGTTCTTTGGATGTTACTGAGTCTTTTGTGCCCTCTTGGACGAGTCATAGCTGAATTCTTTGGTCAACCAGCCTCTTGGGCAGCTTCACCATTATCCCATGTTTCAACCATGTGTGGATTGATAGCGGCTCTCGTTGAGGCTCACTGGAGTCCCAAAGCTTTAGAAGTGACATTGAAAGTAATTCATAGATCTCCTGTCTTATTTTTTGTATTATTTCCTGAATTTCCTTGGATCTCTGTCATGAATGTCAACTTTTCGAGGATCTTTTGGTGTACTGTACACAATTTGTCTAAGTGAAACAGTGAACTCAGTTATGATAAACCACAATAAAAAATGTATCAATCACTTTTTCACACAGATCCATGTAGATTTTTATTTTATTCTTCATTTAAAAACTGCATTTTGTGTTTATATGTGTTATCTTTGACTAATATTTAAACTGGTTTGAGGTTCTGAAACACAGAAGTTTTTTGACATGTAAAAGAATAAGAGATCATGAAGGGGCAAACATTCTCACAACAATGTGAACTGAAAATTTAACACCAATTAACTGAAAATTCCTACTCCTTAAGTTCTAATTATGTGACTTCTTCTTTCAGTGGGACTTGGAAAAGGAAACTATTTTTACTCTTGGTCACTGCCATGTGTTGAAAAAATAAACCAAGAGACAAAATAATCAAGAGTCTGGAAACAACTGAACACATGGAGTCTAATGCCCCTGAAATGTTTGAAAATCTGCGTCACATGGTTCATTATTTTCCAGTTTCTCAGTGCACAGAGAAACTGATACTGTTACTTTTACGGTGTTAGTAAAAAGATATGGTAGTTGGATAACATACCCACTTTTATTGTTACATGTTGATACCATCTGAGTCTCTCCTGTGAGATTCTCAAAGGGATTTCTTTGTTTCACACAAGCAGGCCCTCAGAAAGTCCATTTTAAATGCATTTTAGATGACCGCTAACTGGTCACTCACACTCAATTAAAAGCAGAGATACAGGGAAGTGCAACATGATGAATGGCTGCCCAGTCTTTACTGCTAGCAACAGAGCAAAGCTGGCAGGATCTCACTGGGATGATGGGGGCAAAAAACATAGATCCTAACAATCCCACAATCCCTTTGAACTTTAATGACCCCTCAAGCAAACAGCAAAGAAGATTTCAGAGGAGCTTGTCTTTGTCACAAATATCACAGGCAAATATATGCTGCTGGTTTAAATTTAGCTCAGAGACTGAAACAGTGACCAAAGTCCAACTACAGGGGGAGTTTTAGGCCACCAGAAGCCGAGTGTTTCAAAAAGAAAAACAGAAATACTGTCGGAGAAGCTGGGACTTAGAGACAGAAATGTTGTAGTGGTGGAGGATTGGCGCTGATTGAGACCTTTGGCATTGAAGGAGCGCCTGGTGAAACCAATAGATTAGAAGTGATAGGTATGTCAGGTTTGTAAATGAGTCTCTCTGAAACCCCATTTTATCTCACATTTATGGTCAGAAACCAGTCATCTCAGATTTAAAGCTGTAATGCTTCTATATTTGCATGTTTCAGAGACATTCCTCCACTCAGACACAACAAACCAGACTCAGGGCCTCGGTGATCTCATGATTCAAGCAAGAAGGGAAAAGGTGAGAGGAACCTTCCTGGGAGGTCTGAGAAACAGCTTCCACTGTGCCGGCTGAGTGGAGTAACCAGGTCACATGTCTGCCTGGTCACATAGTCAGGGATCAGAGGGGCTGGAAAAACTGTAGTGTGTATGTGAGTGTAACTAAGACTATTGGTCTGACCAGATCTTGAACCGGGCAGCACATGATGCCTACATACCGCCAGCCAGGCAGCCTCTCTATAGTCCAGCTGAAATCCGCAATTAACCCTGACACTAATATCATCAAGCTGCGCCCCGAATTAAACGGTCACAGTGCAAACATGGCGCCCACTTCAAAGAGTGCGGGGGCTCACGTCAAAAAAACAAAGGGCATGACACTGTTTAAAAACTTGTGAGACGCCAGAGCTTACGAGGTGGAGCAGAGAGGGACAGGCCAGATAAACAGGAGGAGTTTTATAGAAGCTGTAATCCTGCTAGTTTGCTTTTAAACAGAGTTAGAACATGCTCACTAAAAGCTTCAGGTCCTGGCTGCTTCAGTATGAACTGTTTCATTGCGTCACAAAGAAGAAAAAAAGAAGTAATTCTTTGTTATGACTACATTAATAAAACATTTGAGAGTAGAACGCCCCAAACAGGAATTGGCCACAATGTTTTTCCCCACTTCTTAATTAATAGCAGAGGTATGGGCCAAGAGTGGGGAGCACATGGAGGGAAAACATGGAAATTTACTGCATGCTATGCATCTTTCTCAGTTCATGTGGACAATACACGATTTCCATGTACCGTTAGACAGATCTGCTTTTTGTTTTTCACAATAAGCAAGAAATAGATCATAATGCTGCAGCATCATGGTTCACTATATCTTTAAATAATCTGTTATCCCACTATTCTCTGGTAGGTTTGCAAGAAATATAAAACAATGTTTGTAGATTTGTTCATTTTATTTCAAATATTTATTCAGAATTTACATCCATACAGATAATCCTAAAGGGAAGCATAAATTGAATAAAATGTGTACTGCTATAAATGTAATTTTGATAAAGAAATTGAAACTATGTATATTTTCCAACACTGAGTTTAAGCAAGAAAATAGATTTTTTTTGATTGATTGATTGATTGATTGATTGATTGATTGATTGATTGATTGATTGATTGATATTTTATTTATTCTGTAAGATATCTAATAATTTAAAAACACATCAAAACATGAAAACAATTTGAACAGCTTGACTGAAAAGGTTCAGACAGAAGGCCAAGGTCGGTCCTACACATCAGATTAAAAAAAGCATTACAAAATACAAGAAAACTGAAAATGTGTCACAAGAATCTCAAAGCAGAAACATAAGACGGAAAAAAAACTTTCTTCAACATTCAACACCATGCTGAAGTTATTTACACATGGATCCCTCAAATATTTTTTTTCTTATCATTTTATTTCAAAATTCATAATGAACTACACACTCGTAGGTCTGCGCTTGCTTTATAACATAATTGAATTCCAACAACAGAATCCCAACAACCGGTTTGTAAATTTACTAACATGATGCAAACTTTGACTGAGTGACTCTGTTCCGCTTCATGTGCGGCGGAGCGAAGCGCTCCACTGTTTGCTCTGAGCTGTAGGTTAACTGCTCTGTGGTGAAGACTGACACTCATAGCTGCTGTCTGAGGCAGAGCCAGTGCTGAGGATGAATATGCCAACTCCTTCTGTGTTGCTGTTTCACTGCATTTACTGGTCTAATGAACTGGGACTTTGCAGATCCCTAAAGAAAAAATAAATGTCAGCTATGACAATATTTAAACGATTTCATCTTATGATTGACTGCACTAAGTGATATTCACAAATAGGCCACTTGAGGCAAAGATGTTTACATTGGAGAAATCCCCACAGAAGAGGGAGAAACAGCCAGCCAAATTCCCAGTGTATCAGAGCTTTGTTTGTTACTTTATTTAATGCCATAGAGGAAACCCAAACCACCGCTCTTCCATTAATTGACCACAGTGGATTTAGAGCTTGATCTGATGTAACCACACGGCTTAATCCCTCTGTTTAATGAAGACGTATTCTGTGACATCAAAACACCCCAACACATTGGGTTTCTACACGCCCACCCACCTACACACACACACACACACACACAGAGCGAGAGAGAGGCAGACACCATGTTGATTACTATCTAACTGTCAGTGCATAGATCAAAACTCCCTTTAGATTTGTGTTTTTTTCCCAGAGAAAACACTGCAGTTAGATCTGTTCGTGTTCTAGAACAAACATGTAGACTTTAATGTTTCTCTTTAAGTCAAAACGGCAAAACTCTATAATTCTGAGTACAAGTAAAAACCATTGGTTACAAGCAGCTACACTGTTGGATTATGACTTTCACAAACTCATCTGCTGCCAGTAGATTATTATTATTGTTAGTAGTAGTAGTAGTATTGCAAAATACATCACCACTACACAAACAAACACAGACTATGAAGTCTGCATTATTTTTTTTCATAATTCAGGAGCCAGTGAGTTTTATAGAGAGAACAATTTGACTTTTTGTCTCTGGCAAAAGATAGAATCTACCACAGATTACTGAGTTTGCATAAAATCTTGACAGAACTGAGCAGAGATAAAACCTTAATTTACTTTACTGCTTTTACTTGCAGAACACAAAGTTCACTGTTGCTGATAAATGGGCAGCAGGAATCAACCTGAAAAACTGAAATAAGATTTCTTATTTCAGTCTTTCATTTATGAAACTGTGTCTAATATTCAAATGAGAGCAAATTTAAAAATAAGAAAGAATCACTTTACAAAGAATGTCAGAAAAGACCTGTATGTCTATTTTTAAATAACTTAGAGTTTTATAATTAAGAAATTAGTCAGTTGCAGAAATTAAACAATACAACGTTTTGTTAATAAAAATGTTATTTGAAAGCATGCAGGGTCTTTCACCCTTTTTCACATGCATTGTTAATTTTAAAGCAGACTGAAACCCCCACCCTCTCTATGATGCAGTACAGACACTCACACTTCATCACTGACCTGGAGGAGAGCAATAAATGACCAATATCACGTTAATAGACTATGAACACAAATCTAACCCCCGCCATTTTGACTGCATAAGAAACACAGAGCTCCATAGCACATTGCAAGCAGCAAGATTAGGCGCCTCCTCCCACAACATCTCCCACCCCTCCAAGCTTCTAAGAAAAAAAGATATTCTGGAGAGCAAAGGCCAGACTTTCAGCAATCCAACATCCCCTGCTTCCTCCAAACAGAGCCAGCAAGAGTAAAAATCACCCGCAGCTTATACGCCGCGCTCTCTTTTTTTTTTCTATTATCAACCACTGAATGATGTTTTAACTACAATGGCAGTGGATAAAGGATACAAATCATAATGATGTCAGTCTTAAAATAATATATTCGTACAACTTTTTTAACAACCTGCAGAGCTCATCTAGGTCATGATGAAAGATAAGAAAAATGCTCACAAGACTGCAATGATAAAATATCTGCTATTACCAAATACATTTATAAAAGGGGAATTTTAAACAGATGTGCTTCTAACAAATCTCCAATCTTCCATTATTACTGATGAATATTGACTATTTAAAAAGCACTTCAACAAATTAGCCCAAACAAAGACGGTCCAAGTTTAAGTCCTGTGGTGTCCAACTGTTATTTCAGTAGCACATAATTAATAAAAGTAACAGACAGAGTTTTGTGGTTAGTTTTAGGTGTCAACCACATGCAGATGAAGAACTGCATGCTGTAGTGAACATCCAGCTGATCTGCACTGCTATCATCACCTGGATTAGAGGCTGCTGCTCTGTTGTTACTGAACACATGGAGGATCAGGTCATGGTCATGTGGCGTATTTTGACTAAATATTTTCAGCTAAAAATGACTGACATTGTTCATACCTATGCTCTATGTTAGCTGTACTGACAGATGTAAGCTAATAGAGAAGAAGAATGAAAGTCAGAATGAAGCCCACATGAGTGGAAGTAAGAAGCGTGAAGTCATTTGTGGTCCAGAGGTTGGCAGGAAGCTTCTTCTACCAGCCAAACTATTCACAGTTCAACTCTACTTCATTCAAAACTCAAAGCAAAACTCAAATTTGCTCAGTGTAAAAATTGGGGACTACATGAACTTTAATAGCCATCCCAGATTTTGAAAAACACAGGTTTTCACTCCAACAGCCTGAAAAACTAAGAATCACACACTTAGCAGTGTAGTCTGTGATCTTACTGAGGGATCAGACTATAGGATTTAATGAACCAATTTAAACCAACTGAGAGCTTCAGATGCTCGTGGAAACTCTTGTGAAAGCGACAGATTAAGGGAACAAACACACCAGTAGACGTAGTGACAGAGGATAGTCTCTGAATCATGGGGTTATATTTATACTGTTCCATAAAATAAATGAAATGCAATTTAATATGTTCAGTTTAACTCACAGGTGAATATGATTTTAGACAGTTTTTTTTAATAACACATGTTGAAAGTTTGGAACTTTGTGGGTTTTGGAATGACTGGCAGTGTGACTGTATTTTAACAATATAATTATTTCAAACTTAAAAAATCGTAGCAAAATGTTTGGACTTGATTGCACAAAAATAAAAATTAAGAATGTTTGACAAATAGGTTTAAAGAATTAATGTTTTCAAAAGCCCCAACACCTTTATGTGTAAAACAGGATGTTTGGTTCATTTCTATAAAACAATATTCTATACATCAATATTTATTAGATATTCAAGTCTCTGTTTTTTATTTTACTTTTTTATCACTGTGTGATTGTAATTAGGTCCGTGATCATTTGTATTATGCCCACTACTATTTTTGTTTATGTTTACTATGTTTGCATAGCGACATGAAAACATTTTCAGGTAAAAAAAAAAAAAAAAAGATTGCAGTTTGGCTGGTAATCTGTTCCTACTATCAACTGCATCCAAATCTGCCCCAA
Source organism: Xiphophorus maculatus (assembly GCF_002775205.1). Lineage (NCBI taxonomy): Eukaryota > Metazoa > Chordata > Actinopteri > Cyprinodontiformes > Poeciliidae > Xiphophorus > Xiphophorus maculatus. The sequence goes on from NC_036460.1 coordinate 31,613,855, forward strand.
GAAATCAAAACATGTTTGTTTGACTGCAACTGAAATCAGGTTGGTGCCCCTCACACTCTGGTCAGGCTCTGGTCTTCACTCTGACAGATTTCTATGCCAACTCACCCGCAGACCAACAAAGACTTTCCCTGAGTGGGAATCAGGGGCAAAATCTGGCAGTAAAACATAATAAGTCAGTGTGTCTCCAGTTTTTATCATCAATTCATTTTGTAGTTGAACTAGATTGATTGATTGATTGATTGATTGATTGATTGATTGATTGATTGATTGATTGATTGATTGATTGATTGATTGATTGATTGATTGATTGATCTAGCACAACAATCAACCAAGGTGACCAAAGCACTTTACAGTAAAAATACATCACAAGAAAAAGAAAACACAATACATCAATAAAAATAAAGGGAAATGCTCCTACCTGCATGGTGTTATGAGCCTATCCAAAGAGATCAGTCTTGAGCTTAGATCTAAAGATGGACGGGTCAGAGATGGAGTGAAGGTCTATAGCAGGCTTGTCAAACTCCAGTCCTCAAGGGCCACTGTCCTGCAGGACAGTGGCCCTTGAGGATTGATCTATGTAAAAGTTGCAACTTTTAGATGTCTCTGCTGCACCACACCTGAATAGAATAATTAGGTCATTAGCAAGGCTGCTGATCTACACAAGGAGGAGGTAATTAAGCCACTTCATTTCAGTGTTTTTAATACCTGTGGCACATCTAAAAACTGCAGGACAGTGGCCCTTGAGGACTGGAGTTTGACACCTGTGGTCTATAGGGAAACTGTTCCCTATAGAGTATAGACAGTATAGGGACTTTAGGCTGCCACCGAAAGTCCCAAAGCCTTAGCCTTGAGAAAGCTAATAAAAGTTGGTTTGATGACCTCAAACCAACTTCCTGTTCATGTCTTCTCATGAACAGGAAGTCTTAAAAGTTCAGATAAGTAAGAAGGGGAAAGGCCATTAAAAGCTTTATAAACAGTCAAAATTTAAAATCAACTCTAAAATTTAGAGGAAGCCAATGTAAAGAGGATAAAACGGGTGATATGATGATGTGTATCTTATTTTAAGTACCGTAACTCACAGCAATCTGTACTCCTTATCTTTGTTTGGTGAACCTGAACTCTTCCTGTGTTGCTGACGTTTATTTTAGTGTAAATATTTAGCTTATAGTTCAGTTAGATCCCTCTGTGTTAATTTTAGTGTTAATTAGTCTCTCTTCTTCAGATCCTCCGTTTTCCTCTGATTAGTTTCACACTATTCTAATGTCACTCATTCACCTTCCCCGTAGTTAGCAGCCAGTCTATTTGATGACTTCTTTGACAGATCCTTCCATTGTTGGTGTAATCCCTGTGTGCCTGTTACTGTTATCACTAGCATAATGAGACTCCTATTCTCTTGCTTTCACTTGGGTCCATATCAACAAAGCATAGCAATACAACAACATATTAACATTTAGAACTTGTTTAAAAAAATTACTTGCAAAATCAGCATCAAACATTTATTAAAATAATAGCAATATTGATCTTTTTCCAGTTCTATGATTACAGCCACCAAACTAACTCAATAGAAGACTGAGGAAGATGATGCTTGGATCAGATGCAGCAAAATTATGTTTGCATTAATTAAGCATAGAAAAATAGCTAAAAAAAAAAGAAGAGAGAAACAAAACAAACTGCAAACTAATTTTCATTTATTATCTTGTTTATTAATCAAACAAAACGGGGTTTTTTTTCAACATGTTGAACACAAACCTGTTTTTATCAACAAGGGTTTATATGCAGGTAATAGAGTTAGACTGAACAATTGGTTATAAGTCTGGGGACCACAATGGCTTTTTCTTTTCTTGTATTTCTCTGTCCATGACTTACTGCAAATGAAACCACCTCCAGAGAGGACCACGTGACAGTGGGAGTGTGTGGAGGTTCGCGTGCCCTCCAACAATCTGCTCAATTCTGCTGCTATAAAGAAAAATTGAACTTTTTTGATTGCAGCACATGCTTCTGCAGGGAGCTGCCTGAGTGAGAGGACTGTTTCCAGAAGAGGCAGGAGGAGCGCAGCGGGGAGCAGCAGGAGGTAGGAGCTGCATTATTCTGGCTATTGTTGTTGTTTGCAACTGGAGTTTGAAAGAATTTTTTTATTGGGATTTTTCTCCTAATGTAAGATGTGCAAATCAAAGAGGTTTTATATTTTAACTATGAATGATCTGAACGCTGGAAAATATCCCCAACTTTGCAGGAGTCGCCCCTTTGTCCAAATCCATTCAGAACTTAACACCAGGTTTTCTGACACCGCTGCGTCTAATTCCCCGCAGAGAGAATTACAGCAGGACCATCTCTTGAATATTAGCTGTCTGTGGTTAATTGATCTGCCTAATTGGAATAAGGGCGTTTACAGAAATTAAAACAACTGCGGACTGCGTTAAAATCCTTTTCAGTCAGGTAGTAGTGGTCTCTGGTAAACTCGTTTGTTTTAATTTTATAGATAGCAATTTAATGAAAAATAAAACCTGAAACATGGCTTTTGGTTTAAATGGAAGGAAGCAGAGAGGGTGTGAGTGACCAGGCAGAGAGAGCAACGACTGGTTCGGTCTGAAGCTGGGGAATAAAGCAACAACTCAGAGAATCAAGAGTCTGTCAGCAGCCACGGCAGGCTGCCACACACACACGCACACACACACACACACACACACATGTCACCAAGCAGATATATAAGTCACTCTGGCATCTGATTTATGGACGCGCCGCAGCCTCACGCTCCATTTGCTGTAAAACCACAGGCTTATAATTTACCTGCGGACCCAGCGGCCTCCGCCGAGGAGTGATGCTGCCGCGGGCCGCTCACACACATCCACACTACAGTAGTGTGTCCAGCAGAGCTATGACCAGATTGAGATAAGGCTCGGTGTGAAGAGGAACATTTGTCATGTCAGGATATTTGGCCCTCTGCTCACATCATTCTGGATTTCTCAGGCAGACGTTTCAGGGCGGAAGAAGCTTCCATTGACCCGTTAATAAGGAAACACGCAGTTGGGCCTGAAAGTCCGCAGACTTTAAACTGAATCGTTTTTCAGCGGGTTGAGATGTTGGGGCGTTTCTGTGATTTCCACGGCTAGAGTGTTTTTTCATGTTTTTGTAATTAAAGCAATTTTTTCATTTAAAAATCAGACACTTATGTAAAATTTGAAGGTAGTTTTAATCTGTTTTTCTCCTGCATTTCTAAACTTACTGATGTTTTTTTTTTCTGAAAGAAAAAATCTTAGAATAACAATATTACCGACCCTCCACTAAAGAGGCCAACATAATCACAGGAATTAAATATTATCTCTTTCTTATTAAAAATAAAAAAGAAGTGTATTTTGAGTCCGCAAGCTAAAATTTTAATGAAAAGGGAAAGTTTTACTGTTAACAGTTCATGTAGAAGTGGGATCCTGCTCTTAAAACACTCCGTGTTCCATTAAGGAATCTTGAGGAATACTTCGGTTCTTCAGGCCGCCAGAGAATGAACAAATGTTCTCAACCAACGTTGATTCTTTTCAGTCATAGAACAAGGAGCCGAGACTAAAGTCTAACAACCTCACAGCTCAGTAACTCAACTTAAACCTGCTGGTTTCACATCTGGAACATTTGTCTCTCTTCAGCTTGACACAAAATGTTTCGGTTGAATCTATAGAAAAAAAAATGCTGATATTTTTTGTTGTCGTGACTTTAGCTTAGAAAAATCTAGTTTTTAATCCGATGTTTAATGAGATCCAAACAACCTTCGATTGTTTATGTATTTATTTTGTTGGTGACATTAACGCTTAAGGACCTTGGAAATTCGCGGCCCCTTCTAATCAGGGATTTGCCCTGAGGGAAGCCCCCTGTTAGAAAGCTTCATGCAAATGGGCTGATGTTGTTTGGATGACAAAGACAGGACGCGTGAAAATTATTCTGCTATAAATAACAATAAAATGTTATCGGACCATGTTTAGCCACAGCCTGAGTCCCTCCATAGATAACAGAAATATCTTCTTTAGTGTCTTCCTGTGGCGCTTTAGAAGACCAACAGGTTGACACTGATGTGCTTTGGTGAGACTTTTTCATAGTCAAGGATCAACATCATCCAGTATTGTATTTATTTGACATCATGATTCATATTTAGTTGTTGATCTACTGAGTTTTGCATTGTGGCCCTATAATGAGGTGGTCAGGAGGCAGTAATGAGTCCCACTGATTGGGTGAATGAACACCAAGGAAAAGCAGCGCATGATGATCCTGGGTTAGCAGCCAAGTCCAGGCGGTGACGGGACTGTTTGTCCAGAGAGGCCGGTGTGGATATTAAAGTTCTGAGGCCGCCTGGGAAACTCCTGCTCTGCGACAACTGGAGGGCCAGAGACAGGGAGACCAATCACACTCTCCGTTGCTTTCACACTGCAGACAGCCAATAGTTGTGTGTGTGTGTGTGTCTGTTCAAGAAAAATACTAAGCCCCCACCGAACTCCCCCCCGCCCCCCTTTGGGCTCAGAGAGCGCACTGCACAGGCGCAGAACGCAGCTGGGGTTCTGGAGAAGCTGAACGGTTCTAAACAGAACCGACACGCCGACAGTACAGCCACTGCCAGCGGACCGCTACAGCCCTCAGCACCGGACCCAGAGCCGCGCGTGGGCACCTCTCCTGCCTGCGCGTGCAGCCGCTGACTGAGGGGAAGTCAGGCCGCGAGACAAATAGACAGATCATCGTCATCATCAGTGGCGCGCGGGGATGATAGGTGACAGCATCAGGTAGGCTGCAAAGGAGCGGCTGCTGCTCACCAGCTGCCGGGAACATTTCTTAAAGATCAGCGAGGCGGTGTGTTGGTGTCAGGCGGCCTGGTGAGCAGGGCGGCGGGGATGAGAAGGTCAATATTCCAGGCAGGACTCTGAGCCGCGGTCAGGACCTTCTGACAGGGGAACCGCTCAGCCTGACAGAGAGACGGAGCTCCAGCTTCTTCATCACTTCTTTATTTTCGCCAGAATTACTCAAACTTCTGCTAGATTTAGATTTCATTTCAATTATTTTTGTTCAGTCAGAAAGTTTGTCTGGTAGGAAACGAAACGTATCTCAAAAATAACAAAACGGTGTAAATGGAGTTATATAATATAGATTACATACTTGCTTTTATTTACGTTTATTAAAAATTGAGTGTCTAAAATTATTGATAGCCTTTTTAATAATGAGTGAAAGGGCAAGCTCTTCCTAAAATGCTGACCAGCTTTTTGTGTTTCCACTGATATTTTTGTGATAACCGAAAAGTTTTGGAGGCTGACAGGCCTCCTGACCATCACCCTAATCTCTGACTCCCTTCACAAATTGGCTATCAGATTCTGGACAGAAGTCTGGTTCGGCTGCTCCCAAACGTTAATTTTACCACCAATAACAAGAAACGTGTTTTAGTAATTAGATTATTAAACATAAACCCGCCAGGAGTAATGGCCATTTGAGCTCAACTGTATTTATTTATGTTTAAGTTTTACTATTTCCTCTTTCTTTTCGTTGTTATTGACATTTTACAAATAGTGTACGGGTTCAACTTTTGCAATCTCACTTTAATTATAATCTTTTAAATACTACTACTACTACTACTACTACTACTACTATTATTATTATTATTATTATTATTATTATTAGATATATAGTCATACTGATAATTATTTAAATTAATTATTATAATTCAGAGGAATGTCTTTTTTCCAAAATAATTATCTCAAACAATAAGATTTTATAGCTATTGTAATTTAAAAATGTTTATTTCTTTGCTCCTAAATATCAACTTGGATACATATTTTCCTCAGAGCAGGTAATCTAGACAGTCAAAGTGCTTTGAATGTATTTTTTTTACAACAGTGTCTGGATTTTGGGCCTAGAAACTAGTGGCTACATGTCAGATACAGCGGGCCGATCAACAGAACCAACAGAATCCTCTGGTATATTTGTTGCAGCCTTTGACGTGGCTTTTGTCAGTTAGTAATATGCTTTGGGAAATATTTTAAATATTCACTGCAGAGGATAGACCACATGACCTCTATAACATTGTTACTTTCCCACATGAAATGTATGTGCGTTGATCAGTAACAATAATGTTTGCTGTACAGAGAGATTTTTCCTGGTGAGAGTTAAAGGTTTGTAGACATGTGATTAGTAACATTGTTTATTACTGCTGCACAGGGCGCTACTTCTTCTTCACTCAGGCTAGTAGTGTTTTAAAAGCAGCGAGCTTTAAAGCAAACACTTCTCAGCACCAGCAGAAGGTACAGTCCAGACTCCTTTATGGATTTTACACACATTAAAATAAATGTGCTGTTTTCTGAACATGCAGAAATGATGGTAGTTTCATTTGCATGATTTCATATGTTTCCAGCTTGTTCGAGGCAGTAGTGCGAGCACTTTCACGCTGACAAAGAAAAGCTGAGGTGGATCATAATTCCTGGTTCTACTGGATCAGTGAAAGGCCCAGATTCACAGTGTGGCTGCTGCTCTGTCAGCTGTTATCTTTATTAGCTTTAACAAATGTCTCTGTTCGTTTACATTGCACGCTTTCTGGTCCACTTTGTTGGTTTGGAGAGTGGCCGTTCTGTGTTCCACTGCACCAACTGCACCAACAGTCAGCCCTGAGGAATAAACAGTAGAAGGTTCTCAGGGTCTGGGAGACAGTAGCAGGACACACTGCACAGGTTTACCTGTGGGCAATCACTTTTCACTTAATGAAGGATCAGTAAAGATCCTTCATTAAGGATGAAGGATCTTCACTTCATAGGAGGTTAGGTACCTCCTACCTAACGTGCAGGAGGTACAACATATTCTAAAAGTCTAATTATTGTTTTAAAAAGAAAATCATTCAAATAGCTCAGTTATATTACATTTATATTTCATACTAAGCGTGAGCAACACTCAGGAGTGTGTGATCAGTCTGCAGCTGAGTGCTGCAGCAGCAGAGTGAGGGTCTGCCATGTCTCGCTGGTTGCTGCAGCTTTGTCCCAACAATCCTCATCATACAGATTTTGAGCAGGTGTTGCTGTCGAGGTTCTGAAGCAAAGATTCAGTAACAGAAAGCTTTCTGAAAAGCTGGGTCTGTGCCTGTGACCAGTCGGCCTACGGGACTTTTTTCGCCATGGAATGAATCGACACATGGTGGCAGGTTTTGAAGTTTGCTAAATGTTTGTTGATCTGGGGTATTTTGAGACTCCTGATGCTCGAACTTTAAACAGACCAAACAGGCAATGAAATGATTATTATGCCCTAATTGTGAAATTTAATCTGAAGCTGAATTCTAAAAGTATAATTTTAGTTGTAGGAAGGGAAAATTTAAATAGTGATTATGTGTTTTTTACTAATTTAATGAATTAAATTTATTTTGTAGGGAGAACATCTAATTTTGAACAATTCTAAAATTTTTCCTAAAGACTATTTATCATCTGATATTCCTGGACAATGTTTAAATAGGACTATTCAATGAAGGTTAAAATGACTTAACAACATAAACTTTCAATAAATACAAAAAATACAAGCAATGATTGTATTGCTTGTATTTACAGATTGTTGTAAATATAAAATAAGGAAACTACAAGACAATCAACATGTATAACAAGTAATTAAAACTAAACTAATCCTCCATCTAGATGGCAAAACACAGGTGGACATGTGGAGGAAACGGTTCTTGTTATTCAAAATGTTGACAGATCTGATGTATTATCAACCAATCCTTTAATTGCTCTTTAAATAGATTCTAAGGGGTAAGAGCTCTTATTGTCCAAAATAATAATGTATTATTTCATGAAGAACCAGAAGAAGGATTGGATCATTTTTTAAATCTTTACCGTCTATACTGATAATAGTAAATCTCTCTAAGCACGTCACTTTAAACGTACATTTATTTTTTTCATCTTAAAGCACATTGTTAAACATATTTTTTCCCTCCACAGTTTTAAATGTAAATGTTGTATCACATTATACATATTCATGTTCCAGAGTCGAAACAGCGTTTTTACATAATGATAATTTTATCTTAATAAAATAAACGAATTTAAATGACTGTTGGATAATTAGCAGATGCTCTTTGATATCCAAACTCAAAGTTGCTAATTTCCATTTCCTGAACTTGGCTAATATGAAGAATGACTAAGAGGATTTAATGTGGTTATTTGTTCAAGTGAAAACTTTGGACAAACACACAAACACACACCCCCACCCACCCATGTGTGCACACACACACACAAAATAATAATACTGATGATGATGAATTTTTCAGAATAAAGTTTCACTGCATTTCAGGTTATCACTGAACTATAACAACATGGAATTAAATTGTGTTGTTAAAAAGAATACATTTACAAAATAAATATGAACAAGTATAAATATGAAGATATATTTTATTAATGATTTAAAAATAAGGCATTTACTTTATTTTGTAAAGATGAAAACTGAAAATGACTTAATTAAAATACTTAGTTTTTTATTTTCATCTATTATTATTCAACCCAAAAAACGATGTGAGCTGAACAAAAACAAGACACAACATAAACAAACCAGAGACTGAAAACATAAAGCTTAAAAGCTGACAGTCCTCAGAGTGAGGAAGCTGATGTTTCACAGAACAAATACATTTTCCTCATTAATCAAATCACAAATGAACCTGAATGAGATCAGCCAGCGGTGGTGGTGGGGCATGTAGGAGAGCAGCCACTCTTGGTGAAGACAGTCCTGTTTCAGGTCTGCAGCATGATGACCCCTCCTCTGACCCCTGAGTTATCTCCTCTCTGATAAGTCTGACAGCTGAGTATTTGTGTAATGCTGCAGAGATGCTGCAGGAGAAGGCTTCAGCTGTGACGGATGATCGTGTGAGCCGGGTCCGGGCCGACGGCGAGACGGATCTGCTTCCAGACCAGTCCCAACTTGGTGCGCCCACAGCTCCCAGTGCTCCCACCTCGGCTGGGCCTGACCAGGTACAGATGGAAGCTGCTGGCTGACCACTGTTCTGGCTGTATTTAAAGAACCCAATTATTTTTCACTGACACCCAGAGGTTCTTTTAATTAGAAATATGTAAGTTTGATGGCAGTACAAACAACATCTGAAGTCAACCTGTGACCAATTATGCACTAGTTAATGAAATGCTAGAATGTATTTACGTTTAAATACATAGTTAGAATATTTTAGTATCTCATTTTTCATATGCTGGCATGTAAAATTCAGCTGCAGTGGATGGTTGGAGTTATGCAGAGGGATTTCATGCTCTCTTTCAGAACATTGAGAACATCAAGGTGGTCCTTCATGAGAGGGAGCTGTGGAAGAGGTTCCATGAGGCTGGAACTGAGATGATCATCACAAAAGCTGGAAGGTCAGTAAAAGCTTCATGTTCTCAGTCTGGAGCAGATCTGTGTGTGGCTTGGTTTCCCTACTTGTGGAAAAATGTGCGTTTTATAGGCAGAGGGATGTTTTGCCTCTGCTCATTGAGGGGTCCAGAGTAGGGCTGAATTTGTTACGAATCGGATTAATCGCAATGAATCGATTATACAAATAATGATCAACTAATTTAGTAATCAATTCATCATTAATTTGAGCATACAGACTCTAAAAAAGGCCATTTACTGAAAAAACAATGGATTAAGAGCAGTAATGAAGCCAGAACTATACAAAAATACAAACATTTTATGTTTAATATTAATTCAATAACACAATGCAAACAATTATCGCCACATGCTCATCCAGCAGGAGTGAATCTGCTGGGTTTCCTTAGACAGAAACATTTTAATCTACTTCAGTAATTCATTGAGCATAGTGCACCGTTTAATAACTAGGATCAATTGGAATGCATTTGTGATTGAAATGAAGTTATTTTTGCAAAGTGACTTGAGAAAGAATTTGTTGTGAACTGGTGCTATAGAAATAAATGGAACTGAATTGAAATAAGAACTTTCTTTGTCTATATATTCGTTATATCCAGAACTCCTCTAATGGTACTTTTAGCTTCGCCTGGTTCAAATTCTGGACCTTCATGCACCTTTTGCTATCCAATTCTTAACTGGTAAATCCAAAAAATAATCAACAGATCATCCTAACCTCTATGTAGGCAGAAAGAGCTGAGCTTTTCACATGTAGATGTTAGAGGTAAATGTTTTAGCTACATATAATCAAGAGTTCACTAATGGAATGCTGTTATTCCATTCTAGGTAATAAGAGGTAGCTAATAATCTAGGTAATAATTTTTCTTGCTTTAAAAAAGAGCTTAGTAATTTGTTTATGTGCATACTTTAATGTAATAATTGTTAGTTGCAGCCCTAGAGTTACTGTTTGGACAATTAAAGTAGATGCTCCTGGTTTCTATAGGTAGAATGAAGTCACTGGGGAGTTCTTGAGAAGAAAATATCTGTTACTATAAGTGTGTGTGTGTGTGTGTGTGTGTGTGCATGTGCTATATTTGTGTTACAGCTTACCTCACTTTGGTAAAAAGCTTACTAATCGCAACACCTTCTTACACTGGTTTATAATTGATTATTTTTTATCATTCTGTTTGAAGAGAACTTTTCAGATTGAAAAGTGATACTTAAGTTCCAGGTCAAAAACTCTAAATTGGCATCAAAGTTTTCTGTAATTATCCTTAATGCAAACTTTGGTTGAATTATAAAACAATATATTTTACAGTAAAATGGGAACTTTTAAACTAACATAAAGGTAAAGCTGTAGAAGAATGGCAGATCAGCAGATGTGCCCAGAGCAGCTCCGCCCTGCAGCAGCTACACAATCAGAACTGTAGTTGGGATTTTTTCCAGGGCAAGGGATGGATAGTGAAAGGTATTGGAGCCTAAAGTCCAGGATTTATGGATCACAAATAGTGATAGAGATCAGTAATAATCCCTTTGCTGAAAGAAATACAGTTTTCTACACATCACCAAAAAAAACAGCTCAGTGTTGTATGTGCTGAAAGCTGCTCCCATTCCTCAACATTTCTGGAGAAAGTAACAGTAAGTCTTTGTGATAAGAACGATACCTCTCTGCTGCCACTTGTGTGGACAGATAAAATTAACGGAGAGACGGAAAGTTCCTGCCACATACATAATTGAAACCACAAATGACTGCTGGCCTTGTTGGATTTAATGCGGCCTGAGGATTACGTAGTGAAGCTTTTGGACATTAACCAGAGATTGAGAATACTCACATCGACCTCTGCCTCTCATTCCTCACTCAATGAGCTTTTTTCCAGTAAAAGGTCACCACATTTTTTGCTTAGAGCTACATAACTATAGAAGATAGACTTTCGCTTCCCTGGCTGATAGAGTGGTTTCTGAAGACTTTACATCCTTTGAAGAACTATGTAGTGATGCAGGCTGGAGGCCTTCTGGGTTTACCTGCAGTCATTCTGAGGCCAGACTGCAGCTGATGGTCCCTGACTGGTTTTAACTGGACATATTCTGCAGCTGCTTCTGCACGTTCTCATATAAAAATAGGATTTTGCATTCCTACATATTCCAATGTGTTACAGTATCACACTGGAATAAGCCAATGTGCCATAATGTAAAATGTTTGCTTATTTATACAATTAACTTCAAATCTGAATTAGATTTTGACTAGTTTAGAAAATAAACTATTTTGCAAAACTATAATTTGTGTGTCTTATTGGGATTTTATATCATAAAGCACCATGAAGCAGCATTTGGTGCACTGTTTTCATGGGGCAGTGTTTTTTGTTTTTTGCAATATGAATTCTGGTAACATTCTGAGTAATACAATTTTTGCTCTGTTATTTCAAAACCCTAAATAATTACACACTTCTCTATAGCTGCATTTCCATTACAAATGTGCGCAAAACTTTTTCTAAAATCCACTAATGTAAAAAAAAAAAAAAAAACACTTTTGCAGTTGCGGTGCGTCCATTAAATAAGAAACCCAATTAAAATCACACATGAATGAGTTTGGTCACACAAGTCATTACAACATCACTCTCTTACATAGTGGGAGGATGATGAGTGACATGACTCTTGTGATGCAAAAAAAAAAGAAGTTTCCGTTGCAGTTTTGTGAAATATACTAATTTTGATAGAGCTGAAAAATCATCTCATCCTAGCAGAAAAACCTTTTATCAAAAAACTTTTTTTTCTAAAAGAAAAATTTTGAAATTTAGAAAATTTGCATGTTTTCTAAATAAGCAAATTAATGTTCATAATTCCAATTTGGGCAGTTACATGCTCAATGAGTAGTCTGGGTCTCATATAGAATCCTAATAAAACACATGTTGCACAAATTTCTGATTGCTTATCAAACCTGAAAAAAGTCTGTGACAAAATGCAAAGCAGGATTTGTTGGGAGCCATTCTTCTACTCTTGAACTAAATTCCCAAGCATTGCTGCTTGTGCTTTATTTTAAAATTGCCTGGTAGTTTTATGGGGATTTAATAAAATCCATATCTCAAAACAACAAATTCAAAATACATCAACAAAGAAGGTGAATTTTTCAAATATTAACTTTTTATACAGTTTAGAAATAATTATTACCAGAAATAGTAATAGTTTTTATCAGTGTAAGTAATGATCAGAAAACAGCCATGTCTGAGACAACAGACCCCTTGCAGTAAGTTTCAGACACTAACAGACCAATGGATTGATTTATAACGTGCACCAAGACAAAAAAATGTGATGTGAGTTTGAGAATGCTATCTATGAGGTGTGAAGAGGGAGTGCAGAGGCGGTGGGGAGGAAGGACAGATGCAAACCCACATTTTTAACATTTCTCCAACACCAGCTCGCTCCTTTCCTCAAACAGCACCAACCGGGTCCGATGCTTGTTATGATGAGTGTCACTGTCCAGGCCTAATCCTCCCTCTTCAAAGCGCCAGGCGCAGTGCAGTTCTTCCCTCACTCTCCTTCTTTGTACACAGCCCGTCAGAGAGCCGCAGCAGCAGCAGGCTGATAAGAGCAATCCGGCGCCCTCACTAGGCCTGAGTACTACGTTTGGATCATTTCATCACCCCACACACACTTTAACCCCCACCTCTGATGCTCCTTTTGATCTGGCCATAGTGGTGGAGATTCCCAGAGAAGGAACGGATTGCTGGAGGCCCTACACATGTGGGACTGTTGGGAGAAACAGCTGGCTGGCCAGAGAAACACACGTACACCCTGACACTGATATCACACATGTACTCTCCAACTGCTGTTTCTCATGCTTCTCTTAAACTCATTTAGTCACACCGGCAAATGGAGGGAATACTGTTTGTCTTTGGCGATCGGCGGACCTGAACTCTCTGACATTTCAAAATGTGTGTTGAACTGCCATCTTCCATCATCATGTAGGAGCACTGCAAGGAAACCACAGAGCTCAGAGCTTTTTATGCTGCTCATATTCATCTGACCTCTTCGTCTTTTGCTTCTCCTTATTCGTGTTTAGAGTTCCATCATCGGTTTTAGACCATTGTCTGTATACGATGAGCTTACAAATTCAAATAAAATCACAATAAATACTCTGAAGATTTCACATATTGATGTATTTAAATTCAGATTCAATAGTGAAGTGAAATATGAGGAGAAACCGTGAGGTGAAACAGTGAGTTTCACAGAATGGTCCAAAGCTGTGAAATTCACTGCCTTCAATGTTCTGTTTTTGGTTCAGTTTAAGCTAAAGCAGGTTTGTTTAGAGCATCCTTCAGCACATAGCATTATTGTGACACTCCTATGTTCCTACAATGGTTTGTTTTTATTCTAGCCTTAATTCTTAAATTAATGGAAATCACATTGGCTCAGTAGAGACTGTTGTAAAATGTAAATTTGACTCATTGATTGATATCTTGATTTGACTATGCAACCTTCCAAAGGGTCTTCACATATTCACACACAAGTTTCCGAACGCTCTTATAAAAGAGATTGTGCTATATAAATAAATTTGGTTCAATTTGATTTGATAACTGGAAAAATCCATGAAATATTAATATTACTTGTAGTCACAATGAATATGTTGAGTCATATTGTACAATGAGATCCTTTTGATTTCCAACAGATAAAGGTTAGAAAGCTGAAGTCTGTGTCAGGTTCCTCTGCTTCACTATAACTGATAGCAGATGTAGAATGATGAACGCTTTTCAAAAAATATTGGAGAGTTAGAAAACTTACAATCAACTACCTCCACTCACTTGTTGCTGTTATTAAATGAAATAACGCAGGGCGGAGCTGACAGTGCTGTGATGGCTCTGCAGCCAGAAGGTTCTAGTTTCACATCATAGATACAGGTTCTCTCCATGCATACATGTGTCTTCTATGGAGATTCCAGCTATTTGTCTAAAAACAGTTCATTTGCTTCTCTACATGGTGTCTATCTGTGGTGTCCTGGGATGGACTGCAAACCTGTCCCGGCTCTCAGTTTGTAGAGTCTTCACTCCCAATATCTGCAGCCTTTTTTGTTTCCAATTTCTTTATTTTTCTCCATTCTCATTGTCAGTATAACAGGTGATTATTTAGTCTGTATTATGACAACAAAGCTGGCCAAGAGCAGGCCGGCTGGCCAACCTTAGCTGATGTTGAAACAAAAAAACTGCAGACAAACTACAAACTGCTAAAACCGAAGTTTTAGCAGTTTATATTCTGTTTTTTTATTTCTCATAAATGACATTTCTAATGTTGGGTAAATCCAGCAGGCCTGTGGAAACCAGTTTCCTTTTTACCAAGAGGAAACAGCTTAACTTAGTTTTAGTTTCATAAAAAAAACATCTAACCGACAAAACAAAATGCATTTAGGATAATTAAGGCTACATTTCAAATGCTTTGAGGTTGAGTTACCTGTTCACCGGTTTCTAACTGACAGTAAAAGATATTAGCTTAGCAAATAACATGAACCGCCACACTGACGCCTGAAGACCTCAGAATCCTCCTGACAAAAAATGAGTTTCATATTCCTTTCCTAATAAATGTATGAACAGATTTATGTGCATTTTATTTGCCAGGACTAACTGAGTCTCTTCCATATTGAAGCACAGAGCCTCAGCCTCACCTCCCCCGTTATGACCATATTCTCCAAATCCAGGGCCCACATGTCTTGACGCAGGCCTCCATCTGCTCTGTCTGTGCTGGGAGAGAAGCCTGAGATGAGCAGAGGTCTGTTTTGAATGTTCCCCTAAGATTAACCTGTCTTTCAGTGAGGATGATAGCAGATCTGATCTGCCCCACTGATTGGATTTGAAGCCTCAGAGAGAGATTTAAATTACCTGCCCTCAATCCCTCTCCCCTCCCTCTGTCTAACGAAAGGGAATATTTACAGTAACATGATCGGAGACATGAGCCTTTGAAGATCAACAATTGAACCAATTGGAGAAGCAAGTATGACGACGGGGTTTGCTGCGTTCCCAACAACCCAGATAGGCACGCAGGCCTGCTCTGAGTGTGCTGTCTAATGTTTGAGCGTGTCGCTATGGGCAGTACCCACACACAAACTGCAGGCCCTACTGACTGCAGCCTCTTAAGCAATGACGAGCCAGCTGTTTAAACTGTCCGAGCCGGGTGCCATTAAAAACCACTTAGGGTTTTATAAGAAGGCAGACAGTTCTTTGTGAAATTTCCTTTGGTGCAGATGGGATGAAAATGTTTTTGCTTTCCCAGAAAGGTCACCAAATGTAGCTTCCTTCTTGTATTTTACAGTCTTGACTTCTGTATTAGACTCTTCTGTCTTCTGGTCTGGAAGCATTAAATGGATGAGAGATAATCCCACACTTTCCCTCAGGTTTTTCAAAAGCAGCTGTAAAGTTAAGAGGAAATGCATCATAGTTTTACATTTTTACAAGTGGAAATCTGAAAAGACATGGTGGGTGTTTGTATTCATTTTAATTCATCATTCCCATGCTTTGATCTCTGTCAGTTTGCAGTTGTTCCATTATCTTCCCATTTTCTGATGAGGGATTAAACGGCGCTCTGTAAAATGTTTAAAGATTGGTGTACTGTTTTAGAAGCTTTAAACGTCTCCACAGTCTCCTCCCTGCTGTTTGTTCACTAATGCTCTCCAACAGACCTCTGGATTTTTGCTGAGATCAAATTAAACACAGCTGTACCTTTCACTAATTAAAGGCTGTTGGTTATGTCTAATTTTATTTTGTGGCAGCAGAATGAAGAGGTCTGAGAAGAAATGCATGTTGTACTTCTCTTATTTTTGCTTGTAAAAAAAATAGAACGATGAACCCTTCACAATTAAATGTGACTTTGTTTTGGTCTTTTTTTTTTCAAAGAAAAACATAAACAAGGACATACTAATAGATTAATCACCTGTTATACTTTAATCTATTAAAGCCATTAAGAAACTTGCAATGAGATGCTGAGTGCAGCATCTCATTGCACTGAACTGATGACTTTGCACCAATCCCTCATACTGAGGAACAATGTAGTAACAGTGGAGAAGAAACCTCCCCTTTAACAAGAAGAAACCTGGCTCAGTGTGAGCAGCCGTCTGCCATGAACTTGATGTGATGCCCACTCAATGTCTCCTTTAGGGTCTTCATCTCAGAGAAAAACAAAGCTAAACAGATCATCTCTGAGCCAGTTTTTATGTTTATAGGATGAAATAGATCAGAAGGTGAGTGTGTCTAAAGGTCTTTTTATTTTCTTTAACAGGAGGATGTTTCCTAGCTACAAGGTTAAAGTGAGTGGCATGAACCCCAAGACCAAATACATCCTTCTCATTGACGTTGTCCCAGCTGATGACCACCGCTACAAGTTCTGTGACAACAAGTGGTAAGACTGGTTGAACAAAACTCCTCCCAGTAAACAGTGGATCAGTAACACAGCAACAGATATCAGAATTTTGAGAGAAAAATAAAATGAAAGATTTGATTTTACACATGAAAAATACAAGTTTTACGATGATAGAGATGCAGCAAAGACAGGCCTGCACCGCAGGGAGCTTCTCTTCTCAGCTCACACATCAAGCACATCTGTTCTCTTCTGGTTGTTCTATTTACTCATTAATGCTACTTATTGATGACAGTCCCCTTAAAAACAAAGAGTTCTTTGAGATTTTACAAATTTAAGTCAATATTCTTTATGAAATTGTCCAACCTTTCTTTTGCATATAAAAATTAATGAACCATGATTGTAAAAACGGAGTATATACCAAATCATGACTACAGTGTACAATTAAACCCCTAAATGTTACATATTATAAACATCAAAGTTCACTAAGATTGAAACAAAATGAAAAAGAGAGGCAGTAAAATCAGAGAAATGATCAGAATAAAACAACTGCAGATGTTTGACAACTTAACATGGTTTGTATTTGAACTCCCTCAATGAAACAAGCTTCTTCATATGTAGCTGACTTTGACACTAATTACTGCATGAATATTTAAATTCTTTATTTGCACCTTGGGACAAGCCCTTCCTTATTTTGGAGGCAAATATGGGAAGATTTTGCACTTTATAAAAAAATGTAGGATATTAGATATGAAGGAAGACCAAGAATAAGTAAAACTAGTTGGGACTCATACCATCTGAATAAACACTAAAGTTTGTGCTTGTTACTCATGGAACAGTAATGTGACAAATTGAAATAGTGTGAGGTGTGAATACTTTTGCAAGGCACTCTAATGCCAGAGCCTGGTGTTGGGGGGTTCTGCTGTTGTTCAGCAACATATTTAAGTTAGATAATTATTCATTATGTTTCTGGTGAGCCTCTTAGTGTAAAGGATTACTGCTGTTCATATTAACCGCAGTGATTTAATATTTCACCATAATGCATGAGGACGCTGTATCTGGTAAACTGTACTCTTACAGCCCTTTGGATGAGCTCGATGCATGACAGGCCTCAACACTCCTCTCACATCCCAATGTGTTTTCAGGATGGTGGCTGGTAAGGCGGAGCCTGCCATGCCAGGCAGACTCTACGTTCATCCTGACTCCCCTGCTACAGGAGCTCATTGGATGAGGCAACTGGTGTCATTTCAGAAGCTGAAACTAACAAATAATCACCTGGACCCATTCGGACATGTGAGTACCTAACAGAGTGCATCAGGGTCTAAAAAATGATTTACATGTAGCTCTCATCTTAGTGAGTTCCAGAAGATCTAAATGTCAATTTAAAGGGGCAGTATTATGTAGGTTCCAGGCACACACTTTATAGCACAATCAAGTAACTCATAGAAAGTCACTAAAGTCACTAACTTTAGTTGTGCCAATTGAAATTCTGAAAATAACTTTGCTTAATGGATACATGCTGAATTTGAAAAAACTCACGATTTTGGGCTGGGATGAGGTGGTTTTTAAACCATATTGAAATATTTGTATTTCACAGAATTCCAGTGGACACACAATTTTTTTTTGCATAACACAAGTCACATGATCAACAGCCGAATGTTACTACTGGCGAAAACCACGAAGAAGAAAACAGGAAGTGACTTCTTCAGAAGAACTTTGGATTCAACACGTCCACAGAGTTGGACGTGTCATTCTAACGTGTTGAATCCAAAGGTCTTCTGTAAAATCATCAACTACAATTTCCCCAAAACACCACAGCTCCTTACAAAGGCCTGTTGCTCCACCACCTGATGGCTCCTCTGAGGCTGATAGATGATGAGTGTAGCGCCACAGTTGAATTACAAAACTTACATCCATCACTTCCATAATTTTTAATGACTTATTGTGTGAACAAGCTTAGTCTCGCATGATTTTAATTTAATTTCTTATTTGATGGAAGCACAGCGATTGGGACACTAGCAGAATATAGACAAAAATTTGTGCACATTTGGCATGGAAACAGCTTATGTCACTTTCAGTATAATGCCTTTGAATTGTGCCTCTGTCTCTGGTTCTCACTCAATCCACCTTCAGGAAGTCATCAGAACAAGGCTAATAATAGAAAAGTTAAATGGATTCACAAAGAAAAACATGAGAGTTGGAAGTAAAATATATAACTACATGGTATTTTTGTTAAAATCTTGCCCTTGGAGGTACACTATTTTTTTTTCCTTTTTCTGTTTTTATATATTTTATATTCTATTTACTTGACTTGATTGTCTTTCACTTTAATGCTGTTGCAAAAATGTATCCATGTTGGGGCAATAAAGGATATTTATATTCTATTTTTCTAAACCCTCAAGAAGAATGAACACCTAAAACCCTGGAGGGTTTAAAATAACTGAGCACATAACAGAAACAATGGAACATGACACTGATATTACGGCTTTTGTCCCTAAACATTGTGCTGAAAAAACTGCATAACATCATCACATGTTTCCCAGACCGGAGCAAACAGATGGACGGACAGGAATGAGTAGATGTGCTCTCATTTATCTAAAATACCTATGTTGGTGATTATCACACACACACACGCACACAGACACACAAGTTTGTTTTTCTAGCCATATTAAGACTTTGTATTGATTTCTATTGGTTTTAAAAATTGTATTTTTCCCTAATCCCAACCATTACTAATCTCTACCTTACCCTAACCCTACCCAAAACTAAATTCACACCTTGCCTCTCGACGTAACTCCTAGCCCCAAAACAGTACTGCTCTGTA
Organism: Xiphophorus maculatus; assembly: GCF_002775205.1. NCBI lineage: Eukaryota > Metazoa > Chordata > Actinopteri > Cyprinodontiformes > Poeciliidae > Xiphophorus > Xiphophorus maculatus. The sequence continues at coordinate 31,633,347 of NC_036460.1, forward strand.
TGTGGCTCAGGTTTTGAGCCCCATAAGGAGCAGTGGGTTCTCACAGGATATTATTTGTTAGATGGACTTTAGAATATATTAAATACAATGCTACAGACACAATCAGTTTGAAAATTTATGACATTCTTCCAGAATTAAAAAGCCACTTGAGTCTGTTCCGAAATCAAGTCCATCGAGTTTGAACAGAAAAATTAATGAGAAGACTTGATGTTCTTTAGAATAAGCTATCTACACAAACATATCTATTAATAGAGTTTCAAAGAGCAAAATCGAATCAGTTCTGTCTAATTGTTTTAGGATAAACAAAACCAAATAGTCATCCAAGACAGTTTCTTCACTTCAAGTGAAGTTTAAGCTATTTACTTTATAGCCTAATATTGCCAGAGTCAGAGATGAGCAGCACCATGATGGAGGGCCTTTTCATGTGCCGACTTCTAAATGATGGAATGGAAGGAGAGAATGAGTGCAGAGGAGAGTGTGTGAGGAGTGTGACTGTGGCAGTTCTCCCCAGGGGAACTCTGGGATAGCTTGTCTGAAGCCATCCCATCACTGGGCTCATTAGGTTCATAACCTCTCAGATCAGTGGTGGAGCCTGTTGTCACATCGGGTTGAGAGCCTGGGCAGTGAAAAGGTCGAGTAATGAGAACAGAAGGAGTCGGAGGCCGAGCAGGGGACGGCGGGACCAGGAGGTCTGCTGCTGTCCACAGAGGACAACAGATCCCCATGTCTGCTCATTATCTTCATTACACAATATAGAACAATCATTCTCATCTTCATCTCATTAATCCCTAAACATCACAATCACAACTCTGAGGAAATTCACGTGTGTGGGTACGGAAAGTATTCAGACCCTTTAACATTTTTCACTCTCTGTTTCACTGCAGCCATTTACTAAAAATCAAAAAAGTTCATATTATTTCTCATGAATGTACACTCAGCATCCCATCTTGACAGAAAAAACAGAAATGTAGAAATTTGCTCAGTATTGAGTAAAAACACCTTTTGATCTAGTACAGCCATGAGTCTTCCTGGGAATGATGCAACAACTTTTTCACACCTGGATTTGGGGATCCTCTGCCATTCTTCCTTCCAGATCTGTCCGATTGGATGGTGGATGTTGGTGGTGCCATTTTCAGGTCTCTCCAGAGATGCTCAATTGAATTTAGGTCAGGGCTCTGGCTGGGCCAGTAAAGAATGGTTTTAGAGTTGTTCTTTGTTATTTTAGCTCTGTGCTTCAGGTCATTGTCTTGTTGGAAGGTGAACCTTTGGCCCATTTGAGGTCCTGAGCACTCTGTAAGAGGTTTTCTTCCAGATCTCTCTGTACTCATCTTTGCTTCAATTGCAACCAGTCGTCCTGTCCTTGCAGGTGAAAAACACCCACACAGCATGATGCTGCCACCACCATCTTTCACAGCTGCGATTGTAGTGGGCATTTGATGAGCAGTGTCTGGTTTTCTCCATTCATTGGTGTTACAATTAACACCAAAAAAGTTCAATCTTCATCTCATCAGACCAGAGAATCTTATTTCTCAGTCTTTCATGTGTCTTTTGGTCAACTCTATGGAGGCTTTCATATGTCTGGCACTGAGGAGAGGATTCCATACAGCCACTCCACTTGACTGGTGGAGGACTGCAGTGATAGTTGACTTCGTGGAACTTTCTCCCATCTCCATCTCTGGAGCTCAGCCAACAGTGACCTTTGGCTTCTTCTTTACCTCTCTCACCAAGGCTTTTCTCCCACGATTGCACAATTTGGCTGGATGAAGGAGTTCTGCTCGTCCCAAACTTCTTCCATGTAAGGATTATGGAGGCCACTGTGCTCTTAGGAACCTTAAGTGCTGCAGAAATGTTTTTGGAATCTTGGCCAGATCTGTGACTTGCCACAATCATGTCTCTGTGCTCATTGGGCAGTTCCTTCCACTTCATGATTCTCATTTGCTCTGACATGAGCTGTGAGGTCTTATATAGACAGGTGTGTGCCTTTCCTAATCAAGTCCAATCAGTTTAATTAAACACAGCTGGACTCCAATGAAGAAGTAGAACCATCTCAAGGAGGAGCCGAATAAATGGGCACCATGTGAGTTAAATATGAGTGTCACAGTAAAGGGTCTGAATACTTATGACGATGTGATATTTCAGTTTGTCTTTTTTAATAAATTTGCAAAAATTTCTACATTTCTGTTTTTTTCTTTTCAAAATGGGATGCTGAGTGTACATTCTTTAGAAAAAATATGAACTTTTTTGAATTCAGCAAATGGCTGCAATGAAACAAAGTGAAACATTAAAGGGGTCTGAATACTCACTTAATTAGCAAAGACTTGTTTTTCATGTAGAGACTGAGGTGTTATCAAGTCCTATCATCGTGTTACAGACTTTCCAAAGATTCTGATTAGATTCTAGTTGACACTAGGCTGTGAGGTCAACTTGTGACCTTTACGTGAGGGTGGCAGCATAAAAGAGACTAATGAAAGAAAGAAGATCTAAGTTTATCTAGCTATAAGCCATATAGAGATGCAGCAAACATGTGGAGGTTTTGGTCTTCATACAAAATGCCATTCTTGGTGGAAACTAATATATTCCACATGACCTTGAACACACCATGCCCGCTGTGAAATTTGGTGGTGGCAGCATCATTACATGGTAATGCTTTTCTTTTTTTTCAGCAGAAACAGGAAATCTGGTCAGAGTTTCAGGGAAGATTGATGGAACTAAAAACTTGCTAGAGACTGTTGAATACTTGAGACTGTTGTGGAGGTGAAATTCTGCAGTTCTGTTCTGGGAACATGTTTAGATGTGTGGAGGTGCTGTATTGGTTAGAATTATAACTGATCCTAGGCTTTATTATAAATAATTTAGACTTTTACATAAATAATAACCACCTAGTTGAAACATGATAGCGTTTTGCAAGCTTTGAGGAACTCACTAGACATGTAGTCTTTCTGTAACAATGCTTTGCTGCAGCTTAGGAATTTAAAGTGGCGGTATTATGTATTTTGGCAGGCAGTGCCATTTCGTAGAATAATCAAGTAACTATTAAATTCAGTTGTTATAAAAATGCTATATAAAGCAAATATAACTTAAAAGAAATCTGACTTAAAGTAATTTAGCACCTTTATATTGGACCTCTTTCTCTTTAAACCCCTCTGGTCTTTTTGAAACCTTCAGGAAGTCATCACAACATGGCTCCTCTATTAATCCTTTAACAATGTTTTTACTAGCCTTTCACTGAGAAGTAGCTCCTATAATGAGCTCAGCTGATGCATGCTTCCACCAGGTGTTTGCTAATTGCTGCTAGTCTGAAGGAGCTGAGTGGGGGAGTTCTGGGCAGGGCTGCTCTGTGAGGCGGAAGCTTGGAAACTGCAGCTTTTAAACATTTTGCACAGCTGAATGGTTGCTAAGGAGATTATAGGATTTCTCAAACATGCATGAAAGAATCAAGGCAACATTCCACGTACATTTTAAAGTAAAGCTCAAAAAAGTCGATTTAACTTTTTACTGCCCCTTTAAATCCTGTACTATTTGTCCTTAGGCCTAATTCAACAATTTCAAAGGTTATTTCAACATTTAAATTTTTAATTAATCATGTCATAAAGTGATAGACCCTAATAATCCATAAAATACAAATATGGCATTATGTTTCAAGAAAAATAATAGAACAATATTTAGACTTATTGACATGTGATGGAAATGCAAGTGTTTTTTTTTTATCAGTTTTTGTTTTTGTTATAACTTCTCTTAAGCCATGTGTTCTTCAGGAAGTTGTTTTATGTAAATAAGCCTTGGAAGGTTTTCGTCTCCTCACTCTCAACTGGAAAAATGTTATATTACTGGAAAAGTATGTTGTAAATCTCTGTTTAAAACCTTTATTGTCAAGTCTGAACATCAAACATATTCTAAGTAGAACATGTTGCCATGAAATAATATGATATAATTTATTAATGATTTGAAAACGCCATCACAGATGAAATTCCACAGTTTCTGCTTTTTCTTTTATTTTGGATTTGGTCAAACAAATATGTAACTTCAAAACAGAAGTTTGTTTTTTTTCTTTCCTTCATAAACAGTCACTAAAATCAAAAATATATTCATATATAAATATATACAAAATCTCACAATAAGTTTAATGTGTCAAAGAACATATAAAATAGATAAATATAAATGTTAACTAATTTTGGCCAACAGTCTGAAATCAGCTACCAAGTCAGCTACTTATATATACACAAATGAAACAAACTGCTGTGATTCAACTGAACATTAAACAAACATAATGTGCAAAAGTAAGAGTCTTCTTTGATATTTAAGGAAATCTTCTTTTTAAAAATGCTCAACAAAAACTATGTCTGATTCGGGACCAAGTTAGCAGGTAGCTAGCAGTTAGTTAGCTTCTTATTCTATGTTTCTGAGTAGTAGTGATATCTTTGCACCTGCAATCAACCATGTGCTGACAAAACGGACAGAAAATGTTCTCTTGTTTAATATAACATGAACTTCAACTTTGCTTGAGTTATTTATTTACTTTTTGGGAAGATGTTAGCATTTCAGAAAGTCTTTTCACCATGGCTGACTGGTTCATTCTGTCTGTATGGAGAGGAGAGCTGAGCTCTGCATAATCAGGTAATGGTGGGTACGGAAGCTGCAGCAGCCCAAACACTACAGAAACTACTGTATATTCTTCCCTTATTGAAGATATCAAGCCTGGTAAAAACCAGCCCCATGTCCTGCACTACTGCCCTCATACTGAGGGTTTGGATTCTCATCCAAACCCTCAGTATGGATGGTTATAGTTTCTTTTTGCCAACAAAAATAAACTATATTGACAATCTTGACCAATGTGCAAGAGAAAGATATATCAACAGAATTGCTCTGTCGGGATTGACCCATGTAAGACAGAGAATATACAGTAGTTTAGCTGATTTATTCATAGCCACTGTCATGGCAGTGGCAGATACCTACCAAGATGTCGGTCAGCTACAATGTTCCATGAAGTGTGATGTCACATGATAACTATGTATTGCCAATGTTTGCCCGTGGCATATGTAACGCACCAGTTTGATGCTATGAAACTTACTGGAAATTGGAGGAAGTTCAAAGCATCTCTTCCATCCATCATAACAGGATCAGATCTCAGACTCCAACATCTTTTTGCAGGCTTTCTAAGCAAACGGCCACACAAAAGCTAAAGAGGAGCAGCAAAAGCAAATGAGATGGATTAGCAGAGCTTGCTGTGTTATCCAGGACATGTTACTGAATAATATCATCTCTGTTGTCTGGATAATCAGCTGTTATTATGTTATGACAGTCATGAGAGTGTCATATATTCCATTTTCCATACGCAGGATGAGCTTTTGAGCCTTCAGTCAGGGGCTTCCTCATATTAGTTGCAAGACTGACTGCAACCGGAGATCCTTCATACCCACAGTATCTCCATCCACAACAACTCTGAAGATACAGTATGTATCTGGATGATGAGTAACAACATTTCATTTGCTGAGATAAATAAAATAATTGAATTAAATCACACTATTATCTCATTCTACTGAGTTTAATTTTACTCATTCCACTTGTAAATGGGTGAATATCAATTGCAAGTTTGGTGGCAGGATTAGGGTTCTTAATATAAAAAGAACTTTTCAACTGATCCAAAACTAACATCCTGATGAATGAAGAAAAACAAACACAAGGCTAATTTTTTTCTTTAGCCTGTCACTGGCAGTCCAGGAGTTTCAGTATCGCCCACGGAGAGCAGAGCAGAGGTAGGAAAATATATTTCAGTCTCCATCAGCAAGAGGAGAAAATGAGGAAGGAGTCCTTCAGTGTTCGAGCAAAGCATAGCAGCCCACGGCCTTTTCAACCTTTGCCTCTCTTTGGGAGCCCCCTTGAGGTGAAGGCTTCTCAGTAGAGTGTAGAAAGGGAGGAGGGGAAGAGAAGCTTGATGTTCATCATGGCTGACAGGGCTGGACCAGTGGTGACCCTGCTCTACTGCTGCTAATGCCTGACTGGGCACAGCATGGAGCTGCGGTGAGCAGAGAGATGTCAGTCAGCTGACCTGCAGCCACCTAACAACCTAAACGCACAACACACGCCAGCTGCTACACAGCATTCAGAGTCCCTATCAAGTCAGATGAAATATGCAAAGATGGAGTTCATCACTTATCTCAATGACTCCAACAGCTTTCTACTCAAAAGCACCAGATTCAAAGAAATATTTAATAGGAAACACTTGGTTTTCTGTCTGATATAGATTCGATCCAACAGCTCTGAAATTCACCTCTACTGTATCAAAGCTGAACCACAGTGATAAGGGCATGAATCACCTACCAACCACATATTTCACCACCATCACCTATCAGAGTCTGAGACAGGTAACTTTGGGCTCTAATATGCAGTCTGTAACCATAGTAACCACAGTACATAGTTCACTGTGTGCACAATTATTACACAAGTTATAGTTTTGAGGATTTGTTTTATTGTTGAACAACTACAACGCACTCAGTCAATCCCAAATGTTAATAACCTCTAGCAATTCAAGAGTGCTGCATCCCTCTGAAATACTTTTTTTTACAGTTTTGGACGTTTCAGAGACACTTAAATTTATTTTTGGCCCATTTTGCCTGAGGAAAAGAAGCTGTCTAATAATTCTGCACACCTTGGTATATATGTTGATCTCCTTAGGCCCCACCCTCCCTCATTAAACAAATAGACATCAGCTGATATGTTTATACTCAATAAGCATTCAAGTTTATACAGTTTGGAGATGAAAAATATGTATGAAAATGATGATATGATCAAAACTAAAACTTCCCTAATAATTGTGCGCACAGTGTAAACAAACGTTGGGGTCTGTCAGACAGAGCTGTTACATCTGTGGTGCTTTGAGCTAACCTGCGTCACAAACAATAGCTTAAGTTAAACTTATACATGCTTTCTATACTACAACACAGCTTTTTAAACTGATCTCAAGTGTGAATCTTTAATGTTTTCCATTCTTTCTTTTTTACAGAACACAACTAGTGCTGCTGATTTTACAGGCTAAAAGATGCAAATGTTGCTCTGCAGGAACAACCCCGGTTGAATTCTCTGAACACAGTTAATTCTGACATAACAAATGTCTTCATGTCACAGGCTTATTTTACCAGTGTCAATAAATAATCTTTGCATATGTTTTTGATTTGCTTACCACTGTCTATATAAAAACGGATGTAGAAAGCTAAACAACCCAAGAAAATGTCTTAGATTTATGTTCTGTTCCTCTGTGGCTTCAACTAAATGTGGCTTCTTCCCTTTCCTAGATCATCCTTAACTCCATGCATAAGTACCAGCCCAGGCTTCACATTGTCAAAGCTGATGAAAACAACGCCTTTGGGTCAAAGAACACTGCCTACTGTTCTCACGTCTTCCATGAGACGGCCTTCATCTCAGTAACATCTTATCAGAATCATAAGGTATACAAATCTGACTTTTTATTCTCCACACAGTCAACAGCTACAGCTATTATATTTGGAAGTGATGTTTCATGCAGTACTTTAAATACAAGAAAAGTTATTGTGTGCCGTATCTATCATGGTTGTATCTGCATCAGTCTGCTGATCCAAATATTTCTTAGATTAGATGGCTCTGCTGTTGGTAGCTGCAGACTGTGCTGCTGCTCTGTATTGCATTACAAAGTCACACTCACTCAACACTCCTGTGGTTGACGAGTGTTCAACCACAGGTGCTTCCTTTATAGCTTAATGATTTAGCATGTCTGCAGCTTCCTGAAGAGTTGGATAAGAGATGAGTCAGGGGTCCCACCCCCCAGTCCATGTCTGAATCTCAGATCTCAGTTTCTGATTAAATTTGAGATCTGTTAGCTATAGAAACAAAACACTTCTACTGCTATGACATTTGAAGAATTGCTGAGATCCTGTTCAACACAGCAAATTTGCTTATCAGTTCTAATTATTGGCTTGCTTACTGATTTAACCCAAAAAGTCTAAGAGTTGTACTAACATTTTTTTTTTTTAGATCACTCAGCTGAAGATTGAAAACAATCCCTTTGCTAAAGGGTTCCGAGGCAGTGAAGAAGGAGACCTGCGTGCTTCAAGACTAGAGGGGTACGTTTCTACAGTAAGCCACCAGTGAAGAAATTATCTCATAAATCCTTTAACATATTACAACTCATTCTATGGTTGCACCATTTGCAGTTTTCTGGCCGATTACCAATCCTTAAAAATCCTGTTCTACAGATTCTGATTTTGGCCAATACTGATTTTTTTTGTCTGAAACATTGCTTAATATAGTAAAAAAGTCACTGAGTTGGCAACGGTGGGGTGACTATAGTTAACAGCAAATGTGCAGACATGACCTGGTGGGCAGGTCTGTCAGTCAGACCCTCTCATGACAGAGCAAAAGAAGACAGTGACTGATTTTCAGACCTTTGCCAAGGTTGATAAGATGAATGGATAAATTCGGCTCTAAGTATCAGCTGATCACAGATTCCCAAAACCAAGGAACTCAGGGCCGATTCATAGGTGCACCCTAACTCATACCCTTGATACCAGCATACTTTTTAGTTATATAAGACTGTTTTGGACAGAACTCTGTACTTCTCTCTGAAAATGTTGACTTTTCAAGGAATGTCTGACAAAGCCGTTCTGTTCCCGATGTTTAGGAAAGATTATCCAGTCATTTCTAAGAACATGGTTCGTCAGAGGATCATCTCCTCACATAGCCATCTGGCAGGGAAGCTCCGGGCTGGAGTATTGACCAGCCATGCTCAGGTCCTGTCTTCTTATCCGTATGACACAGGAGTTTCTTTGTCAAACTTAGAATCCCAGGATTCTCTCTCCAACCACTTTCCTCAGAGCAGAGATCCCAGTCTAGTTTACCACTGCTTCAAACACAGAGGTACGTTTCTGTTTTTATAAAGAAATAATACAAAATCAAACGCAGTATGCAGCGGTCCACATGTCAACTGACTCTACTGCTCTGCAGATAACAGCCGACACCTGGAGCTCGGATGCAAGCAACCATATCTGGAGTCATCATCGGTGATGTCAGAGGAGCATTTCTTCCGTTCTGCTCCCTCCTACGAGTCGCCTTTGCTCTCCCGTCCCTACTGCGGTGAAGCCATCACTGCCAGAGAAGCTTGCATGTACAGCGGGATGGAGGCCCAGCCCGGAGCGTTGCCGGGGGCGGCAGAGAAAGATGAGCGGACCATCTCTCCTTCTGTTAACTGCAGCATGTGGGCCCCGATGCAGCCATATTCCCGCTATGGCGTGGAGGCCGTCCCATACCAGCCCTTCACCTCTCACCCCTTCTCCAACACCACAGCCGTCCACCCCGTGCTGCCACAGCCGGCCTCAGCAATGTTACCCCGACCGCAGGCCGACCTGGGCGTCTACAACTCAGCTGTGCTTCAGAGGGGTCTGCCGGTCATACCACAGTCATCCTCCTCTTCATCCTGCTCTCCAGTTCTTACTGGTTCCAGTGATGTAATAAGTCATCAACCTTTGTACCACAAAAAGTCAGGCTCCCCACTCCAGCCTCTGAAAGAGTATTCAGCGTGTTCTAGCCAGAGAATGATGCCTATTGGAGATTCCTCCCATCAGTACCAAGTGGGGCTGAGTAATGCAGGAAGTCATTGGACCGACAGCTAATGTGTGGATAAACCTATCTGTTCAGGTGAGACATTATGAAAGGTTTCTGAAAGCCCATAGCAGCTGAAGATACTGAAGTACGATGATACTGAACAGCAGTCATGGTCTCTGTTGAACTGCACTGCACATCTGTAATCTAGGTGGGCACTGACCCGTATACTGAACGGTCAGTGCCCACCTCTCCACTTATACTGGTATATAACAGATGCTGCAAAGGCTGGAGATGACTCTGAGACTCGAATGCAAACTGTGTGTGTGAGGAGCACAACGTGTCTAACACACACCCAAGTCACAACAACAAGCCAGGAGGAGATACACACGAAATATGGAAGCAGGAAGATGAAGAAAGCATAAAAGGGAAAATGGTCAATGATATTACTACCAATATTTTCTGAGTTGCCTTTTAAAGTTGTGGTACGCAACTTGTATAAAAATATTTTGGTAACACTTTATTTGACGGGTTGTGAATAAGACTGTCATGACACCGTCGTAAACATGACATAAAGCCTGTCATGAACATGAGTATATCTTCATGAATATTTATGACTGTTGTCATAAAGTGTCATTCGGTAAATCATGACACTTTTAATACAAAGTTGACATCATTCAAAATGTCTTCGTTATGACAACTTGACATTAACCAAGAAATCTGACATAAATGTGTTATAAAAGTATTATTAAAGTATTAAACTTTAAAAATTATGTAGTTTTATGTTATTAAAGCTAAAGTTTAATATTTTAATACCTTTATAACAAATTTATGTCAAATCATGATTTCTTGGTTAATGTCAAGTTGTCATAAAGAACTTGATATTAACCAAGTTCTTGGTTAATGTCAACTTTGAATAATGTCAACTTTGTATTAAAAGTTTCATTATTTACCGAATAACACTTCATGACAAGAGTCATAAATATTCATAAAGACTTACTCATGTTTATGACGGTGTCATGACAGTCTTATTCACAACCTGTCAAATAAAGTGTTACCAATATTTTTAACATATTTTTTGAAAAGGTTGTGCCATGTTGTGACAGTGTGGTGTGAGACAGATAATCTGTGAAAAAAATGTAGCTCCTCTGCCTTCTCCCAGAAACATCCAATCAGAGCCCAGAGGTATCTTACTTCTGTCAATCATCCTCCATGTGGCGTTGCTCATCCCTCCTTCTGTCTTTTCCCTTTGCTCGCTGCTATGCTGCAGCTAGCACAGCCTGTCTTGAATGCTAAGACTAGTTAGCATGGCCAGCCATGACTGTGGATGATATAGTATAGCATACTCTATTATTTATTTATTAGGCTTCTTGATCTGGGACTTGAGTCTGAATTTCATACTGCAAAAAAGCAAATGCTAGCTGGTACGACAATAAAAAAATATTGAATCCTTGACTAAATGGCTTGCCTGGAATGGTAAATTGTTTCTCCACCATTAGCACATTTAGCAGCAAGTACATAAGATCCATTGACAGCACTAAGACCCTCCTCCTGGCTCTGATCGGCTGTCGGGAGTGACGCATGGAGATTGATCTTTTCACAGATTATCTGTCTCACTACATACTGTCACCACATGGAGACAGTTTCAACAAATATGCAAAAAGCATAGTTTTTATAAAAGCTGGATACTTCAGCTTTAATGCCATAATATGTTTTCCTAGAATGCTTTGCTACATACTGCTGTTGTCAAGTTATTGAATATATTATTGAGAAACATCTTAAGTATTATTGCCATGACGCCTGGATGCGGTTAGTGATACCATGACAGGTGACTCTCTACAATATTATATATTCCCAGGGTAATGGGAATATATAATTATATATTTGCAGTTCTGATAAAATAAAAATTAAAACAATGCATGAATAAATAAAGAATAATAATGGCTTTGTTTTCAGGTTACAATGTGTCAGTTTGGATTTTGGTAACAAACTTAGTGCCTGTGACAAACAGAAAACAATAACATTTAAATGCATTTAAAATAATTATAGATTTTAAATATGAAAAGCTGTTGCAGACAGGCTGATATGTTGCTGTTTCACAACTAACTGAATGATTGTTAAAGATGCAGAATCAACATATTTTTATTTAGCTTGAGGACTGGACATCTGAGCTGAGATAAAGGACTACATCCTCCAGGTCGTCACCGTCTGGACCTAACATAGATAATGAAGGAACGCCCGTAGCAGGAGGGAGAGAAAAGATATTCTGAATGCCTTTCTTATATTATAACTCTTAGAGAGAAATTAGAATCAGTGGGTCAAAGCTTTAAATCAATCAGTCGAACAAAAATTCAGCATCCAAATCCAAAGTTTATAATTATAACAATTCATTTGCCTGTCATTCAGAGCAAAAGGAACTGATAGGTTCCTGTCCCTTGTTTATTTGGAAGTTCAGCAGTCAAACATTCAGAACATTCAAGTAGTGCTTCTAAAAAAATTTATATAAAAAGGAAAAAGTAACTATACAAATCAAAATGTGTGCATAAGCAGAGTAGTTTTACACTTGTTAACAGCTTATTTGTACAAGTTCATGTCTCTTCCAGCAGTTTGATTCTAACCATTTAATTTCCAGTCAGCTTTATTTGGTGTTATTTTTCTAATGGATTGAGCGTGGTGTGACTGTCACCACACAGCTCAGATTCCTTCCCTATTGCCAGGGGATCTTGGCTGCTTAAGCCATGTCAAACATTTCACATCTGGAATTGCACGTCTGAGAAATGTTAGAAACGGCCAACTCCTGAATTTTTACAGAACCTGGTGCATATATCCGGTTCCTTACAACCTGGTGATATGCAGTCAGTTTTATTGAAGTAAAAAAAGATTATAACAGTACTTCTCCTAACCTTTTTATATTCACTTGCAGTAGTTTTCAAAAATTAAACTAGGAAAATAAAGACAATTTAAATAAAAAGAGAAAAATGTTTACACTGTCTTGGTCATTTTTTCTTCTCTAACAATAAAAAAATTACTCAACAACACTGTGAGAATGTTACGGAAGAGGATTAGGGACACCAAAAATAAAAAAAGATTAAAGTCAGAATTCTGATTTTAAATTCAGAATTCTGAGATTAAAGCCAGAAAGTCAGAATTCTTTTTTTTTTTTGGTGGCCCTAATCCTCTTCCGTAGAATGTAGACGATGTGTAAAGAGTTAAATTGAAACAGTTTCCCACTTCCTGGTGTGGTTTAAGAGAAAGAGTGTTTATATCGGTCATTTCAAAAGAATTTCTTTGTGATTCTGCTGCATAGCATTTTTATAGTTTAGTATCAATGTGAGTCAGAATGTGAAATAGATTGTAATTAAAAGTGAAGTTGTAAAAAGTCTGCTGAAAGGAGAGAAGTAACAGCAGGATGGGATGATCAGAGCGCTGTGTGCTGCTTTACCTCCTGTTGGATCATGAGTTATCCAGGTTCTGTTTTACATCAGCACCTCTTCCTCTATCTCCCTCTCAACTGTTCATGCAGTTCACATGAAGGGAGTTCTGCTCTCAGAGCAATCAACAAATCATCAACTGGCAATCTTCAAATGTGGAACCTGATAAAAAATCAGGAATACCTGAGATGAGTAAAGCACAGTTTCTTGCTCTGACATAAACACTCATACTGGGTTTTTGTTGTTGTTGGTGTAAATCATATTTCTATTTAGTGTAGAAAATTCTGAATATTTTTTTCTGAGCAGTTAAAATGAAATTTGATTTGTGTTTTATGTTACAATTTATTTGAATTCAGGCAAGAATCACTTTATATTATTAGTCATAGAAAAACATTAAGCATCCTGCTTTTTAAACCAAAACGAAAAAGGCTAAATATATATATTATATTCAAGCACATGTAAAACAATGACCAGCACTAATAATCCAACAATCAAAAACAAACCATCCTGTTTCATTAAAGGGTCCTCAGCACCATCCTGCTGAAACCAGTGGTGCTGGAAGTGGACTAGCTGTTCAGACTGAGTCAGCGGTCAGCATGTAAATGACATCCATTCCCTCTGACCACCACACCGTCTGCATCAGCTGATGTCTGCACTGTTCAGTGGAAGAGGAGCTGCAGGTACGCCTCTCTCACCTGGATCACCACTCCTAATGTCAATTTTACATCTGATCTGAGTCTTATAAAAACAATACATAATTACATACATAATAAAAAATAAAAATTCTGTACAACACAAATGACAAACAATACCAACTGAAGATAAAACATTTACTAATTGATGGTATTTATGTGAAAGCGACAAAGTACAGATGAACACAAAAGCAACCTAAATGGTGCGTTCAATGCTCCGAAGAAAAATCTTCCGTTTCAGTTTTTCCAGAAATAAAAGCACAGAGGTGGACTGCAGCTGGGGCCAGCCACATCTGCAAACAACAAAAGGATAAAGTCAGATTTTCAATTAAACATTAAGATATTACCTTACTATTTTCTTGAACGTCTTTGCTGAAATCCAGCAGTAAACCCTGCAGAGTTTCAGGTGAGGTTCCCTTCACATCAAAAGGAAAGTAGCTGACACCAAAGATCCCTGACTTTGGTTTAATAGACTAAGTTTTTTTTAGTCAAAGCTTTAATGGTGCATTAAAGAGCAGGAAAGCCATATTGAAATTTATGTTATCTGACTTTCCACATAAAAGCCCAGTCACTCTCATTAGAAAAATCCCATGTTTGAGCCCCTCATGGAGAGCGGAGTGAGCATGCTGCGTGTGTATCTTCAGTAAGAGGACCTGGGTATAAGAGCCCATCTGGAAGTCATTGATGGTAGAACTGGCTGTTTCCCTCTCCCCTGCATCGCGCTGCCCTTCCCTACTGTCGTCCCATAATCCCACCTAACAGCCGCCTGGGCTTGGCTGCTCCATTCCGACACAATGATGGGCTTAAATTGGCCTTCTTGTAAAAAAGAAAGGGCTTTGGCTGTTCAGCAAGCCACTCCAAAGGGACACTTTAAATATCTAAGAGGGATTTAATATCAAGTCCATTAGGGCTTTTCTGGAGCCCCATAAATAGTCAATTAGTGGATGATTTTGATTTGATCCACATGCAGAAATGTTTTGTTTCTGCATGTGGATCAGAGAGAATCTAGGAGAGATAAAGCTTCACGCCAGCTCACCGTCCATGTGTCACAAACAAAAGGTCACATTTACAACTAAGTAAAACATAATGAGCATGTGCAGCTTTTCCCAAGTCATCTTTGTTATGCTCCTTCATAAAAAAAGATTAATGGTGTTCTGGAGGCCAGAAGAACACAAGAGTCACAGAGGGATTACAACAGGGAGCCCAGCTCAGAGGCATGGGAGGCTGGAGAACTGGGCCAAAAGGGCACCGGGTGGGTTCAAAGCTCCGATGGAGGGACATTAAACTGTTAGCGTGTGTGATCAAACATGCAGATGGCTGGAAGCGATCTGAACCACAGCTAAATCTGCAGGATAAATAAGATCTGCGTGTTTTAAACTGGCTTCGGATAAAAGCATCTGAAAAACGAATAGTTCTTAAGAGGAGTTATAGGATTAATCATCCAGGAAGCAGAGAGGCACTTTATTTATTTCTGTACTGGAAATAAACTTATGTGAAAACTATCTGCCCCCTGTTGGTTTCTTCTAGTTCTTCTTTTTCACAATTAAAGGCTTCAAATCATCAGATTCATTTTAATATCAGACAAACCTGAATAAATACAAAGTGGCCATTTTGAAATGATCATTTCAGTAATGAATGGAGCTATCCAAATCAATCTGGCCCCAGTAGCAATTTCTGTTATGAGTAAAGTGGGTAGCTGCCCAGGGCGGCTTCTCCTCTACGGTGGCATAAGCTGCCCCTTTAGTAAACAGTTGTGAAGTTAAATCTGTTGCCTATTTGTGTCTTATTTTACAAAAGGTAGAATGTTTTTATGACAACTGTGCAATTTAATGTTTTGTGAAGTGTGACGTTGTAAATTGTTTTATTAAAAAGATTTTTTTAGATTTTTCTTGACTGTTGTGCAGTGAAATTTGCAGCTCAATGAAAATGCAAAGTACACATAACTTTGTAAATATATGATTATCAGTGCAATTTATTTTAATTGTATTTATTTCTATTTTTGTATGTGTATTATATAAGTTTAATTGCATTTTATACAATATATTTGTGCTTTGCTATGTGTGTCTATAGTAGTATTCTAGTTTCTTTCACATAAAAAATGTGTGTGTGTATATTTGTGTGTATATATATATATATATATATATATATATATATATATATATATATATATATATATATATATATGTATATATTGTAGGGCCTCAGGGAGGAACTGGAGAGGGCCTGGAAGGTGAAGACCACAGTGGTGCCTGTGGTCATCGGGGCCCTCGGGGCAGTCACCCCCAAACTGGACCAATGGCTACAACAGATCCCAGGAACAACATCAGACATCTCAGTCCAGAAATGTGCAGTCCTTGGCACAGCCAAGATACTGCGCAGAACCCTCAAGCTCCCAGGCCTCTGGTAGAGGACCCGAGCTCAGAGGATAAGAACCACCCGCGGTGGGTGAGAAGGGAATTTTTTTTTTTTTATTGTATATACATATGTATACTGTATATACATATATATACTGTATATATACAGTACAGACCAAAAGTTTGGACATACCTTCTAATTCAATGGGTTTTCTTTATTTTCATGACTATTTATAAGGCAAGAAATCCCACTTATTAACCTGACAGGGCAGGTTGACCTATGAAGTGAAAACCATTTCAGGTGACGACCTCTTGAAGCTCATCAAGAAAATGCAGAGTGTGTGCAAAGCAGTAATCACAGCAAAAGGTTGCTACTTTGAAGAAACTAGAATATAAGGGGTATTCTCAGTTGTTTTACACTTTTTTGTTTAGTGCATATTTCCACATGTGTTATTCATAGTTTTGATGCCTTCAGTGTGAATCTACAATGTCAATAGTCATGAAAATAAAGGAAACTCATTGAATTAAAAGGTGTGTCCAAACTTTTGGTCTGTACTGTATATATATATATATATATATATATATATATATATATAAACACTCCAACTGTAGAGCTACTCCTTCCTACTGTGATATCATATTGTATATTTAAAAAAAGGTACTAATATTAAACAGCAGCACCTTATAATCATACTGATAGTCCTGTATTCTAGAGGTATATTAATATATGTTACATTGACAAGCAAGGCGGCCTGGCGGGACACCAGGTAACTGAAATCCCCTGCCAGCCCAATTTCCTTTAATCCGTATGACACAGTTCAGGCATAGCTGTGGCCTGGTAAGGTTCTTTCCTTCCTTCTGCTCTTTTTCAGGTTAGAAATGGAAGGTAACTGAGCAGGCCTGAAACAACGCTCTGTGAAATCCACCACAGCATTTCCTTTCAAGCACTAAATGTCCAAACTCCATCATATTTATGTTCAATTCAATTCTACACAGTTTATTTATGATGTGTCAGTTCACAAAGAATGAACTGTTCTACTGGTAAAATATAGAGCCATGCTAGGACAGAATGCACCGCTTCTTTATTTGTGAGAAGAAAAATAATTTCACTTCTGTACTGGATTTATCAGGCAGGGCGTGAAAAGCAGCCAAAATATGGTTTTAATGTTTAAAGTTTTGTTGCTGCTCAAAACTTTATAGTGAATCTTGTGGAGATCCTGACAAAAACGAACTTAAATAGTTGAGACTGAAAGAACTAATGCGTGGAGTGATTTTTCTGCATGGCCTTCAGTCTCAACAATCATGTTAAGAGGGAAGGAGGTGCTTTTGGAAATGTTTTATTTTTATTATAGACATGTATTGATGCTGCAGGACAAATTACTGCCACTCAGAGCAAATTACTGGATGCAAGTTTGTTACTAAGGTCTTTAAGACATTACTAACCTAAAGATGATGGGTGTTATTTCCAGATTTATTCAACTTTTACCTCGAAGAAATAAATAAACAAATGAACAAATATACCATTTTCTGCCAGAAACAAAGAATCAGAGCCAGGAGGAGGGTCTTAGCTCTGACCATCACCCTCGTGTTCATACTGATCAAACCTCCTCCCTTGCTCTCTGCTACCCTACAGCTGGTTCCTCCCGGTGGAATCTGACATGAATAATCAGGCTAGTTAGCATAGCCACCGATGACAGCAGATAGTTTTCCTGTAACCTTAAGTTGTTTCTCCGCCATTAGCACATTGAGCAAAGCATACACAAGGGTGATTGAGCTCAAACTTGAAGCTCAAATTTGAATAAAACGTTTAAACCTACCAAGACAAGGCCGTCCAACTAAACCTCCAGGCTGAACAAGGACAGCTCTGATCAGACATGCAGCCAAGAGGCTCATGGTGACTCTGGACCAGATGGAGAGATCCACAGCTCAGAGGAGGAATCTGTTCCACAGGACAACTATTAGTCATCACTGAAAAATGTGATCTTTATGGAAGAGGGGCAAGAAGACAAAGTCGCTGCTAAAGAAAACCATAAGAAGTCCTGTTAGCAGTTTGCCAGAAGCCATATTGGATACAGAAAACATGTGGAAGGAGCTCTGGTCAAACCAGAATAGAAATGTACTTTTTGGCCAAAATGCAAAACGCTGTGTGTTGAGGAGAACTAACATTGCACATCACTCTGAACACACCATCCCCATTGTCAAATATAGTGTTGGCAGCATTATGCCCTGGGTGCTTCTCTTCAAGAGGAACAGGGAAGACGGTCAGAGTTGATGGGAAGATGGATGGAACCAAATACAGAGCAATGTTGGAAGAAAACCTGTTGGAGTATGGAGAGTGGAGCGGAGGGTCAGCTTCCAGCAGGGCAAACATACTAAACATAGGCTAAAATAAGTTGATTTAAAGCAAAGCATATTTATATGTTAGAATGGCTCAAAGGCCAGACCTAAACCCAAACCAGAATCTGTGGCAAGATCAGGAAACTGCTGTTCACAAACATTCTGCATCTAATCTGACTGAGCTGGAAATAATTTACAAAGAACGAGGAGCAAAAATGTCACAAAGCTGGTAGAGACAAACCCTAAAGACTAGCAGATGGAATTGCAGCAAAAGGTGGTTCCACAAAGTATTTACTCAGGGAGATGAATACTTTTGAACACCACACTTTTCAATTTTTAAATGTAAAAATTGTTTTGGATCATGTTTTCTGTCTACTTCATACTTGCATACCACTTTGTGTTTGTATTTCACATTACATTCTAATTAAATGTATATATTTGTAGTTGTAATGTGACAAAATATAAAAAGTTTGTGACATTGTCAGCTGCTTCACAACTGACAATGTGAATACTTTTGCAAGACATTGTATATATTATTACACAATGAGAATATTATACTGTCACAACATAGTGTCAGTTTTAACAAATATTTGAAGAACATATTTGTATAAAAGTTATATACTGCAACTTGAATATATCTTTTCATTTTGCTTTATGTTTACCTTTTCTTTAGAGAAGCAGGGTGGGGTAGGTGCGGGTGCAAGCCTGCTTCATTAAAAACAAGTTTAAGCAGAAGAAAACACACAACTGACAATGAGGAGAAATGTTAACTGACTGCAGCATGAAGATTCACAGCTTGGATTAGTAAATTTCCCTTTAACCTCCTGAACCGACTTTTCCCTCTGGTTGGAGCGTCCTGATGATGCCTGGCAGTTCAGGCGAGAGCCACAACACAAAGACCCAAAGTCTCTCCAACCCCCACACCACCAAATTCATCTGGGATTAGTGGGTCCCATTCAAAGTACATACATACCTCCCAGGAAACTTCTGAGAACTGAACGGCACTGAAAGCAACTGGAACTCTCCTACATTAAGATTTGTGTTTACCTTTATTTAGAAGTATGGAAGGCTTTTTCTGACTTGCCATAGCAAGTCAGAAAAAGCGCTAAGCGCTTTTTCTAAGCGCTAAGTGCTAAGCACAAATGAAAGCTAATTAGTACAAAAAATGGTTTCCAGTTCCCCCAGTTGATCTATTGGGAGGCAGTATTAGACAATACATACATCCACGCTGTGTTCGGCAAGAGTCAGCAGGGAGGAGGAGGATTTCTTCTTGGAGTGCTCATACCCTCTACTGGCTACAATGTGTAATGTCAAACAGAAGTAGGATTCTACCATGTTGCATTGATAAGACCAACATGTCTCGGTACAGTGGACCATAGAGCAGATCCCTGAGCTTTCAGCAGCATGTCTGGCTGGACTACAAAAGATAATGACATCTTTATGATTTATATCTGTCGAGTAAAATAAAGGACCTTTAGAACAACTATAGACAGAACCTGAGAATTAAATTTTATGTTCTAACGTTATCTGTTCAGAAAATATATCTATACATGCCTTTCTATTTTATGTTGTGGGCAGAAAAATATATATTTAATTATGTTCTAAAGTAATAATACTTAAATCTTTTTTTCATAATTTTTTGTTTTGTTGCCTACTAAACAGAGGAGTCCTAATAAGTTTACCTAAGTAGCTTGTGGGATTCCAGTCTGCCTGTCTTCCATTTTTTCAACTTGTGTAAATAAAATGTTATTTATCAGGAAATTCTAGGAAAGCCAATGACAGAAAAACATTTGACTTTATTTTTGTTCACTAATCACTCTGTGAGGTAGCATCGCTCAAAAGGACATTGAACCCAGACTACGCAAGGGCCGGATTCAAAGGGCAGTGGCTTCCGTCCAACCAAGATGACTATCCTCTATTAAGCCTGTAATGACAATACCTTGAGCCGGCTCCTTAGAGCTTCATGTTTAGCAGCCGGCCTGGTCCGGATCAAGTATTTACTTTGATAAGTACGGTTTACCGGGGATCACATGCTGCTGACAGGCACGTTAGCCAAAGGAGGAACAATTCTTCTGAGGGTGATTAAGTGTCTAAAGAAAGGCTGGGTGAGAGGTATAAGACCACTAAGTTTGTCCTTTTTGCACGCTCTATACAGGTGGAGCTCAGGATTGCATGAAAAACACAACCATGACCAGTTCATCCCCACTTCCTGCTCTGATACTGCCCATCCATCCGTCCGTCCATCCATCCATCCATCGTCTCCCACTTAATGTGAAACTACAAAACATTAAGTGGTTTTTCTTTTTCTTTTCATTCATCATGTTCTTCTGTCACCATATCAGATTAAGAAGTAAGATTAAAACAGCCAAAACAACCAGAACAGCTGATAAACTGTTAAAAATTCTTGGTCAACAGGTTAAGTGAAGAGAAAAAAGCTGAACTGAAAGAACTTCCTTCTTCATGGTTCCTAATAAGACTTGTGATTGGCTGTTGAAATAATGTTTTGATTCCCTGATGACTCGGAGCGCAGAGTGGTTCAGATGAAGGGAAGCTTTCAGCTTGGGTGGCAACATTAATAAGCAGGATTCTGATCAAAAGAAGGCATCAAAGCTCAATATTTGCTGTCCACTAAGAGTTCAGAGTTTGGTCCTTGATTATGAGGGTTAAAAAAAATCAGCTAATACTTTCAGTTATGCTACCTAAAAAAAATCACTAGTTACCTTCAACTCAACTAGGCTTGTCACAATAACAGATTTTGTTGGAAAATAAATTGTCCCAGCAATTATTGCAATAAAGGATATTGTTGTTTTGAGACCATTTTCATCCGCTAAGCACAAATTAAGTATTAAATTGATAATGGCATGATAAGGCAAGTTTGCTCTTTCAAAAATCTGTAAACTTTAATTATGCAAAGAACATCTCATACTGGAACTGGAAGATATTTTAAATTTCTAAAATAAAACACAACCAAAAACAATAAATAAAATGGATTATAAAGTCTCTGTAAACAAAATTGCCTTTCAAAAAATAATAATTGTCAAATTGATAATTATCAAGTTAAATTTAGTTTATCATTAATTTCTCATTGATACAGGCTTAAACACAACTGCCTGTTTCTGAAGGTCAGAACACAATCTTAAAGGAAAGAAATTAACAGAAAAAAGTGATAAAACCCAAAGAAAAATCATCTCATAAGCTGGTTGATGGAGGTGTAAAAGACAGGCCTGGCTGCTGGAAGGCAAGCTCAGTAAATCTGGACACCAGGTGTCCTTCCAGCAGGTGTTGGATTACCAGCTGGCATTTCCAGGACAGGACCCTGTGTCCTGTGAAGTGGGCATATAGTAAGAGGCCTAAGCACAGGTAATAAAGGTAAACTTGAGGATTTAGGTCCTCAGCTCTGACTCTAAAGACTCTTAGCAGGTGATTTGTGGCTCATCCCCTCGAGGCTTAGGCTGTGACGATCTGACAAAGCTCGACTATCAAATCAGGTGTCTACTTAACGCAGTCCAGCCAGGTTGATCGGAGAGATGGCTGAAGAGTGGGTCGAATATCCTGTTAGCGTAGCTGTTTGAAAGGGTATTTAAAGGGTGATCCCATTATGCAGGATTGAAATCTCCATAATGTGTTCCAAAACAGCTCCAGGAAGGATTCTGACAGCCTTTTTTGGCAGGAAACCGCTACAGGACACATGCTAAACTGCATCAAGGTTGTCTTCATTATGCATTGTGTCAATGGGAGACAATGATCAACAGATGTCATAAAAGCTGGGCGCGGATCTCTAGCCTGTCCTCCTATGGACATGCAAGCACCCCCAGACCTGCAAATACCTCATGTGATCCCCGAGGCGATTACTCGTTACATGATTATGTCACATTGAGTGAATTAGACTGATACCCAATAAAACATGTGGTGAGGTGACAGAATGACAAAAATGATAATTTTTTATTTAAGTATTGAAGACTGAAAGTTCCTGAAACTTTGGGTCTGCTGATACATCTTTGAGACTTGAACAAATGTCGGGTTGAAAGACCAGTCGCTGTCGCTCACCCAGATTGACAACAGATTCAGGCTTCTCATGGCCTGAATATAATGACTACACAATCTGTGTGTTTGGGGGCTATATTCAGTTCAGTCATGTTCATTTATACAAGGAAGTTTTGGCTAAATGAAAATGTACATGCAATTAATAACGCTTCCTGATTTCATAGTTTGGACAGTTTCTAACCACTAAAAATTTGCTTTTATGCAACATGAAAGAAGCAACCTGACAAAGTTATAAACGAGATGTTGTACTCAGCTCCTAAGAGAAAAGGAAACCCTACTGCTTAAAGAAAGAATGATTCCAAATAGTGTTATATTAAAATAACCAGGTGTCAGCTTTTTGGGTTGTATGAAACCTTTACATTTGGGTTTAAACAGTAATGGTCAGAAGTGGTGGCAGCAACATAAATGCTGTGAAAATTTGCAGCTTCAGATTTGTGGAGAGCAACTCCATGAATATTAACTGATTGAAACAGCAATATTTGTCTATAGTGTTACATGACAAAAGCATACTTCCACCAGATACAGTCACATTAACAGCAAACAGAAATTGCGAAAAAGTTAATCTCTTAATCTGATTATAAGACCAATTTTTAATAAAGATGAACAGATGTTCAAAAAACAAAAAGTGTGCAGCCAACCTTTGCATCAAAAGGTCACACATGAAAGGAGACAGCTGCTAAACATCTTGTAAAAAAAAAAACAAAAAGAAAAAAGCGACAGCAGTTTTCTGAATTATGTGGAACTTCATAATTTCATAATCTGCAGTCATGTCTACTGTTGTCCAGCAAGCAGCAGAACAAGTTGTTTCCCATTAAAGAGAGAATTTACCTCACAGTTTTACCCAGGTAAGACTTAGACTAAGGTAAAAACATCTGTGAATTTCATAATGTCACATTAAAAAATGTGTTCTTGGAAGGCAAGTGGAGACAATAAACTGTGATCAGCTCCAATGAAGAATGAAGTAAGAACAGGCCACCTGCTGGATTTGGTTCAGAAAGTAAAATCTGATTGTCAGAACATTTAATTAAAAAAATAAAAAACACCATGCCAGAGAATTACAAAACTGAAAAATTTCAATACCAAGAAAAAGTTCAATTTTGAAATATTTCAAGCCTTTATTTCTTACAACTTTGATGAATATGGCTTATAATTGAAAACACAAAATTCAGTAAATTAAAAAAAAAATTCTAGTAAAGCATTTTTACTGTATAAATGTTATGCAATAGTGAAATTATAGCTCACACCATCACAATGATTTGACAGATGTCTAGAAGACAGGGGAAGGTACAAAAGGTAAAGAAGCCAGCTGAATACAATGCTGTTTCAAAGCATATTCATAGAAAGTTGAGTGGAAGGGAAAAGTGTGGTGCAAAAGCTGAGCCAACCACAGGGAAGACTATAGTCTTAACACAATTGTCAAGCAGGAACCATTGAAGAATTTCGGGAAACTTTACAAGGAGTGGACTGACGCTGGAGTCAGCATGCAAACCCTCTACGCTGAGATGACTTGTAATCATCAACTACAAGCATCTCATCTGGGCTAAGGAGAGAAAGAACTGGACTGTTGCTCAGTGGTTCAGATTGAAGTTTGCATTTAATTTGTTAAGGTCCCAGAATCTGGAGAAAGAGTGGAGAGGATCAGTGTCCATGTTGCTTGAAGTCCAGAGTGAAGTTTCCAGTTAGTGATGGTTTGGTTGTCATGTCATCTACTGGGTCTGGTGCACTGGGTTTTCTGACATCCAGAGTCAATTCTGCCATCTCCCAGAATTCTAGAGAACTTCATGCTTCCCTCTGCTGACAGGCTGGATGGATGACCTGATTTGGAAAAACACTTGGGATCTGCCCACAAAGGTGCCAAAAGCTGCTTCAATAACAATGGTGTTCCTGTTTTTGGTTTCCCAGGAAACTCCACTGACCTTTAATCCCATAGAAAATCTATGTGTTGTTGTCAAGAGGAAGATAAGACACCACATCCAGCAAGGCAGATGACCTGAGGGAGCTATCAAAGCAACCACCATGCCTATGCAGCGCCACAGCCTGATGGCCTCCATGCCACACTGCAATGATGCAGTAATTCATGCAAGAAGAGGTCTGTATGCATAGAGTGTATAAAGATGTTCATACTTTCTTAAATGAGACAAAAATAGTCATGATATTAAAATTGTTTTTGATGTAGCTCTAAGTGGTATAAGACTCTGTAGATAAATCTGATCTATACACAAATCCAAAACTTTAAAAAATGTTTTTTTAAATTCTTCTTCAGAATATACCAGGAAAATGTTGCCATGTCCCAAAATGCTTCACTGCCTGAACTTTTGAGCAATTTCTTTGGACCATAAGTATATAATTAGACTAAATCTGAGTCAAAAGGTATTTTGTTTCTTTTGTCAAAGATAAAAAATTATTTCAAAATCAGATAAGCTGAATTATTTAAGAGCTCCACAGTGAGCTGAAAATTACACCCAAAGAGTGTGTTCAGGAATCATGATTACAGCCCCTCTCCAGAGAGTTAAAAACTTTGCTGGAGCACAAAGTCTCACTTGTTTGAAACGCTTGTCTGCCTTAATCAGTTTACAAGTTTGTTTAGAGTCTTGTCATGAAGCTCTTGGTATCTATCATGAAGCAGCAGAGGCAAAACAACCAGACTGATTATCATCACCAGGGCCAGGAAGGGCGGACAACAACAGTGGAATTTATCACGCCCATCTCTCAGTCCCCTTTCGCTGGGACCTAAACTCATTTTCACCTCCTCTCCTCCTGGCCGAGGAGCCTCATGTCTGATGTGAGAGGATGACACCTCCCCTTCCGTTGCCCTCTTCCTGCAGACCTCACTCTTCTCCAAATGAAATCTAAACAAGCACAATTACAGTTAATTGGCTGGATATGATCTCTGTCTGCCTTCTGTGCTTGAAAAACATCCGCTCAGCCTGCACACACACCTTCTCCTGAGGTTTCCCTTGCTGTGGCACCGATACAGAACAGTTTTAACATGGAGCTTCTCTTCGCTCCATGTGTCCCAGTGGTTGAAAAAGCAGAGCTGGATGAAAGGGAGTGTTATGTGAACGAGTCTCAAAGCACAAACTGCTGTGTCTGATGGCTGAGATAGCAAACCTTGGCTCCGTGCTTGTGCTATCACTGGCACTCATCTCACACAAACACACTCAGCCCAAACAATGACTAGCAACATTGCTGGTAGGACAAACAACATCCTGATATAATTACACATTCAGGAAATTAACAAGACAGTATGTCTGCTGCAGCAGGAGCATGTACTCTACACTGTAAGTGATTGAGGGGAAGGAAGAGTTCAACACCAGGCTGCTGTTGGTCTGTAAATAACTGGCTGCACTTGGACAGGACAGGATAGTGGGGGACATTCCCGGTCCCCTGGAAAAACTATTTAATAAAATTTTTTGCTGATTTGAAAACCTTTAGCTTCAAAATCACAATCAGGTTGGTTCTAAATTGTTCAGAAGGGAGTTTGAACTTCCTCCTTCTCTCTGATCTTTAGTCCTGCTCTGCATCCATGAAACCTTATATAAAAGGTGTTTAAGAAATTCAGATCAGTGATAAACCTTTCTGTCTCTCCCTGTTTCAACCTGTGAGCAGTACGCTGATGTACAAAGTAAATCATGATAAAACGTGGAGATCCTAATTTTTTAGTGTCTAACGATTCGATTTGACTCAGATTTTTAGGGTCACAATTCAATTCAGTAATGATTTTTGATTCAGACACAGACCAGTGCTAGGTTAGCTTAGCTACCACGCGTTTTCCTGAATAAAAAAAATATAAAAGAATTATTCAACGGTGGCTGAGTGGAAGTGTAATGCAATGTGCAGCGGCAAAGACATACAAAATAAACATATTTTAAAATAGATTTTGGAGCATTTTGAATTGATTCAGAATTCCTAAGACTAGGAATTGCAATTCTTTATAGAATATTTTTTCTGCACCTTTCATAAAAAGTGACATACTTAATGTCTTTAGATAATGAGAAGGAAAGATTTTACTCATTTACTGTTGATGACTAAACTGAGCATCTTGCATTTAATTGCAGTAACCCAACATCTCTAAATTAACATAAACTGAAGAGAGCACCTTAGATATTGATGTCCTGCAGAAGGGACAGGGTCAGAGTAGGATGGAACTTAATTCAGGACTAAAGATAATATTTACAGATATTATAAATATTTCACAACCTCTTGAGAAGTCCAGATTCTCAATATTGAACTCTTTCAGAAATTCAAAGAACATTTACAGTTTACAATTCTCTACTTTCTATCTTATCTATTCATGGAGATCTCTGCAAAAACAGGGAAACAGCAAACAGCAACATGCTTCAGATCAACTAAAATATGACAAAATCAAACCCTACTGATCAACAAGTCAACTCATGTCTTGTTTAAGTATTTTGCAAGGTTGTATACATTTAGAGGAGCGTTTGTACTCTACATTGAGAAGACGTGATCAAGACAGTGATCAATGACATCCCATTTCTCAAAGTCAGTGAAAACAAAAGCCTGCCAGCAATTGAATGACTTCTCTGAGATGGCCTCTCCTTTCAAAGCTTATTTTTCCATTAACACTCAGTGTTGGTGAAAGGCCATGACTGGATAGGGCTTTGCCTGAGAGACAGCTGCCAAGCAGGTTAACAGAGCAAACATTACACTTTCAGGCATACTTATGTGCAAACATACACACAGACAGGCAGGCAAACACATGTGAGAGCAAACACAATTGAAAAGGTGAGAGGTAGACTCTCCCTGACACCCAAGGGCCACTCAGCCCCAGATTTTTTTTGAAGGTTTAGGCTCCACTCCCTTGTTTGCTCTGCAGAGTATTCTCATCACCTCTGCTCTTCTAGTGTCGAACCGTGTGCTCACTCTGGTGATTTTAAGTGAACATGCTTTTGTTCAGATCAGATTATGTGTTTTACTTTCTGTGTTTGGATTTTACACTTTAAAAAAATAACACCTTTGGTGGCATCTCAGACCATTTTTATTTCTAATTCAGTTCATGTGTACATTGGTTCTCTAAAGGAGTCCGAGGGTGTTTTCACACCTGAAAGTCCAGTAGTCTCAGTTCGATTGGAGCCAAAATTGCAACATTTGTTGCATTTTGAGATGGTGTGGTTCACTTTCACACTGCACTGTGTCAAATGAAGCAACCAAACCCTGCACTATAGTCCACTTCCTGTTTTCAGAGCGGTCTCAGCTTCGGTTGGCATTCAACTAAGTTTGCAGTTGAACCAGAGTTCACTTTATTGGCCATCAGAGTTCGATTATGCATTCACACCTCCCGAAATGAAGCAGACTTTCTAGACAAATTAACTACAGTTTGATTAAAGTGAACTATACAGGGCTTTCTTATGACTGGGAAATCCTTTAATCTCCATGGCAACTATTCGTTTTTCAACATGCCTGGGTGGATCGAGCGCCCCCATTGAGATGTAGCTCCTTCTCAGAGCTGCCGTTTCCAAGCTTCCGAGCTTAAGCCTCACAGAGCACCTCTCCCCTTCAACTCAGCTCCTTCGGACTAGCCAGTAGCAATTAGCAAACACCTGGTGGAACTACACATCTGGTGAGTTCAATATATTACTCCTTTCTCAGTGTAATGCTGGATAAATGTTAAAAGGTTAGTAGAGGAATGATGTTTTGATGACTTACTGAAATCAGAGTGTTAGAAAAAGCAGGAGATTCTCAAGGTGTTAAAAGACAAAGTGAAATTTATTTTAAGTCATATTTGTTATACCATAACTGAAGGAAACATAAATACTTGACTGTGCTATAAAATGGCTGGAAGATACTTAATACAGCCCTTGTATTTGAAATATTGCATGCTTAGTTTACTGTTGAACAGGTAAAAAAAAAATCTATATATTTTTGTAGTCTTATTATTATTTTTTAATATATATTCTTATTCCCCTCTCCCCAAAAGTATTTTTGACTGTAGAATTTTGGCCCAGGTGATAGAAAGTTTGGACACCAGAGGTCTGTTGGTTCCTCTGTGTGACATTCGTTTAATCAGCCTGGATCCATCTGCAGTTAGGAGGAGGCGTACTCTTGTGATGCTGTTCCCTCAGGCAGTTTTCAGAATTAACTTCTCAAAAATTTCTCTTCAACACAAGTGAAGCACACTAGCCTAGCTAAAACCTGTCATCACATGTCTGTGTGTGGAACCAAAGCAGTTCTGTGTGACGGGAAAGGATTGTTGAGCATCCTCAGGGTCAGGCAGAACAGTGATCAATTTCCACCTTTGCTGGAAGGTGTTATCACTGGCTCATCTCACATACTGCTGGTGCTGAGTCAAGTTTGGAAAAGCTTGGTCTGTTTCAGTATAAACAGCGCTGACATGGGAGCCTTGGCTGTCTCATCGACTTCTTTCAACATTCCGGGGTGTGCAAAACTTCAGGAACAGTAAATCTTTTTAAACAGATTAGTAAAATAAAGGTGACAAGACAAACTAAACAATCATAGCACGTTGTCTTTCAACAAGCCTCTCATTTCAGAGCCGTGTTGGAATGCAACCAAGCAGAACTGCAGGAAGAAACTGTTGCTGATGCAAGCACTGAGAAGCCCTTCACTGATTATTCTGGCTCCCCAGGCAGAATAGAGAAACAGCACCCCCCTCTGGTCAGAGTGAGTCAGACAAACTGGACAGGCTTCCTGTCTGCAGGGAAGTGTGTCAAGGGCAATAGGGATTAAGGATCAAGC
This sequence comes from Xiphophorus maculatus, assembly GCF_002775205.1. Taxonomy (NCBI): domain Eukaryota; kingdom Metazoa; phylum Chordata; class Actinopteri; order Cyprinodontiformes; family Poeciliidae; genus Xiphophorus; species Xiphophorus maculatus. The sequence continues at coordinate 31,662,486 of NC_036460.1, forward strand.
AGGAGGTGGGCAAAAGGCAAAGACAACACATCTCCAACAGCATCATGTCACAAAAGGATTATTAGGTTGCCCTGAAGTCAGTAACACACACACACACACACACACACCAACTGCTCTGTCAATTGGAAATATAGCTATTATAGCCACAATATTAAAGAACAAAGCAGAGCAGGGGGTTGGTGGGGTCTTCCTGCTCCACCACACTGTCACCTGCCCATCGTCTTTGCACATGGCTGTATTTGGCTGGAGCTTCACACAGCTGGGATGAGACAAGCTTAAACCGTCCTTTGTGCTTCTGTCAATAATCATGTTTGCACTCTCATGATCCCGAGGCTTTAGCTCTGGTAAGTTATTTGACGCTGCACCTCTACACCACCTACACAGCTGACTGACGTACAACTTCTCTCTCTGTTACATGCAAATCAACCAACAGCTACTGACATGTTTTCCTTTCTTTGTCTCCTTTATCTCTTCAGCCTGATTCCAATTTTACAGTGTTTATACGATGTGCGTCCAAAACAACACCAAATATAGTCAAAATAGAAAAAGGACCTTCTGGTTGCAACAAAAGATTTTTCCATACAAATTATTATTGTTGAAGACATATTGTAAATGTGGAGATTCAGGTACAAATCCAGTATGGTGGTGTAGCGTCAGATCAGAACACATGGAGCCACAAGTGTTCTGTAGATTGCCTATTTCTCTGACTGCACTCAAATGCTGACATCTGTTAGTAGTGTACCACTAACAGATGTTGAAGACCAACATTTAAAATTTACTTTAAAAATCATTACCTTTGTCTGAATGAGTTGCAAAATTGTATAGGCATGCATATTACTTAGTAAACTCCTCAGCATAAAACATTGTTAGAAAGGAGCAAAATGTACAGGAAAATGGATACTGCAGCTTCTGGAACTTCACTGACTGATGGTTTCCAAGAGTGAAAACAAACATTGAGTGAGATTCAAAGAGAGAGAGAAAAAAAGATGGTCTTAAGATCATCTGCAACAACTTCCTTTTCACAGCTGTCAAAAAATAGAAGAGACTGAGTAAAATATTCTACAGCAGGAAGAACACATGTCCCTACATTACAGTAACTAAGCAAACACAAGCACAAATGCTCGTTTTTACTAAGCCTTGCTTTCATTGCTACACAAAAAATAAAACCATGTCGGTTTGTTGAGTGCACTTAGAGAAAGTCACTAACAAAGTCAGCTAGAAGGGCACACATAAAACCAGATGGGCTTTTGGAAACGGGGGAACAATGAGTGAGAAAAGCAACTTCAAGCGGCACCTGTTATGTTTCAGGAGGAACAGGGTGGAGGACTGGAGGGAACAAAAGCTGAGCATTATGCTGCTCATATAAAGAGCAGGGAAGCCTGTTTGCTTTAGAGGTGTTGGTCCGGCTGCCCCGGCGGCTATGTATTGCGAGGACGCCCGTAGCTTTTGTTTTTTGACACGAATAGGGGGTGTTGAGAGCAAACGGCGGTCACTGATGCATGGCTGAATTCCTATTAGACTGGTAGAACTGGGCAAGTCCCTGGAGGACACCTTCAGGTTCCATTCAAAGACTGGTATTAACAGAGCTGATGGGGCAAAATCAAATGGGCTCCCAAATATCATTTTTATTCAAAGCTGTTCAGAATGATCATTCACACATGACAACTGTGTTCAGAATTTTCAGAAAATTTAGTTTATTTCAGGGAAGTAACCAAAACAGGAACAAAATTATTACCTAAAATGGCTCAGATCTAAAACAGTTTAGATTTACTGGTTGACTGCTAGTATGGACCCAGCACAACTGTAGTTGTAGAAACGTTTCTGTTCTGTTGTTTCAGCTTTGGGTCAAGTTCACCTTTAGTTATACTCCCAACCACAGCTAATAATCCAAGTAAACTTCTGTCTTGTGTACAAACTGCCCTGCTGACTGATTGCTTGTGAAACTGGAGCTTTAAAGTAGCAGTTGTGCCGTGTTTTCATGTGTTATTAATTATTTTGGTGAGAGCACAACTAATATTGTCACAACTAACTTTGTTGTTGGGCATAGGGCTATAAGTGTGTTATTGGTGTTAACAAAATTTGTCTAAAAAAACTAAACAACAGAGACAGATATTCAAAACGGCTCAACGAGTCACTCTAGCCGGCTGAATGCGCTATCGCTGCGCGTTCCTTTGTGGGGTGCACCATCATTTGGCCCACCATCATTTTTGGGATTAACACCTGGTGTGTTCCTGCTGTCAGCACTAACCTCGCCAGAACTGCTTCCGACTTTACTGCTGGTGGGAGTTCTCTCAAGGCAGAAATTCTTATTCAAAATTATTAACTAGATATAGGAAATATATCTAGGAATTTATGGGAAAATACTACTATGGGAGGTCAGCGGGAGAGAGGGTTAAAATACGGCAGTTTCCCAGCTAAAAAACTGAAACTTGGCAGATATGATGCTGGTATTCTTGAGGTAAATGTGATTAAATATATAAATCAGTGCGTTCCCTGGTAGGAATTTGTCCATATCTATGTTTTAACCTGCCAGTCTGGCAATAAGAAAACCAAATGAGTTCAAACAGCACAGTAGGTGAATATGGTTACACATTTGCAACTAGCCCATATTTGTTAAGTGTTTTTGAAGTCTGAGCTTGTGCACTGAGCTAGTGGTCCTGGGGAAACCCGCTGAATACCTAAAGCAGAACAGAGAGAAAGTGGAATCAACCTGTTCAAATAGAGATGGGTTGAAAAGTGTCATTCCCACATTGAGGTGTGCCAGCGAGCTTTGAAAGTCTATGAGTCAGGGCAAGCTTTCGGGTATGTTGTCAGAGTGTGTCCTGTTTGATTTAGAGAGCTCCTGTTCTTTAATAGTCTTGTCTGTCAGCACCAGTAGATCTTACTAAGAGGCCAGAACAAAGAACTTTCCCGTCATTACGCTGTTGGGATTTTCCTCAATGAACAGAATGACTGTGTGTGGTGAGAATAGGTGTAAGGTAAGTGGAACTAGTTGTGATCTAAAATGTTATGAGGGATGCAATGACTAAGACAGGTCCCATATCTGTGTCTTTGAATGAATATCCAAAACGTGCTTTTTGAGTTTGAAACTATTGGCTTTAACCTTAAAGCTATTTAGCCATATTTGCTCTGGTCTAGACCACCAACCATGCAGTCTTCTACTTTCCTCTCCTCCCATTCTCAAGATATTACCTGGGATATCTGTACATTCCCTAGGCCAACTTAAGTTTCTGACAGCTTTTAATGCCTCACCTTTCACCTGCACTTTGTCAAAAAGAAAAGGCAGTTCATCATTCAAGGAGAGAAAAGCAGAGTATTTAGTGAGAGATGAGTGAGAAGTCGCATGTTTGATCTGCAGACATATTTGCAGAAGGATTCCAATATAGGGGTGATTAAGCTTTTCACAGGGAGTTTCCCAACACCTGCCCAGTATGAGCTAAAAACTCCACCCTATGATCATAACTGTAGTCCAAACATTGATTTATTTGGCTTTGCTAAAGCCCAAAACCTACTTCAAGCCAGAACACAGGCATTAGAGGATGTGCCAATAGTTTTACAATTATTTCATGATTGAGTTGTTATGAGGAGAAATTAAATGTGTTATACAAATTTATGCTATAAAACTGAATCAGCATTAATTCAGGACAAAGTAAAATAGTCTTGAAGCAAATTGCAAGTAATACAGTTAATAAAATGGTAACACAGACTTTATGTGCTGTACAATGTGTTGGTACATCATGCCTACCAAATACTGCTGGGATTCATTGTGTCCTTAAGCAGACTACAGTGGGTCTAACTTCTGTCTCTCCTCAAAGCTTTATCATGCTCTCCACCTGCCAGGACCGTTGTCATCTTAAGGCATTTAGTCGTTTATCATATTAGGGCAGAAAGAAGATGTTTTATAAAAGAGTTAATTTATCTCCTCTCTATGTCAGTAACCAGAGACAGCTTTGTGACTCAGGAAGACTACATGAAGTCTCTGAGTGCTAATAATTCAGTAAATTCAGCTTTTTTATTTTTTTACATGAAGCGCCACTTGATTTTGGGAAGTCATCTGTCCTGGACGAACTTGAGTCAAACTCAAACAATGTTCCAAAATGAGAAGCAAATGTGTTCCAGGGCAGATTTACAAGACTGCTATTATACAGCAACTCTACTAGCTATGCAGGTCAGTAAAACACATTCTGGAAGAAAGTAGGAAGGCAGTGAAAAACGGTTTGATGCAAAAGCCAGCTAATCTAGCTGTCACCTTGCAGAAGATTGGCATGATTGAGTGATTTCAGATAAAGTCTGATTTAGATTCTAAAGGAGATGGGATTGAGTGCAGCCTGTATAGGCTTACATCTTTTCTATAAATAAGATACATGTGAAAAATGTGGATCCTGTTGATTCATCTTAATCAATGGGATCCACATACTTAATTTGCAAACGCTTGATCTCCTTAGAACGTACAGTATATAGTACAGTGCTATACTCAAATGGTTTTCATGCTGCTTTTGAATATCTAGTGAAATGATCAGTTGACTGGAAGAAAGATGAAGATCAATCAATGAGGGACAACATTAAACTGTGTTATTATTTTCCAGTTTTAACTTTACTTTTGCAAATAAAAATCATGTAATGACATTTTGTCCTAAAGAACAGTGTTATTCCATAACTAACACCTGAGGATATGCAGAGATCACCAAGTAGAGCACATCAACCCAAAAACTTCAACAAAACGCTACACAAAGAACTTAAGAAGTTTAAAGGATCAGTTTCTTATCTCGGTGAGTGATCTACTACAAATGGAGTAGGGTACCATAAATGGCTAATTACCAGCCCTTAATGCTCTCCCACAGAGACCTCACTACAATATGCAGAATTAAAAAGGCAAACAATTGCTACAATAACACGTTGCAATAATCAGCTTAGAGTGTAAGAACACTAAGATAAGCCCAAATAACGGATGTCTATATCAAGATTAGTCAACTTATAAAACCACACAGGCAGATTAGGTGTCTAATTCCACTAACTCCTATGAAATAAATCTGGATTTATTATCCAACGAGCTTCAAACCTATGACTCAAGCCAAGTTCTAACAGCTGCTTCAGCAGACAGACTGCTAAAGACCCTCTGCAACCAGATGATCTGGTCAAGCAATCCTTATCAGGCTGTATGAGCTTAAAGAAATCAATTTCATTAGCTATTCACTCAAAGGACCACAGTTACCAGAGCAGGATGAAGTCATTACAAAGGATACATCAACTTGACTCAATTCTATTAAAAACACAGTTTAGGAGTGGAAATACCTGTACAGTTATGGTACAGGTACCATAATTGTACCTACCATAACTGTATCTGTACCATGTAGTAAAACTGTAATATAGCCTATTACAGTTTTAAGATTTCGTGTGTCATGCCATAATAAAAATGATACATTCCAAAATGATTTAAATTCAACCACAAATGTTTGAGAACTAAAAACAAATTTCACATTTTCATCATCTACAAGAAAATATAACATTTTTGCTTTGAAAGCAGGATTTCATCTTTTTGTTCTCAAAACTTCTAATGCTTGCATTCAAACCTTTTCAAATATTTTCCGCGGTACAACTTTGAACAACTCTGTCACAGCCCCGGTGCTGTGACTGAAGCACAGCGCTTCCTCGCTCTCCACTTGATCCTTCTGGACTTGATAAGATGCTATACAAGTACATTGTATATACTAATGTACTATACAAATACACCTGAATTTGTATAGTACATTATACAATGTATACTATACTATAGCATTGTAATGTATACTGTACTAATGCACAATACAATGTATGTCTTATATGTAATGGGGGTGCTGTGGTGGTGCAGGGGTTAAGCACATCCCACATATGGAGGCCTTAGTCCTTGACACAGCTGTCGCAGGTTTGATTCCCAGCCTGGAGACCTTTGACACATCTCTTCCCTCTTCTCTCATTACCCACTTAAATAAAGGCCATTAGAGCCAATAAAACCTAAAAAAAATCTTATATGTAATTTTTTTTAAAGCCATTTCTTGTAGGGATGCACAGATTTTTTTGAAAGGGCAAAATAGGCAAATTCTATTAATGAAAACAAACAGTCTATAATGCATGTGGAATCATTTTCATTGTGTAATTTTTGCCCTGAACAATGCAGTCAAATGAAAATAATCACCTTAAATGTCCACTCAGGCAAGAAGATGGCCTTTAAATAAAGGTCATTATTTCAGCACTTTCTCCCACTCTTATCTATGCTACAACAATGCAAACGCAAACACAAAATGAAAACATGAAAAAAACTCTAAATTGCATAAGTATAAGTATGAAGGTTGGTCATAAAAAATGACAAGAGAACATCAGCAAATGGAAATAGAGATGATTGAGAGATGGGGAAAGCTTGTGACAACAACCAAGATGACAATATTTTGAGTGTGTGTTGTAGCATTGGATGAAGACTGACTGCAGACACTCCTGACACTCCAAAGCTTTATGTGCAATATGGTGTCTGTCAACTTCACAGGTGAGCAGCAGAAAGATAAAACACTTCAAAAACAGTGAAGGGAAGATCGTAGAGAAGCTTTAACCCCTCACAGAAAGTCAGGGGGGAAGAACTCCTTTCAGACAATGAGCTTAATGAAACCCATAGTGTGACCCATATGGTCAGATTGTTACCTCACAAACAACAACGATGCTAAACATCAATACCACAAATTTGAGCAATTTAATGATCTGAAAACATTCTTCATCTGCCACATTGTTTAAGGTCAATTCCTGGTTGAATTAGCAATATTTCAGTTTTTTCCTGACAGTTTAAACCCATTCTGTCTGTCTTTTCAACATGACAGGAAGAAGTATATATATATATATATATATATATATATATATATATATATATATATATATATATATATATATATATATATATATATATATATATATATATATATATATATATGGTGCATTTTATATGGTGATAAAATGCACCATATATCAGTCTATGTATTTGTATGTTCATATATTCATAATGTCATATCTAACAGAAAATATGTATAAATGGTATAGTAAAGCAAGTAGATGGAGGAGTGGACGAGTAGAAAACTAAAACAATTAAATGAAAGTAAGAAAGTTTTAGAAGTTGTTTAACCTGAATTTACCAGTCATTCAAGGTTAATCTGTTAAATCTGGGAGGTCACAGTGATAATCTCAAAATGTTTAAAATCTGAAAAAAATATTGAGTTAAGAGAAAGCTCGTAATTACTGTCTTGGGCTTATTAATTATTTTCATTGTTTTAGAAATATTTCAAAAAGAAAAAGTTTCAGTTAACTGAACAATGCCACAAAAATTCTTATAAGACCAAAATGACAAGCATTGTAACCAAAATTATAGAAATAACTAAAACCAAGCATAAAAAGCAGATATTTTAAAATATAAGTCAATGCAATAAGTGCCTTAAGCAGTTCAAATGAAAGCAAATACAAATGTAATATTTATACTAATCTCAATCATAGAAATAACAATTTACTCAGCATTAAAATGCTTCTTAAAAATTACACATAAAATCTTGAATGAATAGAGAAAAATATAACTATATTTTTTTGTTTTGACTGTTTCTTTAAAGAGCATTCGGGTGTTGGATTTTCAACCAAGGCATGAAACTCCTCAAAATCTTCAACAGACACAGTGAGGCATAGACGTGTCTACATTTAAGGAAAAAAAGGCCAAAGGATTTAAAAATCAATGAAGGCATACAAACCAACCCAGGCCCTGGAAGCGGTTACCAATGTAAATCGGATTATGGAGGGAGGGAGTTGGTATTGATTGGCAGATACCTCCTGGCACAGCATGTACTCAATTTGTAAAAGCTGGATTTCATGTGGCAAAACAAGAAATCACAGTGCTAAACAAAACCTGACAAAGACATCTGTGCAGTGTGGGATTTGGGTGACTACATTTGTTCATTTGCCAGCTTTGCAGTGATTACCCCGTCAAGCTGTTACGTTTGCTACTCCCTAAGTGACATGAGCCCATAAATATGACCTTTTTCCTCACATTTAGCCTTCTACCAAGGCCAAAATGAAGGCCTGAGAAAGGCCTTCATTTTGACTGTAGATGGAGGTTAAAAAAAAAACATCTTTTACCCTGTAGATCAGGAGTCCTTGAATCAGGCCTCAAGGTCCAATGTCTTGTAACTTTTAGATGACCTTTAATGATGACCAGGGATGACCAGGGATGATGTGTCCCTGGTCCAACACACCTGAATCAAATGGCTGAACTGCTTCCTGAATGCAATCAAGTTCTCTAGAGTCCTGCTAATAACATTATTATTGGACTAAATAATGAGTCCAATACATCTAGACGTTGCAGGACCAGGGGCCTCATGTATAAAGCATGTGTATGAACAAAAAATGTGTGGCACAATATTTTACACACAAGTCGGCATTTATGAAAATGAATGTGGCGTGAAAGATTTTACCTGCCATGAAAATGTGCGGCAGCCATGCAAACTTTTTATGTGGACAATAACAAACTGCAAAGCGCCAAAACTCACCTAAATACACTGAAACCTGACTCAGACAAGAAGCATCGAAACAATGTTTTTTCATGATTTTAATCTTTAATTGTTTAAATGTAATTGATGAAACTGAAATACATTTATCCTGAGACAATAACATAACACGCACACAAAATAAATAAAATAAAAATAAAAGGATGTGAAAACCTCACTCGAATGTAAATAGTAAATTTCCTCAGTTATTGTCACATAACGATGTAATGCATTGGTTTGTTCGCTGAAGTGCATGAACCGCTTATTATCTGTAGGATAATTTCCTTCTTACTGAAAAAGAAAACAGGGTTATATCAGTAGATTAACTCCAAACAGGTCAGGTTTGATTAGTTTTAAGGTGATCAAGGTGTGTGTAGACAATCACACGTCCTGCATATAAGTAGCTGCGCAAAGGTGCATAATTGTGGAATGCTTTGGCTCTGATGGAGAACATCGTCATTAGAAGGATTCAGAGGAAGCGTTTGTTCAGAGATCATATTGATCTGCTGGGAAATGTTGATGATGGTTTATTATCCTTCAGTGCGTTACCGGTGCACCAGGAGCTGCTGACAGGTCAGACACTCATCCTTCAGTTGAGCTATGCCACCCTTATGAATACACCTTTGTGGACAGAAAGCATCTATATTCTGTAAATGTGCAACCTGTACACCTAATTCCTCTATTTAGAATTAAAGTCCATATTCACAACTCACCGTAAAGGACTCTCTGGCACGCTTTTTTCAAGTCCCGGCTGAATGCTCTGCTGTTCAAACAAGCATTTCCACTTGGATCTTTCTGTTTTCTTTTTTTCTATTTGGAATTTTTCCTTAAAATGTATGTTTTATTTTTTGTGAGTGACCTTATGTGCCCTGAAAGCACCTTTTAAATAAAATATATAATTATTATTATAAATACTTATACTGCTACAAGAAAGAACCGTTACCATGGTTATTGCTTCTCTTGGTAGCAGAGTTCTAGGTATTTATACTAATTTATATGTATTTATGGGTGGCGGGCCAGCAGCTGCCCTATTTCCCTCAAATTGGGATGTATAAAGGAAAGGTGTGCAGGTATGTGCGTACATATGGCTTTATGCATCAGAATTGTTTTTATTCACCACACTTTTTTAAATTTGTCCGTGTGAAAGCTGCACACTCTTTTATACATGAGGCCCCTGGAGTTGAAAAGTTCCTGTAAACGTCATTAACACGTAAAGTGTTTTGATCAATGTACTGTTTATTAAGATGCATGTGAAGACGTGTCGAAGTATTGGGTTATCAACATCAGAACCAGGGATTCTTCATAAACTCATGAGCATCCTCTTGAGTTTATTAAGTCCAACTGTCATACAACAACAAAGTGTCTTCAGAGACTTCTTTTGATCTACTGAAATATAGACAGCTAAAGGAGACCTGTCTTGTCCACCACCATCAGCCTCTACAATAAGTCTGAAGTAGACTGTTATTGTTACGCTTATTATAGAATCATTCCAGCCCAAATCTCAACACGGTAGTGTCCAAACACACGTGACCAGCTGTGTGGTATGTAGCAATATAATGTATGTAGCAAATGTCGCAACAGTGTACTGGCTGGTGTTAATATAACACATTATTTCACATTTGAATTGCTTCAAACTGTAGTTGTTCTAATGTAAGAGAAAAGACAGAACACCTACTATGGGGTCAGACCAGAGAGGACATCCACAAGGCTCTCTGCAATATAATATTATTGTGGAAATGAGTTCCAGCAACGTGAAATCCCCCATCCTGGCGTTAGGTACCTGATCTCCAGCATCATTTCCAGGGTAGTGGATCTCAGCGGCCATTAAAGGTGCAGAAGTCTTTGGTCTCTGAGCAGAGCAGATTTTGCACTGGAAAAATCTGGTAACAGAACGCTCCTCAGGGTCCCAGATGGCATTGTATGCTATATAAAAAATTATAAATGAAGAAGCAAGTAATTTTTCAAAAGTTTCAGAATAACATAAATGAAACTAAATTATCAAAAGTTCTCAAATTTTCTTATTTAGTTACATTTAAGTAGGAGTTATCTATCTGTAAGTCTAGACTGTTTTCATCAGTTCTGCTGTTACTCACAAGTTAAACTCTGATCACAGTAGGGCTCCAGAGCGCTCCTCAAGGCCTTTAGAGACGAAGGGCTTTGAACCACCAGCATCCAGTTGTCTGAGACTGGTGGCGGAGGTACACTCTGACAGCAGCAGGTGAGGGCCCCAACATTACATCTGAGTTCTCTTAGAACAGCTAGATGGTTTTTATTACACACATCATGCTGGACTGAGACCAAAAAGCAGAACAAACATTTAGGCCAATGTGAATGCTTCGGTTTAGAAGACTGGAGAGAACAGAACCGTTAAAGTACCATGTGCATCAGAAAGTAGTTCTTTTCCACAGAGAGAACAGTAAAGTCCCACAGAACATGTTTTCTGCTCTGTGTTGCTCTGTGGGTACAGAATAAAAGTCAATGTTAGACATTATTGTTTGACCAAAAGCTGAAGCTCAATAGTTTCTTACTTACCTTTGACACTTTAGAGGCCTTTATATTTCTTCTGTGTTTTTGCCTATAAGATCTTCGTACTTTTACAGCTTAATTGAGAAAAAAAAGATTACTTTACACTTTATTTTTTTAAAACATTTTCAGTTATTTTTGATATGCTGCAAATGAACTTCAAGACTAAATCTTTCCAGAGAGTGACCCATTCTTGACTTTTTATTCAATTACAGTTGAGAAATTGTGGCACATTCTCAGGGGGGGGTAAATCTGGGGAGGTCCCTGACTCTGACAGGTCTTAAGTATTGGTGTTTTGGAGTCTCAATATTAAAGGCGGCATATTCACAAAACAGGGCTTGAAACTGGCTTATGTCACTTCCCACACAAAGGTTGTGATCTACAAAAACCGGCAGCATGTGACTCATGACCTCTGAGCCCGATGAACGCTGGTTTTGGAGACAGGCAAAACTGGTGACCCAAGATGGTGAGGTGGGGAATTGAAGCCACACTGTGTCATGATTCCTCTGACATTTCATTTCACTTCATATTAAACTTATTCATAGATCAACTTTTTCATAAGTTTTTAAAATCAGAAGCGTTAATGTTTCTGCTGATGAGCCATAACTATAAGGATCGCTACAAAAAAAGGCCTATGAATCAAATCAATCTTAAACTCTGCACAACATTCCATCAAAGTTTTTTCACTATCGCATGCATGATCTGGCTGATCACCAGGGTGATGTGCACCATAGATTAACACATAAAATGTGACTAGTTGTCAGCATCAAACTGACAGCTGTAAATATGGGAATGCCGTGGTGACACTTGTGCATAATGCTGCATGATGGATGCATTGACAACTGGGAGAATCAGGAAGGAAATTCTAACTATTGGGCCCTGATGTAATGACGCAGTTTTCCACTATAACCTGCAGTGGACTCTTTGGACTCTTCAGTGGCAGAATTCACTCACATCCAATCACTAGGTGCTCTGACTTACAGATAAATTGTGTTCCTCTTCTTCCATATTATGGCTCCAATAGCACTCACTAGAACACTCAAAACCTTTTTGAAGGGGTACCCATTTCCATAAAGATGTATTACAACTGTCGGATTTTTAACAGAGGTCTATTAGCTTTCATAATGGCTGTGCAATCATTTAGTAATGAAAAACCTTCTCAAGCCCATCAGTTAATATTAAACCAGCTGATACTGGCCTTCACATACAGCAACAGAAATGCTTTCTAAATACTGGCAGATTTGCTCTGGGTTCCTTGAATTTCTGTGCACATTCTTCTCTTCAAGTGTTCAATACGTATTCCATCCAATATCCTACTTCATTACTCATAACTTTATTTAAGCACCAATTTGCTTTGACTTCTTTGTATGTTTGGATTACTCAGATTGTTGTCAACAATTTATGTCAATAAAAATATTAGAAACATATTTCCTAAAAGCAAAAAAAGACAGACATCCTCAATACTTATTGTGCCAGCTGCAGATATAAACTAAATCCTCATTAGCAAGAGTACTTACTGTAACATGAGAAATGAAAGCAAATCATTTTGAGAGTAATAAATGCATCCCAGCTATAATTTTATTATTTAACATTATGGTCTAGAAATCCAATAATGGCTCAAATTTTGGATTAAGCCAAAACATTACATACAATACAAAACATTTCCCAGTTATTGAACCAGCTCTTTGACTGGCACTTATAACCCCTAACAATAGTTTTTCTAGATATGCAAAAACAAGTATGTATGTGTGTGAGATTAATCATCTTCAGAATACTTGAAATGGGAAATCTTTTTTTAGTAACGTTGGACTTTGTTAAATTGTCTCACATGCAATTTTAACACAATGTCTCTAAGTGCAGATTTAATGCTCTGGCTGAAGAAAAGTCTGAAATATGTTAATGGAAAAACATTTTAATTGCAGACCACAACTGAGTCTTTGAGTAACATGGGCTGCCCATTAAGAGCTTTTAACACACATTCGCAGTCCTCTCTACGCTCTGAGTTTTCATTATGTTAACGAGAGGTCATGCACGATTACACTGACAAGGGTCTTGGTTAGGCAGCTGATGGGGAAAGAAAGGCTTTAATGGAACACTTGTCTCCTCTGCGCAAATCCCACATTGGTGAAGATTTTTTGTGTAATGAGAAGGATCAAATCAGGGTAATCATCTTTCATGTTATTGTTCAGTCTTCCTTCCACTCAGGCTGTTTGATGAGCCTACACTTCGCATCGACCTGATTAAATGACATACACTCTTCATGCTGAAACACTCAGATATGGCGCTTAAAGTGCTGATTAAAAGACTGTATCCAAAGTCACAAATGTGTGTTATTCAAAAAAAAATTAATAAATAAAAAAAAAACTGTAAAGCCCAGGGATGTCACGATGTGATGCCAGGTGTAGGCTCAGGTAGTGAAGCACTGCAGACTGGAGTCTTTTTAAGACTTATAGATATCTCACTACTGACAGCCATGATGAGCTGTTACCTCAAAAGGACAGTTCCAAAGCTGAGATCATTAAACTAGCTTTTTTTTATTATAGGAAAAATACTGACAACTTATAACATCTCAAAACATCCATACTTCAAAAATCTAAAAAAATCCCTTTTTGCAATATTCTGCTAGGAAATGTTTTAATGGGTAATAATTTAAAGAGACAGTTGTTTAAAATGGTAAAGACCCCAGATATTTTGTTTTGTTATATTTCATTCTTGTTCGTTTACACAGCCAGATATTAAATATTAAATCTGTATTTATTCAAACAGTTTGCACTGAAATTCCAATTGTTATTATCACAGAAAGTAAAGGAATCATTAACAACTCTAATAAGAGTATAATTGGGAGAAAATACATAAATGTATATCTTCTAACATCAGTGCTACTCAAAGAACCCCAAATACAAGCAATGAAAATAACTCAAAGCAGGGCATCATTTAGTGATGACATCTAAACAACTGACTTTTACTGATTATATCTGTTTTATTTAATGAAAGCGGCGTCATCATTCATGTAGCGTAGGGTGGGTTTATTTATATTATTGCTTTTCTACCCATAACACTTTGAAGGATTTAGAAGAAAAAACAGAAAAAAATCAATTAAATGAAATAGTAAAATTCTACTTTAGCTTAACTAGCTATTTATCAGTATATGCTCCAACAGTAAAACAAATCCATACCACACCCACAGTAGATAACGTAAAACTACTTAATTAGTGAGATGGTCCTCCATTCAGGGTTCAATCGGGCATAATAGAGCTTCTGCTGTGTTCACTCATTACCGACGGACACATCATTAAACTGAACTACATAATTATTTACTCCTGCAGAAAATAGATGAATTCCTACTTGAGTATTTTAATGATTTACCAAAGAGATGTTCAGTTTATGCAGCAATCTTGATAATGTTGGTTTTGTTTATTTGAGCTTTAACAAGAAGAGCCGTCACAACACATGAGCAGCAGGCAAGCGACGGCTGTGTGCAGTGTCAGAGTATTAATTGCCTGAGGCAGCTGGAACATTCAACATTAAGGGAATATAAACAATTCAAGATCGAACATGATTAAGAATCAAGAAGCAAAAATACAATATAAACACAGACAATTTCATTGCATGGTTTGAGTCCTTTGCTAATATTTGGTGGAAACCTTCCTTCTCTGTAAGGATGCAGTGTGTGTGCTACTCTGTGTGTCCAGGCTACTGGTTACCTGTCTGACTGAGGGAAACTCTCTGTCTGGACCTGGACAGCCTGTGAAGTCTACTTCCTCTCTGTCTGCTCTGGCTCTCATTCTCCTCTGTTTTCTCACTTTGCTGCAGTGCCTCTGTGTCCTCTTTCTGGCCCTGTGATAGCTCTGTGCTTTGCTTACTGACTGAAACAACACTCTGTTCACCAAATGCAGTGGCTAAATCCTGAGATGGAGTGGCTGATCTCTCTGTGCCAGGATCAACTCTGGGAGAGGACACATGGTTCTCTTTCGGCGGGTTTCCTTCATCCTCAAAAAGTTCCGGAGTATAGAAAACACTCTTGTCTTTGTCATCATCAGAAGACTTTGCTGGTACTGGTGATTCACTTTTAAAGCGGGGAGGGGTGGTTATTGTGGACACCCCCGGAGCCTCAGTGTTTTCACTGAGACAGTTTCCATCCGTTTGGTTAGTGCGCAAGGTTTCCAGATTCATTGGTGGAGAAGAGATCTGCAGGGCCCCAGGCCGGACGGAGCAGTTCGCTGGTTTCGCTTTAAAGATGGGCGTCTTAAGGTTGGTGTTTGTAGGGTTGATGGTGAAAATGTGATACAAATGCTGGGCTGAGAGTTGCTTAGCTGGAGCACTTCGCAGTGCCTTCAGTGGCTCTGTGCAAACAAAAAACAATTTCAAATCAGCTCACAGACCACTTGTTTTACTTTTTAACTAGCAAAACTAGACAGAGTGTCATGACTGGGAGATAAAGATCCAGTCAATGTGGGCATACGCTCAATATAACCCAAACAAAGGTCAATGGGAATTAATTAAAAGCAACAGTCCAACATCTGTTCATCAGCTCGCTGCAGAGCCACTCAGGCACGCAAAAGATCTTACAGTAATGAGGTGAGCCACTCTACCTACCCCATGCTACCCCCCAAAAACAGCCCGTCCCCCAATTCTGACTGAGCCGGAGGGGTAGAAGGAGGTGGGCTGCTGCCTTTCTACCATTTCATTCACCTCACTGAAATAGTCAAACTGCTTAACCTCCACATGAACCCAAAGACAATAGGTGCTCACCAAGGCAATGTGCAAACACGCCACCTCGACGCATTTTCTGCTGCTGATGTCATCCCTACACATATCTTGAGTGTAAAAATGGTTGAAATGGAATAATAACTGTTTCTGTACAAAACATTTAGTAGTTACGTTGGTCCAACTAGAACAAAAATAGTAAAAGTGTCCTTTATTAGACACATAAAGCACCACTGTATCAATTATTAATAACACACCAATGAGCTTTAGTGTTGTATTAAATTTACATGTTTACATGAGAACCTACGGTCTTAAAAACATAAATGCATTCAAAATGCAGTTTACACATTTTCAATGCAATAATCTGGTAAAAAAATGTATTTCAGTTTTCATTCTTTAAAAAAATGTAAAGAATTGTGAATAAAGATACTAGAGAATCAACAAATACAGTGGTCAAAATAAACACATTAAGGCTTTAGGACTTTAAATTGTGTATTATGTCCAAATATTTTATGCTCAAAAATCTTCAGGTAACCACAAACTATGTTTTGGTTATAATATGAATTCATATTTAAATATACATCTGAACTAACATCATCCACATACAAAATCTCTTTGTGTGAGCTCATTGGGACTCATTGGGAAAGTCTAAATGAAATGAGAATGTGATCCTCTCACTAATTTGAAAATATTTTCTCTGAATTTTTATGGATATTAAATGGTAGTATGTTCAGAATATTTTCTGTGAAATAAAAACCTATAAAACATAGGCACTTAGGTGTTTCAGTCTTTTACTGAGTAGAAGACTGAATAGAAATAGAATCTATTTGTTTTTATTTCTTGAAATACCAAATAATGAAAAACAAAAAATGATTACAGAGCATCAATCTGAAGTCGACAAACATTTGCTGTTTTTAAGATATTGCAATCAGTCTTTATTGTACATATACTTTTTCATTTTCAAACAGGCATGTCTTGAGCCAGCTGTTGTGTTGACAAAGTGAGACATACCATAAGTACTTTCCTGTTTACCAAAGACCAAATAGATCCTAGAGCAACATGCATGCATCTATACCTGATCTCCAGCTGTCTCTGGATAACAATGACAGCTGGAACATTCCAACATCTGCTCATCAGCTCGCTGTAGTGCCACTCAGGCACGCAAAAGACCTTACAGTAATCAGGCTAGCCACTCAACCTAGCCCATAGGTTAACGACCCAAATCTGAGGGAGCCGAAGGCGTAGGTCACCAGTTCATCACAGGGCAACACAGAGACACACAGGACAAACAACCATGTTCACACAAACTCACACCTAAAGACCAAAATAATGGTACCAGTTAATCCAACATGAATATTTCTGGACCGTGAGGGACAGCAGTAGTACACAGAGAGAACTTGTGCAAGCACATCACATAGAGAAGGTTCATGCAGGAGGGCCCTGACTGCTATTTGACTCCTACAACCCAGCAAGCCAACTGCTGCTGTGCAACCTGCGGTCGGCTCTCTATGTACTAAATTCTAAGTAACAAAAAATCATTACCAGAGAAAACAGTGCATTCTTAAATTCCAAAGCATTTCTTTAAAGTTAAATTAAAAAAGGAACATAGAAAAGTATTCATCAGTTTAAGCTAATAAAGGATTGATTTGTTTTCTAAATTGTGTGTGTGTTGGGGGGTGGGGGAGTACAACGGGCGACAATCTAACAACAGAGAATAGAACACAAAAGAAAATTTTAACAAATAAAAAGCACAAATCATCTGTGTTGTTTGTTTTTGTACAGCTGGAACAGCATCTTAAGGTCAGGAGCTGGAATGAAACAACAAAATGTCTCCACCACCAGGTCAATAGAATTACAAAAGAAAAACGAAGCTTCTGCTCCAACCAGTTCACTTCAGTCTGAGTTCCCAGAATGAATAAAAACATGTTAGCTAAATGAAACAAACAGTACTGTCCAAATATCCCGCTTTAAACTGTAAATATTGTACGCCAACCTGTAGTGTCAATATAAGGTTAATGGGGTGAACAGGATCAGCATTCTGGACCAGGTTAAAGACTTGCTGGGAGTTTGGAGTATGCTCTTACTCAAACTGATAAACATAGAAATATGATAAGGCTGAACCATTAGAGTATGAATTACATTATCTTTTTTAAATTGCTCTGAAACTGTAAAAAACTGGAGATCATGTAGGCATACGTTACAGTATGAATTTGGAAAAATTTTAAATTATATTTTTATCTCCTTTTTTTCATATAACTGGTACCTTCAGTATCCTAAAAGGTTTTCACAGCTCTAAACATCCCAACATGAACCCATGTGTGAATCTCATCACAGATCCTCCAGTACATCTTGATATTGAATCTGTGTATCCTCTTCTCTGATCCTTATATTGCTTTCCTTTCATACATTAGTTAATGTCTTTTCATACCTTGATAGTTATTCAGTTAATTTGTTCCTTTACTTATATTTGTTATGTAAAAGTGGCCAAGAAATCTTACTTTAGTCACATCAGACATGACGGAACTTCAAAGATAGTAGATAGAAAAACACAGCAGTAATCCTGGTACAAATGCTGCATGTTTAAATGCCTCTTCTTGCCATTTAAAAAGGAACCTTATCAGGTATGACGTTCCAAATCAGTAGATAAGTTTCATATGTAAAGTTTGGTTTGTGTTCGACAATAAATAAGGATGTCTTAAGACTTAAATTCTAAAGTAAGTCAAGTAAAATTTTATGTTTCCTCACCTGCTGTGTTACTGTGTTCAGTTTTCAGCTGTGTGATTGTGTTCTGCTGGGAATAAGGGGGTTTGTCACATGAATTGGTTCTCCGAGGTTCTGGTTCTCCATTAAAACTCTGAGCCGACACAGACAAGGGACTACTGTTAGACAAATCAGAAACGTTGAGCGTCGGGTTGTTCACAGGGGCCACCTCCACATTCTGCTGCACCTCAGAGAAAGCTTTCAGAGACTGCATAGCATTGCTGAAGGTGTTGTGATGCTGGACAAGCTGGCGGACCCATTTAGACAAACCTAGGATTGCACAAACAGACAAACAGAAGAGGTAACCGACTCAAAGAGTCGCTCAGTGGATAAATATTGCCATCTAGTGCTCAAACTGAAAGGCTATGTGAGACTGACTAACAAACAAAAACATTCAAAACCTGCAATGTATTTATTAGGATTGTTCTTGTATCGGTCATCCACCAGAATCAGGGCACCCCAGTCGTTTCTGTGCCGGATGCATCTGTAAAATAACATGGAAACATGTCATTACAGAAGGAAGTACAAATGGCACCTTTAGGACAGAGTGAGGCATTTACCTCCCCAGCGCCTGGTTGAGAGCTCTGTAGGCCTGGATCTCATACCAGCGATGGCCTGGAAGGAGACCTCTTGACTTGCAGTGCTGGTCATTGTACTTCATCTTTAGTTCCACCTAAAAATCACATACAACACATTTGTTACATGATGTGTGTTTTTTTACTATTCTAAAGAAAACACTTTACTTTTGTATATTAAAGCTGCACCATGTAACTTTTATAAACAATATGCCTTTTGCATGTTTCTTAAAACTGTAATTGTATCCTGACAGTTTTTTTTCTGTGAAAAAAATCAACTCCTCTCCTTTCTCCCTGTGGTCCTACTGCCATCTGCAGAAGCTCCCTGTCAGAAACCAATCAGAGCCAGGAGGAAAGTCTTAGTGCTGTCAGACACTCTTGTGTACATGCTGATGGTTTTAACAAATATATAAAAAACATTTTGTTTATAAAAGTTACAAGGTGCAGCTCCAAGCATTGCACCAGGCATCTAATAAATCTGTACTTCACCTACATTTTCTTGTAATTATTTGGACTATTTGTAATTTACTGCACACAAAAATTATTGAATGTGCTAAAAGAATAAAAACTTTCACAATGGAATTGTGCATGTACACTCTAATTGTTGAATAAATTATGAAATTAAGCAATATTATAGTTTCAATTCAATTAAAGTAAAGACACTAGAAATTATTCATTCATAGTAAATTCAACAACAGAGTCCAGATTGACCTGCTTCAAGTACAAATCCAGTCAGATTCATCATAAAAATGTTAATAATTATTGGTCTCTGAGGTATGTTTTAAAGTGACGGATTGCATCAAATCTTTACTTGGATGCAGTCATTTGTCTTGCGTAGAAACATGACAGTGGCAAGGAAGCATCGTTTAACCAGGTAACGGTTTAAAGGACAGGACATAGACAGAGACACTGATGGGGCTGGTAACAATCTCTTTATTGCATAAAGTTAGTAAACATAATTGTGAATGTTAACATCAAGAAGAGGGGAAATGTGATGGAAAATGCTCAAACTATTCTGGCCTCCAAACAGCCTAATCTCAGCCTAATCTCTAGAAATATTTGTTTCTCTGGGTTTTATCATCTTATTAAAATGGAACACTTTAAGCACAGTTTTAAGAGTAATGTGTCTGCCTCACAGACAAAACCGGGAGCTGGTTACACAAGAAGAGTGAACTGATAAATGAAGGTTCAGTTTCAGATTCTTTCAGAAACTCGAGAAACTCACAAACCTTACAGTTTGAGAGCAAAGTGATCTGCAGGGAGCAAACAGAATTACAGCCTCTTTAAAGAAGGAGTTTGCTCATTTGGGTTTTTATCTGCAAGAAGAATTGATCTATTTGACAAAAGCAGAGCTTGACCTGGTTCACCAAGGTTCCCCAAACTAAAACTAGAAAACAAAATAATGTCTTTCAATGTCATTTATGGTTAGTACATTTCTAAGTGATTAGTTTGAAGACAAGAATGTCCTGTTTTGTATTTGTTTTTAATTTGGGAATTAGGCTAAATATGACAGATTATCGTCAGCATAAAGACGGAACTTATTTCCACGCAGTTCACGAATACAGTCTAATAGAAGAGTGTAGAAAGGCACTGAACTAGTGAGATAAAATCCTAGCCTGATGGGTTACATTTCCTCAGGTCATGATTCTAACAAACTGTTATATAAAGTCACATTAAACACAGTGAAGTTGGCAAAGTTTTATCCAAAATTATTAATATGTAAGATGAGACAAAGCAGTAGGTGGTCATATAAGGTCTGAAATTGTGAGATATTACCTGGCCTCCCCAACAGATGTCTTCTAAAAGGAAAATAGAGAGCAAAGCAGAGGTGGGAGGAGGCAGGCAAGACGGGCCAGGCAACATCAAGCATCCCTGCACAAAAATGCCAAGAAAGCATCCATCCATTTGCATCTGTCGCTGCTGATTTTGGCGCTAACCTTTCAGAATTGACAAGTGAAAAGTTCAGCTGGCGTCTGACGAGATGCCATACAGGGCAGGCTGCTGAGCACAGCTCTAACTGCTTTTGACAGGTACCGTGTGTTCGCCCAGAGCCACAAAACACGGGGCCGCGGCAGGTACACCCTGTCCCCTCACACGCATCACGCAACAGCACTATGGCTTGCCAAAGATGCTATAAACAAATAAGCAGTCACAGGAAATCCAAAAAGTCAGCCCAAAGTTTTATCACAACTGATGACACCTCAGCTAAGACGTCGTAAAGCAGGTAGACAATGGACGCCGATGTTTGCTAGCAGATTCAAAACAGTAGCAAAGGCTGTCAGAGGAAGCCAGACTGTAACATAGGAAGGTTTAGAAACGCTGTTGGCTTGGTGGTGAGAACTTTGCCAACATATGAGACACCAGAGCAGTTAACGAATCCACTTCTCAAGCCACAGAAAGGGTGCTAGCCTCAAGCCAGTGGTGTCATCTAAATGCAATCACAGTCCACTTCAGCATCAGAGCCATCACATTCCCGGTCTCTACCATGTCACCGTTCAATCCAACATGACAGGTTGCATATGTGAAAAAGCCAATTCTGGCTGCTAGCAAATATCACAAATGTGCAAGAAACCACAAGCTAGAAGGGATTAGTTAAAATGTCAAGAGATCACTCAGCTTGCTTTGGCCTTGTCCTCCACAGCAACCTGTTCATCTCCACAAACATTTATTCGTCCACGAGGCATGAGTCGTAGCTCAGCGCATCTGCCTCAGCTACGTTTTACGTGGGGTGTGTGTGCGCGTCAGCGTGCACGCCCCTGGCAGTCAGGGACATCTTGTGCCTGTCACTCAGATTGCTGAGCGCCTCATCTGCCACATGTGGCTGAGCTGACAGCTGAGAGGCTCAACTTTGAATCTGTGTGTGCTCTTGTGTGTGGGTGTGTGTGTGTGCCCACACTGACAAAGGCGTTAGGCTATCACGCTCCTTTCCAATAGACCCATGGATCAGCTCACACTATCTGCACAAAGTCACCCCTCGTCTTCCAACTCACTTGTTGGTATATAGAAACATCAGTGTATAGAAAATATGAAAATATTTGGAATGAAGGCTCAACCTAAAGACCATATCAGCTTATAAATCTTGACTTCATCAAAATTAATTTTGTGAAATCAATTATCAGCTGATACATGTGAGGCCAATCTTATACAAAGGTCTAAAAATCAAATAATGTCCTCTTCAGCTCTGCCATTAGAGAGATTTGACTGATAGACCAGCCCACCAGGTCATGTCTGCACATTTGCAGTTAATAGTATATATTAATAGTCACCCAACTGTTGCCAACTCAGCAACTTTCTTGCTATATTTAGACAACATTTCAGACAAAAAAAATGGGTATAGGCCATCGGAATCGGTAGGTCAGACTTTTTAAAGATCTGTAATGGGCCAAACTGCAATTGGTACACCCCTAATTCTTTCACTTTTTGCTGTGTAAAGCAACATGTACTGTGAATAAATATTTCACACAATTTATTTGAAGTTTTTAGAAAGCAAACAGACGTCACAGAGTTTGTAGTTTCGCTGGACGGAGGGAAGCGCTCCCTCCCACTCTCCTCCTCCCCGTCCACCCGGTTGCAAGTCAGGAGTTGGAGTAGCAAGCGTTGCTATGGCGACTGGTGAGCTTTGATTGATAGTGTTATTCAGCTTTAAAAATGTGTAATTTATTTGCAATGTGGACACAGAGTGGAATGAGTCTGCTGTGCTTTCACTATTAGTGACGGTATGGTGTTGAACAGATGACTGTGTCAGACTGACTGAAGAGTTGAGGAAGCAGGAGAAGCTAATGGCGGCTAATGGCCGCTCTTGTTGCTCGCTGATGGCAGACAGGCTGTCTATAACCAGGCCGCAGAGCGCTGTCACCATAAAAGTCTCCATCAGCACAGATATAAACAGAGCTGAGATAACCTTAGTGTAGAAATGCAGAAATGTATCTTCCTTATCCAATTATATTTTTTTGGCAACTAAAGTATGGATATAAGTTTTAGCCAGTTACCAGAATCATCACATGCAGAGCTTCTGAAAATGTGCAGTTTCAAAATGCTAAAATTTTCCATCATACTGTTGTTTTAAAGTTATTTCAAAGAGAAGCCAGCAAAACTGCCTGTGTGACCAGGGTTTCCTTTGACTGCAAGGAACAAAGAGAAACACAAAGTAAACACTTTTCCATAGCCTACACAGAAATATGTCTAGTTGCACAACAAGGACAGTCATGGCTTAGACACTAAAAAAAAATCATCACACCACTGTGAATTATATTTACAGGTGGCATGGCCTGGTCTGGCTGCCCGAAGGAATTCCCATTAGTTAACTTTAATTTACAAGGCATTACATGGACTCCCGCCAGCCTGTGTCTGTACTGCAGTTACACTGAGAAATGTTGACTTTTATACTTCTTGCTCACACAACTTGCTAGTTCTTTCTGTCCTGCTCAGAAGGCTTTCATTCACTCCACTTTCTTTCCTTGGAACTTGCCACAAGAAACTTTGAGATTGACTGGATTCAATATTATTATTGAAGAAATATCCTGCTTCAATATTAGGCCATACTAAGGCTGGGCAATATGGCTGAAAAATGCATCACAATGAAAGCATTATTCATCTGTCAATATACTGTAGATAAGTATTAGTTAGTTTTTAGTATTAAATATCTGAAAAACTGCCAGACCTTTCCTCTATTATCCAGTTTTCACTCCATGCCCTTGTTATTTTTAATTTTAAGCAGTTATGAGGCACAGTGGCAAAACCTCATACGGCTGCTGAGCAAGTTACTCAACAAGTGGTTGCTAGGTAACCAAAGACAGTGAGCTAGTTGATGCCACTCAGCTTCCTTAGCTGGCCGTGAGAGGTGGAGTAGCTAAAGCCTTTCCTCTGACTACATCCCCCAGAATGCTGTGTAATTTTGGATCCGAGTTCAGTAACTGACAGCTTCTTAAATAATGGCTTAAGTCAATTTTGAGAAAAAAATATTTTGTTTCTTTTTTTAAAAAAAATCACTACCTCTTGTCAAAAGTTGATATAGGCAAAAAAAAATCCCTTTTGTCAAAAATTGACTTAGGCCATTATTTATTGAATCTATTGATATTGATCATGTGTCTATTGTGATACATATTGTTATTGATTATTTGTTCAGCCCTAGTGCATACTATCATATAGATTTATGTTTTGTTTGTTGAGGCTATGTTGCATGACTTTGTGTTTATGATGTAAAGCACTATCATTGCCGCTGAAATGTGCTATACAAATAAAATTTGATTGATTGACTGATTTATATTCACATTCTAGGTATTAACATGAGAAACAGCATAATAATTCTTTATGTCTGTATTCTCCCTGTCCTTCTAAATATCCAAGACTTGCCTGCAAATCTGGTTTAAACAGGGCCGGCCACTACATCTGGAGCAAAGGCTGACCTTTGATTTTTGTGGTAGTTTAAAGGGAAGCAGGGTGAGGAACAGCAAATCACACATTGACAGCTGCTGCAAATACCTTGCTGTTAAGAAAACAACAGCAGCAAAACAAGTAAAACCTGTCACAACGTTGAGGTATTTGCTACTACATATAGCGACAAAACTCTTTTTTAATGACTGCTAATTCTGCAGCTAATCAATATGCTTGACAGTAAGTTGGAACAAGTTGTTTAAACACACATTTATTTCAATAAATTAGAAAGCAAGTTCTTGGAGGCGCATCTGAGTTCATAAAAGAAATGACAATAATTAAACACAAACAAGTGATAATCTGATTTTTTTTTACCAAAAGCTTCAATAATTTTCTCTCTACCTGTGTCCTCCCCTAAACAAAGACTGTGCATTGGTTGGTTTAAGCAGACTAGCTGCATGGCCTTGTGGTCATTAGTATCAATGTCCTCCTCATCCTCTCAACAGTGTAACACGAATGGCTCACAGACCTTTGCAGCCCCTAAGGGCCTCTCCAGAGGCAACACTACCTCTACTGCTACACAAGGAGACATGAGGAGGTCAAAAAAACCCTTGGAAAAGAAGAAATTAAAATAAAAAGACAGGGTGTAAAATATTGTTGGGGTGTTTCTTATGATGCAACCTAAGCAGTAGTTCAAACATACAGTACATTTCATCTCTACAATATAGTAACTTAAGTCCTTAAGAATTATTGCCTGTCTCATAATTCTTTTTATGAGGCAGACAAACATAAAAATAATTAATTACTGGTAGCATAAAAAAAACCTGATTGTGGTTAGATGAAAAAAAGAGTAAAAACAAAATGCAAACAATCTTTTTTCCTTTGAATGACTAAAAACAAAACCCTGAGGATGTCACCTTTAAGGACAACACAAAGTTAAAGCGCTAGCAGTCACCACCTGAACCTACAAGCTTCACAGTTATGACAACAGTCAACAAGAGACAGCAGGAGCTGGCGAGCTCTCTGTGGAGCTCTGCATGTGCAGCACATAAACAAAGGCTGTGGATGTGAGCACAGAATATGTCATTAGAAATGTATGCTTCTTCACGCTCGGTCAGCTCCACCCTGGTCCTAACTAGCTTTGGCTTTCTCAATCCTCCCCGTGGTGCTCTGTGCCATCCACTCATTTCCTGTTTTTTCCTGTCTGTCACAGTGGAACATCACATTTTGATACTGTGCATTGGATGTTTTTAATTTAGTTATTGTGTTGACTAAATAAATAAAATAACACAGTAAAATGGCAAAGCTGAACTAAATGAACTTTAATTTTTGATACTATGAGAATACACTCCTTTTAAATCAGTGACAGCAGTCTAAACAGGTAATGCTGGCGTTACTAAGGCCAAAATTTGACATTACATTACACCTTTTAAATCCATGGCCCAAACCTAGGTTGCCTGTTAGTCATGTGCATTTTGTTGGATAGGTCAGGCTGCTGAAGACTGGCTATGGATTTTAATGGTTGGGTTAAAACATCAATAACTACTCCCACTGTGGACCCATATTATCAAGGGAGTTTAAATATTTCACCAGTTTGGGTATTACAGGAGAGTTTCAGTGACCCATGATGGTTACTTTTCAGATCAAATTATTTCAGAACTCAATAATGACACAAAACTTAGATGAAGGCAGTTTAATTACAAATCACCTGTTATGGTGAAACTTTACCATATTTAAAGTTAATTTTTCACAACCAACTCAAAAGTACTAAAATAAATGAACAATGAATAAATAAACAACAATGATGATACATAACAGAAGCAATGACCCGAGTGCTGACAACTAAGGTGAAGGGCTAAAGTGAAAGGGTCTAAGAAGCTTCAATCACCAACACGTCCTTCCACGCTGACAGAACAGGTTAGTGAAAGCTTCATCATGCTCTGACAGGAGGATGAGTAAAGGGGAGGAAAAGTAGGAGGCGGGGGAGCCTCGAACTTAAAGGTCAACTTTTCTACTAAAGATGAAAAACACACCACAACATTGTTTGAGTTTTTTTTTTTTTTCAGGGATCACCAAAAAAGGATGCTTTTACTTGTTGTTGGTTTGTGTAATTGTGTGCCTAAGTTTTTCCCCAAAGTGTGTCAAATGTGTCAGATCCTAGAGCCACATAAAATGAAAAACGGAAGAACTCCTGAGATAATATTGTTAACGTGTTAATCCAGTTTGTTTCAGGCAGACAGATGAATGTTAAAAACGATGCAACAAATAAAAAGGTAAACTAGGGTAGTTACTTGGATGTCACTTCCTCTAATAATGTGTATTCAACCATTTTAATATAATCCAAGAAGATTTTAACTCATGTTGCTCATGTTGTCAGATGTAGTAATGTTTCCTTATCATATCTTAGCATTCTAGCTTTCGCTCTAGCTTTTTTTTATCTTTCCAATCTCACATAAATTGTATTCTGAGTTGACAATCCAGACGATCTTATTTACATATTCTGCTTTTCCTTGGGAAAGATCGACAGGTTTCTGTGAGTCTACTTGCCTGGAGGTCTTTGATGTTTGGAAAAGGAATTCCAATGGTCACTACTGCTCTGGCATTGTCATCTGTGAAGTCTAGGCCTTCACTGACCTTACCCCTGCATACAGCAATAAGTAGTGCACCATCTAGAAAAGAAGCAAACAAAGTTCCAATCAACACAGTACAAATACCAGCAAAAGTCTGAAAAAAGACAAAAATATACCCTAGTAGATGAGCATTTTTTCTGACCAATTATACTTTACACACTGCAACAAAGCTTCTCTTTGGGAGTGCAATGATAAATCATTCAGCAAATAAATTGGCTATCGGTTGGTACATGTCAAGCTGACCTTATGCACTGATCTTATTACTGACCGACGCACCCACCAGGTCATGTCTGCACATGCTTGGTTAAACAACTCAAAAACTTTATTGCTGTAAATACCGACTTTTCAAATAGAAAAAAAAAAACGGTATCGGCCAAAATCAGAATTGGGAACTCAGACCTTTTAAAGATTGGCGATCCCGATCGTTCTGATGCAGCTACACATCATCAACAACATTTTACAGTAGGAGTCACTACAGCAGGGTTGGGCTAATATACTTAAATACTGTCATGAATTATGTTAGTAGTTTAGAGTCAAGATGGTAATGTGTATCCCTCTCACCTCTACCTTCACAAGTTTTTATGGCATCGTAGTACATCTGAAGTAGCTCGTCAAAGTCCCCCTTCCCACCACCGCGGGGCTCTGTGATGACGGTTTTCTCTTGTTCCAGCTTCTCCCACAGACCAGTGTTGACCCAACGGTCTTTCAGCTTGTCCAGCATCTGTTCAATTAAATTGTTTTGTTGTTTTTGCCATTGCTAAATGGTGACACACTATCTCAACAGATGATTTCTCTGCAACACAGGCCTTACACTATTGACACCAATCAATAGCTATGTCTACATCCATAAAATTCCTTGATTGGGTTGATTTAGTACAGAAGAACTGATATGAAGATAGGTGAACAATTTCCTTTAAAAAACAACACAGAAGTTGTATTTCCATCTGTGTTGAACATCAAAACAAACAAATGTAGTAGTGTGTTCATTCTGAGAGCCCAGAATAGACCCACACCAGTTTCTAATACTGGTTGAGACCTTATTATCGCAGGTTTAGCTGCGATAAGCATGGCGTCTAACCACTGAAGGTATAAATGTGTCATGTTGGCATAGGACACATGCACTGTCGGCTCAGTTTGCCACTGTGATGGCCAAATCCATGGCCACACTCCTTTGTTGGTAATTCCTTTAATACACAGTTTATTTTTTTATATAAACACAACAACACTTTAGTTTCAATAAAAACATTTATTAGTTCATTTGAATGCATTTGTTCTATTTGTTAGCGTGCACATTTAGTTGGCATATGTATTTATATCAATTTAAAATTAATTTTGTTTGCTTAAGATTAATTCTGTTTGTTTTCCTGCCGGTACTTATCTGCCTTGGAGTTGCCAGACAAAGGATGGGGGGGAGGGCTCATCAGGCTTAAATGCTGATTGGACTGCACCACTAGTTCCTGCTGGCAGGGGGAATTTGTAGTTTCTTTGTTTAGATAAGTTTTGTATTTAAGTAAATAGTAGTATTTAAAGTTTAATATTTTTGATTTTCATTTTTGGGTCTTTAGTTTAGCCAAACTTAGCTGTACTGTTATTTGTTTTTGTGTTATTTGTAATTGTATTCTGTTTAGTTACCCTATTGTGTCTTAATTGGTCTGATCAGCCAGTATATGAACCCCTGTGTGTCATTTCTTTGTTAGGTCAGTGATGTTTGTTTGTGCAGTCAGTTTGTTTACATTTTTTGCCTGAGTTCAGTTTTGTTTCTTTGACCTCTTTTATGAGCTCAGTTTATCTTTGTCATTTATAATCTTTGGGTTAAAATAAAAAACCCTATTTTTCTAATATGCCCTGTGACTCCTCCTGTTTTTAACTCGGTCCATCACAGCCACAATAAGGCTGATCAGAGTCAGTTTCCTTCCGATTTGCTTGACTATGATCAGAATAATCCAATTGGGGTGTTTACATCATGCATTTTAATTCTGATTGACAGTTTATTTCAATTACTTATGTCCATGTAAAAATCAATAACTTATTTGCTCTTTGTTCAGAGTAACCACAACAGGAGTTCTGCAAGTATCTATAAGTTCAACTTTGACCTTTTAATATTGTCTTAACTCTCCTGGAGTTTCATGAGACGGGGTCATTTAGACCCTATGAGTGTTTTACTCTGTGCGCGGTCGGGCAGGGTCACATTGACCCTGCATGCGATTCTACAAAGTTTTCTTTTGAGTGGTTTTGGAAACTGACCATCTGACGGGGCAATCACTTCATTTTAAGCCAAGTTAAATCCATATTGTTTTTGTGATATAAGACGTCGGTTGTAAATCCCTAAAAAATATATTTTGATTGCATTTTTTAATTTACTTTTATAAGTTTGTTTGGGAGGAACATATTTAGAAGTGTACTGTAAGGCTGAACTTAACACATAAGCCAGTGCACAATATGACTTCCACACATTACCTAAATGAAGCTACATAATATATAGTTCACATAACATGTTTTCTTCTCTTATCTGCTTATCATGTTTAGTCCAGTGCCTTCAAACAGCCCGAGTTTCTTTCCTTTGCATCCTCCTAGAAAAGAGCTGATGTGTTGAAACCGTCCCTCCAATAAAAATCACTGCTGTTTGACTATTGTTAGTGCAAAAGTCAGCAGCTCTCAGGGGAGGCACATTGATCTAAAAGCCCTCTTCCTAGCAGGCCCCACTCAAGTCTGTGCAGTGCAAATTATTCCCTTGAATAAACATGGCTTCACAATCAAAAAGAGGCTTCACTGGCTTGGAAATGTGCTGCAGGGGTCAAATAGAAGTTCCTCTTGTTAAGAAAACTTCTCAACATGCTCAGAGGGCCAAACTACAGAACTCTGATTCAGAGTCCTATCAGAGTTTGAATCAGTCTTACCATTCTTCTGGAGATAGAGCCTCAAGAAGAAAGGTAAGGCATAGGCAACCATGTATTCTGGCATTTACCTAGATAAACAGCTTAGGACCAGTTCCTTTGTTTTTTTTTTACATATATATTTGTTTACTTCTTGAACAGCTCAAGGTAGAATAGACAAGAACAAGTCTCAGCACAGCATATACTGTATCTACACAGTTAGTTCAGGTGCAACACAAATACATATACATAAATTCATGGTTAATCTATCACAATGCTGTTTAGTATGGATGCAACAGTGAAGTTTGTAAAGTGGAAAAAAGGAGTCCAGATAAGTGAAAATTGTTCCTTTGGTAGAATGAAGAGAGCAGGTTAAGTATTCTCATGGAAAAAGCTCCATGAAAATTTTGTGCCTATATTGCAGGCTAACTATAATGTTGAGCAGGTTGAGAAATGAGATCGTAAGAGTCAGTGCTATTGCTTCATAGCAGTGAAATAAGGCATGTGGAGGAATTAATCTGGTTGGGCACTTCAAATATAAGTGAGGTCAGGATGTTTGCATCAATAAAACATGACACCTTGACTAAATATACAGTTGCATTGGCATAGACAAACCATCCTGCCCTTGCACCTAACGTGCGTCTTCAGCTCAGCAAACTGTCCCGCCATGGCTTTTCAGTGCAATCTTAAGCGGGACATGAATAATTCATGTCATGTACTTTAGGCAGATCTAGTGCTAAACAAAACAGCCATTATCTGCCAGGTTGCACTTGGAAAGAAACTGATTCCACAAGGAGATGAGCACAAAGGCAAATGTTCTCTCAGATAACGCTGGGATCACATGGTAAGTAAAAACTAAATGTCACAACGTTTTAGCATCACAGCAAAACAAATTTTGGTGCTTGTATTTTTCACCACCATTAATACGAAAAAAGAGTTATGTTTTAAAGTAAATATCAGTTTTTGTACTAATATATATATATACAGTCACCACGCTTTCTGACTGGCTACCTGCTACATTCAACAGGTTGCATTCTCGCTCCTAGTCGGGGAACACCACATACGCTACAATAATCGGGCAATGACAATTCAACATGTTGAACATCCCTAATTTTAGATCGGAGCGGTATCGACGTTCTACAGCCTGGACCAGATCAGGCTTAACACGGCAGGATGATCAGTTACAATTAAGCGATAATCTTAGAAGCCGAACATTTGAAGGGAAAAATTGGGACAAAAGAAATCTTGCCATGTGAACCAAAACACAGCGAATTCCACAGCACACTACAAGTTATGGTTGTCAAAGTTATGCTAAAATGACTGATCTATTTCCCTCTCCCTAACTATTTTTCATAATTATAACTTTTTCCTGACCTTGTTAGTGGTATTTATGCTATACAGTTTAACTGAAAAACAGACCACAATATGTTGGAGGAAAAAATGTAAAAAAAATTATGAAGTAGTGTTGACAATTAGTAACAAAGTACTGCCTCACTTTTTCTTTTGTATATCACCAGGCATACATTTAAGATTTAGTGTGTTATATTAACTACAATCAATGGTAGTCATAGTTGGCAAAATTTCTTTGCCCTGCAACAGGAAGCTGGGAGAGGGATCTTGCACACATGATGTCACACTGCAACCGAAATGAGTCGTAATCTTCTTGTTGTGCCCCCTGCCCTGTCATAGTAGGAAATGCTGAAGTTTATGTGTGAAACTTTAATAAACCTGAACATGTTTTCAAAAGACAACAAAAATGTCATTTAGAAGGGAATTTGTTTATTGCGCAGCACTTTGAGACTTTAACAATATATTTCACAACAGAATAGTTTAGATGTCCATGCATCATGAATGTGAATGAGCAATATTTAGCACATAAGGGGCCACAAAAATAGTGAATAATTCATTATTCTTCCTAGTCATGCTAGATGCAAGTCTCTGCCACTGACGCGCTAAAATGGGCCAGATCTCTATACCAACTGGGACCGGGTGGCGAAACAACCAGACAAAGCAGTGACCTGTTCTCTTTCTCGCACTTTTACATTTCGCCTGTATTCACCTTAACCCCTGTAAACCCCCTTGATCCCCCACCTTCCCCCAACCTCACCCCCACCCCCACCATTCGCCTCCTGTGCATGTGGCCTCACTCTATCTCCTTTCCCATGTCCCTGGTGTCAGTGAGCAGTGTGGCAACACATCGCAGCTCCTGTAGTGCCTACTGAATAATGGAGTTGCTTTGTAGGCAATTGCATTAATGAAACATGCAGCCCAGAGCCACATTTCACAGTGGCGAGGGGAGATGTGTTGTTGTGCTGTTAATTATTTAGCCCCAAAATATCACAGCAGCCGTCACGCCACCACTGGTGGCAAGAAGCCACCTGCCAACTCCAGTCTGCCACCCTTGCCTTGTCGTCCGCTCTACACATTGCAGTAACTAATGATAATACCAGAACATTTCAAATGCAAAAATAATTTAGTAATTTAAAAGAATATTACCAGTAAACTCCTTTTATCCTTCCCTGAATGCCCCTTTCTTTTATCGGTTTTAACAGTTCCTTTAGATCACTGGTGATCCAGGGTTTGCCACTGGGGAAGCATCTCACTGTTCTGGTGGGAATGGTGTTGTCCACACAGAAGTTAATAATCAATCTCACACACACATTGATGTCCTCTCCATGTGGCTGACACAGAGCAATCCAGTCTGCAGCCTCAAAACAACACTGTAGGGCTTCTTCAGCTTCCTGTGACCATCTTCTCACAGTTCCCTTCTTTACAGGTTGCCTCTGACTATGGGGTTTATATTCCGAGCAGAGAAAAATAAGATTGTGATATGATTTTTCCAGAGAACATTTTGGCGTGGAAATGTGTGAATCCTTGACATTTGTATAAAATAAAAAAAATCTTGTTCTCTCTGACAAACAGCTGACAAGCAGCTGACAAACTGTTGAAATGTTCCAATTGTAGCAGAGAGTGAGGCATGATTCAAATACCAGATATTTAACCTAAAGTCAAATAAATAAATTAATAAATAAAAAATACATGATTCAATCACACTGCACCAATTACTCTGCTGACGCCTCTGCACATTGGCCGCCTAGCACGCTACTGCGGCTGGATCTCTGAAGTTTATCTCGGCGTGGATCGCACGTGCCTGCTTTCACTGAAACAGCACACGATATTTATATCAACCCCCTGTGAGGACGCATGTTTCTCTGGAGAATTCTACATTTGGGTATGAGTCAAGTTTAAAAACCACTGCGTTTGCTCTGCTTGCACAGCTCTAGGTGAAGCGCAAATTTAACCCACAGTTGTGCTTTCATAGGTGGGAGCATGCAGTGAGAATGATATGTCTTTGTGAAGATATATCATTCTTCACAAAGAATGATATTGCGTTTGTATCTCAACACGCTCCCTAGCACGAGGCTCTGCATCTGCTCTGAGAATGTTTATGGATGTGTTCCTGGTTAGAAGGGGAACATTGGTGGGTGAGCACCTTTTGCACTCGCCTCATAGCCACGCAACATGTTGATTTTATTTGATTTATTTCTATTTTCTTTTATTTTTTGCGGCAACATAATGTTTTGTCTACTTACAGTCAGGCAGTGTTGCTGCAAGTGGTGATCAGAAAAACTCGATCCATAAAGTGCAGGCTGGGGGGTTGTCTGTTTGTTGTGAACACTTATGCAAAGTTCCAGTTATGGCATTCCCATCTTCAGACACAGAATAAAAAAAATGGGAACCTGTCTTGCATTTAAAATTTAGACTACTGCAGCTGGAGTTTACGTTCCAATATCCAATTCGAATGCCAAGCAAGGGATTACAATGAGGAAAACATCCAGTAATCTTGGTAGCTAATTGTAATGTGGCTAGCAATAATTACATGAGCAGATAATAATTTTAAAAACAGACAAACTAACAGCTTTGGGTTCGTTGGAGACATAAAATTCCAGTTAGTCAGCTGGATCTCCAGCTACTGAAAAAGACAAAACAAATTCCCACCTTAACTGAAAAGTTTTTGAAACATAGAACATTTTAAGGCCAACGTAAAATGTGCTGCTACATTCAATAACAAGCATTATCAAACACATTACTGCCAGACATACTTAATGCATGAAATTTTTATAATTAGCTAATGTTTATTGCAGTCGTAGCAGCTTTTTGTGATACTGTGTACAAAAATATTAATAATACATTTCCAGTATACTGTGTACTGCCAACTACACCAAACATGTAGTTTATAAGCAGTTATAAATTGCTTATTTGCATTTTGCACTTTCATTTTCAGGATTGTTCTGATAGGACCAATTATCAAAAGAGTTAGAGGTGACATATGAAGAAACATGTGCAACTGTTTTGTGAATAAGTTATGGATGGCTTTTGTGATTGGCTTTTTGGTCTCAAGCTGAAAGTTGAACAGAGCATGTAATTCCATTAGGATTATTCTGGGCTGGAATTAGTCACTTCACTTTGAGCATTAGAAGTGATTGTATTAAATGATTAATAACCAGCAGACTCCTTGATGTGGGATTGTAGGAGAGAGATGCACGGGAAAATCATCTGGTTACTGCAACCAGACCATTTTCACACCAAGCTTTTAAACCTCAAATAACTCTTAACTCTAAGTTGGCCATTTTCAGTTAGTATTCCTAACTATGCCAATTGCAATAACCACAAAACTAAGATGCTAAAAACCAGTTTTACAGCCAATCCTTTCTCACACAGTGTGACGTAACCTCAGTCCCTATTACCAGTGTTTAATAACTGCTCACAGACAGAAGTCTAGAAAGATTTATTTCAAATTCTAAGTAGAGTTCTTAAAAAAGACATTTTCAAATATCTAAAACAGGAGATTTTAGATATTTAGATGTCAACCAGAAATGGTTGTTATTCTCGTTGTCTAGTACATTCAAAGCTTGCTGAAAAAAACAACTCTTTTAAAAAGTAACAAACAGATTACTCTAGTTCCTTTAATAAGTGCTTTTAAAGTCTGAAAATGCCAGCCTTCCCAAACAACTGTAAAACCATCCAAAGTTTCCATGGTAAAAAGTCAAATAAAACGTCAGCTCAGCTCTAACATCAACAGAGATAATTTACACTGGGCAAAGTGATCTATCAATCTAATTTGCTCTAAAAACAGAAAAAGCATCTACCCTGATTTAAGACATTATTAGAGGTGCAGCTGCAGTCTCTGGATGTGCATGCTGGTGGGTGAGCAGCGTGCATTCCAGTTTGACTTTGATTTGACACGAGCTCAGTGGAGCCCAGGCGCCGGACACTTCTTCACACAGACAGGGAGGCGACTTCTTTAATGGCCCTTATCTCTATCTCCTTTAAAAGCATCTTGTATTCCCCTTCATGCCTCTACTTCTACAAAAGCCTGCTTTTCTTAATTAACCGTAACACCCTCTTTACTTTGTGAAGCATTGGTCTTTTCTTTTGGTGGCTAAGGCTGGACGGCTGAGTACGCTGTGGTTTTATAGACATTTACTGCTTAGACTAAAGTACCGCAAAAGCAGAACAGATTTAAACTTTTGGGATAGCAAGTCCATGACTATAACTGCAGGAATGTTAGCAGGATTGTAGAACTTTGCATGTATAGGTAATGCCTAATAGATTTAGAATTTGCCTATATTTAGAGGCACTGCAACAGTGTCACGATTAATGAGAATAGAACAACAAAACACAAATGACCCCAAAACCCATTCATCTCTATGTCCTCTGCCTACTGCAGAGGTAGCTGTGTGGATGGAGCTGATACTCATCACTTCAATGTAGTGAATAGAATTGTCTTGAGATGTCTTACCATCTCTATGTCCACTGCCTGCACACAACCACACACAGCAAGAGGCAGACGGGACTCTGTGGCACCACCAAGGCCTCCATGGGCTCCAATTAATACCCAGCCCTTCATATTCCCTCATCTCCTTATCTTTAAGAGCTGACTGCAGATTAAATATTTATGAACCAGCATAGAGAAGGGAAAGACTTCTACATGAATATCAATAATAGACAAAAAAAACCATCCCACGGCTCATAGATGCTGCTTGGCTGGTACTGCGGCCTGACAAAAGGGAGGTAAAAGGGGAAAACAACACAAACCTGAGTCTTAGCTTTCCCTTGCTGTTTACATGATGGTATCATAAGCTGTTGGAGAATGCAACCTGATAGCAAGCAAAGACTGCAGACGAATCAAACCAGTGATCACTGGACGAGACACACAGAAATACTGGTCCAAGATGAGACATGAAAACATGCCAAAGGCCAAACTAAAACCTGCCATGTGCAAAACGCACGTCTCTGTATGACTCATCATAGGAGAACGATACATCAGCACCATCAACAACTTTACATTTACATATATTAAATACATAAAATGATATATGCTACTTAATTACACTGCATATGCAATGTGATTTTTTGGACAAATTCATACAACATATGAAATCCATTTGGCCTTCACTAAACAAGAGTGACAACTGAGCTACAGAGAACATTCATTATTCATGAGGTTAAGGCCGCAACAAACAAAGGGGACAAAGTGTCTATGAGTGTGCACTAAGATGTGTCCTCATTAACTGAAAGAGGATACAGTTCTGTCAGAATGATGTCATTTAACAAGTCCCTGACAAGTACCTCTATTGATCAGGAAGACTCTATTATAACGTGATAGTGTTGAACTTTAGCAAGGCAAACAAATCCAATAAAGTTCAGGTTTGGCTCTTTTAAAACTATTAATTTTTAAATATGGTTGTGCTTAAAAAATTAGATTGTTAATGTATGTTATATCCAGCAGCATACCATTATGCTGCCTGACCTAAGTGCTTTGTTGCA
Organism: Xiphophorus maculatus; assembly: GCF_002775205.1. Lineage (NCBI taxonomy): Eukaryota > Metazoa > Chordata > Actinopteri > Cyprinodontiformes > Poeciliidae > Xiphophorus > Xiphophorus maculatus. The sequence continues at coordinate 31,699,301 of NC_036460.1, forward strand.
GCAAAATTATTAATGTGTGGTCTCTTCCTCCTCCTAGTGGTAAGACCTAGCAGTGATATTAAAACAAACTGAACCACCAGCTTAAATTATTTAAGAAAAGATCATGGGCAGATATTGCATAAAGATAGAAACAGAAAATAGATAACACCATAGTGATTATCTAATAGTCAAATCTCTGAAAAAGCAACTAGCTTAAAATTAAAGCTCCACTTGTTTTATCAGTTCAATTAAATTCAGTTTAGCTCTAATTCACAGCATGATTTCTCAAGGTATTTTACAAAAAACAAGTCAATTCTTAAACTTTTGGAACAGACATAGAATAAGTATTATTTGTAGTAAACATTCAAAACAGAAATAAATATGTCAATGTTGATTTCTGATCAGTTGCATCTGATGCATCCTCTCTCTTACAGTAAATACAATATTTAAGTCCCTTGCCCCTTTCAAGCAGATGCTGCAAGGTGTTAAGGGGCTGATAGTAGTCCATTACAGTCTGGTTTATTGTCCATCTTTTTCTAATTAGATTTCTATATCTTATCTTTAAGCTAAGAATGTTTTGCTGGTGTGTTTACCTTGTAGGAAGGCAGAAAGCAGAGCACGCCTTTGACCATGACCCGGCAGACATGAAGCAGCAAATCCCCCACCTCATCCTGGAAGGCAAATGTTTCAGCGTGCTGAAAGGTGGCGCAGAGTTTTCGGCCTTGGGGTCCTGCACCAACAGTGCCCACCCACACCTAAGCACAACAGAAAACAGTGGGTGAAAAGCCAGCCAAATTAAATTTTCTTTGTGTGGTGGAATGGCCTAGTTAAAGTCCAGAACTAAATGCAACAGCATCAGTGGCAAGACATAATAATTGATGTTCAGAAACTCTCCACCCAGTCTGATTTAGCCTGAATTACTTTCCAAAGTAAAATTGGCAACATTTTCAGTTTCCATATGTGCAACAGTGGCAAATACTTTTGATATCCATTTTTTGTTTGTGAAGATTTAATTTTTGTAAAAATCTGGATTTTCTTTTTCTCCAACCATGCATTTTTTTGGATTTCCACAGTTCAGAGCGATGTCAGCACACCCAGGACCTACCATCTGGTTTCATAAGTATATTATACAGAATTTATATATTTGGACTTTGAATTCAGATCAACTTCCAGAAGGGATGACTGAAATAAAATCATGCTTTTGAAGATATTTTCATTATCATTAGTAATTTTTTTAAAGAAAAGGAAGTAACAAAAATTGTATTAAAATCAGAAATTGGGTACACTATGATAACATCTGAGATAAAAAAAATTTTAATTGCACTTGTAAACAATTTTAAAAAACAAGCTGGTTTCCTTTTCCATCCATGTTAGAACTACTTTCTGTTGGTCTGTCACAAACAACCCAATAAAACATATACTATATATTCTGGTTGAAACAAAGTTCAAAGGAATTCTTAAGCAAGGCACACTATCTTCTTATTCGGCCTAGGTTTTTTATCACTTGGAGACATTGTGATATCTACTGGGCAAAAAATGTACTTGGCAAAAAAAATAAGTCTTGCAATTATCTCTGGAGTCAGTTTAATCAAGTAGTGTTAATAGGTTTCCATGTAAAAACAAACAAACACTGCTTTATTCATGATCACATGTCAGAACAGGTACCAAAATCTCATTAACCTGGGATTTGTTGATCACATGGTTGGCTTCCAACTGGATGGTGAATTTTACCCCAAGTTCAGAGGAGAAGGAGCCCATAGGGGACAGTGTTCCTGATGTCAGCACAATACTGTGCACTGACCCACTGAGGTCAGAGAAAGCCTGAAAATAATAAAAACAAATTCAGAGTTCTATTTTATTTAATAACAAAAAAACAGGGAAACAGACATTCTTATTGCCATTGAAATCAGCATATTTCTTAAGGTCAGCAATAACACCCTCTGTTTACATGTCAAACATCTCACCACAGCAGGGTTGAGACACCAGAAACTCAACGTGAGAACTTCCGTTTTGACCCGTGCATTTTGACGGTTTCGGTGGCGAGGCCGGACCAAAAAGCCCTGGGCATCAGGAACGTCAGGCGGGACCTGATTGGTCCAGGCATAGCTCCTCTGCAATGCAATGCGGTAGTCCTCAGCAAACCTGCAGACAAAGGAAAACCTCCTGATCGACCAGCTACCAAAGAAACACAAAGGACTTCAAAAATGTCAAAGTTTGGTCTCTCACCGGCAGCTGTCCCTGTAGAGAAAATCCAACACCATGAAGAGGTTTTTCAGGACAGTTGCTGTAGATGCGCTGATAATTGGGACCTGCACCATGTCCTCCTTGCCGTTAACCAAACCAACACGCTCCTCCTTCTCCAACACAGATGCCAGGTTTTGCTGTCTCAGAAATACAGTAGCGCAATTAATCTAAGCTGCTCCAAAGAGCTTAAACTTTCAACTTCTAATGCACTCTCAAAGGAGACTTATTAGGCAAAATTCACAATTTGCAAGTTCTTATACTTTCATTTGTGTTTCTACTGCTTCTAAAAATAGGCTTAGCCTTTAAAAAAAATAATCAGCCAGTTTTTTGGTGTCTGAAAAATCTCAACTTTCAAAACCTCCGGAATGTAACATCACAAATCAGCAGGCACTGCTCCTCACCTAGCAGTGCACCAAGCTGCACTGCAGTGCACTTCAAAGCCAGTGGGCTTTGAAGCCCAGCCCATCACATAGCAACCCCATCAAAACCCAGTCCATCACCTAGCAACCCAGGGTGTTTTGTCAGCTGGTTTTACCGTCCAGAAACCACTTGCTGCATTCTTGTCGATTGTGCAGGAGTCTCTACGTCTGCTTTTCAAAGATGTATGGTTGAATAATTGCTATTGATACTCCAATCAGGGTTTTTTTTGCAGCCAACACAGATACAGATCACCCATGAGGGCCGATCACTGCCAACCACTGACACCAATTTGATGAATTGGCTGTTTGTTGGTTTAGGTATAAATGCTTTCGGCCATGTGATCTGGCAAAAAGGAACTAGAAAATCACCTTAATTTAGACAAAAACATACAAAAAACTTGCAGGCACAACACAATCAAAAAGACAATTTAAAAAATCTACCAGTGATACAGGCTCTCAACAGCCTAAGTTATACAGAAAGTTAAATAAATAAAATAAAATAAAATTTATTTGAAAAAGAAATCATTCAAAGTCAAATGCAGGTTGCATTAAAATAAACAATCCTAAGTGTTACTAAATCAAAGGTGTAAGATAATGGATGGATGCTGCAGCTTTAAGGAGACATTTGATGTGAGAGTCCACTGCCTGGTAGGAATCTGCCTGCTAGTTCTGTGAAATATTGCGCCCCAATAGCGCGTGGCAGGAGTCCAACAGCGAGAGCACTTGATGGAAACCAGCGTCTTCTACCCCTCAGAAAGGCTGGTCATCTAGTCCAATAAATGTAATTATTTTTTGAGTTATTTGCTCAGCCTTCTGATTGTTAAGCTCATTGTTGACAGTTGTGGGGTACTTTAATTGTTTCTCTTGTCTTTTTTTCTGAACTCAGCTTTGATATACCATCAAATGCTCGTTTTCTAAATGTGGCATTAAATTCATTGGGTTGCTGCGTTTTGACATGCATTTCCCTTGAGGTATTTTTCCAAGATGCAAACTTCACATCACTCTCAGAGCGCAACGGTTCCACTCGACATTGTTCAGGATTGGCTGCAGCACGCTTGCTCACTGTGAAAGAAGGGGAGGCGATACGCTGTACACAGGGCCTCTGCTGGGTTTTTGTACTGATTGGTTTTCGTGATCAGTAACATTAAACAGTGGTCGGCTAACACGATCACATATCGGCTGATAATGATCAGTGGCTGATTGATCGCAAAGCCACTCAAAGTTGCGCATCTGCTAGCAGTTATTTTCATAACTGTGTAAACATTGAGGTGGAAATCGTGGCCTTCAGTAGCTTCTTTGGATGTAAAGTGACAGGAGGCTCATTCTGAAAGGAGCTCAAAATAGGCAGAACTAACCAGACTAACATCACAATAACATCTCAAAATGCTTTAAAATAAAATGATTTTGTGCAAAAACTGTAATGAACATGTTTGTGTAGCACATAGACCCACCCTAAATTGTTCAAGGAAGCATAAGAGGTCTTTAAATTCAGCAACTGTAGTTTTTTTTTACCTTCATATTACAGAAGGTGTCAAATGTGACACCCAAGCTGTGGAAAACGGTCAGTATATCCTTTCCACTCCAGACTTTGCAGGCACTCTCAAACCCTCGTTCAGACAGCAGCACCTGGCTCTCTTGAATCCAGCTGGGTTAACAACAGAAAACTCTGAATAAAACTCAGGTTCTGAGAAAGAGAAAATGGTACGTTTCCCTCAAACACTGACTTGATCAGGGCGTAGCAGAAGTTCCTGAGAGACTCGTGCTTGGAGCGCCTAATGTTACTGTGGACCATGCCGTCCAGTTCATCTTTGGTCGTCTGCAGGCTGCTGAGCTCTAAGGTGTAGCTGGCGCTTTCCCTTGCACAGTCTTCTATGTTATGGGCCTCATCCAGCACCAAGATCTGCCCCTCCAGGTCAATTTCCATCTGCTCCAGAAATATTAAAAATAAGAACAGAACTGATTATATGTTAGGATGTGATGAGGAGTTCTTGATCTGCAGCCTTCATGGTTCTTCCACTGTTCATTTCCATTGGAACTCACACTCTCTCTGATCATTGGATCCAGCAAGTAGTTATACGGACAAAAGATGATAGAGGCATCCTGCATAAGTTCCCGAGCAGCATAGTAAGAGCAGGATCGGAGCCTTTTCCCCAGAGACACCAGGTCTTCGATGTCCCAGGCTTCACGCAGCCCATGGACCCACTGCAGGGTGTGCTGGTCCCGCATCTTCTGCACACCATGGTAGAACCTGCATGACCTTCCCTGAAGGTCAACAATACGAGCATGTTGAAATAAAAGAAAAATGTGGTTTTAAACAAAAGTTTTACATCTTGCTTTGTTTTTGACAAACTGTAACACCTGGGCAAGAAATTAAACCAAAAACAAGCAATAACTACCAGTTAACAAATGAAAACAATGTTTTTTATGATGCCTAAAATAGTGCAAGTGAACAAATAAAATGTGGTAAACACTATGCTGTTGTAAAGTATCAAAGTTTTTAGCAAGGCTATGAGTACAGGTGAAGTTGGTTCCTCCTATTATTTTAGTACTGACCACAGTTCCTCTGTGGATCTGCTCTTTGCCATGGTTGCTGTTAGAGCTGACCCAACAGCAATAAACTAACCGTTGTATCGAGTCAGCAACTATTTCTGATTTCCAAGATTCTAGAATTTTTTCACTCATGGGGGTAGCATGTTGGAGTTGCTCTGTTATGTTAGTTCTGATTTTTTTGTCGACTTTGTTTGTTTTTTTCTTTGAGGAATTGCAGGTTTGGATGGTTATTTCCTCTGGTGTTGAAAGTTGAACAACTGGAGGGATTTTTTCTTCTTACTTTTAGACATATGTGATGCATAATTGATCATAATGGGCAAACATCAAGTTCCCAACTTCATCTCTCTGTCCATCTTTCCAGCCATACAGTCAGACAGAGATTTAAGGAGGAAAAGCAAATGAGGTAGATTAGCAGAGCTTGTCAACAACTTATGGTGTAATTCAGGACATGTTACTGTGGAGTATTATCTCTGCTGCCTGGATATTAAACTATTGATGACAGCAATGAGACTGTCAAACAGAAACAGTCATCAGTCAGAGGCTATTTTAGTTTTGTGGCAAGACTGACTGCTACTGGAGAACTTTACTGCCCACAATATCACCATTAACAATGACTCTCAATATAATTGGTTGATATAAGTTACAACAACATTTAATTTCCACTTAGGCTCAAGTATTTTGAACTTAACTTAATTTAGAAGAGATTAACACTAAAACTGAAGTAACTTTGCCCAAGAGAATATCTTTACATTTTTTAAATAAATCTGTACAAGCAAGCATAACACTGAGTGATAAGTGGAGCTATTAAATAAATCACAAGTTTGGATCTTACTTTACATCCATTATCACTAACTATATTAATATTCCAATATGGATGTGTTGTTTGGAGTAACACATCCAAACATTCATGTAGAGAATGGTGAAGCAATGTGAAGAAGCAACATCTAATGTACCAGGTCCTAATTACTGCCAGCAGAGGTCTCTCACCCAGAACTTTATGAATTTAACAGCTTGAGGTGTCACTGTCACAAAAACACTGTACACAATTTCAGATCAACAATCACAGAGGATGAAACTGTCTTCTTCTCTAAACGACGTACCACATGGGAATAGTGACACTGAACCCTGTCTGCATGGCAAAACAGGATCTGTTGATGGGGGATTAACAGCCCTCAGCTACTGTTAGGATGTCCAGAAGAGCTCTGAGCGAAGAGGAGCCTGAAAACAAGCAGCGGAACTGCTGTGTGTCCGTACGGCCTGCTAACATGACAACGACTGCACCAGACCCTGAGGAGATACAGGGTGTCGGTGACAACTTCTCCAAATGGGGGTTATTTCTGGGCCACTCTTTTCATGACAAAGTCAGACAATTGCCTTGGAAGGTGAACACCTCCATTGACAGCGTAATTGTTCTCATTACAGTAGGCGCCTGAACTTCAGGACAGTAGGGGGTTACAAGTGTATCATGTCTCAGAAAAATGGCTTTTGACATTCTAGGGTGTCAAAAGTTGTCGTGTGGCTCAATTGTACAAAATTTCTCTGAGGCTATGAGCTCCACAGTTCACTCTAACCTGAGTGCACAGTCAAGAAAGTGCATCTATCTCCTGATACAATAAAAAAAACACTCTATTGTGAACCAGGGTAATAATAGTTTTAGGATTTTCATTATTTTTATTTTGTTGTGACTTTGTTACATTTTAACCAGTTTTTAGAAAATGTTCGCTAATTTTTAGTAGTTAATTTTTTTTCAGTTTTAGTTTTTATCAGTTACAGTAGTAGTCTTAGCTTTTTCATACTTTGACTTTTTTAATTCTGCACCTAAAAATTAACCAAAGTATTGTACTGTGATAAACACTCAACAGAAGATACCATTTTCAAAAAATGTATGGAATTGTTGTTGAACAACCAACTGAGTCAGGTGTTTTCTCCCAACTTTTGCTGTCGCCATTTTGCCAATTGGTGCAAGTGTCACCAGGAGGATTGTGGAGTGCAGTAATTTGCCAACAGCTGACGTAAACTGCTAGTGTAGCGGTGGTGGGTGGTGAGATTTATTTCACATCAGTACGAAAGGCTAATTCATTCATAATTCAATTCATAAAAACAAGACTGAAGGATATTAGATCTATAATTTCAGTATGTTTTAGTTTTGTAAATGCATGATATAGATCCAGTTAATTTGAGTTTTTTCCCATTAATTACTGTTTTCATTTATTTCAGTTAAAAATGTTCTCAGTTTCAGCTTAGTTTTAGTTAATTATAATAACCTTGTTCTGAACACATCGTGAGTCTTTAACCGTTTTTATGAAGATGATAGACTAGCATATAGTAATGACCCTGGAGTTGTTACTATATGTGTGTATGTAGGCATGTGTGTGTGTGCATGACTCCTTCCTTACATCTTTGGCCTCCAGCAGATCCTTGCAGCGTTCGTTGCGGTTGAAATGCGGCGCCACGTCTGGGTTGACACAGGTGTGATCTCTGCTGGAAAGGATAGTCATGTGCACTCCGGAATAAACGGTGCGCTTCAGCTCATGAGCAATCTGAGTTATCTGCTTATGGGTTCGTGTGCCAAAAAAAATCTTTGGAATCTTCTTGCTGCCATCTTTGTCTTTGTCCTTGTTCTTCAAGTTGTCTTTGACTGATGCACACGGGCAGCGGGAGCAGGGTTCGGAGGACTGGACAGAGAAAAACACTGATTTCTAACAGGTTATAGTTTGAGTTCAACATAGTTTCATTTTATTTTCTGTTAATTCTATAGAATACCAGCGTTACAGCAAATGTCACAGCATTTGCAGGACAAACAGGTCCAACTCATCTTCTTTTTTGTGCTAAGAATAATGCCAAAACTTAAATGTGAATGCCATACAATCTTATTCAATAAATTAGTACATATGTCCTGATGAGACTCATCAGATTAAAAGTACTTTTTGAAAATAACTTTTTACCAGGTATTAAACATTTTAAGAGTAAAGATGATAAAACGTCAGTCGTCTAATTAAGCTACATAACGTCTTACCCCTGGTGATGGAATAACTAAAAAATTTACTTTTCAGTCATATTGTAGTTTATGGACTGAGTTTGTATATTTGCTCAATGATTGCCTACAATTGAAAACAGTTACAAAATTCAGTCATATTTTTGTTAAGAATTTTCACAATAATACAGTTGCATTTTATTGTCCAATTTTATCAAGTGCTCAAAAACATCTACAATATTAAATGAGCTAACAATCAAAATGCTCTTAAAGAAATAAAAAACAAAATAAACAACTTCTGTGTAAGCCAAATGAATCCCTGTCAGTGCAAACTTTGTATTTTCCATTTGTGATACTGACTCCACAGCTGTCCCTAAATTGGCTGGCATAAACCTGTGCCCTGCTGAATTACACATAGCAGAGGAGATGTGAGATGATACAGTAAACATATTTCTTTAATGTAAAATTATACAATAAGACAAGTTTTAATTCATTTTACATATATTTTTCTGTCTCACATGTGATTCTGTAGTCGTCACTACTTCTGTACTCTGCTGAAAAGCCAATAAGGTGTACTAATGTCAGTGATGTTACTGTAACCAGTTTCCAAGTCACATCTGTGTTTCAGCCTCGCCTACAGCCAAACTACTCTGGGTTAACCAGTTTTTGTCAGATCACAGAAGCTAGTTGTTCTGTCAGTAAATTACCTTTTCTAGTCTATTAACTTCAGTAAACAATTAACTGATCACTAAATTAGTTGACAATTATTTTAATAATTAATACATCACGATACATCATTTCATCCCTAAACTTAATTACGTTTCTGAAGTCTGGCCTTGCTTGCCTTTATACTGATGCTTTAACAACTAGCTCAAAATAATTTTGTCTGGACTGATTCCAGGTAATTCCAAATTCTCATAAACTTTTTCCTTGAAAGGGCATAGATATCAAAGAGAATGCTGCAGCACATTGTGGCTAAAACATAAATAAACTGAAAGTATGGCGACTTTCCCTGGGAATTATAATACAAATGGTACCGACACAGCAACATTGTTCATGGCATGAACAGACAGTCTGACAGAATGTCTTGTATACTCTTTTGAGAAAAAAACACACTGAGAAGAATAAAGAATTTGTATCCGTACATAGAAAACATCCTGTCACTCACCACCAGGTGACCTTTGCTAGGTCTGAAAGATGATAGGCCACCATTGTGGTGACTGAGAAAATCTAGCTGCTTTATAATTGGTTGTCCAGTGATGAAGTGAGTTCTTTTTCCCTGCTCACAGGTAAAGTGTAGAGCTTATGAAACTGATACTGCTAATGTGTCAAGCTCTTAAGTGGTGCAGTCTTTGACTGTTCAGTTATTCACAGGAATAGCTATTCTAAATTCCTGACTGTTTGAAGGTGAATCGGTTTTCACAAATAGCATATTTAGGAACAATATCTGGCATTGGTTGCATGTACTTTAAACAAACACAAACTAACATAGACTGGAAAGTAACAGAAAAAGTACACAAACATTAAACAGTGGTAAAACATTCACTAAAGAAGTCAGAAGAAAATTATGTTTTCTTCCCTGGTGGTCTTTACTGTTAATTGACAGCAATGTCTGATCACATTACACCATAGTTTCTTCACTCTGACACAGTCAAAAAAAACACAATAAGGGTGTTTCCACACCTGATAGTCCGTATATTTGGTTCGATTGGGGACCAAAACTGCAACATTTATTACATTTTCAGTTGGTGCGGTTCTCTTTCACACGGAACTGTGTCAAACGATCCAACTGACAACTGAAAAACCTGTTCCCCCCTTCGCCTGTGGTGGCGCTGCACCAAGAACTATTGACACAAAACTTCTAAAGAAGACCAGCACAACTTCCTTCTTCAAAAAATGCAAACAAAAATTAAGTGGTATCAGATTTTAGCGGTTGTAGGATTTCTCCTGCAGCTAGTGATGCTCCTGCAGGCGCCATTACTATGCATTGAATCATGTGCGCAAAACCAGACTGTTCAAATGGGAGTAGATATCTGTCCCAAAATGATCATAGCGCTATTTCTAACACGATTTCTATAAAATACAGCTTAAATTGCTGATGTTTTATCCTTTAATACAAAGGTACAGCTTATGTCACACACTTAAGTCTCAGAATAATCCCCATTTGTTACCTGCATAAACAATATACAATATATTTGGGGGTTTTTATCTGTACACCAACAAGTTCACAGAAAAACACAATATAGCTAAACAGATTCAACTCATGACGTAAAAATGATCTAAACAACAACGTTCAGAACCGTTTCTTTCATAGCTGATAACTGACGGTATATTAATCTGGTATTAAGCAATCTGTACAAAAAAACAGACCGCAACAGCTCCTGTACAGTAAGTTTATATCTCAGCTAACTAGACCCACCATCGCTCTTTTTCCTCCCTGAGCCCATTAGTTCAGTTGCTATGACAATGGTAAATAAAACACAAACGGAGTAGAACTGAGTGTTCCACCATGTCTGTAGTTCTGACATTCTGCCATCACTGTGGTTCTAAAGAGCAGCTCAGACGGGCAGACTAAATTCTATGTCTATTTTGAGTCTAACTGACACTGTTTTGTGACAGTTAGACATTTGTTTTGAGTTGAATTTGGCTCGTTTTTTGTTAATTATGTCGCCATAGTTACTCGAAATGCCAACAAAAGTAATAGCTCCCCTCACGGGATCGAGCCGCATGTTTTGATATGTATAGTGTGAGGGGGCACGCAGCGGTACGAGCTTCTGTAACGGTAGTAGGAAGCGGCAGTTAATTTGAGGTGTAGAACATTAGGTGCCTGTCATAGCACTGCACTGTGGCACACTTGCTGTACATACAGTATATTTAAATATACATATCTGCATTTTTTTGAATCTTTGCAAGGACTGCTCTAAGTTGCTTTTTATATTAACAGCATTTTATATTTTCACAATTCATAGCTTTTTATATTTTATTTTATTTTTTATTTTATCTACTACTACTACTCTGTGGTAGTGTCATTGTGTCTTGTCTCTATGCTGTAACTGCAAAGTAATTTCCCTGCTGGGATGAATAAAGTACTTCTATTCTATTCTACTCCATTCAATGCATAGGGAGAGCAGTGACTGACTTGCTCTCCCTATGCAAGTCAGTCAGTTCTACACTATTTTGATGTTCAGTCCAGCAGAAATAGCTGCTGATGTTGATGTTAGATGGATTTATTTAGCTGCAGATTTTGTTACAAATGATAAAGTGTTCACTAAAGTTGTTTTTGCACTTGGGTAATAAAAGGTTTATATTTTTAATAAAATAACTAAATTATTTGAATGTTCTTATGTATTTCTAATATTGCTTAAAATAAGTATAAGTGGTTAAATGAAAATCTGCAGAATATAACAATTATTTATCCAATTTATCAATAAATCCTCAAAATAATCAGTTGAATAATCTAATACTAAAATAATTGTTAGCTGCAGCTCATTTATGTTTATAACAAGTAAACATATCTCCCTATTTTAGCCAACACATTGATAGGTCTTCCATAATGACAAGAGCGATTCCACACAAGAATGAATGGTATGTGATGTCATGCATTGGTACTGGCTTTGCTACTTATCAAGGGGATCAGAAAGTAACACTTCTGATGACATACAAGAAGCTCCAGTTACCCAGTGGCTCAGATTTTCCAAGAATGTTCGCCCATCAAAAATGACAATCTGTGGTGAAGTGTAGGCCAGATAGCGCTCTTGGAGAGCTGCCTCTCAGAACTAAGGGGGATAACGAGCCCTCAGCCCATGTGAAAAACAAATAGAGGTGCTCAGGGCCCCAACACCAGTTCAAGTTACCATTCTCTGAAACAGTTACGCTCCACAGCCTGGGCCTAAGGCCCGATCACCTTACCTGCTGCCGCCACATTAAATAGAGCTATCCAAATATCCTGCACCAAGATGGCCAATAATTACTTATTCATTGGCAGGTAGGGGGAGGATGGGGAGCTTAGGGCAGCGTAGAGGGGCATCTTGATGAATAGAGGCCCTTGTCAGGAGCTGCAGCAGGAAACAGCTGACACAAGAGTATCTTTTTACGCGGTTGCTTCACGAGATGCCAAGACAAGGTCTCAAGCGTGGCCCCGGAGTCCCAAGCAGACACCCCTTTGAGAAGAACGCAGACAACTGGCAGAGCAGGAAAACACAAAGCTGCAGAACGGTTCTCCTGCTGCCGCTCAAACAGAATGCTTTATAGTAACACAAACACACCACGCTGTTCTTGGCTTTAAAACTGCTGGTATACTGGGGGTATTCTTGTCTCTCTCTCACACACACACACGCGCACCCACACACACGTTGCCAAGTGTAAGCATACTGCTTGTGGAACTGACAGAACAGAGGTCAGTGGTGTTACTGAACACCTCAGAATGTTCACAGGTAGCTCTTTGTTGCTCCACTCCTGGCCAACACCTGAGAGATGGAAATCTCACACTCCAGAGGGGCCGGTCACAAGGAACCAAGGGGCCACAGGCAGCGGATCACCTAGGCACTGCTGGCGCCTCTGACTGGACACCAATATGCTCCTCATTCCACAGCTTTCGAGGGCTTGGAATTCATTCCAATAAAGGGTGGGCTTCAATAGGCACTACCTTGGAAGACCTGTTACCCAACACCCCTTCTCCAGATATGACCACACAACACAGGTAGGGGCCCTGGCAAATATCTGCCCTCCGAAGCACCTGTTTATCCCTCGGGCGCAGTAACCAGCGGGTGAACCCCATTCAATATTTATCCCTGTGGCTTTCACAGATCAGCAGCCCAAGTGAGGCAAACCCTCTTAATTAAAACTGGAGCTTGCTTCAAAGGGCCCCATTCAGGCCATCAGTCAGCGCTCGTGGGACAAAGCAGTCCGGGTCATGTAGCTAAAGTGAAACTAGAGACAAACGCGCTTTTTCGACTTCACTTTCCCTCCTCCTCTTTTTCCACATCCGACTATCCAGAGCTCTCGTTCCAAGCTCCACAGCTGTGGCAGGCTGAGGCGCTGGTGTGGGAGGCAGAGCACCCCGTCAACTACGAGCAGCAGGAGATCATGACGAACTTGCTTTAGTCTGGATCAGGATTACTTCTGAACCCAAACCAGAAACCACATCACAGATCCTCTCAGAACATTATGTTTCTGGATAGATCTGATTCAGCTGCTACTACAACTGAAAACAGGTTCAAATGTTAAAATATTTATATAAATTTTCATTCCCTGGATGACTCAGATCATATGTGGTTTATATAGGAGGCAAAGAATTACATTTTCAGGTAGAGTGCAGGTCAGTTTGAAGTAAAAAGAATGATGAAACAACAAAAAACAAACAGCAAGTTACAAATATTGCAATAAAACAGGATGCATAAAAACACATTTCAATTTATTTAAATGAGTCGTATTGCTTGAATTCAAAAGAATTCAAGCCTGTTCTTTTGAAAGAACAGCAGTAAGAATGTAACAGAGGGTGGCAGAGAGAGACAAGAACCAGAGCATTTAAATTCATCTTTCAATAAATCTGCCATTTCTTATTTCAGTGAAAATGGCCCAAACTAAAAAAGCAGCTGTGAAAAGTATGATAACTAAAAAAAACTACAATGGGGAAATTTAAAAGAAGTGCAGACTTAATATTTTATCCAAAACATTGTTCCAGGTGTAGCCAATCAATGAACTCTGATAATAATCCGTCAGTCAGATTCTATAATCTGGCATCGATGATTCACCATTGAACTGGATCCCATTATTTGCAGGAAACACCTGAATGTGGTTACATCTATTTCTCACTCAACTATTCTGATTTTTTTGCCTCCACTGGTTTGTGTCTGTGTCCTACCAACTGTACTGACTAATATCTGTTTCCATTTTTCAAACAATCAAGCAAATTAAACTACTTGTAAAACATAAGAAAGAAAGATCAATCTTTTTCTAATTAATTATTTTACAAATGATTAGGATGATGGCAGTGAGACCTTCTTTTTTGTTCCAATTTGTTTTGAATATTGTGCTATTTGTTGCTGCTTTAGCATGAATATCATCCCTCATCTTATCAGAGAGTGTGGCATAGCCTCTAAGTAATGCAATGTATAAATGTGAATAATATAAAGAAAATATGAAAATTTCACAAAATGACCAAGAGAAACACTACTAATTATCAAAAGTAAACTGTGAAAACAAGCATTCGGGATGATGAACTTGGATTTTTTTTTAAATACTACATTATCAACCACCTGCATTTAAATAAAACCATTAACATAAATGAGAAGCACAGTTGTAAAATGTTAGCAATGTGATAAAAACCTACAAGACACTTAACATTGACAGCTGGCAGGCTGCAGTGTGACACACAGATAGGAAGAATGTTTTAGTTGTCACAAAAATGCTGTTCAGGAGCTCAAAAATACAGAAACCAACCAGCCCTTCTTGTAAAATGTAAAGGCAGCATTTTGTGCAGCAACTATTTAAATTATTATTTTTTTAGAGGCATCTTGTCAAAACTCTCTTCTGAACATAAAAAAATCATAATTATGAATTTCTTTTAAGAAAACTAATAATAATAGTTAATCAGCTTTATCTGAAGGTAATATCTCATACTTTATTTTTTAATTCTAACTTAAAACTTTTAATCCAATTCATCATTTTTCATCTAAAGCTTGATCAAGTTTGAACATTTCATGTTGAATTTGTGGAGCATACCACCACCTAGTGGTCATTCTTAATTGTAATCCTGAAATTTTGCTGACAAAATATATCAGGATAGGAAGTTCATTAAATCTAAATCAGCTGCAGATCCTTTAATGTGCGACAGTTTTAGCCTCAACATACAAACATCCTTCATCACTCAGATTGCCATGAACGGAGAATGAAGGAGGGTGTGTTTCATGCTAGTATTTGGTAACGCGTGCAGAGGCATCTGTACTGGATCTTTTCCCACAGGAAACATTCCGACACGTCATTCAAGGAAAAGTCAGCTGAAGTTACTGACGGCTAAGGGTGACCCATTACATAGCAACAAAGAAGTGCATGCTGGGACATTTTAGAGATTTGCTCAAGATGCCTGCCCTTACTGATCATACAAGTACTTCATAGTAACAAGATGCTAGGAAGGGCAGTGCAGTGGTCACAACAAATGCACAGCATAATGTGAAAAAGCACTAAATAAAGCTGAACCGCACTCACAGCACTTACTGAACAACAGATTGGATCCTTAAAGCTTTATGAAAGAGCGGGTAATGGAGAGGAAAGGGAAAAAAAGCACCAATCTATTTCACATAAATTAGCTTGTAAAGTTGAGCAAAATGACTAATAATACGTTTAGAAAAGAGAGAAATGCTGCAATGGTTTTGTGGCCCGTTACACTGAAGACATTCTATCCTGGTGTGAAATGTACTTACACTGCATGATGAGGACAAACCGGCTGCCTGGTGGGTTGAGGCAGTTTTCCAGCTCTGAGGACCAGATGTTTCACTCTCCAAATCAGGTTCATCATCAATGAATATGACGCCTTGTTGTGTGCGCTGCCTTTTATGGCTCTGAAAAGCAAAAAAAGAATTTGACTTCAATATACAAGTACGATTTTTTTTGAAGAATTTTGCAAATTATTTATTCATTGGAAAGGTAAACAAAATAGACCAGTTATCTGTATTCTATGGAGCTCCCTAATGGACATTTGCAATAATGTATTTACTAGTCAGTTCATGCAGCATCTCTAATGCTGAAAATCTTTCTGCTACAAAGTCAGATTATTGTAAAGATTTTTCATGAATGTTAATATCTCGATTATTTAATCTTTATCTTACTCAATCACACCACAAACGGAGGCAAAACAGGTCAAACATTGCTTTTCCATTCATGCTCTAAGACAGTGGTCCCCAACCTTTTCAGTACCGTGCATCTGGCTTACATTCAAAGTCTATGTGGAGCATTGGACGTGCTTGACGTGTCAAACGGTCAAAACACTCCAAATGGTTCAAATTGCGCCGCGCTAGATGCTCAAAATGCGCAACGGCCCTCAACGCGCCTCCACATAGACTTTGAATGTAAACCTGACACATCTGACGCTCAAAACGTGTTTGGTGTGAACGCACCAAAAGAAGGAAAGAAAATATATCCAAACTATTTGGACTATTTTTGAGTTATTCCCACCCTTCCCTGTAACCTTCAGACTCACCTTTAATCCCCAAATCATGAGCCATTTCCACCAAAAGAGTAATTAGTTGCTATTGTAAAGGTGCCTGATAATCAATTAATCTTTTACTTCATCAGCATGAAATCTTCCTGAAGATGAGAACATTACAGTGTATTATTTGTGAATGTTTATGCAATAGAGGGGAAGTCTTCATTTTATTTCAACAAAGAAAAAAAACGCCGTGGCATCAATTCTCTTTTTACTAGAGAATTTCTAGTATAGACTTTTAAGAGATAAAGTAAAGAACCAATGATGCTTCATAGTTTGATTACATTTGGTTTCCCTTGTGATGTTAAAAGAGAGACTGAGACTTATTCAGAAAAGAAGTGCTTCAAGTTATTGAAACATGCTCACTTAATAGTTGTGTAAATTCTGGGGGGGAAGGGTTTGTTTCTTTTTTTTTGTTGTTGTGCACCAGAGGTGATATTTACATAATTTCATAAAATAATTTTTAGGATTCTGACAGTATAAAACTCCAGCACTGACTCCAGCCCTTGTCCTGGGGGTCCACTGTCCAGCACACCTGAGTCAAACAATTACATTCCCTCCTCATCATGCAAGTTCTGTAGAAATTTACTAAAGATCAGTTCACTGAATCAAATGTGTGCCAATAGCAAAATGAGTAAAGCAAGGACAGAGCGCTCTGGGGACCAAGCTTAAAGACCCCTATATGAATACATTAAATTCAGGGCAAATGTCTGAGGATACACAGCACCTTGTACTCTGCAGTACGGATGCGCTTCCTGTCTGGTCTGAAGTCCTCATCTTTATTGCAGTCGGGGTCTAGAGAGGCCTGGACTTTCTCCGACAGACGGGATGCTAAAGACGGGCTTTTAGCTTGAGACTCACCTGGTAGTGGCACTAAAACACAGAAAGTAGACCACTCGTGAAGACATGGATACCATGAAGAAAGAAAACTACACATAAGACCCTGCAACTGTGGTCATCTTTATGACTGATTTAGCTGTCAGCATGTTCCCATTGGGTCAAAAAAAAAAAAGTAGAAATCAGAGAAATCAAACAGTTACATGAAACAAGCCTGAAATTGTATCAAAAGTTATCAATGGGCCACTGACCGTCTTCTGATGCTGTGTGCGATGGCTGGGCCGTCTCTTTGCAGGGTGACTCAGTGAGGTCCACCACAGCAGACTGGGCTGCTTCTCTGTGGCACACACAGGGACACGGGCTGGGAGGTTCTGACTTCTTGCAGTCGCCCACATCTTTATCTGACTGGCTTCTGTCTCCAGGATGACCTCCTCCTTCTTTCACTTTAGCTGACAAAACAATACAAGACTTTATGCTGTCAGGTAGCATGATGGGCCATATGGAAGACCTTATGGTCTGGCTATGGAAAGCAAATATTTGCAGTCTAAAACTCAGAGAGAATATCAAGCAAAAGTATTAAGACTCCTTGAACTGTTCAATTAATGTCTCACTTGCCCTACATCTGCCACAAAGGTCATGACATCTGTCACAGAAGCCACACCAAATCAGTGCCAGCTGTATGTGTGTATGTACGTATGTGTATTTATTCTCTATTTTTAATTGATTTGTTCGAAATATATCTTTTCACACTCAATCTGCCACCGAAACCGTGGCAACTGTTACAGAAGCTGTAAGCTGCCTGGCGGCCAACAGCAGATGTGCCACAATTTGAGCTTGACCCTGCTGAACTACATTCTACTGTGTATCACATGCAATCATAATGACACACTGACAAAGTTAATTTGGTATGAATAATTTTGCAATGTTCTGTGTTAATTTATTCAAACAAAACAATAATAACATGTTATGTAATCAATTATGTTAATTAATAAGTAAAGAAAGCTAAATTCAGTAGATGAAGATAACGTATTACAAAAAGAAATGGAATAAAAACATTCTTGATTAATCAGAAGGTATCATTATATTACCATTTTGATACTGACACTGAAAGTGGGTTTGTCTGCTGAAAACACATGCAGCCTTACCCATCTGAGCCTGCTGCCAGCCCAGGGCAGAGCAGAGCAAGGCCAGACTTTTACCGCTGCCCGTGGGGCTCTCCAACAAACAGTGCTGTCCGTAGTTCAACGCTCGCATGATCTGCAAAAATAATGACACAATGTAGACCAAAGCAAAAAGACAACTGCAGGCCCAGTCTATCACATCATTTTACATCCAGCAATCATTACAATATCCACACATGCAGCGTATGACTAAAATGTTCTGAAGCTTCTTAGAACAGAACTATTCGGTCACTTACATCCATCCAACTCTAGCCTGTGCTTATCCTTAGCAGTCATTAAGAATAAGAATACATGTAGGACAGTTTGTCACAAGGCAACACTGATACATACAGGAGAAACAACCATTCACACACACTCAGTGCTGCTGTAGGTTCTGGAATGTGAGCAGTACCAGAGAAGACCACAAGGAGAATATGCAAACTCTACATAGAAAAGTGGGGATTCACACACGGGATCTTTTTGGCATGAGAAAACTGTTCCTGCCGTGGCCCAAGTGGTGACGAAAATGAAACAAGTCCAACACTGAGATTCAGACCCTATACTGCTGCCGTGCTAAAGCAGCTAACTGGTGAATATGACAGATGACAGTATGGACGTTAAGATTCCCTTTAATCTGAGTTGACTTACAGAATTCATCATGGCTAGCTGGGATGGATACGCCTTGCAGGGGAAGTGAACCTTCACTCCCCCGATGGTGTACTCCACAGGAGAGGCCATGTTTCTTTAGAACAGAGAACATCCGCTTTAAAATATCATCAGCAACAAGAACACGACAAAGTCTACGTCCAATTATTGCCATTCATCAGCTCACAACCTCAAAGTCCATACACAGATAAGGTATTAAGTATTCTAAAGCACTTTGGCCAAACTTATTTAAATATTACCTGCTGCCACCAACCTGAAATAAGATATGACCTGAACAACTGTCTGAAAAGCTAATACTAGATTTTTGGCACCTTTACCTTCACTTATGACAGCCGTTTCTAATGTTTAGTAACTAACGTTTGTTAATAAAATAAATATTCTCAAGTAGGTAAAGGTTGCTAATACAAAGTGTTCATATTCTTTCTGCTGTCCTCATAATTCTTCCCGCTCTCCAAAATCACATTGGAAAGCCAAACAGGATGTTACTACGTCACAACTGAGTTCTTCCTACAAATCATTTCAAAATAAAAGCTACATGGAAAAATCCTGTTGATCGTACGCTCAAACAGGATTTGACTTCAGTTTTCAATCACTCACAGAATTCAATCATTAAACATTAATGTCTGTAAACTTTAGAGAAAATATAATAAAGAATAAACAGAACATGCAACCTTCCACCTGTTCAAACACTGAACAGGTGGATCAGAACAGAGTAATGTATTTACCGTTCAATAGTGAGTAAACCATGGCAGAGTAAGACACATTCTTAGCATAAGCAACCACGGATTAAGTTTTACCAATGAATAACTAGCAAGTTATTTCTCTTTGTTGTAGTATTTATATTGTTTCTGCATTTTATTGTACTTTCAAGGCTTTTAATTAAGTATTTTTCTGGATAGTTATGTATATATACATGCATACATAACTGTACATGTACAGTCATGCTCATAATAATAGTGTGTTTCAAAAGGTGAGTAAACCTCAAAATACGTCAATTAAATTGTATTTTAATTAACGCAAATGCATTGGCGACACCGCACATTCTATTTCAAAGCAAGAAAATTGGAAAAAGTAGCTGAATGTGATTATATTTTACGGAAAATCAAGAAATTTTTAAAAATAGCAGTGTTGATATCTTTCTTTACAAACTCAAAAATATACTGTATAATATAAGAAGTGTTTGAAGATTCAACTTTCCTCAGAATTATAAACTAAAATTTAGTTTATAATTTTAAATATTATAAAGTCAGAAACCAACATTTCCCATAACTGCTTCACATGTGGTTCATGGAGTCAATCAGTTTGCGGCACCAGTCAACAGGTTTTGCAGCCCTGTAATACCTGTTGAATGCAATACCTATATTCTACAGGGCTGCAATACCCTGGAAACATTCCACAATTCCTCTGCATTTTTTTGTTTAGCCTCACAAACAGCATTTTATATGTCAGCCCACAGTCCAGGGATTGTGCTGATCCATTACTTGAATTCTATTTTTCTGGAACCATGATTTTGCTTGCTTGGTGGTGTGCTTGGGGTAATTGTCTTGTTGAAACTCTAATTTCAAGGGCATGTCCTCTTCAACATGACTAGTACTCTGGTGTACTTAAACTGATCCAGTTTGAGTACACTGGAGTACACTATATATCCCCTGGTATGCAATATATAGGACCAACACCATAGTACAAGAAACATCCCCACTTCATGATGCTTGCACCACCATGCTTCACCGCCTTCACTGTGTACTGTAGCTTGAATTCAGTCTTTGCAGGACATCTGACAAACCGTCTGTGGCCCTTAGAACCAGAAAGAACAATCTTACTTTCATCAGTCCACAAAATATTACTCCATTTCTTTTTAGGCCAGTCATTGTGTTCTTTGGCAATTTGTAACTGCTTCAGCGCTTGCATTTTTTTTTTCGCAATGGGACTTTGCGGAAGTTTCCTGCTGGTAACTTCACACCGACGTCATCTGATTATTAAAGCACTGACAGACAATGTCAGGTCTTCGTTGATCCTCCTGGAGCTAATCTTTGGCTGAGCCTTTGCCATTTTGGTTATTGACCATTCCATTCGAATAGTTGTTTTTCTTTTTCTTTCTCGCCTTTCTGGCTTTGGCTGCCATTTTAAAGAGTTTGAGATCATTTTAGCTGAAGGTGCCTTGATCCTTAAACAAGGGTTACCTGCATACATTTTTTTTCCCACATAATCAATGACCTCGCTAACTG
This sequence comes from Xiphophorus maculatus, assembly GCF_002775205.1. NCBI lineage: Eukaryota > Metazoa > Chordata > Actinopteri > Cyprinodontiformes > Poeciliidae > Xiphophorus > Xiphophorus maculatus. The sequence continues at coordinate 31,720,558 of NC_036460.1, forward strand.
AACTCAGCACTGCTATTTTTTTAGCACAACCCTTTTGGTAAATGATTCGGTTTCACAGAATCAGCAGCATGCACATCATGCCTGCTAGTTTTCTATACCTTTACAAAACCTTCTAGAAATTTGTTTGTAGTGTAGAAGAAGAAATTCTAACAATGATTTATCTTGCTAGTGATGTGGGACTGCTACTATTTTGAAAACAACTGCATGTATGTGAGCAACAGACTGCATCATAATTTCCTTGAGATTAATAAAGTACTACCTAACTTAAGTAAAAGTAAAAATGTCTACAAGAGAAAATTTATTATTTAACTTCAGGAAAAATTATTTTAATAAGTTCATTTCTGGAATAAGTGGTTTTGCTTTTCTCCACATTTACACTGTACACATGCACAACAGCTTTTAAAACTAGGGTTGGAAGTGGAAAAATGACATTTCATAAGCATTTTTCAAGAATAAAATTACAGATATGAATCAACAGACCCAAAACCAGGCAACAGAATGTATATATCTACAGAATGAGTCAAACATAAAGATTAGCAGAAAAAAAACATGCAACATCAAACAGGGTTTGGGAGATTCATCAGTCTTGTGTATTGGTCATTCTGTTCAGCTTGATTTTTTTTACAATAATTTTTACACCAATGCTCAAGACAAAAGGGCTTGGCTTCTGTAGAACTTCACGTCTGTAACAAGGATGCTTCGTCAGGTGCTTCACATCCCTGCCACAAACTCAGATTTGTATCTTTTATCAAAGAAATTAATTTGCCTTAGTCCCCCTTAGCCTGGCAATTGCCTTCCTACTTAATTCCACATAATTCTCATCTCCTTTCAGTGCTCTATATTGGATTTCTCTTATTGAAGTGGATTTTAACTAGGCCAGTCAAAAAGGAGCAGTTGTGAATGGTGATGTAGTTTCTGTACCATTTAAGAACTGCAGTCTGCCTACCACTGTAGTTTGACAGAGGAGGAAGTGAAGGAAGTCATTCAGTCTGTTAGCCACACTTCCAAATATTAAATCAACATTAAAGCTGCAGTAACTATTAAAAAAGAAAATTGACATATTTGATAACTATCATTATAGTATAAGACAGATAATCTGTAAAAAAAATAATTGAGCTCCTCTCAGTAATAACTAGAAACATCCTTTTAGAGGCAGGAGGAGGGTCTTAGTCCTGACAATCATGCTCATACCCATCTCCAGTCAGAACTATGGCTGCACAATATGGGAAAATCTTGGGCTACTGATAATATTACGATAACTAGTATATATAACTAGTTGTCATATATGCCCAATTTCTACTTTCCTCTCCGTCTCATCTCTGTTTCCATCATTCTGTGACCTTTAGCATTTTGGGCAATGTCATTAGTGTCCAGTAGGAACATCTGGTGCTATAAGACTGCCAAACTGATTGAATATTATATTACTGAGAAAAATTGAGATTTATGACACTAGAAATAAATCCTAACTGATTGCATTATGTGTAATGATTAGTCATTACACAGTTCTTGGTGACATGAATATTGCACACACTTATTTTGCAATTCTGATTTTACATATTCTCGTAAACAGATTCCACTGATTTCATGAGACTCCCATGACTTTGAACATGACATCACTCTAAATTTCCTTTTGTAGCTGTTTTTGCAGCTACAAAAACAGATCTACCAGTTGCAAAAATCTGTTAAGACAGAATTGCCAACATCTGCAAATAGAGACAGAAGACAGTTTTGGAGAACAGGCAAATGTCTAGAATAAACACACCAAACAGCTGAAAACTGTTACTAAATACAACTATAAAATATATGAGGGAATATTCCTAAATGATGCAATATTTATCAAGGGTTTAACATGTATAAGAAAAACGAACATTGTCACACACTAACAATTCATATAAATATACAGAGTACTAGCTTACTGATTTGTTTACTGTAGTAGCACCTTCTGTTTATATTCAAGATAAGTTTTCAGTGATTAAATAAAATACATGTCAAAACTCAAGGTCCATTTAACATGGAAGCTGTGGGGTGTGCACATCTAGAAGGAATTTTTTGTTCTATCACACAATAAAAGAATGTATAAAAATAGATTCATTTTGCATAAACAGTTCTACATACTTAAATACTCAGCTATAAAATTCATAATATTTACACCAGCAACATTATGCATACCCAGTTCTTCTACTTATTACCACACATTGTGGTAGCACAAGCTGGAATTTACATTTGAATATGCAGGATTTAGAAGGAGATCTAATGGGTGTACTTCAGTTTAAAATAAATTCTCTTCAATTCATATTTTAATAAGTGACTTTTCCACAATATACCAAACACTGAAGGTAAAGAAAGCCATTTGTATTGGAAATGGCTTTAGGAGCAAACATAGGTTCTCCACCACAGTAAGGCCAAGAATGTTTATGGTGAACTGGCTGCAGCCCAACATTCTGATATAAGCGTCCCTCTCCCTCAGCGTCGATACTGCTTCACTAGCATTTTAGGAATCAAAAATCAGATGAGAAAACGTTTTAAGTGGGATTTGATTAAACACTTAGCACAACCTTTAACAAAGGTTGCTCTGACAATGTCAGAGGTGCAATCATCCCAAACAGGAAGCCATAGGAGACAAAGATAACAGCTGGTGTGTCTTTTCAGCAGACACACACTGTGGTCTTGTTATGCTGCTGTAGAATGGGAGAGACAGACTCCTTCTGTTTCTCCTCAGTGTTGTGCTGGACCAGCGGTGGCCTGTCAGTTCTGCGTTTAGCCTTCTTTGCCAAAAGGCCTGACGAAGGGGATCCATTCAGAGTTCTTTTGGTGGATGTCTTCCTGGTTACTGTTTTGTCAGCTAGACTGGAGTGACTGGGCGAGTCCATGGTGCTGTTTGAACATAGAGGTGACAGACTAAAAGGGTCCGACAGAGTCATGTGGTAGAAACTGTTGCTTCCAGATAGTCCATCCTGTCGCTCCAGAGCAGGGAACAGCTCAGACATGGCAGAGGTAGAGTCTTCATCTGGGGGTTGCTGCTGGAACCATAAACATAGGTGAGTTATTTAGCAGGAATATAAATCAACATTTTTCAAAATGCAGTATCTCATAAAAGGAAGTGTTAAATAAAAGGAAATGTTTAAAACCAATAAAAAGTAGCTGGTTTCATTCTGAGGATTTTTCTAAATTATGAGCAGCTAAAAGAATTAGCTTTGAGTCATCATTACCTGTAGTAGCGGAGTGTCTGCACGGGATATAGATGTAGGAGGACACTGGGACACTTTGGCCAGGTCCAGTAGGACCTCTTCATTGTGGAATGTTTCTTTGGAGCCCCCAGGTTCCAGCAGGGCAATCACAATGGCACTGGTGTTGTCAGCACGTAACATTCGTTGGCGCCACCGCAGCAACGAATGGCTCACAAGCTGCCTGGCACTTGTTACACCACATGGTACCTGGAATGACAAATGCTTGTTATTGTTGTGATGAGCATTGATAATGAGATAGACCTTATTGATTAGTCATTACACATGAGTCTTTTGACCAGGCTTCCTTATCTGACTGTTAATCTAAAAACTACAAAGTACTAGAGAATCACATCAACCCAAACAACTTACCATTTCCTCATCGTTCTTCTGACACATGGAGATGGCCTCTTGAGGTGGCACCATATTCCACAGACCATCACTTCCCAGGACAATGTAGCGGTGTTTTCGAGGGTCAAGAATCACAACGCTGGTGTCTGGCTCAGGAGAAACCACAAACTCTCCACTGTAGAAGTCATAACTCCACAAATCACCTGTGGAAGTTCAAAAATAAATATCAATGAAGCTGCATCAATGATGAAAAAAGACCAGCATGTTTTAAGAAGGTATCAAAGGTCAAAAAACACACAAATGCCATCAGTTGTAATCACCAGCTCCAAACAGATAGTAAATGTTATGTCTTGAAAGTAATCCACACCACACTGACAATTCCTCCTGCTATAGAACCTTTTATTAAATGACATGCAACTCACTATCAAAGTAATGAATGTTGCTTAATTTTTCCTGGAAATGTTAAAAAGATGAACAGAATGGTTTCCAGTATGTTTATTGATGTAACTCATGCCTCTGTAATGAATATGTACAAGATGACCTCGTCGTTTGTGTCCCTGGGTAAGACACTTCACCTGCCTTGCCTGCTGGTGTTGGTCAGAATGGATGACAGCGCAAAACTTCAGCCTGGCCTCTGTCAGACTGCCCCAGGGCAACTGTAGCTACGATCCAGTAGATTTCCATTATCTGCATGTGAATTTGCTCTTTGAGATTTTAATTTGATATATAAAGGGAATTATAAAGAAAATTGATTATTATTATTATTATTAAACAACTAAGCTGGATTGCAGTCAACAACAGTTCAAAGTGTTGCTACAATGGCTTATTTTTAAATTAATATTTAAGCTTCTGAAATAAATTTCTGAGCTTTCTGAATGGCCAAATCATCCGTTCAGGCAGCACCAGCTGTGGCGTAATTGACTGAAATTGTTTTGTTGGTTGTTTCTCACCTAAAGCTCGAGCAACAGCCAAGAAAGGTATCTGGTCAATAATGGTGCTCCGACGAACTGGACCATTGTGACTGAGTCTGGGCCTCTTCCAGACCACACGGTTCACTCCTGACTTCTTGATCACACTGAGGGAGATACGAGAAGAGAGGCAAGCAAAGTCCACATAAAATTAGTTTTAAGCAACAGTAAAGTGTTGCTCACCTCCTTTACTACTTTTCTTGTCACAAGAACAGGTCAAACCTACTTCTCTATGAAACTTACTACTCTCATCCACAGGGAACAGGTCTAGGATTAAAATTCTAATAAACTTCTAATGAAATCAAATAAATAATTAAGATTTTAACCAATCTGACTTTATGTAAACATGCTAGAATAAACCTTTTGTTTTTAAAGTAGTTTCACCAACTTAACCTGGGAGAAAAATTGCAACCTGACTGGAATTTCAGCTGGTTATGTAAAATAGCATTATAATCATTACTCATGATTTAATCCCAGCTTTTACAACAATAAGTATTTCTCCAACCTCTTTCCACCCAACATTTACCTGCACCTGCATGTTCCTCTGACTTGTAAAGCAAGTGAAGCAAGTTCTGGTGACAGAAGCTACAAACATCTAAAATCTTTTAAAAGGCTGCATAAAACTGTTTACAAGGCCTACAACACCCTTAAATATATCGATAGCCTCACAAGCTTGGTCAAACATGTAAAAACAACACAACTTTATTTTGTTCAGTTCATTTAGGTCAAAGATGTACAAAAATACACTGCAACAAACTTTCTTTCCAGAGAAAGAATGATGTCACTCAGAGCACAAAGAATAGCATTAGACTGAATAGATCCGTCTTATAGATTGGTAACATTGTCACCGATACCCGAGCTAGATTATTTTTCAATACTGGGATCAATACAATATTGATATCAGTTCATTTACAAAAAAGCCCATCCCCCAAGGCTTCAGTGGATTCTCATCCAGAAAGATATTTAGACATTTTTCATTGTTGGTCTAGACCACTGGTGTCACACTCCAGTCCTCAAGGGCCGCTGTCCTGCAGTTTGTAGATGTGCCACAGCTACAAAACACTGGAATGAAATGGCTGAATTACCTCCTTCTTGTGTAGATCAGTTCTCCAGAACCTTAATGACCTAATTATTCTATTCAGGTGTGGTGCAGCAGAGGCATATCTAAAAGTTGCAGGACACCGGCCCTTGAGGACTGGAGTTTGACACCCCTGGTCTAGACATTCCTTTCCGATTAATCCAAAATTTCCAGATATTACAGCAATGTCTACTTCTAAATGTTCCTGATTATAGCCTGTCATCAATGTGTGCAGAGCCAGAGAAAAATGTTGGTTTACCTCCCTCCAAGACCTTCGATACGTTCTCTCTCTTTGGGTAATTCAGGCTTGTGGTCCTGGGTCACTTCGACAGCTTTGATGAATGGAACTGAAGGATCATCCTGGACACCCAGAACTATGGCTGAATCGCCGACATGAGCCACATACATGCGGTTTCCTCTGAGCACTACAACACTGGCTGTGGTGCCTGATGTACTAGGAAGCCCTGTGAGAGTTTTTGGCCATTCAGCTGTGAAGAAAATAAAAAGACAATACATGTTTACTGATTGTGTAAACATTATTAGGGGTTCAATGTTAACCACTTGGCTGACACCAAAAATCAATGCACAGTACAGAAAGGTGCATTAAAAAATATATATGCATAAAAATTATTATATCATTGTTGTTCAGCAGTTTTTTTCCTTCTGTTTTAAGCTTAATTCTCTGATAGTAGCTCAGATTTTAAGGACAAGCCTCATCTGTCCAGAAACGGGCCTAATGCTGACCTCAACAGACACTTACAGTGTAACTACCGGGATAAAAACTGTGACTTGCTTAAAAATACAGCTGACATGCTCCAGCAAGTCCAGCCCGACACAAACACACCCACTGAGACAGTATCTGAACAACCCAAACTCAGCATAACGTGTCTATAGTCAGCCAAGCTAATTATAGAAACTAAATTTCATGTTTGACTATAAAACACAACATATGTCGTTTATGGTTTTGAATCAGCTCTGCTTGATTCTGTGAACATCCTCAGTGATAGGGTTAAGTGCTTTGTTTATAGTCCATGACTCGGAGGCAGCAGCTAACAGTGCTGCAGCTAACACCGCTAGCTGCGCGCAGGGCTGAAGTTGGCATCCGATTTAGCACATGAGTTCATTGTATGCCATTTTGGATTTTGATATATGACTGCAATCATAAGTCAAACATGTACACAATTGTTATCTATAGATTTGCAAAACCTTCACTTCACTTGTGAAAACAATGCAGTTTTGATTGTTTATCTTTTGGCAAATAGATGTCTACATTGCAAATGGCTTGTGTAATTGCTTCCATTTTATCATAAATTCACATTTCAGATCTTTTATTCTTTGCAGGGAAATGTGCTAAAATGTCAGAGTCTCTGGTAGAAGCAGGTCACAAGAAAGGAGAGGAAAATATATACTAATACTGCCATTGCTGTATTCAGCCATAGTAGATCAAAGGTATCATTTCTTAATACTTCACAGCCTTTATGTAGACCACTAAGCTGAATCAAAACTGAAAACTGCAAGACTCAGAACGGCCAAGCCTAGTCTACACTGACTGAGGTAAAGTCAGCTGACCTTAGCTCTCCCCAAAGACTAGCTTCATAAATGTTGGATTACCATTACAGTGATAGAGAAGCAGAGGTACCCTTGCTGGCAAAAACTATCAGAATAAGACATAACTGCCACTACCATATGCTATATCCATAATACATATATAGATTCTGTAGATTTTGCAGCTTCATGCAAGTACTTCGTAGGGTATATTTTGTCTCATGTTCAGGAATTTATTTCTCATAAATCCCAAGAGTTGACAACAAACTTTGAGAATATTATGCTAAAGATTTGCCTATGCTATTGCTAGAACAAATATTCTATAGTTTTACTGTAGATCTTTGGATAAACACCGAGACTCATTTTCAAGAATTTCTTCTTGATTTTTATTGGCATTTGGCCAAGTAAGTAAAACACCTAAAACACAATTTTCAATAAATTAACAGCTTTCTGTAGCACTTGATGGGTGAGGAGGTATTATTTCTTTCAGCTGTATTGGAGTAGAGAAGCATCTACTCCACAGGTGTCAAACTCCAGTCCTCAAGGGCCGCTGTCCTGCAACCTTTAGATGTGCCATAGCTACCATACACTGGAATGAAATGGCTTAATTACCTCCTTCTTGTGTAGATCAGTTCTCCGGAGCCTTACTAATGACCTAATTATTCTATTCAGGTGTGGTGCAGCAGAGGCACATCTAAAGGTTGCAGGACAGTGGCCCTTGAGGACTGCAGTTTGACACCCCTGATCTACTCCAACACACTCATCAGCTTGCTATTTATTCTATGCCTCTCTGGCTGTGTTTATGTCTTCTCAGACAAGTGATGAAAGTATTGAAAAGAACAGTCTCCCTCCATCTGTTAAGCTTTCTCAGTCAGTATAAGCCCAGACTGAAAACTCATCTATTCTCCCTGGCCTTCAAGACCAGTAAAAGAGAAAAGGTAAAGGATGGAAGATAATCAGATAATTAGATAATCATTGCAGCTAAATTTTTAAATTGTTTGGGTTTTATTCATGCTATTAACTTTTGGTATCTCTGCTAATTTTATTTGTCTTAGTTTTACTAAACTTAATTTTATTTCTATTTTTTCTCTTTTCTAACTGTGATGTTTGTTGTGAAGCATTTTGGTCAGCTGAGGCTGGGGGGAAGTTTTGTCTTCATCTTGTGGCCAAATGCTGTGAGTGTGGCTATAATCCACCTCTGCTGTGTTTGTACTTTAAGTCCTGTTGTATTTTCATACCTTTGGTTGAAAATACAAATAAATTTTGACTTTGAAAATCAAAGTCAACTTTGAAAATGGGAAAGACCGCATATTGAAAACCAGTGCTTTAAAATACAATTTTTGATTTATGAGACTAACGGCAGTTGTCTGCTCCTGATCCAGATTTATTTAAAATGCAAGAAGCCATCCTCAAAACTTTCATAACTAGAATAGACCATTATTAGGTCATACACTATCCTTTAAAAACACAGGTCCCAAAAGGCCATCTTTGAGGATCAGTGTCCTGCAACTTGTATTTGGATCTGTATTTGTATTTTTGAAGACCGAGTACAAATTTCACTGATTACAGTTTTATTAAAATATAAATTGGAATTATTTACCTTAACACAGAGGTGTCCAAAGTCACTCCTCAAGTGCGGGTATCATGTTTTGAACCTCTCCCTGGTCAACACACCTGGATCAAATGATGGCTCATTTGCAGGCTTCTGCAGAACAATGGCATGCTAAGGCTAAGGAGGTAGTTACCAACACCGAAGAGAGAACTAAAACATGCAGGATACCGGCCTTAGGGAGACTGACTTTGGACACCCCCATCTTTAGCATACTGGAGTCGAGGAAATGAAATCCAAATCTTTAAAAGACAACGGAATGACCCTTTAAACAAGCAACTATTCAGAGGCATCGAATCTGATACTGACTTCAGTTACGTTAGCGGTCATATTAAATTCGAAAAGAAACACAAAATACTCTTATTTATACCTAAACCCGACTTAACCAGCATTTAAAATGAAACAACTCATGGTGGAACAATAAAACGCTTGTCAGACAGTGGAAAATTACTGTTGCCGTAGAACCTTCGAGTAAGCTAGCAGTAGTTCGGTGTCGGCAAAACATTCATGTACGTTCCACAAAGTCCGGTTTTTGGCCATGTTTAAAAAGATGAGGATTACATAATTTAATTTCCAACTGGTTGATATTAATTAGAATTTTGTGAGTTGATGTTAAACTTACGTAGCTTCTTCCACATAGCATGGTGGCAGGCTACAAATCCTTTGCGTATAGCTGAGCAGACCTCCCGGTCACAGTTGGACCAGAACCCGCGTTGTTTCTTTATGTATTCCCATAAACAGTCTCGCGCAAACTGCGCAGCCTCGCTGCCCCCGTGGCCATCGAACACCGCGAAGAACGCCACGGAACGGCGGGAGCGACCGGAGGTACTGGCTTGATCTCGAGGTGGACACTCGCTTCCCGGTGAAATGGTTTCCTCAAAAATGTGTTTTTCTGCAGTTCGAACTCGTTCACTTGATAATTCTGTAAGCTGCTCAGTTTTGGCTTTTCCATCTTTAATGTCTGGATGTGAATCCACAGCCGTGACGCTAAAAGCTCCCCCATTACCCGCCTCCTGTTCACCCGGCGTCGGCTCGTCTTCCCCCGGCTCGGGCTCCACTATGACCTCAGTCACGTCTTCCATGTATTTCCTGCCTCCTTGGTCAGTAAAGACACTAACTCGCATCAGCAAGGCGTTTTCCATGGTTCCAGCTCTATGAAGCTTTTCAAGTTTTCGGATTTGTTGGCATATAAAATTGAAGCTGGGTCTGATTTGAATGCGGGGAAACGTCCTGCCTTTGTTTATGTTCGGGCGTAGTAAGCATGCTCAAACCGTACGTCTTGACGTCAGAAACTGCCTTCTTCTGATTAAATGACGTGGCAACGCCACTGCGGCTGTTGCCCTCTACAGGTTAATCCAAACCTATTCTCATTAAAGCAAATAGGCCACATAATGTAAAATCAGGAGCACAGCTGAAATCTCTACACCAGTGTAATTAGCAACTTGTCTGTCATAAAACAGTTCAAGGGTTTGCTGTGGTTACAGTTCTTTATTTTGCAGAGTTGTCAGACACATTTATGTAACCTGTGTGTACGATTAATGTCCTTTACTGATAGCCTAGACTTATACTGACAATTAACCTTGATGTGTTCAGTTGAAGGGACTCAAACCACAGCAGCTGCTGGTTGTTCTTTAATGCAGAGGCCTGCACAAGTTGTTACATTTAGTTATTTATATACAGGTTTTTTACTGTCTTTCTTTCTTTAGAATCGGAATCAGATTTATTGACCAAGATTGTGTGTACCAACAAGAAATTTGACTTTAGTTTCTGTGCTTGCATTATACCCTTATAGAAAATGGAATAAAGGAACAGTATGTACATGTGAGTGTGTACAGCCATTTATCAAAATAAAGAAAATGCTTATGATTGTGCAAATATGCCATTTTTTTTGTTGTCTCTCAGTAAGATGTTTATTGAATTGGGGAAGAAACTGTCTCTGTGGCAGTTGGGTTTTAAGTGTCACTCTGTAGCATTGACCTGAAGGTCTAACAGTTTTATATGTTAGACCTGCAGAAAAACACAAGTCCTGGACGGAGAATCAGCCTTGATTCTCTCTCTCCCTGGTTGTTCATGCCACTCTGGGCCTGTCCTGTTTTGTGGCTGAGTCAAACTGCACTGATGAATGCGAGTGTATACAAGACTGACTGAATGAATAATAACTCGATGAAATTTTACTCACGTAAGAGTAGTAATACTTTGTAGTAAAATTACCCAAGTAAAAGTAAAAAGTACAACATAGTAAAAATTCTCTTAAAAGTACATTTTTTAAAAATCACTCAAGTAAATCTAATTGAGTAAAAGTAGCTAGTTACTACCCAACTCTGGGTGTAAGGTGGTTAATAGGAACAGGAAGTGATACACAGTAGACAGTGTTGTTGATGATGGCGAGGGGAGGCAGTGTGGGAAGTGATGTCTGAAAGTCCACTGTCCTCTCCACAATCTTGAGCAGGTTGACCACATCAGTAGACCAGCTGATCAACTTCTTGTCTGTATTCAAACTCATCACTGTCCCAGATCAGAACAATGACAGCGGTGTCATCTGCAAAGATCCTGAAGTTTCATAGACTGTAAGTTAACTGCATCATTTGCTGATCTCTTTGCCATGTAAGTAAATTGCAGGGGGACCTCCTGAGATTGACTGCTTCAACACCAGTCGGTCAAAAGACTTCATGACTACTGACATCAGGGTGACTGTTAACTTGATATCCTGAGGAAAACGTTTTGACATATCTTGCAAAGTCTGCTATCACACACCCATGACCAGAATGGAAACCAGTTCTAAAAGTTGTGGATGATAGCCTCTTCTCTGCACTCTAGACAGCATTGTGCTCCATTTCAACACAGAGATTTTCAATGTTTTTTTTTTAAATATAATTGTTCTTACTGTCTGTCAGGCAGGTGAATATTAACACTGAATATACTCAGTTTCTTTGCGTTTCCAAAGGTGTATCACAGGGGTACATCCTTAGCCCCATTCTGTTCTCCATTTACAGTGGATACATAAAATATTCAGACCCCTTTAAAATTTTCACTGCTTGTTTCATTGCAGCTGTTTGCTGAATTAAAAAAAGTTCATGTTATTTCTAAAGAATGTACACTCAGCATCCCACTTTGACAAAAAATACAGAAATGTAGAAATTTTTGCAAATTTATTAAAAAAGAAAAACTGAAATATCACATCATCATAAGTGTTCAGACCCTTTACTGTGACACTCATTTAAATCGCATGCTGTTCATTTCTTCTGCTCCTCCTTGAGATGGTTCTACTTCTTCATTGGAGTCCAGCTGTGTTTAATTAAACTGACTGGACTTGATTAGGAAAGGCACACACCTGTCTACATAAGACCTCCACCAGTCAGGGCTTTATGGTGGAGTGGCTGGATAGATTCCTCTTCTCAGTGCCAGACATATGAAAGCCTCCATAGAGTTTACCAAAAGACACATGAAAGACTCAGACTGAGAAATAAGATTCTCTGGCCTGATGAGATGAAGATTAAACTTTTTGGTGTTAATTCTAACACCAATGAGTGGAGAAAACCAGACACTGCTGTCACTACAATCCCAGCAGTGAAACATGGTGGTGGCAGCATCATGCTGTGTGGGTGTTTTTCACCTGCAAGGACAGGACGACTGGTTGCAATTGAAGCAAAGATGAGTACAGAGAGATCCTGGAAGAAAACCTCTTACAGAGTGCTCAGGACCTCAAATGGGCCAAAGGTTCACCTTCCAACAAGACAATGACCTGAAGCACAGAGCTAAAATAACAAAGAACAACTCTAAAACCATTCTTTACTGGCCCAGCCAGAGCCCTGACCTAAATTCAATTGAACATCTCTGGAGAGACCTGAAAATGACTCCACCAACGTTCACCATCCAACCTGATGGAACTGGAAAGAATCTGCAAGGAAGAATGACAGAGGATCCCCAAATCCAGGTGTGAAAAACCTGTTGCATCATTCCCAAAAGGTGCTTCTACTCAATACTGAGCAAAGGGTCTGAATACATATGACTTTTTCTTTTTTAATAAAGTTGCGAAAATTTCTACATTTCTGGAGTTTTTTCTGCTGAGTGTACATTTATGAGAAATAACATAGACTTTTTTGATTTTAGCAAATGGCTGCTATAAAAGCAAAAATTTCAAAGGTGCCTGAATTCTTTCCATACCCACTGCAGATGAATGATATTCCACATTCTGTTGGTAAAGCATATATTTATACACTGATGACGCCTTTTTGTATGTCTTTGGTTCATCCCCTTTCTTTAAATCAAAGATTATTTTATATCCAAAGTCACTTCTGTGAATGTAGAATTATTCTTGAATGATAAGGGAACAAAAGTCCTATGGTTTAACTGAAAATAAATGTTTATCTCTCCAACTTGGACTTCAACGCTACAAATGGAACCATCATTGTCTGTCAAAGCAAAAAGTGGATTTCTGTTCAAAAACCTTGACTAAAAGAAACATTATTGAAATATAAATTATTCATGTTTGATTATGGTGACATAATTTATAACATACTTGCAAATAAATTAAACTGGATGCAATATGTCATTCTGTCATTCAATCTATTTCTAATTCATCTTATAAAACACACCTTTGTTGTTGAACTGTCAGGTATTTAGCTTTCATTGCAGACTTGTGACATCTACTGGCTCCTGTTCATTTATATAGCACCCAACTAGATCTTTCTCCTCATTATTTAAATCACTTACTACAACAAGAATCCCCCTGACGATACAGTCCTCATTCCTCCCAACTTATTAAACTGAAAGTCCCTAGAACTAAGTCTCCTTTTATGTCTTTCTGTTTTCTTACTGCAAATGACTATAGTTTTTTTTATTTATCAAAATTCACTGCATCTCTACACTTTGATTTTATTTCCTGCTTTTAATCACAGACTAAAGAACCTTATTAAGTAGTCATGTCATTTTTTGCAGAATAATTACATTGCTTATTATATGTGTGTAAATGTTGGTATAGCAGTTTCAGGCTAACATTGTAAACACCAAATTGTAAAACTGGTGAAAAACTAACTTTAACTATTGTCACTGCTTATTACAGTCATGTTGTTTCAAATGGGTTTTGCCATATTTTCTATTGCAGATTTTGCCTTTAGAACTGTTTATTCAGTCAATAACCCTGAATAATGCTTCACAATGGACTCTTGAGTTGAAATAAAAAATGAATGGGTCACTGATCTTAATTATTACCTGGTGGGTTTTTTGTGGTGGTTGTAGGCTTGTTTTTTTTGTTTTTACAAAAACATATTCCATTTGGCTTTAAAATAATTCCGGTCTTATGAGGGTTTTAAAAGGTTCAGCTTGCATTGACATATTTTACAATATTTGTGCTTATCAGAAAAATGATGAGCTAACTTTTTTCTGTCATTGGTTAAAGACTGAGCATCACAGTTTCAGTCAGTTCAAACAGATATGTGTTATAGAAAACCAATGAGAAATAAGCAAACTGCTGGTGCAGTTTCCCTCGACTTAGAACAGGTCTTTGATACGGTGCCCCATAATTTACTGATTTCAAAGTTCTCAGAATTTAAGTTGTCACTGTCTTGGTTTCAGTCATATTTAAAAGAACATGAACAATGTGTTGTCATCAATTACAGTAAATCTTCCTTTATCAAAATTGAAACAGGGATTCATCAAGGAACTATCTTCAGGAATCCCCTCAAAGGATAGTCTCCCTGAAATTTGTCCTGAAATTAACCTGCAAATGTATGCTGATAATATTATTTATGAGTGGGATTAAAGCAGTATCGCAGTCAGTGAAATACTGAATAACAGCTTGTAGAGAATGTCGTCGTGGCCAAATGACTCCTGTTAATACAAAGAACAAAAAATGTGTATTTGCTTTTCAAAAAAAGAAAGCACCCTTACAGTCCTTGCACATTCGAATCAGTGGAGATTCTGTTGAACAACTATCACATGAGAAACATTTAGGAATAATTTTGGATGCTCAGTTAAGAGCAATATTGATAGAATCCACAAAACTGTTGGAACATACATTTCAAAATTATCAGACAATGTCTAACGCTCTACTGTGCAGAGATGTTTTGCAACTCAATGATCCTTTCACATTTGTCTTATGGAACAACAAGTTTGGTTACAAACTAACCAAACTATACTCAAATTACTGGAAAGTCTTTAAAATTGGGCCTTAAAGGCATTACATCAGAAGCTAATAATACTTCATTACTGTAATATTCTTTCTAATTTTGGTATCCTGGATTGTTTAAATTTTATAAGTCACAACTTTTTAAAATGGATTTTTAAAGACTTAAACGGACTTGCACCCAACCTGTGCAAGTCCTGTGCAGAAAATGCAAAGGTAGATTAGCTTTAAATGGCTACTGCACGGTTCCCTAACGTAGAGCCACTTGTGCTCAAATTACTCTCTATATTAGAGGATCTGAAATTTGGAGCTCACTCCCTGTCAATTTAAAGTCTATACCAGTTTATGTATGTTCAAAAACAAACAAAACTCCACTTATATCAAAAACAGAACTGTAACCATATGTAAATATTTCTCTTGTATTGTTGTGTTTTAAAATTTTCTTGCTTTTTATTTATAATTTTGCACATGTTGTCAATAGTATGTTTTATTTTAATAATTTAATTACCACTACTAATAATGACTCTCAGAGCCTCCATGTTGTTCAGACTCTGGGTCCATGGTGAGGAGGAGGAGGCGGTTCTGTGCCCTCCAACTATCAAATTATGGGCAAGAATATTTTTTCATACACTGGTTTGTGAATAAAAACGTAGGTCTGATGTTGACGTTAGAAAAACTGTTTCTATTTATAGTTTCATAATCGTCCTCACAATAGCGGGAAAAAACCCGCCTCGCCACTAAACACAGAAACGCTTCGGCTGCAGAGAAACTTCTGACTTTAACTTCATCATTCTGCTAAATGCCCGGTTCGCTACAGGCAGCTTGAGTCGGTCCACCGAAAGATATAGAGAATATGTCTTTCTATCAGACATCCTGATGCAACTCACGATACTGCGACTGTCACAGCGAGCTGCGACGCAGCTCAAAGCCCCGGTACCACCCGGTACCACCCGGTACCACCAGGTACCTACCACCTGGTGACTATTTGCTCTGGTTCTCCTTAACGTTTCTACCAGGCGGGTTAAAGCCGCTGCTGACGGGATCTGGGCTGGAGGTTCGCGGCTGTAAATAGAAGTTATTGCAGAACCTCAAGTGTTAAAGAAAGATTCGGCCCAGAGCAGTTGGAGTTCACAAAATAAACATCAGAGAAAATACTGGAGCAATAATTAGAACCGCAGCATAAAGCCAAACATGCCACAACTAAATGAATCAAAATGTTCCCAAAGCATCGGTGGACTGACAGGGACTAAAGGTAGATTCCAGAGATGCGCATCGCAGCAGCTGTTCCTCCAGGGCCGGCCCAAGGTAATACGGGGCCTTAGACAGAACCCCCCTCCCTCCGGAACCCGTCCTACTAAGAACCTCAGCATCGCTAACATGTTTAAATATACACTGCTCAAAAAAATAAAGGGAACACTCAAATAACACATCCTAGATCTGAATGAAAGAAATATTCTCATTGAATACTTTGTTCTGTACAAAGTTCCATTTGCACAACAGCAGGTGAAATTGATTGTCAATCAGTGTTGCTTCCTAAGTGGACAGTTTGATTTCACAGAAGTTTGATTTACTTGGAGTTATATTGTGTTGTTTAAGTGTTCCCTTTATTTTTTGAGCAGTATAGATAAGGTGAATCTGTGAGAGGGAGACCAGGTTTATTGGCAGAGTTTAAAATCAATCACTGATTATTGGTTATTTGCTGTGATGTATTTGTAAACAAACCCAATTCAAATACAAAGATTACAGCATATTGTAGCCATGGTAACACAACAATCAAACTATCAAGATGATTCTTTAAAATGTTACAAAGTAAACTTCCTAATTAAATCCTAAATGTACTATTTATCTTTCTCAGCTGATGCATTAAATAAAATGTAACAACATTGTAATTCTCTATAAATGATGCTACAGGTTTAGATCTATGGTCTGTGTTACAATTAAACAATTTCTAGGGGCCCCTGAATATCTGGAGGCCTCTGAATGTCTGGAAGCCCCTGAGTGTCTGGAGGCCCCTGAATGGCCCCTACCAGCAGCTACTGAGTTTTCTTTGCCTTTATATCCCAGTCTTATAATTCTAGATCTCAGAGATGCTAACATCAAACTATTATATAGAGTTAACCCCTTTGAGTTTTTGGATCTATAAATCAGTCTGCAGCCAGGTTGTTGTAGAGGTAAAATAGATATTATTAGGGCTTCATTAGTAAAATGGCAGCAATTTTGCTTATTTCATAACTTTATAACGTAAGCGACCTTCTCTCCTCTGGTCTGTTTAACAGCTACAGTCTCAGATCAGCTCAGCCCTCCAGGACTGTCAGCAGCAGAAACAGAAACTTTATACCTGTTGGGGAAAATATAGACTAGATTTGCTTTGCATTTCCCCGCATGATGGCAATGATATAGTAGGATCCAATTAGATTCTTGATTAATATGGGTTGTTGCTATGTTGTTGTACGGAGTTTTTGTTCAATGTGCCCCTTTTCTAAATTTGAGCCCCTGCCCCTCCATAGGTCTCTGCACGGCCCTGACTGTATGTATGTAATTGGGATTACTAATTAGGTAAAAATAATTATCTTTTGAAGTTTTAGGTTCATTTTTAGACTGATAATAATACAAAGCCACTTGAACTGTTTTCAAAGCATATCTCAAAGTATTGTACTCATGTGCATCATAAACACAGATAGAAACTTCACTGTCTGGATTTTAGATGTATTGGTGTCTTAACAGCCTTCAATGTGGATCAACAGCATCTAGTCCTAAAAGGTTTATACATTGAACCTTATATCCAGACTACACTAGTTCCCCTCTAACCTGTCACCTTTGCTTGCAGGTTATAGATCTTGCTTTAAGCACAAATTATTTTATTATCAATCTGGTGTCTTTGCCAACTGATTTAGCCTGAAACAGAGGAGCGGGTGTTTTTTCAAAAACAAAATGAAGGATATTGCCATATTTTAAGTTCTAGGATACTTAAAAGAAGATTTAGGTCTATTTGCCTTTTGTTAAAGGTTCCAAAAACCATATTGTTTCGCGTTTACAATTATTTTATCTTTATTCTTCCTATTTAAAAATATAATATGTGTAAAAAAACAGCCCCTTCAATCTCTGAGTTAAATAGAATGGGTAAGCACCATTTACTAGCCGACGAGGGAACCGGAGTTCCATGTAGGCGGAGTTTACGATCCATTTTAAAGCAGCGTAATCCCAGTTCGGTCATATTATGACTCGAAGGACTTTTGGTACCCAGAACAACAATGTTTAGATTTATTGAATCAAATAATTGAATCTGCTGAACAGCACAGCACGTATTATGGGCCGTGTTTAACCAACTGTAGGTTTGTTTTATCTTATATTTATCTTATCAAAGGTCTATCTGAGATTGCGCTGCCTTGTATTATTTGGTTTACTGTGACACTGTCACATTTACTCCCTCTGGCCAGAAAAGCCGTGTACATTGTATATGGTTTTTCTTATAGCTATATAAGTGAAAAACAAACAAATAGGTGACAATTTTGTCCGTTTCTACACCTCTTCCCTCCACGCTCAAAATTACGTCTCCTCGAGTCGTTTTCCGGCTGACCGTTAAGGAGTGAGCTCACCGTTTTCATCGACTGCACTATTACGTCATTGCGTCAGCGGCTGAAAATGCTTGCGTCTGGAAGGGGGCACGGAACTGCTGAAGGGTTGACGAATAAACATCGGAGATGAAGGGAATTTGCACAGCGAAATTGAAGCTACAGCAGTGACCTGTCGGTATCACGACTGATTCTATCCTCCCCACATAGCGAACGTTATATGAGGACTCACGGAGAAAGGGCTTTGGTCGCAGTAAGGTAGCGAATGTAGGAGAGAGTTGGGGAGGGCTGTAGCTGCTGGGCTTTTTGGAGAAACAACATGGCTGCGGCGGAGCTCGAATGGATCCCAGAAACATTGTACAACACCGCTATCTCGGCTGTGGTGGACAACTACAGTCGTTCAAGAAGGGACATTCGCTCGCTACCGGAAAATATCCAGTTCGATGTCTACTACAAGGTGAGATGTAGCTGACATGGCGCTCAGGTGTGTCTCACAAGCAGGACTGGGTTTCTATGAGCAGCTGCTATTGTTGCTAACCATAGCCCAGTACAAAAGACTAAGATTAACATATACAGTGAAAAATGGCATGAAAGGGAACAAGCTTAGCCTTAATGAATAAACTAACTCCTAACATGACATTATATCTTAAACAGTGGAGTTTATACATCTGTGTGTTGACTGTTATTTTAAGACCTTGTTCTCTCTCTACTTGGACGAATGTCAGTAATGAAATTATTTAAGATTATTACTGATTTATTTAACAATGACATGTAAACAGTGTTGCTATGTTACGTTTTTATATAAGGTAGGCTTCAGAAACCAAAGTCTCAGCAGCCTGAGGGGAAAGGGACCAACACTGGAGGCTGATGTGCTGCATTAGTATCTACCTAGTTAACAGTAGGCTGGAAAGTGTCATGTTAAAAATGTTCCTATACTACAACAAAAGGGTAACTGACCCAGACTGACAGCAGGGTTTTGTTTTGTTTCTTTTGTTTTTACATACCCTGATTTTCAGGATTAGCAGCTGGCCCTCAACTTTAGATAAGAGGACCTGCATGAAAATAGGACTTTTCAATTGGAGAAAACTTTTCCATTTACCAGCCTCTTTCTTTTCTTGGGTCCCAATAACTAGGCCTCACTAGACTAAGGGTAAGGTTCTTGTTAATAAATCTGGACTGGTTGTAGAACTGGGGCTTTATAGATTTGGGTCAACTATTTTTAGTTTATACTTTATTCTTAGTTCATTGTTTTCATTTGTCAAAAAAATGCCAAATTCCACAAATACACAATTATTCTCTGAAGTGTTGGTGTATTTTTTACTTTAAGTGTCTCATTACAGGACAAGTGTTGACAGATTGCAACCAACTAGCCAGCAGAAAGGCGGCATTATCAAGCAGTACTTAACTGCAGTGATATTTCCCAGCACCTCTAGGAATTTGCTGATGACAGCAAAATAAAGCTGTACTCATTAAATTGTGCTTGATCTCATCATGAACAATCTCAGATCACAGTCCTGAGACTCCAGGTCAGCAGCAAACAATATTTGTTCATAACAGTCTGGATGGTCTATTTGGAGGTCAGTCGGATAAATATGCATATTTATCAATGAACACAACAACACTATAATGTGGAAACGTAAGGCCTGTGTTTATTGTGCTGCTGATGGTTAAGAATGTCAACAGTATCAATTTTACAACTTCAGATTTCAACTCTAATAGAAGATGTTGCCAAACCAATAAAAAGCAGGATCGACACACAAGCATTTTCATGGGAACTAAAATTAACGTACTGGATTACTAATATGCCAGTCCACCAGACACAAACAAGGTTGCAGCTGGAGCCAGAGCCTCTATGGTCTCCGAAGCTGAATGAACATAGCAGCTATTGAGACCACGTGTTTCTCAAGAGGAGTCCATGTTTTCTATAGTCCCACATTAAGGAGTAACAAAAACTGTTGCTGATGATCAAACTGAGCAGTTGAGCCTGAGGTCAAGTTGCTGGAATTCCTGCAGAATTGATTTTAGAAGCTAACTAGGATCTCTGTCAGACTTCTTCCACATGATTGCTGCATCAGTAGGTTCTACCATTTTCTACCACATTCACTGACCCCAAATTAGAAAATTATTGCAAAAATGACTTTTCTTCAATCACAGTAAATAGAGTCCCAAAATATTTCCTGTGTTTTTTTGTTTTTTTTTGTCAGCTATGTTTAATTGGTCAGTAAAAATCGATGCAGCCTGTAATACATAAAAAGAGTCAGCGCAGTGGAAAGGAATGGCTACTATGAGATTAAAGGTGGCAGTATGGTCATTGTATAGCTGGAATCAAGAATGGAGCCCTGCCTGGAAAGATGGCAACAAATGTAAGATTAATTTAGCCATTTTGTGTCTTTTTAGTTTGGCATGTTTTGTACAACATCAAGCCATCTGTCACTGGATGTTTTGTTCCTGCTGTCAGTGGTTTGAATTTTCTTTGACAGACTGGTTAAATGACTTTCTGTATTTTGCTAACTGTAAGGATATGACGTGATCTTATAGCTCTGATAAAAATTACTATAAGCAGGTGCTAATATAGGGGACTAATATTGGGGATTTTTAGGAGACAGAACTGGTTATATTTCTGAACATGTTTTCATAAAATAATAGTGAGCACTTGGTCATGTGTAGCAAACAATCCATCTGCAGCTAAATAAATCCTTCTAATAGCAACATGTGAAAAGCTCAGCTCCTTCTGCTTAACTTAAATAAAATAAATCAATACAGTGTAGGAGATGATCTGTTAAACTATTTTTTTTAATTAACCGCTTAATATTTATAGAGCAAAAGGTGCTTAGTAGGAGATTTTTTTTTAACAGAATCTGAACCAGGTGAAGCTAAAACTGCCTCTTGAGGAGCTCTCAGTAGGACAGTAATGGAATAGAAATAGAAAAGGTCTTACGGAATTCAGCTATAACAGCAAGATCTATTACCAAACAAAGGTTTTTCATATTAAATCTAAAATGTATATATTGTACAGTTTGGGCTTAATTACTGCGCTGAGTCAGTTGTTCAAAAATGGCCTTTTGTCAGTCTGTTTCCTTGGTTTAAAATTATTTCAATAACTGATTCATCACAATTTGTTTCAGCCCTAATTAAATCATGTTATGAGATTTGAGCATTTTTAGTTAGTTCTAGAATTCCTAAATACTTAAAAGAAATGAAACTGATATGTGATGCCTTCGTTTTGTTAGAAATGGTTTGTTCCAGGAATATGTGGAAATATAAAGGAGCACAAAGACTCCATGTACGTATGAAATGGCAGTATAAATTGCCAAAGGGGGTGAATGGGATTTTACAGATGGACCACCATAACATTTATATGATCATTTAGAATTTTGAGAAGACAGCTTTTTAATTTACAAAATCATATCTCTTAACTTTAAAGAAGAAGCCAAATGGACTGTGTGTGAGTTCACCCAGTGGCTGCTGGTGCACTGTGAAGGCTGCACTATTGAGCATTCAACTAGTTCCACCTCACTGCATTCTGATACGGATTAGACATCAGCAAACTCTGTATTGTTTCAACTCATGAAAGCAGACAACATTGTCCAAAGAATCATTAAAACACCCAAAATAATCCCGAGACCTTGCTCATGATATGCTGTGGCCTAGTGTCCACCATGTTGTTCCCCAAATGTATTTTATCAGGTTCATCCCAAGTTCATGTGTTTGTGATCATAGTGCACTATGGATCCCCATGTCTCTGTTTCAGCTGTACCAGCAGGGAAGACTCTGCCAGCTGGGAGGAGAGTTCTGTGAGCTGGAGGTGTTCGCTAAAGTGCTCCGAGCCTCAGACAAACGGTGAGAGCCTCACCATCAACCCTTCACTTCCTCCACCCTGTTATCACTCTGCTCTTCTCCTAGCTGCTTCTGTTTCTGTCAGCTTTCCTCTCACAGTTTAATGGTATTTCACGAAGCCCTGCTAATGAGTGGTAAAGTCTACTGTGACTCAGGCATAGATTTTGTCATTGTAGAGCAGACCCAGATCAAAATATGGATTAATTACACACAGATGGATGCTATAAAACCTTTACTTCTATTAATTATAATTTTCAGTTTAGTTTACATTGTAAATATCTGTATGGTGGTGCTTATATGAAGAATGTATTCCAGCAAGAATCAGTATTCCACTACAAATGTTTTAAGCTTTGGACAACTTTTCAGGAATGGATGCCCTGATCGATGCCTGTAGTGAGGTGCTAACCTCCCTTTTTGTCCCTGTGGCAGACACCTCCTGCACCACTGTTTCCAGGCCCTCATGGACCACGGAGTGAAAGTGGCTTCAGTTCTAGCAAACTCATTCAGCCGTCGTTGCTCATACATTGCAGAGTCTGATGCCCATGTCAAAGAGAAGGCCATCCAGTTCGGCTTTGTGCTGGGTAAAGTTTCCACACTTGATACACTGAGAGGGGTTGGATGGAACATGGCAGTTAGATTCTAGGAGTTTGTGTACATCACATGTCCTATGCCACTACTACTAATGTGAAGGATGGATGAATGAAACAAGAATGTCTAGAATGATTGTGCAGAATGATTGGATGTAATGTTTCCTCTTTGTTTACAGGTGGCTTTTTGTCAGATGCCGGCTGGTATGGCGATGCAGAGAAAGTGTTTTTGTCATGCCTACAGCTGTGCACGCTCCACAGTGAGGTGCTCCACTGTTACAGAGCTGTGGAATGTTGCGTCAGGTGAGTCCTACAACAGCCTGAGAGCTTGTCATCTACAGTTGTTTTAAATGAGTTTCCCTTACAGTTATCTGTAGTTTTTATTTACGTTGTCAGACAAGAAAAATTTTGGACCTTTGGATGTCTCTATTTCCTGTTGCTGACTATTGATGTCATTTAGCATGTCTCTATGGCAGCTCCCTTTGTCAGATGATCCTGAGTGCTTTCATGGATGGATGTGGATTACTTCATTTCTTGAGGATGTTCCACCTCTCATCCTGAATGCTTTGTGGGTTTCTTATTATGGGTTGTTGTCACTTGTAGTATTGTTCTTCATAACGTCCTTATGTGAGGTGTCTTGACCACATGTTCAGGGAAAGGTTGTGAAAGTGTCTGGAGGGAAGAGGCAAGGCTGCAAAAATCCCACAAATACCCTGTAAAATGGACAGATGGGCTGTTGTGACCCATTTTAGTGTAATTTTCTTATAAGCCGGGAATCCAAACTCATGATCAAAACTGAAGACCTTTGGATAGTGTCGGACCTCCGGTTATGTGAGAGGATGTAGTTCCACTGCTCTGCTATTTGTGTCAACAAATTTTTCTAAAGTCCCTTCCTTTCAAAACAAATTAAATTGCTAGAGAGCGCGGAATAATGCCTATAACAGCAAAGCGCCCTAAAATGTAAGTGAGAAAGCAAAACAGCATATGCTGACAGATTAGCATCTTTGAGGTGGAATGCAGAAAGCTAATGCTAATGCTGAATATTGTTTGGCTCAAAAAGAATGATAATGATTCAGCTCTTCTTTCATTGGGCGCAAAAAAGGTTTTGTTGGAGTTGAATGGCCCTATCTGTTTAACATACTGAAAAGGTTGGGTTGTGGAAGTAACTTTATTAAATGGGTTAAAATACTATATAATAATTCAACAGCAGAAATTGTATGAAAAGAAATACTTTCAAAGTCAATTAAAATCAAGGAGGGCTGTTGACACTCTTACTATTCACACTAGCTCTTTCAATGTTAAACCACAGGTCTTTACCATACACATCCCTTTATGGACCACACAGCAGCTAATGAAGAAAAAACTAGAAAGACTTGATTGTTGTTGAAGCTTCCTTCTCTTGTTTAAGGTTGCTTCATGTCCGCAACGGCAACTGCAAGTACCACCTTGGGGAGGAGACGTTCAAGCTTGCTCAGTCTTACATGGATAAACTAGCCAAACATGGCCACCAGGCCAACAAGGCGGCTCTGTACGGCGAGCTCTGTGCCTTGCTCTTTGCCAAAAGCCACTATGATGAGGTAAGAATGTTTAACAGCTTATGGCACTGTTTGTTTTTGTGCTGAAAATTCTGTAATTCATTTTTTGATTTCTTGGTTATCTTCTAGGCATACAGGTGGTGTATAGAAGCTATGAAGGAAATTACTCCAGGGCTGCCTGTCAAAGTAGTCGTAGATGTTCTCCGACAAGCATCCAAGGTAAACCTCAGTTTGGCTGACAAATACAGTTCCACGCAGTAGGTCATTGTACTCATCAAACTTCTATGCATTTTGTCAGTATACTAATACTAATTTCCAGAGGTGAGGACTCGAGTCACATGACTTGGACTCGAGTCATCAAAATCAAGTTTTGAGACATGGCTTGAAAAAATGCTCAAAGACTCGGACTTGACTTTGACTTTCACACCATTGACTTGGGACTTGACTTGACGCAGTTTACTTGAAAAGACTTGATATTGTACTCAAAATCTTAAAATTTAAAACACATTATTTATAAAGTGGCCCCATTAATTCATTTCACTCATTCTGTATTAACAAGCGCAGACCGTCCCTCTGTTTTTCTACACTCCGTATGTGTGTGTAAGCTGCAGCACAACCAATCAAATGAACAGGATTTAAAGTAAAAAAGTAAAAGTAAAAAATTGTACAATTGTAAGGATCCTGAACATAATGCTGTGGGGTAGTTCTGAGTGTGCAGCACGTTATTTTGTTTCTTGGTTAGTGATTCTGGCAAGTTTGATTCAGGCAACATGTATTTATCAATACTGAGATGTGAAATTGGCTGTAGATTTAACCCTACTTGGACTGACAGGTATTTATTTTACCATCACATCCAAATTCTTAGCCACTGTGCTATATTTGCAATGAGTGCATTGCGTGTTTGATGTTAAAAGAACACCTGGTCTATTATTTACATTTAGCATAATTGGAACATTGTTTAAATAAAAAAACAACTCGACGACTAGAATGGACTTGAAATTTCAAGCTCCCGACTTGAGACTTGACTCAACTTTTACCTGTCTTGACTTGACTTGACCGTCTTTACTTGAGACTTGACTTGAACTTGAGGACAAAGACTTGAGACTTTCATAACAGTGAATTGGTCCCACCTCTGCTAATTTCAGTGGGTTTTCATTCTGCATTTATGTAGTAGACCAGCACTATATACTGGTTTCACTTTGGTTTATTCATTGTTGTACAGAGTAAAACTCATGACAATTCAAATGGATACACTGTTAGAAGTTCTGATTTATGAGATCAACCCTGAACATACACCCAGAGCTACTGTGGAATGGTTTAGATCAGTCTTTCTCAAACTGTGGTTCCTGACCACTGGTGGTCCGTGGGCCCACCCTAGCGGTCTGCGACGTACCGCATGTAAACAACCGTTTATTTGCCATGACGGGAGCTCAAAGTGCGACACTACAGCTAGCTTACCAAAAGATTGTGTTAAAAATAATGATGGAAAATTAGCTTATAACTGAGTTACTCAAAAGAAAAGCTGCAGGTACCGGTGGAAAGGAAACAACTCCAGGAATATTGTATGGTCAGAGGAAGAAGCTAAGTAACAGCTGCTGAATATGTTGCTCACTACTGATTGGATTCCTTTGAACGACTCTATGAGGTGAGTGGTAGGAGTCGACTCAGTTAGTCAGAACTGTTCCTTTTTTTATGACTTTTTATTATGCTCTGCTTTCAGGTCAACAACTATTGTTGTTTTTATTCAATCAAAAATATTAAATTAAATAAAATTAAATAAATACAATTGCTGGAAATGGGTTAATTATTTTAATGATTACAATTGAATAAGTTGTAATGAACAACTTATTTTTTTATTTCCATGTGTTTGGCATCATTGGAAAACTTAGACACTTTCAGAATCTGTAAATTGCTCAAAATGCCCAAGTAGACTTGTTCATGGCTTTTTCATTTCAGGTTGCATTATATATTAAGATGTTATCACGGGGCAATTTCAGGTTAAATGGTCCGTGACTGTTGAATGGGTTAAGAGGTCCTCGGCCTGAAAAAGTTTGAGAAACACTGGTTTAGATCAAAGCATATTTTTACACTGGAATGGCCCAATAGGCCTGAATGGGCATGTCACAATAAGGAATAAATGAGTTAATTGCATGATTAATTAACACAAGCTCAATAATTTCCATGATTTATTGTTTTTCTCTTTTTCTACCAAGAACTGGATGATAAAAGTCTTTAGTCTGGTGCATTGCACTTAACCAGCCATTTTTTGAAGAACAATTTTGTTTAAAGAGATTTTATAATTCACTTTGTTGTTTCTGTTGTTTTGTTTATCTTTGTTGGATATTTAAATTGTCTTCCAGTTTCAGTCTTAAATGTTCATTAGAATTTAAAGTATATTGACCTTTAAGAATGTCAGTTGACATTCTTAAAGTTGCATTATTATGTCATTACCATGGTGTTACTTGAGAATACGTTTTGTTTCATCTCTTTGCTCCAGGCTTGTGTGGTGAAGAGGGAGTTCAGGAAAGCAGAGCAGCTGATCAAACATGCAGTGTTTCTAGCAAGGTAACCTGCTGTGTTAAACAAGCAAGTGCAGATGAGTAAAACTCGAGTCTTTATCATGCATTGTGATGCTCTGTGTTCTACCTCCCAGAGAACATTTTGGACACAAGCATCCCAAGTACTCTGACACACTGCTCGATTATGGCTTTTACTTGTTAAATGTGGACAACATATGCCAATCGGTTGCTATTTACCAGGTAAGCATGATGTTCAGCATTCCTGGCTGCTAACTTTTCACTGTTGACTGACTTTGTCTGAGCAAACCTTTTGCATGCACTTGTTGTAGACCGCCCTGGACATCCGACAGTCTGTGTTTGGGGGGAAGAACATCCATGTTGCCTCAGCCCATGAAGACTTGGCTTACTCCTCATATGTCCACCAGTATAGTTCTGGGAAATTCGACAATGCTCTGTGAGTACAATAAATAGTAAGAATTTCCATGCCATCTGATTCTGTTCTGCACATGCTTCCTTTAGTCAAACCACAAGATGATGAGTCACGTTTTCAGAGTCTGTGCTCTTAGGTGTTAAGGAAGATGTCGGTGTTAAAGCCAGAGCTTTAATGAGGGTAGTTTGAAAATGTCATACAGATTCAGGCTACTAGGATTTATACAGGGTATAGGGAGGCAGTGGACAAAACGTTATATAGATTTATAACATGTTGTGAGATTGAATGTATACTGTGATCACATTAACAGTAACAACTCATCAAAGAACCAAAATCATGGACTAGGTAGGGCTGCCCAATGCTTTCTGCTCTGACCTTGGAACCAGAGAAAAACAGCAAAAATATGCAGGGACTCAGATTTCAGGTGTCTGAATCAACAATGAGGATCTTAAGCTGATGCTTTATGTGGACTGTGGATGGTTTCACAATCTGAACACCCTCCCTGCCCTTTTAAAAACTGTTAGCTTGTTTCCAATATATAGGGATATAAAGTTAACTGCCTTTGGCCAAAAAGCATATTCTCGAACAGATTAATGAAATGTCAAATCATAAAACAAATGTGGAGCAAATGCAGGAAAATCCACCTACTAATGGAATCATGGAAAATGAGCACCCGCCCGATAAAGAAATTGAGATGCCTGTTGCCGAAAACAAAACTTCTGAACAGAAACCTAAATCCAAATCCAAAAAGCAGGTGTTGATCCTGAACAGGAAAGAAGGATCATCAGAAATATCCGCATCCTGCTTAGAAAGACGGCTTGGTTTCATAAAAGAAACAAATCTGAAGCACTGCCTCTGACAGAACTTTGTTTCAGGCTGGAGACTTTAGTTCTCATAGGTCAGGTATTAGATATCTGGAAATTACATTTCCTGATTCCTTGGCTAATATAGGTTAACTTTTAACCTTTATTTGATAAATTTCAATCTGACATAGCTCGATGCTCCGTCATTATTTCTTTTCCAAGTCCATGTAATCAAAATTAATTGTGCCCTAAAACGTTATTACTTATTGCAGTCACTTTCACTTAAAATTCCACCAAAATACTTTGGTTTTTGACCATCGACTTGCAAAATGAAGAAAAAGCTAATTATACTTTTAGTTTAAATAAAGCTTCTTTTTTAAAACTAAAACTAACACAAAATGCACTTTTAAAGACTTGTTCTGCAAAATTCATGTTGGCAACGGCGGTAGAAGTTCACCCTGCAATTTACGGATTGCTAGTTTGATTCCTGGTCTGCCTGCGTTCGCCGTTTGTGTTCCTGGGTAAGACGCCTCAGCCGCCTTTCCTGCTGGTGTTGGTCAGGATGGTTGATGGTGCAAAATTACAGCCTGGCCCCTGTCAGACTGACCCATGGCAGCTGTAGCCACAATCCAGTAGCTTTCCATCATCTGCATCTGCATGTGAATCTGACCTTTGAGATTTCAATTTGAGATATAATGGGCATTGAAAATAAAATTAATTATTATTACTATACAATTAATATTTTGCATGTTTTTATACTTCCATTTAGTTCTCTACTGCTTTTGGAAATGGTCTAAGCACTTTGGCGGCATTCACACCCAAAGTGCTTAGTGTGAATGCAAAGTGTGTTACATTCACACTAGTGAATGCGTCACTCCATTTTTGTTTATATTTTGAGAAGGAGGAAGTTGCACTCATTGTTTTCAGATATTTTCATGTGATTTCCTTCAGTTGTTGGTGCAGCGCCACCACAGATGAGGAGGTGAACAAGCTTTTCAAATGGTTTGGTTGGTTTCACTCAGTTTGGTCTGGAAGACAACTGCAGCAGCTGAAAATGGAACAAATGTTGCAATTTCAATCTCTAATCGAACCAAGTCTACTGGACTATCAGGTGTGAAAACACCCCATGAAAGTGGATTAACTGTTTATTGAGAGAGAGATGATAAAATTATTAAGATTATATTAAATAAATCGATTGCTTTGGAGCTATAGTTGTAATATTGAATAGCAGACAAATTTGCAGTATATTTTTGCTTGACTTCCTGTGGCTTCGTCATTGTGATTTCTCCACTTATTCTAATTTAACTAGTTTCACATAAAAATACAACCAAAGTCAGTAAACCTGGATTCACTTAACAGGTTTGTAACTGGTTTCATAGTGTAGAGGACAGATGATGGAGCAGAGGAAGGTGTCGGTGTTGGGCTGTGGACTCCGCTCCGCTGTGACCTCTGTCCCTCTGACTCACAGCTACTTCTTGCCAGCCTGTAAACAACTTTTTGTTTTTACATGTCCTATTCTTGGAAGTGTTTATCCCAATTTAAGCACTTTCTAGCGTCTGAGTCGTGTGACACATTTGGATCAGATGCTTTGTTTTTCCCCCAGTTTCCATGCGGAACGTGCCATAGACATTATAACTCATATCCTGCCGGAGGACCATCTTCTGCTGGCATCTTCCAAGAGAGTCAAAGGTAAGGCGAGTTTTGTTGGATCAGCTGGGCTGCTGCCTACTGTGTGAGGGACGCGTCAGGTCCAGAACTCAGACAGTCGCTGTCCTGCTGCTTTTAGATGCATCTCTGCTGTAACAAACCTGAATAAAATTAGGGGTTGCACCAATTAGTCAACTAGTTGATTGCAATTACTTTTTATGTCGCTAGTTGCAATCACTTGACGAAACAGATTTTTCCAAGAAGATGACAGAAGATAGGCAAATTTGTCAGACAGTTCAAATTGTATAAAAATGTAAATAATGTACCAATTGGGTTCTGCAAACTCCAGCAAAGGCTACCGGAATGGGACGTTGCATGGGACGTGGTTAGTTCTGGCACCCCGTGTACAGTGACTGCTGACCGCAGTAGTCTGGAGTTTGACTCCCCTTCCTTGGTTCCCTTGACCTCCCTCTCTTTTTGTCTCCCACATTTTGGATTAGACTTAGACTAGTCTAAGTCTAATTGTATATTTGATTTGATTTGATTTGATCTGTATTTGATTACTGTCAAATAAAGGCAACTACTGTAAAAAAAAAAAAAAACTGACCCTGCTCAGCTCCGCTCCGGCCTATTGGCAACCATGGGGGTTCCAGCACCGCCGCCTGCTCACCATCGCGGACGTTCTCGCATAGTTCCCGCACCCGTCCGCCACGCGATACACATCGATGCGTTCGGCATCGCTCTCTGATGACGCACCAAAACATCTGGTGCAGATTAGCCCATGTAGCGAGGAAATGGATTAACCTAGGGGGCGCGGTGGAGTTAAATTACAATTTAATGCTATTGGGCTCCTTAGAAGTTCACAAGAGTCAGTCATAAGAACTTACGTGGAAATCTGATGATGCATGTATGATTTAGAGAGGACAGTATGCGTTTCTCCGTCGATCTCTTTGCCATTGGTGACACTGACCCCTACTGGCGAAATACTGGTGTAGTTATTCATCATCTTTAGCTCTCTGTCTGATGCAAGTTATTTCTCTGAGAACTCAATTTCTCTGTCCATCTCTTTGTCTTTGGTGCAGTAATACTGACCCCTACTGGCGAATTACTGAAATATTTGCTAAACAGTGATAGTTGCTGATGAATGACGTACTTTATATTATTTTTAACCAAAATTAATGAATCTTTGTACTCTAACCCACAAAACACAATTAGGAAAAAAGCATAAAACATAAAACAATGTATATTTACATAATTATTATGTTAACATGGCCTGTGTTCTACAGATGCAATGTTCTGTATTTCATGGGCTGCTTTGATGTTTAAGGTTTTGGGAGAATGTATGTGTATCTGAACAGCTGAATTGATGCTTTATCTGGTGACTTATGTTGATATTAGCTGTATTGTGTTTTCAGCAGCGCTCCCTGGTGAAGCATGCAAAATCTCGTCCAGATCAACTGATGTAGTGAGGAGCTGATGGAATAACCTAGGGGGCGAAGTGGAGTTAAATTACATTTCAATGCTCTTGGGCTCTTTAGAGGTGAACAAAGGTCATACATATCCAGTTTGGCGCCAATCAGATGATCGATGTTTGATTTAGAGACAATCATATGCATATGGCAAGGGACTGCAATTTGCCATTTGGCCATGCCCACACGGTTCAGCCAGCAGCTAGCATTGACAGAGTTCATCATCATATCATTTTATGTCAGTTTGCACAGGATTAAATCCATATATATGATGGAGTAAAAGTAAGACATAGAGCAGAAAAAAGAGGTGACTTCCTGTCAGAAATGGGTGGGGCTAAGGTGATGTCATCAATTGAACATGACAATGTAATCAGGACTGGTCTATAGAGAGACATAGGAAGTCTGATGCATCTGTGACCTTGCATGTGGAAGTTATTGAACCTCAATGTTTCATGGCGAATAGTTAAAGTTTGACACTTAGCCACGCCCACATGATTTGATGTACGACAAATCTTTTGATAACTTTTGACCTTCAATGCCTCAAGACTGTGCTGAGTGATTCTGAAGTCTGTATCTGAAAAACTGCAGGACGAGTTCGATCAGATACGACATCTGTAAAAAAGAGAAAATGATGGCTTTGATCCAAAATGGCCGACTTCCTGTTGGGTTTAGACCATGGCTCCAAGAGACTTTTTTTGTACATCCTGACAAGATACACATGTGTACCAAGTTTCATAATTTTAGATTAAAGCATGGCTTGGGGCTGACCATTTAAAGTATTCTAGGGGGTGCTATAGAGCAGTGTTTCTCAACCCTGGTCCTCAAGGCACACTGTCCTACATGTTTTAGAGGTTTCCCTGCTTTAATGTGCCTGATTCAACTGATTGCAGTTCAACAAACGCCTGTTAATCAGTCATCAATTGAAATCAGCTGGACTGAAGCAAGAAAATACCTAAAACATGCAGGGCAGTGTGCCTTGAGGACCAGGGTTGGTAAACACTGCTATAGAGAAATCCACCAAAGTTTGTTGTGGATTCCCGTCGGCGGGTGGATAAGGATCCATCCTAGTGAGTTTGGAGCAGCTCGGCTCGAAACTGTGGAATTCAGAGCCAAACGTATGGCAACGGCATTACAGGTCACTTCGCCACGGCGCCACACCCACCAGCTCCATTGAAACCAATCGGGGTTAGAATCCACAACACACCAACATGTCTTCTGTCTCTGGACACAGTTTTATGTTGATTAGGTCAGAGGGGTAAGATAGCGACCGTTCACAGTAAAACATGACACTTCCTGTTATCAGGGGGCGTGACCCCAAAGTGTTGTCATCATTTGACATCACTTAGGGGTATTGTATCATTGTTGACATCATTGGGTATTGTAGGACACCCGATGATGATCAATCACTGAAAGTTTGGTGCCTCTGTGAGTTTTTGTGTAGGAGATACAACAGTTTTGTGTTTCATGGCGAGTAGGTGAACTTTGACCCCTGGTAACGCCCCTTCAGCATGCATGAAAACTCACCGTTTTGATAACTTTTAATCGGGCATGCCTTATGAACAGACTGACAAGTTTGAAGCCGATCAATCGAAATCCCTAGGAGTATTTCGATCAAATGCGTAGGCTGTAAACGGCAAAAGTGGGGTCAAAATCAGGACTTCAATCCAAAATGGCCGACTTCCTGTTTGACTTGCACTATGACATTAATTGTATTTTCTGTGTGTCTTGGGGAGCTCTACAAGTGTACCAAATTTCATGTCTCTACGACAAAGTAAGGTCATAGCAGAGGGTATTTTGATAGTTGAACCGTTTCTTTAGCGATTTTTGCGACGACCTTAAAAGACGTAAATTTCGGGGGCGTGCTGTGGTAGTGTAGGGGATAGCGCGACCCACATTTGGAGGCCTTGAGTCCTCGACACCGCCGTTGCGGGTTCGATTCCCGGACCTGGCGACATTTGCCTCATGTCTTCTCCCTTGTCCTCCCCCCTTTCCTGTCAGCCTACTTTCATATAAGGGACACTAGAGCCCACAAATGACCCCTGGAGGGGAGAAGAAGAAAAAAAAAAGATGTAAATTTCACACAGACTTGACACGTCCGCCAAGTTTGGTGAGTTTTTGAATATGATAAAAACCCCCAAAAGCCCTGTCTTTAGGGAGCAGAATCATAATAATAAGAAACACTATGATTACAATAGGCCTTCGCAGTTCTGTTGGTGCTCAGGCCTAAAATAATAATGTGCGGCAATATAGCATAAAGTCAGGCTTTTCATCTATCCAAATGATGAGCGGCGCCTTGCACGTTGAAGCATCTAACCTGGCAGCTTATAAAAATACTGTTTGACATCATCTGGAAACAAAGTTCAAGCTGCATTCGGAGGATCTGATAGAGGCCATCACTGCCACAGTCTGCATGTTGGTTCATCCAGAAAAATCAGAGCTGCTGCTGGGTCAGCGGAGCATTGTAGTCGACTTTAAAAAGTATGAAGTACTGCAACCCCTGAATAAAATGGCTGAGTTCAACTGTGCAGAGGTTTGGTAACGAGCAGTTTACATGATTCAGGTGTTGGAGAAGAGATGCATATAAATGTTGCAGGAATCTGCTCTACAGGACTGAACCTGGGCCCCCCTGCTCCTTCACCCTTACCAGGTTTATCCAAGCAGCACTACTCTGTTCACATGGAGGAAGAGGTTTTCACCACTTTAGACATTAACGCTTCACTTGATGTTTCCAACAGCTCTAATTCTGGAAGAAATTGCCATTGACTGTCACAATAAAGAAACAGAAGAGCGCCTCCTGCAGGAAGCTCACGACCTTCACCTGTCTTCACTGCAGCTGGCAAAGAAGGCTTTTGGGGAGTTTAATGTTCAGACAGCCAAACACTACGGCAACCTTGGACGGCTCTACCAGTCCATGAGGAAGTTTAAGGTAGGTTGTGGACATGGTCTCTGATTAACCTGGATTTAGATTGATAACTTTTATTATTTCTGTTAATAAACATATAACTCCTCTCAAAAGTTCTTATAAGTTTGCCATGCTGGAGTGAAGTGGATATGCTATGATGAGGAGATCAGCCTGACCACAACACTAGTCAAACATTATGTTGGTTCACATGGTGCTCTGATGAGTGATGCACCAATCACAAATCTTAAAGCCAATTTCAGTTGGTGTAAAGCTTTGACCTGCCTAGTATTGATTTGGACCATTTCAATCTTCCCTTTAAAAATGTCATTCAGATGATTTTTTGCTGTGAACAGTCATTTCCTTTAAGTGGAGGTGTAATCTTACGACATTTCTGAGAGTGCAATTATTACAAGAATTGACTATAAAATAAACAAGACAAAATTATTGTGTTCATACTGTAAGTTGCTTAAACATCTTTTAGTAATGGTTAGCATAGCTAGCATTACTAAAACAGCAGTTAGTGTGTTTATTCTAGCTAAGGTGGATCCGCGCCATCACAGTGATTCCAATAAAGCTGGCAGCATTTTGGGGTCCAGCGTGGTTCATCACAGGCAGCCTGAAACTCAGCACCGGTGCTGGGCTCTTTTTAGCCTTCTTGTTATCTGCTGACTGTCTCTCCTGCACCCTGTGAAATCAGCAGTCATGTTGTTGAATATATTGTTTCTGATTTATGTAGGCCTATCATGATGACAAATTTTGCTGGATAATAAATTGTCCCAAAATTATTGCAATAATGATGGAATTGTTGTTTTTTGAGACAATTGTCAAGTAAAATATTGATAATGGAACAATGATGCAAGTTTCCCCTCTCAAAGATCAATAAAATTTAACCATGTACAGATTAGAAGTGGAAGATATTTTAGACATCCAAAAAAAAAACGCCACAAAGACAATAAATAAAAATGAAATAAAAAAACACACCACCGAAACCATAAATAAATTGGCTTATGAAGTCTATGAACAAAATTACTCCTACAAAAATATCAATCATCAGAATGTAAATTGTCAAGTTTTATTTCATTTATTGTGAATTACTGTGTGATTATTGCAACAGGCTTAATTTCACTTTAAAATAGCATTTTAACTTCAGCATCTAAGTATATTTTCATAAAAAACTGTTGGCTCTTAAGTATGATGTATTTGTGTATTGGAGAAGGAGCTTCAAGATTTTGGCAGGTTACCTGTTAGACCGCTTTCACCTTTATAAACCCTGATTATGGCTAGGACCCCATTTCCCTCTGCAGCTCTTGTCATACTGGATGGATAAGCCCAAGAAATAATTTTTGTCCCTTACATATCAATTGGGTCTGTTTTTTGTGTAAATGTGCCATCAGGAGGCAGAAGAGATGCACATCAAAGCCATCCAGATCAAGGAGCAGCTCCTGGGCCACGAGGACTACGAGGTGGCGCTGTCTGTGGGCCACCTGGCCTCCCTCTACAACTACGACATGAACCAGTACGAGGACGCAGAGAGGCTCTACCTCCGCTCTATTGCTATCGGTCAGTACCATGAAAACATGGTTTCAGATGAACAACATCATCTTTGTTGGGATTGATCGGTGCTTCAATTTTGAATTTATTAAACATTTTAGTGAAATTGAAGATCTGGTTTTAAAGTTACATTTATTACATGACAAGCCAGTGTCTAGGCTATATTTACTGGCTCTTGTTAGTGACGGGTGGACAGATGCAGTCTGGAAACCTTATCATTTAAAGGGGCAGTGTTATAAAAAATGTACTTTTTTGAGCTTCATCTTATTATGTCATTCTCTCATCAAAAACATACCTGGGGTGTTTCTTTGAGTCCTTCATGCATGTTTGAGAAAGCCTTTAATCTCCATCGGCAACCATTCAGATGTGCAAAACAAAAACCTTTGAGATGCATCTCCTCTTCAGAGCTGCAGTTATATATATATATATATATATATATATATATAAGTAAAACTGCAGCTCTGAAGAGTATATCCAATATAGATAGATAGTGAAATATAGATAGATAGTGATAGACTTTGTAATTCAACGCTTTGAAATTGGGTCTCTGTCTCTTTAAAAATTCCTGCTCTTTTTGAGTTTTTGAAACTCTGCCTTCAGAATGTCATCACAACATGGCTCCTCTATTAACCCCTGTACAACACAGAGGTTACTATTTTTACTTCACTGACAAGTAGCTCCTATAATGGGCTCAGCAAATGCGACAGTTCCACCAGGTGCTTGCTGATTGCTGCTGGCTAGTCTGAAGGAGCGGAATGGAGTAGCCCTAAGGGAGGGCTAATCTGTGAGGATGGAAACAATAAAAAGGCACCATGTGCCTGGAAAATACATCCCATTTAAGGAACAAGGATGCTAAATGTTGTTGAACTGCCTAACTCTCTGGATGGTGTGCAGTTCATACACCCTGCCAGGACTTCTAACTCCACTGGAGTCTTACTAAACATTTTGTCTTGCTGGTGTTTAAATTTCATGGAGCTTGTAAAAAATATATCTGAGAAACAGTTTTTCATCATCCCAATGATTCCTTGGTAGTAATCATTGCAAAGTGGTGCACTAGGAGATCTTTGGTTTGAAAGTAAAATCTTTAGCTTAAATTTAAAGCCTTGGCCTTATTGTGTCACTCACATTTTTTATTCTATTTTTCATTGCATGTATCCTTCCATCTCTGCCACATTTATTTGTCCATCCAGCCCTTTATCCTTTCACCTATTACTCTAGATCTATCTATTCTTCCCATTTATCATCCCATCTGTCTCTGTCAGTCCATTTCTTTGTCATAGTCTCCTTGTTCCTGTTTTTGCAGGTTGCATATTGAAAGCTATATCATTGCTTAGTTATCTGCCATTAAACCTTCTTTTTTCACTTTTCTTCACAGGGAAGAAGTTGTTTGGCGAAGGCTACAGTGGGCTGGAGTATGACTACAGAGGCCTGATCAAACTCTACAACTCTGTGGGGAACTATGAGAAAGTGTTTGAATACCACAATGTACTGTCCAACTGGAACCGACTGAGGGACCGACAGTTTGCTGTAGCAGATGCTCTGGAGGACGTCAACACGACCCCCCAGCAGACCCAAGAGGTGGTCCAGGCATTCCTACAGGCTCAGAGTCTTGGCCCCCACCGTCCATGTCTTGGCTAACTTCCTTCTGCCCCCTCCCCCACCAAACGTATTCCAAAATGGAGAAGAAAATTAAACCATGTTTTAATCTGGTGAGACCACAAACAAGAGCCCCAATGTGATGCTTCTGTTGCTCACTGTGAATTAGTCAAGTAGAGTAAATGTGACCATCACCGGCTGGTTGGTTGACTTGATTGTCTCTGCAGCTGCCAGTACTCGCGCAGACACACATGTAGTCATATAAAAAGCAAAAAGACACGACCATTAAAGCTCATTTGTTCACAGACGCAGAACATCATGCTGCATTTCTCCAGGAGGAGGAAACTTTCACAGCCGATGCTCCTGGCTCACTCGCCTTTATCTTCTCATGCTGAGAACTAGAAGACTTTTTGGGGGGGAAGTTAAGTTGGAGGGGCATGGAGTTCTCTGATACAAAACCATGTTTCTTGGCGTGTGTACCTGGCAGTATGTGAGTCCTGCAAGAAGTACTTGCTCTAATCACATCTACTGTCGTCACAGATGGAAACAGTTGACTATTTTTCACACTCATCCAGTTAACTAATACAACACATTGTACTTTTAAGTTGAAGGCTTCTTGTAACTTTTTTTTATTGTAGTGGACATCAATAAACTCCTGCTTTTAAGTGCTTGTTGGCGTGAGAAAAGTAACAGTGGAATGTGTTAAAACCAGCGGGTATGTTGTTACACATGCAACAGGCTTCACGTGTCTCTTTTTTTCAGTTGTTTTTTTTCCTCAGCTCAGTATGACATGGCTTCATTAAAATATCAACAATTTGTATGCTAAAGTGTATGATTATGTAGCCATTTGTTTTTGCTTTGTTACCCAGTCAGTCATGAACTCTAAAACACACCTATGTTAACAAAGGACATGCAAGGAAGTGAGAAGAGGAACCTATTTCATGTGCAAAATGTGTGTGTGTGTGTGTGTGTGTGTGTATATATGTGTGTGACAGAGAGAGCATGTGTGTTCACAAACAGAATCTCTGGGTGCCCAAATGCTCCATTGAAGACTACCAGCTTACAGTTAAAGGACTGCAGGGGGAGCCATACTTAAAAGTGCTTCATAAACTATTCTACCTTTAAGGGCACAACCAAGGGGACCAAAGATGTGCACGTGTGTGTGACTATTGGCAGCCTGTCAGCTTGTCCTTTGGGCTTTCTATCACTCCAATTTGTTGTGTATCTCATTGCAGCAACATACACACGTTTTGTTCTTTCAAGCTAACCGAGCCGCCATCAAACCAGAATCTCATCTGTCCTGCAGACCTGCTGGTGTCATTATCCCACAGAAACGGAACAGGCTCAAAATAACATGGCGTATAATATTTATAAAAGCAATTGAATATGGGTGTAGTCAAATTATAAAATATAACCTCTCACCAGACCAGAGTTGTTTTTATAATAGTGGAATATGTTCATGTTTTTAATTTTAGTTCTGTCAGTAGTACTGTATTGTACAGGAGAACATGTTGGCTGTGAACTAGATGTGAGCTGCTTGCATTGACCTGTACAAAATTGTGCCAAAAATTATACCCAACGTTTTATTTTTGCACCATTATGTTGCCCTCTGGTGGTTAAACTGTGTAGCATCATGAAATGCTGTTTCATTTATTGCTCAACTTAAAATCAGTGGAAGTATTTGTTCCCTCTTAAATATTGACACTTTGACAGAAAAAAGTTCAATGCTTTGTGAAACATTGTCATGCATCATTTCTGTCACTTAAAGGTACAGTGCAACAATTTGAAGACTATGTTTTGGAAGTTCTGGCATCTATACCGGCAGTTGATGTTTATGGAAACCACTTGTGTTCCACCTTAATTTTAGATTCAGTTGATCCTGAAACTGGCTCAGTTGATGCTGTCAGAGCAAAGTTATTGTTGAAGACCTCTGTAGCTGTGTAGGGAAATGACAGATGGCATGTACAATTTAGGCCAGGCCAACAAGTTTAGACCGTATCTACAACATGAGTAAAAAAATGCCTTGAGTTAACACTGTAGTGTTGGTGTTTTTTTTTATTAATATTTCTTAATGAATGAAAAAAGTCTTAAGCTTTGCCTCCAATATGTTGTTGCACACCTTTTTCCAAGCATTCCACCTGCTAGACCATTTCACTTGTGATGCTTATGTTTTAACACATCTCTGTGGGCTTAACAAGCTGCATAAACACTCTTTGGAACAGAAGTGTCAAAAATATGGAGCTTCCTTATATTTTAATTGGAACAAGTCAATCCTTATACCCCTTTTCTTTAATTCTCATCAAATATTGTAGAACCTTTGAATTGCTCACAAGACCTCCTGCTTCTCATGCAATGGGTTTTCTCTACCTGTGAACGTTGAGGAATAAAGGGAGTAGTGTTGTTGCAGTGCTACATGGTAGATGAAGGCAAAGTAAAGCTGTAACCCCCCAGCCCAGTAGTCTCACCTGCTCTTTGGATCAGGTGTTGGATACCAAATGCAATGAAAGGATGTTTTTGCTGTTGTCCTGTTACTGCTTCACTGTTAGATGCAAAACAAACATTAAAAATGTATATTATTGGCCACAATACATTTTCTTCTCTTATTCATCTTTAGCCAAATTCTGCTTTCAGGAATTCTCTGCAAATATATTTATCTGTAAAACTGTGTACAGTTAAAGTGAAAATTTAGATTGTCTTGCAAAAACAAAAATGAAATGAAGGAATTACTTTTAATGAAGCCACTGGTGTCACAATTGTTATCCCTAAAATTCTCTTAATGTCACTCAGGCATTATTTTTTAATAATTTAAAGGGGCAGTATTATGTATTTTCCAGGCACAGAGTGCCATTTTATAGCACATTTTTACCAGCATTTCACAAAGAAGTAGCTCTTATAATGAGCTCAGATGCGGCAGTTCCGCAATGTGGTTGCTAACTGCTGCTGGCCTGAAGGAGCTGAATGAGGCGTCTCAGGAGAGGGCTGCTCTGTGATGCTCAACTCTGAAGCTTGAAAACTGCAGCTCTAAGGAGGAGTTGCCTCTCGAAGGCGGAACTCCGTCCAACCAGGCGTTTTGAGCAGCTGAATTGTTCCCATAAAGGATTTTTAAAAAACATGCATGAAAGAATCAGGGCAACACTTCAAGTATGTTTTTGATTAGGGAATAACACCATGATGTAAAGCTCAAAAAAGCAGATTTTACATGATGCTGCCCCTTTAACTCTAGGTTTATCAGGCTCTCTGGGAATTTCTAATTAGTAATCATTGACCTTCTGTCTTTGACAAGAAATATGATACACAGGTCCTCTTTTAGTCAGTGGCCACTACTGAGGACCCTGAGGTCACTGTTCTTGGGACCCTTGCTGTGTGTCCTCCGTCTTCACTCTGTTTCAGTAAATTTACTGCAGGGACAGGATTGGGTGATGGAGAATTTCATGTTCCTTTTCTGCAGAAGAGATGTACAGGTTAACGAATGAGAACAGCCTGAGTTCCCCTGGGACTATGTGGTTTTATAATGCTTTATGATGTTTAGTGAAAGCAGGAAGGAGTAGGAAGAATCTAGAGAAATTGATGTACACTTTGGAGAAAGAGGTGTGGCAGCTAGTAGAGGCAAGTCGCAATGCTTGTGTGGATGAGAGGAAGATGTGTGGAACAGTGAAGCTGCAAGGGGCAGAAGTCCAGAAGGTGAATGAGTTACTAGGGGTAAAGAAATTTCCCACAGTCATTGAAGGTAGCACTGACAAAACCAGCGTAACGTGTAGTGCAGGATGTGAAATTTCAAGCTAGCGCTACAAGTCTGCAGACTAAATCGGCAGTCTAGGAGGAGAGACTTTAAGTGGTAGATGGAAGCTGAATCATTTAGGAAAAAAACTGTTTCCATGGCAGCAGCTTTCTTCAACAGGTCTCTGTTTCTGTCGGCTGTATTATTTCACATCGGTGCACTTTGTGCCGTTTCCAAGCTCAGGGCCTCCTTTGGGCCCCAAGTAAAATTTGGTTTTGGGGCCCTCTGTTTCTGCTAATAATGTTGACTTGCTGCAGTCAACAGTCAGATCATTACGTCATTCACACACCTGCTATAAACCTATTGCATTTCTGACAGAGTTGTTTATATATATAAATTTATCGGTGTCGATTTTCTTAATTTTGGGTGATTCATGATCGGCCGATAAGGTTTACAATATCAGACTCTGTTCTCTTCTGTTATGCAGTGAGAGGTTTGACTGATAGACCAGCACAGGTCATGTCTGCATGTTTGCCGTTAACAGTAGTCAACTCACTGTTAAAAACTCAGTGACTTTCCTTTCTTGCTACATTTAGCAAAATTTCAGACAAAAAAATTGGTATCCAAAATCAAAATTGGCAGGTCAGGCTTTTTAAAGATCAGTAATCACAATCGGCCAGAAAACTGCAACCCTAATTAAAATGGAATACATACAAACATATTCAGGACATTCTTTGATTAAACTAAATTCTCTTAGGTGTAATTACAATAACTAAAAGTATAGTTTATACCAGGAGTGTTTCTCACCTGAGAATGTGGACCAGTACCGGGCTGATTCTGAGCCTTTAAATGATTTTATTTGGAGAAGTTTCATATAACTTATAAGTTGATGTAAAAATAATGTTTGTTTTAGATACATATGTGCTCAGCAGCAAACAACATATCGCCAACTAAAGCTTAGAGTATCTCATTGACATATTAATGCAGTAGCCATGTGGCCTGATGTAAAAGCATTTTGCTAGACAATATCAAACATTGAATTTAACTATTGTTATTAACCGTTAATCGAACATGCCGTTTTGCAGCCAGAAAAAGTTAAGACTCAGTTTCACACAAATACAAACATTGTAACATAAATGTTTGGATCACATGAACACAATCAATGCTGTGCTCATCATTGTGACATGAAGAGTGGCAGGTTCTTGGATTTGAGATATGGAGTGATTCTTCTAAAAACAACAAAAGTGAGAAAAATCAGAAAGAAACAGAGACTCCTTTGAGAGTTTTAAATTAATAACGATATTTATTATGGTGCAGCAGACCTGCTGTTCTTAACCTTTAAGTAAGGTTTAATTTGTATTAATGCTTGAATATTAATGTTTATTAAATGCCCCCTTTAAACTATTGAACAGGGGTGAATCCAGAAAATTTTGAAAGAGGGCTAAAAGGGGGCCAGTGATGATCTTGGGATGTTACACCAAAAATAATGGTTAAACTACAGTGTAAAATATGAAAATGGTAGAGGTCACCACAATATCCTCAAATAGGTACAAATTTGGGCCATGCATGTAAATTGTCCTATATGTTTCAAAAATGTTCTGCATGAGACACTTCCACATCGACCAGTTTAGCAGACAGAACTCAAAAGTTTTGTGTATGTCTGAATTAATATTTTATTACACTTAAACAAGTCTAATCATTGTCTTGTTCTCTCTGCCACATGTGAAAGAGTTGCTTTGAGTAGCTGTAACAGAGTACAAACCAAATCTAAAGACATTTGTAAAAAACATGAACACTGTCAGGTGTCACAATGAATCATTAGGGACTAAGAAAAAAGCTGTGTCAGCTAGTAAGGTGGTATAAAGCTAATCTTGAAATTGTTGTGTGGCACTTTACGGTGATTATGAACTTTATTATCTCTTAATGCTGAACTGGTTCACCATCCCTGTGCTATACAAATAAACTTGACTGGACTTGGTGAAGAATCTGAAGGATCGGGTGAGAGGGAGGCAGATGACCCGCTGTGGCGACCCCTGAAATAAGCCATGCTTCTATTTTACATGTAGTAAAGGTAAAGGCAGAGGTAATTTTATTTAGCACATTTTCAGCAACAAGGCAGTACAAATTGTGAAGAGAATGTGGCAAATGAGCCAGTAGGTGGAGCTACTCTCACTACTCTTGAGGTTATATATAGCTTGTTCACAGTTATTCGAAAACATTCTCGGAAACAGCTCAGTTATTGTTCATACCGAGTAAAAACGCTGTTTTGTCCAAATGAGAATCAGAAATAAAATTACTTTTTGGTAACTAAAGTCTGTGTCTATCACTTCGTTCCTGTTAACAGGCGTTGATCAACTGACCTGTAGAGTGAGATCATGTGACATAGCATAGAGGCGTCGCTGAAAACATTCACCCGTTCACCACATAGACACATCGCCGGGGACCCGTTTTACAATAAACAGAAAAGGCATCAACAGTTACTGTTTGAGCCGCTCGGGTTGTAAACGTTGCTTTCCTCAGATCGCAATGAAACGAGGGGAGCATGGGGGCTAAAGAGTCGAGGATAGGATTCCTGTCGTATGACGAGGCTGTCAAGAGAGGTAAGCCGAAAAGGCAGGACCCAATTCCACCTTAGCAGAGCTAGCTTAGCTGCCTGCGCTCAGGCTAACAGCTTTAATAGAGAGACACCAGGCCACCCGGTAAAATTAATCGCTTTAAGATGACTGCTTTGATTTACTGTTTTGGAGTGGGACAAAGGTAAATTCGTATCTTTTATTCTAAATGCTTGGTTATGGTATACTATTCGGCTTGAATCAACTATATATATCTTATTAGATTTTTCTCATATGATGTGTTTATCAGTAGCTAAAGCTGTGTTTTCCGCAGTATTTTTGCCCACAAAATACTGTACGTTATGCTACAGTTGAAAGGACTTAAAACAGACCACTTACGAATACATTTCACTTAAATTGTATTTGCTGGACCTTTCTTCATCCTGAATAGATGTATTGTTGTTTCCGATATCGCAGTGGGGTTGGGGTGTCTTTTGCAGCGTGTGTGTTTACATATAAACAAGGTCAAGTTAAATTGGTTGGTTGTTCTACAGTGTTTGGCGTGGCGTTGTTTCCATTAGAAGAAAAGCCTTGTTTGTACAGTAGAAGCTGAACTAAGGTAGAGGGTTGGGTTGACAGCCAGTATGAGTTTCAACAGAGGGACATGTAGCTCTGAAGGGACAAGGTTGGCTCATTAACTTCACCGCTAGATCTAGTCTCTGCCGGGGAACGT
Organism: Xiphophorus maculatus; assembly: GCF_002775205.1. Lineage (NCBI taxonomy): Eukaryota > Metazoa > Chordata > Actinopteri > Cyprinodontiformes > Poeciliidae > Xiphophorus > Xiphophorus maculatus. The sequence continues at coordinate 31,764,908 of NC_036460.1, forward strand.
TAACCTCTTTACTACCGCTAGCCTCTATGTTTAATGTGAAAGCAGTTAGCTGACATGCTAACGTTTCAAGAGTGGGGGACACTTTCTGACTGTTTTGGCCTCCGTATGTACCATTTGAAGCCTACTGTGGACACATGTGCTAGCCGTGTTAGATATTATACGTTTGATATCGTTTCAGTTTGGGGTTAGGATATGTTGGCGTATTAAACAAGCAAATATTACATTTAGATATTTCTTATATAAAACGGACATAAAAACACTGGAAGTCCATCAGACTGGCTAAATATGTTGTTTGCTAGAGGTTGAATGCGTGGCACCTGAGGTTATTTCTCAAAGTATTCCATTTTACTCTTTCTGCAGCATTGAAATTGCATTGCACATTGGGCTATATATTGTGTATATGAAATATATATTTCCATATTTAATTAGTTCTTTTTGGTGGCACTAGTTGCAGACATAGGTGCACAGAGAAGGGAGAGGGAGAGACATATTACAGAGGTTCTAAAGATGGGGATTGAACCTCAGACGGTCGCAGTAAGGACTAATGCCCTCAATATATGGGGTGCCCACTCTTCCTCTGCACCACATTTGTTTTTCAGTTTAACTTGGACAATACTAGATGACAGATTAGAGAACTTCTTGAGGCAGTTCTTTGTATTGGATTTTGTTTAAGGGAATCAGATTAAAATACAATTATTTTACCTTTACATCACACTTTTCAGGTTCTTTTTCATGAACAGTTTTGAAAACCATAGATCACTTTTTGTTTTTAAATATTATGCAATTTGTCTTGGTCTACGTCAGTATAAAACATGCCAAAATGTCTTGTTTAATGTTAGAACGCTGCTACAGTATGGAGTCTATGCAGGAGTAGCATTGCTGCATTTATGTGTCCAGAACTGTGCCCTATATTTGAGTTTCTACCCTGTACACCCTGAGAGAAAGTATGGGGGAGTTCTGGGATTGATTTTATAGTTTACACCTTCTGTGAGCTGAATTGAGCTGAATTTACCTCCATCTTTCCAATATCCTTGTGTTCTTGTTTAGGGATGCCTTCATCTCAAAGTCATTCCTGCTCTGCATATCACCTACAACTGCACACAGGAAGACTCATGTTGTTCATCAAACACTCACAGGCTGTAGAAGTGTCCAGTCACCCAGCCCAGCCTTATCTGACCAGTCACATGGCAGCATTTCTAATTCGCACAGCAGGCTTGGCTGCAGCAATGGCTGGTTCAGTTATCTCAAAGGTGCACTCTGTAGGCATAGCAGTGGTTGGTTATCAAGAATCCTTTTGAAAATGTTGACTTTCCAAGATTACCTAGACCTAATTGATTCAAGTTGGTTACTTCAGAGACGATTGCTCATTTTGTTGATGGGTTTTCCCGAGAGACCTTTAGGGAAAAAGGTTTTCAGAAGGAGTCAGAATAATGGTCCTTCTTTCTTTGAGTGTTATGGTCTCTTCTTTGTTCATGTAACAGCTAAATCTATGTGTAAATTAGTTTTAAATCACCAATCAGAGTATGGTATTAAATGCCTCCTACTGGAGTGACAGTGTAATTTGTCACTACAGTAGTTCAACACAATGCATGCGCAATGTGTCAGCGGTGAAAGTCCACTTCCTTTTCCCAGAGTATTAGGTAACAGGGTGATAAAACATTCACTCAGAAAGGGAAGAAACTTTCCTATTTGATTAGTAATATGCTAGTCTAACATACGTGACAAAGTTCATTTGAAAAAGAAGTTTAAAGGTCAAGGCTGCACATGTAACTAAGAGAGTACTCAAAGTTCACTGATCTGAGTTGATCACAATGACAGATCTATTGGAATAAGATAGTTGGATTTGTCTGTTGTTAGGGGCAAAGTTGATCCTGCTATTGGCACAAGCTACTGGCTCCAGATTTACTCATAAATACTTATACATATTACCTATCACTATTTTAGATTTGCATTGGTCATGGTAGCAACATTTTAAAGCAGCTCTATTACGTTCGTTCTGATTTGTTCTTTTTCTATGCTTTGGTTCACAATTTTTTTGTTCCAATCGTTGCATGTTGAACAATTTTTCCTCTGATGTTTCCATCACCATCACTGTCACCTGACCAAGCAAATATCACATGACCAATCTCACCCTTCCAAGGGTTTCCCACAATGTACTATAAGTCTGGTGGGCCATCAAGCTTAACCCCACCAGGCTAAGCCTTGTTTATGCTTCCAACTGTTAAATTATGAACAATGGCAACATAATATAGTCAGTATGTAGGGAGACTGAGGTCAGGTTTCTTTTTTTATTCACCAGAATACCGTAACCATTGTCTGCCATTACCAGGATACGCACTATCAACTTCAACAAATAAAGTCACTAGTTTATACTTTTTTAAAAAATATAAAAAAGTTTATATTTTTATTTTAATGTATTTTTCTTATGTTTACCTTTTTTGAAGATTTTACGGTTGGTGTTTAGGTATTGTTAATAATATCTTACAATAACACATAATTACCTAGTTATATTTTAAAATTTTCTGTCAACTTTAAACTAAAAAACACAGTGTGCAGCGGAATTCAATTGAAATTCAAAAATACTTTATTGATCCCAAAGCAAAATTAAATATGTTAACATTAGAATGAGTTCCCTAGTGTCCCTACAACCAGGATTAGCAAGTATTCTGGGGCAAACCCTGAAGCCCTTCCAGTATGGCAGCATGTGTCCTACAGTGAAATTTATGATTGTGTTGGATAACAAATATGGCCACATTTAAAATAGCTCTTTAGAGAAAGAGCAAAAAAAACAAAACAAACAACATACAGAGCTTTACTGAAATGTTTCTTGCAGATGTGTTTAATGTAAAGAAAATGAGAGTTTAGTTTGTGGAACATCAAACTGACCACAGCTTGTCCATATTCAGGCTGCAGTCAAGGAACGCAGCAGGGAGAAGAATGGTTTGAAGGCATATTGGTCCTTTAAGAGAAATGGATAGCTCAATGTTCTGATGGGTTATAGACAAATTCTGTTTAGAGCACCATCTCATAATCAGCATACAGTAAACATCGTATGCTGCCTGTACTGGAGCTAGTTACTAATCTCATTAACAAGACACAAAGCGTTGCATGAGGGTCACTGTTGTACTCCATGTACATATCTGTCAGACTGCCCATCATAACATAATGACCACATGGCTAATTAGCACAGCATTAGGCAATGATTATTGAAACTTATTTCTAAAGAACTGTAGCTATGACGACATGCCCGTTGTTATTTATGCACACTATTGCTTTTAACTAGCATGAATAAAGCGAGAACGACTCAGCAGTATGTGAATGTGAGCGAGACGGCTTCATCAAAGGAAACAGCAGATCCATCCCATCATTTCAGAATGTTAGTTCTACTAGTCAGTAATTTGTTGATTGGGTAATTATGATTTAAGATATTTGACTTAAATATTGTTTCTGCAGCTTGTAAAATAGTTTCTGGAAAGCATAACTGCCTATATAAATTTGTTTATTTTTATTAAAATAACAAAGGATATCTCTGGTATATAGAGGTGCCAAAAGAATTCAGTTGGATAGTTTTTTAAAAATTTATTTTAACAATCATTGTTATAATTTAAAGATTTTTTTAATGTCAAGTCTTCTGAGTAAGTCAGTCTGCTCTGTTTTCACTCTAGTTTATGAATAAATGGTCATAATCTGATATTGTTTAAGGTGTCATGATTAAAGAAATGAAAGAGTGAAGAGGAGCTGACAGGAAGTCGGCATTTACTGACTTGTAGCAGTACCAGGAAGTTACATATCTCCATGTCAAGTAACAACCAGTTAATGGTTAAAGGAACCTGCTCTGAAGCGCCTCATGGAGAAGAAAACCTTCCTTCCTTACAGCAGCAGCTGCTGACTGTAAACATGATATTAGTTGATCTTAAGAAGACAGAATTGTATGCCACTGTTAGATGTGTTTACTCATCTTGTTAGCTTATTGCTATGATCCTGTTTAGGTCATAGGGTTCTGATCTGTTGCAACATAAAGAACATATCCTTGTTCATTTTAACTCTACATGTTTTGGAGTATGCACATGTGAATCTCAGTCATTCTGCTTAAAAACGTCCACCGGTCTGATCAAGGAGAACGGAGCTAATGTGTGTTTGAATCTAGATTGCAGTTTTTCCAGTAACACTTTGACGTAACATTCGATCCTTGGTGGTTGATCACCATACAGTGAGGTACATAATCATGGGTGACGTAGCCTTACTGTTACAATCTGTGAGATATGTCAGTGGGCTTTTATTAGCCTACTTGATAAACCACTGCTTTGCATTTTTACTTTCTGCTCTTTCGGTCGCGGATGTTAATTTGCCTACTGTTGCTGCACATACTTTCAGTAGAGTTTTTGCCAGGGAACTTGGGCAGGCATCTGTGTGGATTGTTTTGATTTGCAAGGCAAATTATTATATCAGGTGGTATATTTTCAAACTGGCTGCTGGAGTCAGAATATTCCAGGTAATGGAACACTGACATGTGATTCTGATGGAATCACATGATTTTCACTGTATAATACTATCTAGAAGGGTGCATGGTTGAAATGACACCATAAATTATATTAAAAAAAATCTTGAGTTATTTTAAGGTGAAATATTTTCATTTTATAGTTATAGTATAAAATGACAGTTATCAGATCAAATGTATCAGATAAATAAACATATTTCTTTTATGTAAGGTGTGTATCACTATATTTCATGCATTTACTCTTAAATTTAGAATGGAACGGTTCAACATATGGCATAAATATTTCTCAGAATGGTGTGACCAAAATTATACGAACAAAAATAAGTATAGTAGAATTCTGAAAAAAAAACTTGAGCCAGTAAGGCCAGGTTGATTTTACTCCAAATATCCAGTCAGCTTGCAGCACATGCAGTTCTGTTTGAGCAGATAGAATATTCCGTTTACCTTGATAAGGCTGTTAACTAGCTTCCCGATCTGTTTGCTCAATCATTTTAGCCAAAGGCTACAGTAAGTCACCACCACATAGATTAAACTGGGCGTGTGATGTCATTACAAGATCATTGCTTTCTATTTATAATCTCTGAAACGTGATACTGAGGCTCCTAAATGTACAGCGAGGCCAACTAAAGGTAAACTGAGGGCTTTTATCGCCCTGAGCTCTCTGTGCAGCCAGGATTTGTAAACTTTGTCATTTTGTCGGTCCATTTGGGAACTTTTAAACTTTCCTCCAGTTTTAAAGCGCTGCCTGGTTGGTGTTCCTGTTGAATAAAATCAAATTCTTGACGATACCTTTATTATCATTACTTTGGGATTATCAGTCGACTTCACGTTGCGTCAGCAGCCACTCTACTGCACATTGTCACCTTAAGAACGCTGGCAAGAAGACATTATTCTAACTATTTAAGCTATTTACATTTAGGCTAATAAAATAATTTACAATTCTCCACCAGCGCAGGTCGCCTCTCTTCACCCGGCGCCAGTCCCGCACAAAGCTTTGCAGTTTCTGCAGTAATTAGAGGTTTGATTTTAATCCGCTGCATTTTAAATTTCTGAAGGCTTAGTTTATCATCAGCCTTGATGATGCAACTACATCTTCATTTTCCCTCTAATTGAAACCAAAAAAGGAAGAAATTATTTTGTTTGTCCTTTGCATGCTAAATATGATTTTTTTTTCATATATATACAATTTTTTATATTTCAGGAAAACCCTATTCTGTTGCTCTTATTACTCACCATTGCTCACATTTCTTATTTAGAGCGATTCACCATATCTCATTGAGAGCTGATGATCTTACTGTGAACAAATTGCTTTAATATTGCTAACTAATGTCCAAAACTTTTGGACTATTTTCTCTCATCATTTATTGGCTCACCTGCATTTAATGCTTATGGGTCGTGAAGACGCAACTCATTCACTGTCAATTTAGTAGAATTAATTTGTAGTATGCTGACAACATTCTAGCTAATGCTAAAGCAGCGAGATCGTTCCGGATAGCCATGGTAACCAGTGACTACTTTCTGTAGTCAAGTTGTGTGTGCATCTGCTGTATTTACAGACAAACAATTCCTCTATAGATAACATCTGTATAGTTACTTGGGCTTCTTACATGTAAACGGTCTGAGAGAAATGTTACAAGTAACTCAACAAGACTACAGCTTCAACAGTTTTACTTCTCTCTTGATAGACAATAAACCCTAGGTTAGTTACAACAAAACTTCAGTGCAAAACAAAAGTCTCTTTACCAATTAAAATAACATGAATTTATATAAATTCATGACATAAAGAGAGAAAAATAGTATCAAAATATCATCCCACAAAGACTTCCTGTGAGTGTTAAAGCTGAACTGCTTTTCTGTCTGCACACAGAGATACACAGCAGTCACCAAACATTTACCTTGAAGGGAAAAGTTTGTCTTTTTTCTACATTAAATACCAAAAGTTTTAGTCCTGAAAGCACAGCACACACCTTTCTATCTCTTCCCTAGAGGGCTATTTAACGAGGTGTGGACAAGCTATGCTCACTTCAAGTTCATCATGTAATAAAACAACAAATATCATCCCAGCACTGGCTAAGAGAGGAGACTTACATGGTGGTGTTTTTATTTGTTTTTAATGCACAAGTGTGTGAATATGATGTTTTCTGTTTCTTATTCAACCTTTTGCAGTTTGGATCAAAGATGTTCTGTAAACCTGGAATCTACAGTAGCATCAGTTATTGCTGGCTTAATGTAACCTAAGGAGCCACATTTGAGTTATTCAAATACTACATGATATCATGTATAATTGAGGTTTGGGAGTATGATAACATAGCTGATTTAGTCAATGTAAACATATTTGTTGTGCAGTTGGTATCTTGATTTAGTGTAACAGGTAGTAGATTAAGACCTGCAGTATCAGTAATACAACCTAAATAAGTAGAGGGAAATGTTTGTAGTTTGTTCTATGGTGACATTTTGACATGTCTGTCCAAGAAATTGCAGTGATGAAGATAGTCAAACATGAGCCAGGAACTAGGGTGTCCCTGTAAACACGTTGCTCAGTGACGTTATGCACACAAGATCCCACCCCCAGCTTCCTGCTGGTGACGATGACTACCGTTAGATTTAGCTGTCAAGTTGTCAACATAATTCGCTAAATCTTACATGTATTTGTAACATAAAAGAAAAAGGTGACACAATGCTTTGCTACTAACACTACGACAATTAGATAACAAGGTCAGGAAATGTTTTAATTAAGAAAAAAAAACAGCAAGGAGAGGGAAGTAGGTCAGTTATGTGTACTTGACTGACAACATTTACATGTAGGTGTGATGTGGAATTGGATGGGTTTTTAGGGTAGTTACAGAAAAGGGCAACCTACACAATGTCACTGACAGATTGTTAATAGAACAGGTGTTTATATGAGCAAATCAGCCACAGTGATCATTTATTAATAATTGTAGAATAAACATCAAACCTAAAAACATGATTCTGCAACGGACTGAATGTTCTGTTCTTTGTGTGCAAAATGTTTGCATGTTTTTTTGAGTTGAATCCTGATACATTAGTGATGTTGTTGTCATTCAGTTGCTATGGCAACGAAGCTACGTGTAGCGTAGAGTCAGAAAAAGAAGGAATACCAGTGATTTTGAGTTTTTCTGCGTTATTTTTAAAAAATTTATAATACATACATTTCCACATTTCATTTTGTTAACAGAATTGTTCCACTATGGCAGCACAGCTATGGATGGCAAGTAAAAGACTCATCTTTTTGCCCTCCAGACTTGTGTGCATACAAAAAATTTCCACATGTAATCAATAACATGCAACATGTCTATAGAAGTTTCTTCCAGGCCAAGTTCAGTTTAAGTACTCACTGATACCGAGTACCGAGTTAACAAGTTAGTACTTATACCTCATACAATAAAAATAAATTAATTTTATTTAGAACAGGATGGCTCTTTTTCTTTTTAAGCTTACAGACCCTCCAACTGTTTTAATAAATCATAAATAGATCATGACATACAGATTGTTTAGTCATCAAGTTACTCATTAAAAGACACATATTTTGTTAGAGCTCAGCAGCTACATGTAGCATGAGCCCCTACTAGTATTGGTATCGGACTCCACTACCTAGAACCATTGTTCTGTTACCAGCTGGAGACGCTCAAGCTCCAATCAAACTACTTAAACTAACAGTTTACAGTATCCTGTGCCAAGATAACAGTTTAATTAGACTAATTCAACTGTTGGTTTAACAAGTCCAGTTGTTAGTACAGTCATAACCAGACTTGGTGTCTAGTTGTGGTTGTTCTAAATGAGGGGTTTTGGGAGGCCAGCTAATGCACAGCAGGAAGCAGAGCCGATCTTAAATATAGGCCATTAGGAGAACATTCTGAAGATCTATAGAATGGAGTGAAAATTAGTGGATTTAATGAAAAGTAAAATGTCTCCTGACGCCCCAGATGAAATGAGCTTTCCAGGAACGGCCCAGCATGTATGTTTCCGTCTGTTGACAGTTCCGTGGGACTTAAAGGTCACACAGCTCAGCTTTTTGCAACGTGTTCTTGATACTTTGATGCCCCTGCAAGTGTCTGCAGCCTCACTGGAAGCAGCCATGCTTGTTTAATAGAAAAACAAAGATGGAGTCCCAGCAGGAGCCTGCGTCCGCTGCTGCTGTGTTGCTGTGATGATTTAGTCAGTGGGTCTGACACACACAACCTGCTGTGAAAGTGTGAATACTTTGAGGAAGGTAAATGGAAACAGGGCACTTGTAGTGATGTTAACTTTGATAGTTGTGTGTCTCTGAGTCAGAACTTCTACTGTGGAGAAATGCAAACTGGAAACTGGACCCATAATTTGCCCTATGTCTAAGGAGCTTCATTTCAACATTGTGTCAGTCAAAGTATTGATGTATCCATGCATTGTGATTAATTTTTCCAATTCATTATCAATTTAGAAAAGTTTGTTAATCGGTTAAATCACCTGTCCTGCCGTGGTGAGCAACACCTCTAGCACTGTCACTATATGAACTCAGTGTCTCATATAAGACAGCTGGATGTGAAGTCTTCTTTGTTTTGAGTTTATTTGTGGTTGGCAAGCGACTATTGTTGTAGCTGTGCCAGGATACCTGAGCTCTATTCAAAAGACTGTGATGATAACCACAGGAACTGAGTGCGTTTTGCATCTGACTGTAAACAAAAGAGAATGATACCCATTAACCTCGACATCACAGATGGACCTGAGTATGTATTAGTGAAGGTTAGCAACAAGAGGTCAGGTCAGAGGTCAGGTAGGCAGTGGTAGACCTGGATTGTGAATACTTTCCAGATGTACTGTAAACTAACCATTAAACTAACCATTACGATAATCTAACCTTGTGAAAACTGTTGTTGATATTTGTGAGACTGCTGGATTTAACCCATAAAACTGCACATTTTCACTGCTGCTCTGATCACTTCGGCATATGCGTCTACAGAGTGATGAAAATTAGCTAATCTTAGCACCACAATGCCTTGCTTCCTGGCGTGGTCTGTGGTTTTTAGTAGAAGTAAGCCTGGTGGAGGTATGATCTTTCACCTTCTGTTTATATAAGAACAACTTCTCTTTTATCTGCGTTATGCTTGAGGAAACTCTGGTCCTTCAGTTTACTCATGTTGTGGACATACATCCTCAGTGACTGCAGATAACTATGGTTATTTGGTGACAGAAATATAAACTTCTGTGTCATTAACATAAATATCATGGGAGGTGTAGTGACTCTTCCAACCAGTTGTTACATGTAGTAATAGATATTAAATTTTAAAAAATGGCCCAAGGATGACCCCTTGAGAAATCCCACATCAGATTTTTATTGCTCAGAATTATTGTTGGTGAAAGAAAATATTGGCCAGAATTCAAATCAGTACACATCAGTACACAAGAAAAGAGACATGTTTCATTCAGACATTTTCCAGTAACCATCACTATCAGTATGCTTCAAACTATGACTATAAAAGGTCGCAGAACAAACCCAGATTATTATTCCTCTATCACCATATTCGACAGTCAATAGCAGTTTGTTCTGAAATGCTGCTTAGGTTTAACTACGGTACTTTAGTTAAACATCCAGAAAACATTGTTGCAGAAGTGTTGTGTCTCATTTGAATGCAGCTGTACTTCGGTTGTCACGACACTAAAAGTTCAAACTTGTTAAATAATGAGTAGCTTTACAATATTATTATCTTATATTGAAAGTTGTGGTGCACATCCAGCCTGTCAATGTGCTGCTGACTGAAATCATGTTTACATGGCTTGAGTTAGCATAGTATTATTCAGCATAAATTAGTGATTGTTCATGCTCAAAAAAAAAGTTTGTTGTAAAAAAAAATCTAGAAGTATTTCTTGTAAATTATTCTAATTGCTTTAAAGTATTCACCAAACATCAAATACTAAAGTACCATACATATGAAGTTATTTTAAGGTAAATCTGTTTGTAATTTTAATAAAAGCACTGGCAAGTCTGTTTCAGGATACTCTGGAAAACTTTGAGCTGCTGGCTTACATAAGACACAAAGGTGTTTTCCTCTTCTGTTGTGCTGAGAAGTGCAGATCTGGTTTGATTATGAGGTGCCTGCTGGGTTACTAAAGCCCGTGATTCAGCACTTTGTTCCTAATCAGTTCTACCCAGAAGCTGAGTGGCTTCTGCTGCCCACTCAGGGCTAATGGAGGACCAGTAGCAGCTCAGCAGCATCCTGCACCAAGAACAGCTGCTTATTGGGTCACTTTTACTGTTTTCAAGAATCTGTGTGTGTGTGTGTGGGGGGGGGGTTCCATTAATGAGATCTGATTCTTTAGAGGATGTTTTAATGAAGCACATGGGGCCAATCAGAAAGCAAAGCTGTTTGAGGTAATAAAACGTGTCTGAATGTAAAATTGAGCTGAATGCAGTTGATGCATTTAAAGAAAAATGACAATCTGGGACAATCTACCTGAGTATTGTTGTGTAATATCTCCATTACTTTAGTACTACATCATATTCAAATATAGATGGCAAATTCCTGCAGGATAATGCATCATGTCACAAAGCTCAAATAGCCCTAAGTTGCTTTGTTGGACATATCAGAGTCCACTGTACTGCAACGGCTTCCACCAGATCCCAGTCCTATAGAACCCTGCTGGGATGTTGGAATGTAAGACTTTAATTGTGGATGTGCAGCCGACCAATAAACAGTGACTGCATGATTCTGTCATATTCGTGTGGACTGAACTCTGAGGAGCCTTCCTAACACCTTGTTAAATTTGTGGATTTGTATGAATGTAGTGTCTGTTCATCTGCTGTCTTTGGTGGCTATGCTAACTGGCCTTAGCATTCATGAAGGGCTCTTGTTGTGAACCAGCTGTAATGGAGCAGAGAGCAAGAGGAAAGTGTGAGCAGAAAGTGTGAGGAGCGAGTACACAAGGTGATTGACAGCAATAAGACCCTCTTCCTGGCTCTGATTGATTGTTTCTGACCAAGTGGTGTATTTCACTTGACACCAGGATCCTAGGGAGAAGGCAGAAGAGCTTAATTTTTTTTTTCAGTTTGTCTTATATTAAACTGTCACAACATGATGACTGTTTTAGCAAATATGTAAAATCATATGTTTTTTGCAAAAGTTACATAGTCCCTTTCACAGATGATGAACATCTGATGAACATATTTAGTAGTTCCAATTGGTGTGTGTGTCTGTCTATGTAGTTGATAAAATGCATTCTTGACACTTTCTGGGGAGTCAGGAATTAAAACCAGATTTTAGTTTTTATGGAGGGTAACATTAATTGGCTTACTGTGCTGCAGTTGCTAAATAGCACCTAACCCAGGGCTGTGCAGCTGTTCCAACCCAAAGAGCTGTTTTCACCAGCAATCCAACTAAATAAAACCCATTTAGAGCTGCAAATGCAACGTGACACTTTTTTCAAAACTATAAATATTTACTCTAAGTTTAAAAACAAAGGAAAAAAAAACCTAATTTCTAAATATGCAACTTTTTTGTTTTTAAAGGATGGACTGATGTTCTTCTGAGAGAGAGACAGAGATCTTAATCACTTTAGCTGATGAAATTTCTCCCTACAACATACTTGATCAAGGCGGCATTATGACAAAGAACAAAGTCATTATTATGCTACATTACTGGACTAAACAAGACTGCAACACCACAAAGAGTTGGATCCCCCTGAGTCTAATTGTCTTCCCTTGTCTTCTCTTTGTGAATGCAGTTACTGATGTGGAACTGAAGCGGCTGAAGGATGCCTTCAAGAGAACCAGCGGTCTGTCGTGTTACATGACCCAGCAGTGCTTCTACAGAGAAGTGTTGGGAGATGGAGTTCCCCCGAAAGTTGCAGAGGTAAGCCACAGTAATGTCACAATTTATGTTATGTAGCTGAAATGAAAAGTTAGTAGAAGTGAGGAGAGCAGCCCAAATAAGTGATGCTTTTTTTTGGAGTGGTGAACACAAACTCTTTCAGGGTTTCCCCCAGAAGGCTTACCAAGCCGAGTGGTAGGGACAATTATCCAGCAGCCCCTTGTGTTTTTGTTTTAAAATATGTTAAAGGTTGACTGGAATTTAAAATATGACTACGTAAAATTATATTATTGAAAGATATTGTTGACAGTACTTGAACACACAAATATAGAGACTTACAAAAAGGAAATGTGCAGGGGTGCAGGCTGAGTGATTTGTCCAGCTCTGTGCCCAATGCATCAACTATAAACCTGCCTTTGCTTTCACTGTTGCTAGTGTATAAAAAAAACCCTGTTTAAAATAAACAAGTGACATAGTGTATAGCCTGGTAGAGGGGAAACCCTTTCTATTTAGAAGTTCATAGTAATTTCCCCGTCTGTGCTTACTTATTCAAATCTGACGATATTTTTTATCTTTAGGGTAGCTAAAAAATTAAACTCAAGTAATATTTTCTTGCCGCTTTGAACCATTAATTGCAACACACTGAACCATTTTGCACTCATATTCACCCAGTAATATGCTGAATATTGGTAATCCCTGGCAGCATAATGTTCGTCACAGATCGAGGGGGAGTGTCATGGAAAATGCCTAAAACAGCTCAGTGTTTTTTTTTTTTTCTTCAATTTTCTAAGTTTACAATTTTGTATATTTTATTTAACAAGCATATTTTATACTTTTTCTCTCCTCTTTTGTTAGCTTAAAAACACTGTTCAGTTCTCCTTTAAGGTTCTACATGAAGGTTCTTGAAGTGGTCCAAGTCAGAGTCCTGATTTAAATCTTTCTGAGATTCTGTAGAGAACCCTCAGATTAGGGTGATGGCATGAAGTCCTTTCAACCCAAAGGCTTTGAGCTCATAGCAAAAGTTAGTCAGAATGGTCTACGGTACCAATGGAAACATGCTGAAACCTGATAAGATATCACACTTAGCATGTCTTCTCTTAAGTCATTGTATAAATTTTCTCATTCCTAAAACAACAGAACTTTTTATAGATATTTTCAGGGAGCAAATGAGAGAGCAGCGTCTTTCTGCTGAACTGAACATCTGCTATAGATGTAAACTGCTGCAGATGTAGATGTAACTTCTGCAGATATAGAGGTGAACATCAGGTTGGGTTCAGGAGTGTGATATGTGTTTGGTGCGGTCTGCTGTGATCCAACCTCCTTCTGTCACACCTGTTTATGATGGTGAACTCTTTCCACAGGGGAACCAATCAGAAACAGGTGTTCCACTCAGAGCTGCATAATGGTGACCCAGTAGTTTTAGATAATAATAGTACAACGCGGTTCCCTTCCGGAGCGTACAGTCAGCTCTCATTCAGTGTCTTCAGTGTGTTTCAGTATGGCTGGTGTTAGTCATCCTCCTCTCACACAGCGCTTCAGTACTTCATCTCTTCCCTCCTCCCCTCCTTCCCACCCTGTGCTGCTGCTGCCTCTGTGTCACCATGGCAGCCATTAGTTCAGTGACATCTCTCCAGAAGCAAGGTTTCAGCTGGTGTCTTCAAACACACCTGCAGATGTTCCATATCTTTACAGTTCAAGGAAAATGGTGTGATCAGTCAGAAAGTTAGTCCCTAATCATTTGAAGATTTATCCAGAGTTCCTTTTTGAAATGTGTGAAGTATCATCAGACCCACAGACTTAACCCCTTTTACACAACTAATAAAAAGCCTTTTGCATAATTGTCTTCTTCATGCAGTGGAGGGCATTGACATTTATTCCCCTTTGATTTTATGGTAGCTGCAGGTGTTTATTTGCTATCTTCCCATATGCAGCGATGAGAAGACAATATATGTGTAAGCATCATCTGTGGGACTGTTGATCTTGAGGCTGCAAGACTGTGATGTCTAGGTCTGTTGTAAATGATTATTTTAGTAATTGAGTAATTCAATCAGAAATTGCCCTGTTCTGTAGCAACTACTTTAGCTAGTAAAAGAAAAATACATAAAAGAGAAAATGTTATGAAGTATGAAAAGTTATTTTATAAAATATATATATATAAAAAAATCTTGTTAGTCAGTGACATAATTTGTGACGTCGCCATTAAAAAGAAACTGCTGATGACTGATGATCTACCTAAAGCAGTAGGTAAAGGGACAGACCTGGAGCCTTGTGTTATTAGCTGTGTGGCTAGGGGTTTCCATAGATACTGTGGGGATTCTGTGGTGAGTTACGAAAAAGAAAGTATTTTTTCATATAGGCGTCACTGACATAACAAGGACAGATCAGACTTTAGACTTTACCTGCAGTCAAGATCAACACTTGAACTTTGTTTTCTATTGATCTGTTCAATTTACACCATAAACCTAAACTTCCTTGAATGTTCTATGTAATAAACTCCTGTTTGCCTCGGCATGTTATAATGTAGCATGGTCTTGCCTTATACTGTGTCATTCAGTGTTTGAATGCACACTGTCATACAGCTGTGATGTCTGCTTGTTGAGTAGACTTAGACTTAGACTTAGACTGACTTTATTCTCATTATGCATGCACAGGGTGTATACAGAACGAAATTTCATTGCATACGGCGCAGGACAGTGTTTTGAGCTTTCAATGTTGTGAGGTTACTCCAGAATAAAAATAAAATACAGTATAAAATATGAATATAAATATAAATCTAAATATAAAGTGCAGGACTGACAGTAAAATGGAAGTTACTTAGCTCTGTACATGTGCAAGGTATAAAGTGGAGACCAGATTTTAAGTGCAGTCCAGTTAAGAGTTCAGCAGTCTGATGGCAAGTGGGAAAAAACTGTTTCGGAACCTGGTGGACCTGCACCGGACGCTGCGGAACCTCTTTCCAGAGGGTCCATGGTGGGGGTGTGAGGGGTCACTGACGATGTTTCGGCCTCGGGACACGCAGCGCTGGGATGAAATGTCCTGAATGGAGGGAAGGGGGGCCCCGATGATCCTCTGCTGTCCGCACCACTCTCCTCACGTTCTTCCAGTCAGAGGCGCTGCAGCCTCCACACCACACAGAGAGGCAGCTGGTCAGAATGCTCTCTATGGTGCTTCTGTAGAACGTCTTGAGGATGGGCGGGGGCAGGTGTGCTCTTCTCATCCTCCACAGGAAATACAAGCGTTTCTGTGCCCTCTTGACCAGAGACGTGGTGTTCACAGTCCAGGTGAGGTCGTTAGTGATGTGCACCCCCAGGAATTTGGTGCTGCTGACCACCTCCACAGCCGAGCTGTTGATGAGCAGTGGAGCGTGGCTGGGCCGGTTCTTCCTGAAGTCGACGATCATCTCCTTCGTCTTGTCAACGTTCAGGATCAGGCTGTTGTCTGTATGAACAGTTAGCATCACTGACATGTCATCCTGCTACATTGATATATAAAAATGAGCTTGTCTGTTGACCCTGCTTTTATTTTGGACTTAAACATGCTCCAGCCTGTACTTTCCATGACGAACAGACGGTTTGTAGGGTTGGTGGGATTCCCCTGTAATCTCATTTTACTATGCATTACAAACTTGAACAAGGTTGTTTCGTCACAGAGGACACAGACTGGTTTCAGTTGTTTCACTGTGAGCTCAGCAGGTTGCTGTGAATTCATATGTCAGTGTACATTATATGTACTCAGAATGATTCATTACGTCTACTGCAATTATTCATCTTCAGGGTTCAGAGGGAAAATGTCAGGTAAATCCCTCCTTGCTGGTTGTGACATAACATGAGTCATCACTACATGTGTTTACCATGTAGTCTGTCTGTTTAGTATATTTATATTCAGTAGAACCATCAGAAGGCAGCAGAGGGGAAAAGTGATGGTGGGTTTAAAATAGAATAGAATAGAATGGAAGTACTTTATTCATCCCAGCAGGGAAATTACTTCGCAGTTACAGCATAGAGACAAGACACAATAACAACTACCACTGAGTAGTAGTGACACACATTGACTTCCTTTTTTTCAAACCAGAAGTTAGACTCCTACAGTGTGTGACCTACTGACGAGAACTTCATTAGCTCACTGACTGCACAGTCACCTCCTCCAAGTCAGTTAACATGCTTTGCAGACGCTGCACTGTTTGGGATCTTTGTGAGGAAACAGTACTCTGTATCATCATGTCCTGTTGTAATAAATAGTTGAAATCTTTATGTAAACTTTTTTTTTAAGCTGGTGACTGGTAGTATTTATTCTCCCTGCTTTCATCTTTAAAACTTGATTTTGTTTCATGGTTTTTGTAATGTAAAGCAATTAGTTTATACATTTTCAACAGATGAATGAATCTGCAGGATGATTCCTGTTCTTGCTCAGTGGTTTTTATGTTGTTTCCTTTAGTGGTTCATGGTGCAATGCCACCACAAGCGAGGAGGGATAACAAGTTTTTCAAAGGGATTGGTTGATTTGTGAAAAAGAACCGCTGAAAATGTAACAAATGTTGCCATTTTGGTTCCCAGCCAAAAAAATTTAACGAACTATAAGTTGTGAAAAAATCTTTAGTATAATGGTCCAGATGCTGATTGCTATGCTTTTTTTGCATATCTGTACCTGGAACAAATCCATAGGAAAAAAGAAGAGGCCAAACCCCACAACCAGAAAAAGGGGAACACTTTAAACAAACTGTTAAACTTGCAAATTTTTAATAAGCAAAGTTTCTCAGACCTTCATCACGCTCATCAGGTTTTGTGCTCATCGGTATGAGGGACTTTCTCCATTGTTTCCTATCTTTCAAATATAAACTACATGTAGTTTCTAAGGACAAGCTACTCATTATTACAATGACAAATAATCAGTTTCAGATCTAGAATTTTGCGGCATGTTGGAGCTTCTACTACGTTGGAGCTGATTTGCCCATTTTTTTTTAGACTTTTGCTTATAAGGTGTTTGGTTGAGGCATTGTATGCTTGGACAGTTATTTATCTGGTGTAGGAGGGCGTTCAACTGAAATGAGTTTTGCTGTTTTACTTTCAGTTAAGATGTGTAACCGTGGCAACAGTGTTTTGTTTTTACAATTAGGAGCAGCTGATTAGCATCTCAAAATCTCAGATAAATCTTGAATTTTGACTCCAAATTCCAGAGGAGATAAAAAGGCTTTTTGGATGTAGAGCAGGACCTGAGAACAGAGAGAGAAGGAAGAAGTTTACATATTTGAGCATAATTCTTCCTTTTTAACTTTGTGAATAAAATATTTTTGTGTTGTCAACAGCATTGTTTTCCATGTATTATTTCTGATTATCTTCAGCCTTTGTGTTCCTGTCTGTTTCAGGTGATCTACAGCTCGTTTGGAGGCTCCTCTAAAGGGCTGCACTTTAACAACCTGATAGTGGGGCTGGTGCTGCTGACCAGAGGGCGTGATGAGGAGAAGGCTAAGTGTAAGTACTTTCAGTTGAGCTAAGGGGAAGTCTGTATTCATGTTCCGTGTTGTTGTCAGAAATGACGTTTCTGACAATGTCTCAGATTTTCTTGGGAAATGGTCAATAAAATTCCTTTCCCATCCAACACTTCTGCTGTTCCACTTGTGAAGGTTGCATTCTCCAAAATGCTTTATTATCAAACCCCAGGCTACAGAAAGTCTTTATTTATGTCAAATATAGTACCAACATCACCAGATATAATGCTCAAAACATTCAGACATTTTGCATTAGCTGGAAGTGCATGTTTCATGAAATGTTTGCAGATAGTGGAGCTGGACAGTGTGCGCAATTATTAAGCAAGTTTTAGTTTTGACCCTATCAGCATAATTTTTATGCAGGACAATGCTCTTATTGAGCATCACAGTACTCCACTATGTGGCTAATGATTGTTCACACAGTGTATCTTTGTATAATCAGTTTTCTGCTCATTAGTTCTGCATATTCTACTCTTGTGGGTCTGTCCACTGTTGCTCAAATAGTTAGCCAGATAATGTTGCATTGAGTTCTTCAGTAGGATATAGAACTGGATGAAAACCTGGCCTTACTGAGCAACCACAGAATATTCAGCTTACCTTAGATATTAAATGTTTCACAATCAGAATTCCTTTTATTGTCATTGTGCAAGAAGGAAAGCACAAAAAAATAAATAAACATAGCAACTTTCAAAGGCACATCAAATAAATAGATAAAATAATAATAAATAAGTATATCTCAATACATATAAAAAATATAATAGAAACAGAAAAACAACTGGGGTATTAATAAAAAAAATTGATGATCAGGTTTTAGATGAATTAGCTGTGCTCAGTACACAGCTTGGATAAAAACAGTTTTTCACTCTGTTTGTTCTTGACTTCATTGCCCTGCGTCCCCTCCCTGAGGGCAGGAGTTTGAAGAGGTGGTGGTCCAGGTGTGAGAGGTTCTTGATGATGCTGCAGGTCCTGTAGATCTCCTCCAGATATGGAAGAGGGCAGCCATTTAGTCTCTGCTTGGGGTTTATGACCCTCAGGAGCTGCTTCCTCTATGCCGCAGCAAGTGAGGAAGCTGGAGAACCACAGCGAGGGTGCCATGGCTCAACACCGACTCCACAGAGCAGCGATAGAACAACACCAACAGCTCAGTTCTCAGGCTGATCTTCCTAAGAATCTTCAGGAAGTACAGTGTCTGTTGTGCCTTCTTCAGGACTGAAATGGAGTTAGTGTTCCAGGTCTTCTCTGATGTACAGTACAGACCAAAAGTTTGGACACACCTTTTAATTCAATGAGTTTCCTTTATTTTCATGACTATTGACATTGTAGATTCACACTGAAGGCATCAAAACTATGAATAACACATGTGGAAATATGCACTAAACAAAAAAGTGTAAAACAACTGAAAATACCCCATACAGTTAGGGCCAGAAATATTTGGACAGTAACACAATTTTCGCGAGTTGGGCTCTGCATGCCACCGCATTGAATTTGAAATGAAACCTCTACAACAGAATTCAAGTGCAGATTGTAACGTTTAATTTAAAGGGTTGAACAAAAATATCTGATGGAAAATGTAGGAATTGTACACATTTCTTTACAAACACTCCACATTTTAGGAGCTCAAAAGTAATTGGACAAATAAACATAACCCAAACAAAATAGTTTTTTTTCAATATTTTGTTGCGAATCCTTTGGAGGCAATCACTGCCTTAAGTCTGGAACCCATGGACATCACCAAACGCTGGGTTTCCTCCTTCTTAATGCTTTGCCAGGCCTTTACAGCCGCAGCCTTCAGGTCTTGCTTGTTTGTGGGTCTTTCCGTCCGAAGTCTGGATTTGAGCAAGTGAAATGCATGCTCAATTGGGTTAAGATCTGGTGATTGACTTGGCCATTGCAGAATGTTCCACTTTTTTGCACTCATGAACTACTGGGTAGCTTTGGCTGTATGCTTGGGGTCATTGTCCATCTGTACTGTGAAGCGCCGTCCGATCAACTTTGCAGCATTTGGCTGAATCTGGGCTGAAAGTATATCCCGGTACACTTCAGAATTCATCCGGCTACTCTTGTCTGCTGTTATGTCATCAATAAACATAAGTGACCCAGTGCCATTGAAAGCCATGCATGCCCATGCCATCACGTTGCCTCCACCATGTTTTACAGAGGATGTGGTGTGCTTTGGATCATGTGCCGTTCCCTTTCTTCTCCAAACTTTTTTCTTCCCATCATTCTGGTACAGGTTGATCTTTGTCTCATCTGTCCATAGAATACTTTTCCAGAACTGGGCTGGCTTCTTGAGGTGTTTTTCGGCAAATTTAACTCTGGCCTGTCTATTTTTGGAATTGATGAATGGTTTGCATCTAGATGTGAACCCTTTGTATTTACTTTCATGGAGTCTTCTCTTTACTGTTGACTTAGAGACAGATACACCTACTTCCCTGAGAGTGTTCTGGACTTCAGTTGATGTTGTGAACGGGTTCTTCTTCACCAAAGAAAGTATGCGGCGATCATCCACCACCGTTGTCTTCCGTGGACGCCCAGGCCTTTTTGAGTTCCCAAGCTCACCAGTGAATTCCTTTTTTCTCAGAATGTACCCGACTGTTGATTTTGCTACTCCAAGCATGTCTGCTATCTCTCTGATGGATTTTTTCTTTTTTTCAGCCTCAGGATGTTCTGCTTCACCTCAATTGAGAGTTCCTTTGACCGCATGTTGTCTGGTCACAGCAACAGCTTCCAAATGCAAAACCACACACCTGGAATCAACCCCAGACCTTTTAACTACTTAATTGATTACAGGTTAACGAGGGAGACGCCTTCTGAGTTAATTGCAGCCCTTAGAGTCCATTGTCCAATTACTTTTGGTCCCTTGAAAAAGAGGAGGCTATGCATTACAGAGCTATGATTCCTAAACCCTTTCTCCGATTTGGATGTGGAAACTCTCATATTGCAGCTGGGAGTGTGCACTTTCAGCCCATATTATATATATAATTGTATTTCTGAACATGTTTTTGTAAACAGCTAGAATAACAAAACTTGTGTCACTGTCCAAATATTTCTGGCCCTAACTGTATATTCTAGTTTCTTCAAAGTAGCAACCTTTTGCTGTGATTACTGCTTTGCACACACTCTGCATTTTCTTGATGAGCTTCAAGAGGTCGTCACCTGAAATGGTTTTCACTTCATAGGTGAGCCCTGTCAGGTTAATAAGTGGGATTTCTTGCCTTATAAATAGTCATGAAAATTAAGAAAACCCATTGAATTAGAAAGCTGTGTCCAAACTTTTGGTCTGTACTGTAGGTGCCCAGAAACCTCAGATTTGGCACCATCTCCACCCTGTCCCCATTTTAATGATGGACTGATTGTCTGATTTACACCTCAACAATCAGTTCCTTTGACTTGGAGGAGTTCAAACAGAGGTTGTTGGTGGTACACCAGACAGACAGTTGTTCCACCTCTACTCTGCATGCGGTCTTGTCTCCTCCATAGATGAATCCCACTACTGTGGTATTATCATCAAACTTTATGGTGGTATTGTTATGTGGCCTACAGTCATGGATTAAGAGGGTATAGAGTAGGGGGCTTAGCACATATCCTTGTGGGGAGTCAGTACTGGCACTCAGTGCTGAGAACAGGTGGGATCCGATTCTCACTCTTTGTCTGCCAGGAAGAACATGATCCAGCAGCAGATGTTGTGGGGCAGACTCGGTCCCCCAGTTTCCTCACCAGTCTGCTCTGAATGATGGTGTTAAAAGCCGAGGTGAAGTCCAGGAAGAGCAGCCTCACTTAGCTCCTTAACTGCTCCATGTGTGTCAATGTGGTGTGCAGAGTGGTAGCGATGGCATTCTCCTTAGACCAGTTGGTTCTACATCCAAACTGTTTTATGTGGCAGACGAGAAGTTTTGTGACTCTGAACCAGTTTCTCCAAACACTTCATGATGATGGGGGTTAGTGACACTGACTGGTAGACAATGAAACTACTAATGTTCTTTGTTGGCAGAGGAATGATGGTGGGATGGAGCACTGGGTGAGGGACTGATTAAAAATGCTGGTAAAAACCCTCACAGTCCCTCAGCTCCCTCCTCCCTGTCACACCATCAGCTCCAGCAACTTTCCAGGGGTTCACTGCCCTCAGCGTTCTACATACCTCCTGCACCTGTACAGTGATGGTCTGGTTGTGGAAGGATGCACTAGGGGCTCTGCTGGTGATTCAGCCTCAAAACGGGTGAAGAAATGATTGATTCACAGCTAAAAGGAAGAGCCTTACTTATTTTAAACAACTGAATGCTGAAATCCTTTCCCAATTCTTTTAACTGCTGTTTAATCATAACAATGGAGCATCTCTCAGGACGTCACAGTGTCATTCTAGCTTTTCTCATCGCCACTGGTTCTTTGAACAAGAGGCCAGTCTTCCTGTGATAAAGATGAATGCTCTGTGACGCTGTGAGTGTGCGTGTGTGTGTGTTTTCAGACCTCTTCAGCCTGTTTGCCAGCGATCTCAGTGGATATGCTGCCAGGGAAGATATTGAGGCAGTTCTGCAGGCCCTTGATGGAGAAGTCCCGTCCTCCCTGAAGAGGTGCTTCACAGAGGTGTGTAAACACAGCACAGACCTCTCCAGGTGTAGTGTGTGAACAGTCAGTTGATGCTTGTTGTCAAGTACCTATGATCACATAAAGTTTGGCTTCACTCAGTTATTATATCGGTTATATGTTTAAGAAATTACTCCAAAAATGAAAAAAGTGGTTTAACTCTTCTTCGTGCTGCTGCTGTTAGCAGCAGGATGTTCATAATAGTTGTTCATGAAGAACTTTTTTTTTTTTTACTTCCTTAATATTTCTAAAGTTGCAACCAGTTGCAGAATGCTGTTCAGTTTAGGTAATGAGATGCTGCAAGATATTGTTTTCACTCAGCATTCTTGTTAAATTTGACACAGTTTGTTTAATGATCTGACGGGCTAGCATTTTTACCTGCAGTCCCATTAAAAAAAAGGAAAAAAAAGGCTTGCTGTTGTAATTGATACAGCAGAGGTTGTCCATGTCTGCTAGGAAATCCTCATTTCTTAAAATTACTGTCAGTTGAATTAACGTCCCACCGGGAGGCGTTAACTCAGCTGACATTGTTTCCTGCAGGGAAATTAAATACACCCCATTACAGCCAGGTGACTTGGCGCTTTGGGAACACGTAGTAATTGCTCCTCGCTGGTGATTTTCTGCAGAGTGACAAGGTCAACTATGAGCGCTTCAGGAACTGGCTGTTGCAGAACAAGGAGGCCTTCACTCTGTCTCGATGGCTTCTCTCTGGAGGAGTGTGTGTCACGCTGACGGATGACAGTGACACACCCACCTTCTACCAGACCCTCGCTGGCGTCACACACTGTGAGTCCATTTAAGTCTTCTTGACCATATAATTCCACAATATGACATTTCAAAAATAAATTGGCGAGAAACCATACCAATTTATTATGAGGTGGTTTTTTTGGCTATATCAAAATTAATTTATATTGCAAAACTGCAATGAAAACTGTTTTTTGCATCACACGAATCACATGATCAACTACCGGATGTTACTAGTGGTACAAACCATGAAGAAGAAGACAGGAAGTGGTTGAAGGATGATGTTGTGGCATGGTTTTTAAATGAATTATTGTGTGAACAAACTTATTCATGTGTGATTTTAATTGTATTTCTTATTTAATGGAAACACCTCAATGGTGAAATTGTGTTTATTCGACATTAGCGGAATATTGACAAAGTTTTGCACACATTTGTAACGAAAACGTGGCTAGTTACACATTTACACACCCACTCCATTTGTCGCCATTCACAAACATAAAGACCAGTCAGGGCTCAATCAGTTTCCTCATGTTTCTCTTCATAAACATAACAAACAGAGTGGAGACGGAGATGAACTCAAAGCTGCTATTTCTGATGCAGGGAATCCAGGCTAAAATCTTTGTGTTATTCCTGTGATGTGTTGCTGTTGGTTCCCCTTCAGCACATCCTCATCCCAGTTCTGCCTCGGTTGTAGAGGTTGTTGGTGTTGTGAATGATTAAAATGCCTCAGTGCTCAGATGAAATCCCTGCTGTAGTTGGATGTACTGCATAGGTCCCTCCAGACTGATAGACACTCCTGGTAAAGATTTACAAAGACACTTAAAATAAGTACACTTTTTTACATTGTAGGGGCATAAACTTTCTTACTGCAAGGCAACAGTGCTGCCAACTGTAACATGACAGAAAGTGAAAACAGTTGAGGTCTTCTGCAAGGTACTGTACTTGTGTTTAGGCATAAGGAGTTGTTTTCTGTCATTATTCCAGGAATTTATGCCTTAAGCTTTTCATCATAGAACTTATTCAGTTGTTATGAGGTATTGACCACCTTACATAAAAGCATTTCATGAAATTGATTATTGAGGTTGCAGGTTAAAGGCCAAGTAAATATAGTGAAGCTTAATTTCACCAATTAGGAGCAGAGCCCTGGAAAGAGCCTATCTTGACCAAGTAACCCGGACTTTGCCTTTAATCTGCCTGCTCCCATCTTATCCTCTTAACTTTGTGTCTCTGCATGTGAGTGTGTGTGTGCGTGTGCGTGCATGTGTGTGTGTGTGTGTGTATGTTAGAGTTGGAGAGAGAGTGAGTGACACAATCGTGGTTCATGACTCTTTCCAGAACAAGATGGTAAAGCTTGACTCATGACTGAGCTTAGCAGTGGGAGTCATCTGCTTGCTAGCCTACTGTCACGGTATAGTCAAGGTGTTGGGAGTCTCAGCATTCCCTGCAGGATGGTGTAGTTTCTGTAGAGTTTTTTTTTTTTTTGCGCTGAGTTAATTTTGCTACATGCAGGCCGTGGCAGAACCTGTCCAAGGATGTTCTCTGGATAATGGTATGGTATCTCTGCTGCCACTCTGAGAGAGTTGCCCCCGCAGGTGGGTATCAGACCTTCAGGGTTTTTTCTTTCTGTTGGAAACCTTTTTTGTGTCTTCAGTTAAATGGCTTTTATGCCTAGAACCATCTCACACTTTGAACTGGAGTCAGTCATGTTTTTTGAGATTTATGTACTCTTTTGTTCCTAGATGAGAAGAATCTTACTCTTGCATTCTAAGTTTGGCCTTTCTTCAGTTACACAGTTACTGCAGAAGCTTCTTACAATCTCTTTCCTCAGCATATCATCATCTCAGATTCACATTGATGGGATTGTTGCTCTGATGCTCAGTGGGTCTTTTGAGTGTTGAGGGTAGCACGAGTTCAAATCCTTGGGTCAGTTGCTAATGTGTTATAGATACGTCAGCACCGGCCAACATAGATAAACAGACCGATTCTGCACAGAGATGCATTGATAGAGAATTTTAGTCGATTTTGATCTCCATCTTTGTAAAGCTTTGATCAGCGGATACAAGTTTTGGGAGAAGTTTGAAGAACCAGATTAAAAATATGTTCTCTAACTTTGGTCCCATGAGCTATCATTAATTAATTAATCAAATTAGTTGGAGAGAGAACAGTTAGTGTAAATCAGATATTCATTATTTTAAACCAAAGAAAAAAGTGATTTGGAGTTAACATCTCTGTTCGTGATTAGTGCCATCAGCATGCATAGCTTTACCAAAACAGCTTTTTCCTTGTATAAATTCCAGAAAATGAGATTTCCCAAAAGCTGCCAACATTTCTGTGTACAGCATATTCCACGACAGACGGGGGTAAAGAGTTTTAAATGTCTTATGATGCAAAATTGTCTTTTTGTGCATTTTTGTACACCCATTTGGATCTCTACTACTTCTAGAGCACTAAAAATAAACATCCAGACACTTGAGCCATTTCAAAAATCTCCCGATTATTAAGTCGGCAACCCCAGGAAAGCCGAACTCCTTACCAATGCAAGTGGAGCTCTGCCCACTTCAATATTGGAAGACGTTTACGTTTGGTCAGTTGGTTTTACAGCTGTATGTGCCTTACAGTTGCCGCTGCTGCCTAGAACCTGGTCGTGAAATCTCATAATTAGGAAAATAATTTCATGCAAAAAGTAATGAACATTTTAGTATAGCCCATGTTCAATGGGCCCATAGCCCATGTTCAATGGGCTATACTAAAAGGTCCCATTTAAGTGATGAAATGGAACAATGTTGATGGTACTCCATTGAGCCTTCCTGTTATGTACCAAATTCCTGCTCTCTTTGACCTCTCCATGTCACTATATGTCATAGAAACTGTTTTTATTTAAAAGGCTTTATACATTGAAAATGTCAACCTTTGAGTCATCCTCCCATTGTGACAGCCTCCACACTGAAGAGTGCTATTGTTACTGTGATGCTAACGCAGCGCTAATATAAACTGCTAATCTGTATCTTTAAAAGTGTGATGTTTGTTTGCAGAACATCTGAATGTTGTGACAGATTTAATGGTGTAGTATGCTGGTGACTGTAAGGGCAGGAAAGGCAGAGGAAGACATGCAGGGCAGCTCCATTGGAAGGATGAGGAGTTTTATTGATTTGCCATCAGATGTTTCAGAATAACAATCCAACAGTGATGTTATGATTCCTGTCTTCCAGCCGAAAAAGGCTGTCATGTTGGGAAAAACACTGCCGTTTTACCTTCCTCCTCACCGACATTGAGGTTTTATACATCCATCCTTTTAGTCCAAACGCTGTAGACCACAGAAGGCCTTTTTGCTTTTTGCTTGTTTTATGATTATCTCCAAGGAGGAACTAATGTTTTGTTTTTGCTGTGGCTGCAACATCCATCTGAGCTTTGAGACTGGGATGTGTCTTCTCCCTGCCTCGGTCCATAACCCTCAATAATTTATCAGTCTTTCATCCATTTGTCTGTGTTAGCTCAATATAGCTCCCTGAACATTCTACTGTAAATCATTGATTTTGCTCCTCTTAGTTTGTTTCAGTCGGCCCTTTGGAACCAGCAGGAACTGCTACAGTAAACAGGAATGCTGAAAGCATTTCTCAGCATGTGCTGGCCCAACTGTCCTGATGTTTACCTTCAGAACTCAGAATCGGTACCACAGGTACAGGGAACTGTCTGCTCTCCACCATTCTGCTTCATTCTGCCATCCTCATTGAAGCTGTGACCAGCAGTTGTTAAAAACAAGCCTTCCTTAAAGTTGATTTTATTGCCAGTTTGTTCTGCCAGGAACTGACTGTAATTTTATTGCATGTCTGTATTTTGACACCTGTCATGCCAACAGCTACTGTATCTGGCTAGCTGCTGAATCCTATTAGCTTAATCTAAGGATTAGCATGTTGACAGGGAGAGACTAGTCCATCAAGCCTGGCAGAGCTTCATACAATGCTCTGTTTTTCTGAACAGTCAGAGTATTCCCTCTTTGTCTACTTCCCTCCCACAGTTTGATGATTATTTTCTTTAAAGCTGCAGTAGATAACTTTTATAAAAAAGATTTTTTTCATATTTATTAAAACTATCACTGTTTCCTAACTATAATATGAGACAGATAATCTGTGAAAAGATCAAGCTCCCCTTCCTCCTCTCAGTGGTCCTACTGCCATCTGCATGTTCTTTCAATCCAGAATGTTCTTTTTTATTTTTAAACCATTATGCGATGTGGTGGCAAAACATGATACTGCTCCCACATACTGAGTCATACTGTACACATTCGTTGGACCGCACACTGTCCTCGGTCTGTTGAGACTTCATAGTCAAGTGTAAAAATTGCCTAAATTTCTCATGACAAATGGCTTCATTTCCCACAATTCTAATGGATACTAGCAATTTGATTGAGCTAGTTGAGGGGCTAGCCCCGTTTCCTCTGCACCAGAGCAGCTACCACACAACTGGTGCTACACAGAGATCGGCAGTCACGCTATGCATTTTTGTATAGCGTGCTGACTGTGGACATTATCAGCTTGGTGTCGCAAACAAAACAATTCAATGTAAATACAGTTTCCTGTCGAGCAGTTTTAAAAACCCAGCAATTGCAGCGACTCTGACAGCTCGGTGGAAAATCAATAAATTGATTGATGGATTTTGTTCACTGACCACTACAGGGCTTCGGTCAGAAAGCACGCTGGTCATCAGGTGTTTAAATAGGTTTACTGAAGAATTATGTCAATGGTGCAAATAAATTGAAGCAGTTTCTGAAAATACAGAAATAATAAATAAAGGTTCAAAATTACTATTGCAAAAATGTAAATATAACAATTCACAAGCAGGTAAAAAATATCAGCATTAATTCCCTCTGTAATAAGGGCTGTTTAAATTTAAATGATGCAAAACTCAGAATCAGTCTAGCTCTAACTGGTCAAAGCTCAAAAACTAACGGTTAAACTCTAGATAGTTTTAATAAAAATCAAACACATTAAGAATAAAACAGACATTAACAAACTATAGAAATGTACCAGCAGCTAAACAACTCTCAGTAGTGATAATTAGCATCTACCTATTCATGTCACATGACTGATACCACTACTCACATCATCAATGACTGTCTCAACAATAAACAGAAAACAGATCAGCTGACGAATGTCAAGAAGAAGAAAATAAACGGAACAAACCTCCTTCAAAATAAAAGCATAGATATGAGACATTGAACTACTTGAAGAATTAATAACAGAGTGGATTCTGCGGCATAATGGACCAGGGTAGCTTTGAAATGAAAAACAAAACCACACACAAATAGGCTGGTGGTCAAAATGTTATGCTTGATTAGTAAACACAATTTATGTTCCAGTTCCTGTTCTAACCAGTTTTGTTGCATCAGCAGAAAGTTCCTGTAAAGTTTCTTTTAGAGGAAGGATTCTTTCACCGTGTAACATTCATGCCAGTTTACCAGTACCGGGACCAGACCAAAAACCCTCAGTCAGTACCTTGATGAATAATGAGATTTGTTTAAGTATAAAACAAGCTTTAATGCTGAAAATGATCAAATGTTACAAGTCATACAAATAAAACAGATGCAGAGTGACATTCACCATCCAGCGCTGGGCTCCACTCAGCGCTGCGTGACACCAAGTTGACTTAGGGTTGACACCAAGTGAAGCAAAGATTGTAGCGCAAGTTCTGCTTTTATCTTCTCCTCATTCTGCTCCCTCTCTAAGGTGTTGGCCTTCCTTAATCAGTTTTGTTTTTGTGTGACTGTCGCCATTTTTATATGTTATGGATATGTAAGCATGCAACAGTGTGTGTGTGATGCATAAAAGAGATAGAGAAATGACAGAATCATATACCCATTACACACCTAAGTTGTAAATGATTGCAGAACCACCTGACTTGTTTGGTCTAACCCAAACCCAAGTACATAGAACTGTTTGTGACATAAAACCTAAGAAGAGGTTAAATTCTAAATTCCCCTTTTGGCAAGAAAAAGTCTCGGAATTCTGGAAGTTATTTTCTCAACTCTAGAGCGGTCTTAAAGTTCATCCCAGCAGATGAGTTTTGTGGACTCGGTACCTCTCTTGCTTTAAGAAAAGTGCTTAGTGTGAACTCAATAGAACAAGACATTACTTTGCAAACCTTTGTAGATATACACAGAACGCCTTACATCATTTAGTCACCCCTTTTGTGTGTTTTAGGATTTTGGTTCTTCTTGTTTATCACATTGTGAAGAATGGATATGTCAGCAAAGAATTATGGTTTTCTGGTTAAAAAAAAAAAAGGAAAGAAAAAGGAGTTTCGAGTTTATTTGAAGAACACATTTCAGCAACAAGGCAGGTATTACAGATAAAACACTGTCAGTAACAGTTTGACTTCTGATGTGTTTGATCTTTGTTCCCTTCCTAATGATGACACAGTCCTATTAGATGTTTTTTTTTAACGCTAAATAAAATGAGCTCTCTGCTTTTATAAGTTCATATTGTTGCTAAGGACAAACTGTGTTTTCCTCCACTGGATAAAACTGGAACTGCTTTAGTTTAACTACACTTTTTCTTTCGATGCCAGTAGGAGCATACAAAGCACCATCTAATATAAATGTAGTTAACATATCATTGTACAGTAATGGTTTAATGTTCACTCACAGTTTCTCTCTTTACCTGTCTTAAGTTTCATTTCATTAGGCTAAGGCTGTGAATCTGTTGTTTTAAGCTCAATCAGCCATCATTCCTTTGGTTGAGAAACTCTTTGATGTTTGGAGCTGGAGTTATTGTCCACATTGTCCTGCAGTGTACATTTAGAACTGTGATCCATGTTTTACCTGTTTGATCTTGTCCTGCAGTGGAAGAGTCAGACATAATAGACTTGGAGAAGCGCTACTGGCTCCTCAAAGCCCAGTCCAGAACCGGCCGCTTTGACTTGGAAACCTTCGTCCCGCTGGTGTCTCCTCCCATCCATGCCTCTCTGAGTGAAGGTAGGTCCTATCTTCTCTGATATAGGTCTCCAATCTATGAAAACATATTTAATAGAAACATGCAGTCTTAAAAAAAGATTATAAAGTGTGGTTAAGCATGAAAATGGACATGGAAAAATCTACATTTTTGCAGACTTTATTTCCTGAGTAGTGGTCTTGGTGTTTGCATCCATCCATCAGGCCCAACCCCACCACATTCATCCACCCTAAATCTGTCATCTTGCCCTTGGACTACATCTGTCCCACCAGACAACACCCACCACTGACATGTCGGTCAAACCCCACCCACGTACCAACACACCTTACATCACTAACCCCGCCCACCCGACTGTCCATCACACAATACCCACCCTGCTGTCGTCTGTCACACCCATAGACCCCGTCTACATACATACGTGCAGTAAATCCACATTGAGCCTGTCCTTCTATATTTTAAAAACTGGATTGAGAATTCTGGAAATATGCGTCTGTGTGGAAAGTGGGACCAATCTTTCGTCTGGGGAATCTTGGAAATCCATGTCAAACATGTAAACACATCAAGCCTGAACTGACATGGACAGTTTGATAGCTTATACTGTCCTTAATTGGGGTCGAGGTTTGATCCCTGCTTGTTGAACTCTTTGGAATTTTAAATCTAACTTTGTGAAATCATTAGTAAGGTCTTCAGGTTTCAGTGTTTGGAACCAAGTGAATCGATGCTTGATGGAACCAGTGACATGGACTTGTTGCTTTTCTACTATTCGCAGGAGTCTCTGCTTTTACTTTGGAATCATTTGTGAACTCTGAATCTTAATGAGCTCACATTCAATTAGCCCAGGATGGTCTCTCCAGCCCCTGCTCCTCCCCCTGCACTGTTTGCTCTTTATTACTGCATCCAAACATAATTTCTGTCCTTCATGCTGTGTTTCAGGTCTGTTTCACGCCTTCGATGAAAATCGGGACAATCACATCGACTTTAAAGAGATCTCTTGTGGACTCTCAGCCTGCTGTAGGGGGCCTGTTGCTGAAAGGCAGAAATGTAAGCCATGCTGTGGTTCTAACTGCTTATAGATAAATGAACCTTCCTTGTGGGTTTCCATAATAACAGGCTTCCTGTCAAAAGAGGGCTTTCTCCTGTGTTGCTCTAACATGTAGCCTCAAATCAACTTTTTGATCGATTGGATGCAGAAACAGTCATATCAAGATATTAGCTACATCATAAAATTAATTAGTTTTATTTCCCTCTTCAGTTTGCTTCAAAGTATTTGATGTGGACCGTGATGGGATTCTGTCTCGAGATGAGCTCCATGAGATGGTTGTTGCCTTGCTGGAGGTGTGGAAGGACAATCGCACAGACACAATCCCTGTGAGTTCACCCTCAGGCTCAGAGAGCATTCATTTCCTGCTATGAACACATGATTCAGTGGAAAACAGCCCAACAGCTTTGGCTTGAGTGTCATTATGGAGGCAAATGTAGAAGAGACTTATCTTCTGCATTTGAAAAATATTCTCTAAAGGTTAACTGGTCCATTTGATTGACTGCTGTTGGGAAATAACAGTAAAAATAGAATAGAATAGAATTACTTTATTCATCCCAGCAGGGAAATTATTTCGCAGTTACAGCAGCATAGAGACAAGACACACAACAACCACCACTGAGTAGCAATGTAGACAAGATAAAATAAGAATAAAATATGACATGCTGTCAATATAAAAAGCAGCTTAGAGCAGTCCTAGCAAGGATTCAAAATGCAGAACAGAATGTATATGTAAATATATGTACAGCAAGTGTGCCACAGTGCAGTTGTGCGAAATTGGACTGATTAGTGCAGAACAGTGATTTAGCTTTTATTGTACAGTGAGATGGCATGTGGCAGGAAGGATTTCCTGTATCTGTCCCTACGACAGCGGAGCTGGAGCAGACTGTGTGAGAAGGTGCTCCGCTGTCTGTCTACTATGTGGTGGAGAAGGTGCTGTTTATTGTACATAATAGACAGAACCTTCTTCAGTGTCCTCTCCACCACAGTTTCAGGGACTCCAGCCTTAGTCCCAGTACAGAGCCAGCTTTCCTGATGATTTTGTCTAGTCTATTAGAGTCGCTGGCTCTGATGCTGCTTCCCCAACACACAGCAGCAAAGAAGATGGCACCGGCAATAACACTGTAATAGAAGGTCTCCAGCATCTTGCTGCACACATTGAAGGATCTCAGCTTCCTTAAAAAATAGTCTGCTCATCCCCTTTCTGCACACAGCGTCAGTGTTAGATGCCCAGTCCAGTCTGTTGCCGATTACGCATACTTTAGAGACACCATACATTTAGGTTTGATCAGAGAATTTTTAGTGTTTATTAAAATATTATTTGGAATGTTTCGTGGTAGAATAGCTTGTAGCCTTGGTAATAAATGTGTAGTGGTCTGGTGCTTTCTGCCTTGTAGCCGTTTGATTCTCTCATTTGTGTTTTTAACTTCAAAAAGACATGAACACATGTGAGTTTAAGAGGAAGAAAGAATTAAATGAAATCTTTTATTTCAGTGGAGATGCAGCAGATTAGCGCATTCAGGGTTCCTGTAAGATCTTGAAACATCTGGAATAAAATGACAATATGTAGTTTGCATAAATGATAATTTTTCAGATCTGGAAAAGTAAGGATCAAAGAAAAATAGGTAAGCCAAGAAAAGAGTGTAAGAGCTTATAGACTTTATTCTTTATTCTGTCTGTAACAGAAAAAAAATTAAACGTCTGAAAAATGAAGTATAGATTTATACTTAAATTATAGATTCCAATTTCAAACATAGATTGATATTTATTGCATCTTTTGTTTGTGTTGCCTCTGTAGTATATTCGTTTTTAAGCTGATGAGTTAAGAGTGAAGGACACATGTGCACTCATTCAGTCATGGTTTTGAACTTGACTTGTGATTCTGGTCTAAATCCCAAACAAAATAATTGGAACTTAATTTAACATGTTTAAACATATCAAAAATGTGATCAGAAAGTGAGCTTTAAAGAATCTATATTGAAGGTATGACAATCCTGACCTTAGTGGACAAGTGTTACAGATTTTCATTGGATATTAGAAAGTCATACACTTTACCAAACAGTCCCATGCCAACTTCAGTATTGTGTTTTATGATTTGTGGAACATAAACCTAGTAAATCCTAACTACTGTTGATGTGATCAGATAGATTTTTTATAACCAAATGTCCACATTTTTAGAAAAGGTACAGAAAAAAAGTCTAGAACTCCAAGTCTTGTGATTGTTTGGAAATGGAAAATATGTGGGAACCCTGCACATCAACTGAGTGAAATGAATTCCACGTCAGCCTGCAGAATATTCCCCAGCAGATTTGAAAGCTGAGCTTAGTTCTGGTTTCTCCTGTCTCCCACTGACATGTTGATGCTGTTGCAGGAGCTGCACAGCAGCATCTCAGACATAGTGGAGGAAATTGTGAAGATGCACGACACGACCAAGGTGAGACATCGGGGTGCTCTTCTTCACATGCATTTCCAAAAGCCTAGGTCCCAAGATACTATCTGTTTGAACGTGAAATTAAAGAACAAATTTAAATAAGTAGTAAAACAAACATAGAACATTAATTTGAAAAATTTTCATGAACTAAACATTAAATTGTCAGATCAAATTTAGGACTTTGTAGATTAATAATGACTCTTTTTCTTTGTGGTTTACATTATTTTCTGGTGGTAAACAAACATATTTACTGTTTTAAACAGTCACTCTGTTTACACCCTTTTCTTCATTTTCCATAAATACGGGTGACCCCACATATTGCCTCTTAGGCAGCAAGTATTATCTGTATTATAAAATTTTAATGCCAACCTTTATCATTGTTGTGGTCATGCAGTTATTAAAATGTTTCCCAAATGGTTGTGTTTTTTCAGTTTTCCATTCTTGCGTGTAAAACAGGAAGTCCTGCTTTAGTTAAGTGTTTTTTGTTGGAAACCTGCAGTTCCAGATCCACATTGATAGATGTCATTTTTCTTAAACTCTCACACATCCAGAGATGTAGAGTGACTGAGGTGTTAGCCAGCACTGTGGGATAGTTTACTGTCCATTAATAAAGCCATCCAGGCGAAATATCAAAAATACAGGTGGCAACTCATTGCAGACCTGTTTAACAGCTCAGTTATAATCTGGTGTTTGAAACAGTTGACAGACAGATGGAACTGCAGGCTGAGTCAGCTGAATACGTCCGTTCCTCTAAAATTTTGCATCATTTTTTGTGATTGTTGCGACATAAAATTACTAATTTTGTAGGACCATTTTCAAAAAGGTTTAATTGTTATTTTTGCCAAAAATGCCAAGAATTTCATATTAGTCAATCAAGCTAAGATGAACTGTTTACACATCCACCCTTCCATTATCTAACACACTTATCCTTGTGGGGATGTAAGGGTGGTGGGGTCTATCTACAGCGGCTGACGGGCAAGGGGAGGGGTACACCTGGACAGGTCACCTGTATACACACTATAAGCAAATCCTACACAACATCTCAGAACAGTTTTTGCAAAAATAAATTGTTACTGTTTAGCATCACATATGTTTTCATTTTGCAGTCTTAGGTTTCAAGAGATAATGTGAAACAAGAAGTTAAATTATTACGTCACGTTGCAGTAATTGGTCCGAAAAGACGGAAATACAGAAAACGTTAAGCTGATTAGTCATTTGTGGAAAAGTTGTGATGACTGGCAAAAATTGCAAGTCTATGCAAAATAAGTGCATTTGCATTAATAGTTGCAATCGGAACATTGCAACTTCCTGGAGGGACTAATAAGTGGCATCATGCCTGAAATCAGACCAGCACGTCACACACATGGTAACCAGGTGGAGTGAAATCTAAAAAGCTTTGTGAGGTGTCAGAACCCTCTGCATTCAGACAGTGCAGTATGCTGACCTGTGTGTTGTTTGGCTCCTCACAGCTGGGTCACTTGACCCTTGAAGACTACCAGATCTGGAGCGTGAAGAGCGCTCTGGCCAATGAGTTCCTGAACCTGCTCTTCCAGGTTGGTACCCCGGCATGCTGCTGTGGCACAATACAGCTGCTGGAACCGCAACAGCATTCATTCATGATCATGTCAATGTGTTTGACTTATCCCAGGTTTGCCACATAGTGCTGGGCCTCAGACCTGCCACTCCTGAAGAGGAAGGGCAGATCATCAGGTAACCCACCTCTTTATCTGATTTTTCTTTTTCTGTTTCTAAATGGTATGTGCTTATACCTGATGAGAGTTTCTTGTTGTGTGTGTGTGTGTGTGTGTGTGTGTGTGTGTGTGTGTGTGTGTGTGTGTGTGTGTGTGTGTGTGTGTGTGTGTGTGTGTGTGTGTGTGTGTGTGCGTGTGTGCGTGTGTGCGTGTGTGCGTGTGTGTGTGTCTGCCTGTATGCAGGGGGTGGTTAGAAAGGGAGAGCAGACATGGGCTGCAGCAGAGCCAGAGCTGGTTCCTGATCTCCATGCTGTGGTGGCAGCAGTGGAAGGACTACGTTAAATATGTGAGTAAAGCAGAAGAAACAAAGCACCATTGTGCATAAAATAATAACGTCCATTTCATACAAAGCATTGTCAATATTAAATATTTATTCTGTTAATCAAAAAGTAACATATTCTGCCCCAAGTATTTAGCTTCATACTAGGTGAAATCATGTCACTATTATAAAGATAAAACATCTTCCTGCTGTTTGTAAATAACACAACAAAATCAGAGCAGTCTGTGAAAATGGTTCATTGTTCCTGAATAATCTTAAAAAGTTGCTTGATTATTATTTTTTCCATATCCAGATGACCATAGAAGAATCTAAAGGGAGGATGAAAAATGGCTCTTTCCAAACTTCATTCCCAGTTCTGATATTTAAACCGAGATACGCTTTATGTTCTCCATATTGTAAAGGATACTGTAACCACGGTGACACCTTTTTGTCACTTCAGAGATCTAGTGACCAGTGTAACCAGCAGTATGTTCTGGAGATGGACTTTGATTTTCATGCAAAAGCAAGAACACATTTAGCCTTTCAGTCTGCCTCTCTTACATACTGAATGAGATGCTGACATTTTCTTATTCACTGATTAAAAAACTCGTGTTTTTGTGTTCAACTAGCTAGTTACCTATCAAAAGCCGATAATCAACCTATTCTGTTTTCATGTTACAATATTATTATTTGTGGCTTCTCTGCATAGTTACATAATAAATAAAAAGCATGTTACATGTTATCCAAAACCATAAACTAGAATAGATAAAAAATATTCTTTATTGTCCCACAGTGGGAAGTTCAGGTGTAACAGAGCAGGATCGAGGGATATACTCTCACACAAAAATAAAAATGTATTCAACTATATACAAAGCAAAGTTAAGAAAATACTGTACAGTAAGGACAAAATTATAACATAAAAATGCTGTAGAGTTATCAGAAATGGTGTCCACCCTTCGAAGGAATGAACTTTTTTATATTTTTAAATGGCTTAAAAATAAAAAAATATCCTCATTTGGCTTTCACACCAAATTTGACTTCCAATTTTAATAGACTATTTTTCTCCCTTTCTCTAAGTTATAAATTACAAAAAAATATTTTCAAAAACTTTCTGTTATTTCAGTTGTTTGTCCTGAATTTCCCTGAATTCAAAGTCCAGCTAAATACAAGCTGCTTGTAAAACATGATGGAAAGCCCTGAGTGAGCTACGGAAGCCCTAAAAAAATTCAGATTTGCCAAAAATGAAATCTTCATACCCTGAAAATTCAGTTAATAGATAAAATCGATTGATCGCCCATAAAGCATTCATAGTATTTTTCTGTTTTCTTCTAAATGGAAATATTTCCTGCTGTGCATCATTTGTTAGTCTGTTGTTTTTCATGCCCTGGTTTAACCATTTTAATGGTGAAAATGTTTGTTAAACATTAGAAAGGCAGAAAATATGATGAAACATCAGCAGTTCTGTTCTGTTGATGTGTGAGAAGTGTCAGTATGCCAGACTCCATCTCATCTGAGCCATCTGTGGGAACCAACACCCTTCCTGAAATGTCCCAGTCATTTAGCCAAAGCAAGTTTTTTAGTTGCTGTTGTCATGGAAACCACTGTTAACTTCTAACCACTTTGAACACTGACAGGACAGTCCCTGCTGTTGTCTTCCTGTCCAGGAGCATAAAGGCATCGTTGTGGAACAGCCGTCCATTCTGAGCTCACTCAGGCCCCTGACAGCCACAGCCACCGTGGAGCCCGCAAACCCCGACAGGCCTGGGGGCCTGGGGACCTTCGGCCCCTTCAGTCCCTCAGAGGAGAAGTCTCCTGATGCTGTGTCCAGTGCCTCAGAAGCAACAGAAACTGGTCAGTCTTCTTGAAACAGTCCACAATAGATAAGAGTCCACTGTTGATTTCTCTGTTTGTTAGTTCATGTGGAAACAAGTAAGTGAGAGTTTTTAAATTCAGTTCAATCCCGTGTATTTCCATGCCTCCACATCTGAATAAACATATTATGTTGCTGAACGAGATAAAAATGTCAATTCTATACCCAATTACACTCAACCCAAACCAGCTCTAATTAATGATAAATCAGTCTGATTCATTCCAATACAACAATCCAGACCTGTTCATAGTTCAATACAAGCCTAATTATTGTAAAGTACATTAAAACTCAGTTTACTGCATGTCTTAGATTTGTTGTGCAGCAATAGAGGTCCAGCCTGGCTATGAATAACTACAATAACTGCTTAAGGCAATTATTAATAAAACTAGTCATTTAGATGACAATTACCAATTTGGAACACCACCCGATCTTTAAAACGGGATACATTTTGATCATCAAGAAAATAGACAAATAGTTCAGCCTCAGTTGGTGTCTACCTGATGCAGCCCAGGTTTTAAAATGATAACAGAAGAAGGTGCAAACAGCACTGATGCTGTCTGAGCAGCTAGATGTTACACATGCATAGAATTAATCCAGATGACTACAAACGACAGGAGTTTATTATCATTAAGCTAATGATAAAATAACAAAAGAATTTAAGTGTTTAAAGATAAAGCATTTAAATGTAAAAACAGATTTAAAAAAAAAACAGCCAATAAAATGAGTGTGTTGAGAAAGTTGTGAGAATGATTTATATTTGTAGACAAAGAATTTTGTATGGCTTTTCCATCTCAACACGCTGCCCAGCGCCCGGCTCTGTCTGGGCTGATAAAGTTTGTATATGTGTTCCCAGTTGGTCGGAGCCTTAGTGGTTAACGAACCAGGCTAACCTCATCATGCAGGTTCAGCCCGTTGAGGAGCTCTGGCGCTCGCCACTTAGTCACACATCACTCTGGTTTTATATTATTTTATTAATAATTTTAGTATTATTTTTCTGGTTATGAAGCATCAAACCATGTCAAATGCTTTGTCCACTTAGTCAGACAGAGTTAATGTGCGCGGTTGCGCGGAGATTTGAGAAACTCGTCCCATAAACTGGACCAACCAACATAGTTTCTGTGTCCCCTTGTTAAAAACTCAACTGACACGAAACGGAAGAGCTACTAAAGCCACATTAGCAGCATTAAAATAAATCTCTCGTTTGTTGCGCATCTCTGCGCAGTGCAGCGGATTTAACTCATGCAGGGCCGGTCCAAGGCTGCATGAGGCCTTGAGCAGAATTTGACTTAGGGGCCCCTCTTGCTGCTAGAAACATGAGCATCTCTAACAGCTTCTGTGTTAGATTTACTGAAATCTGGGAGAAGGGAATAGTTTAATTGGCCAACCTAAAAAGCAATAAGTTATAATTGCAGTTTACTAGTTTGTATTTGTGGGCAAACAGAGCTCAAACTCAAAGGTTAAACTCACGGCATCAGATTGTTGCTATGGTAACAAAACAATTTAACTATGTTCTTTGAACTTTTACAAAGTAAACTTGCCAGCTCCTTAAAATCTTACATATAAATGTTAAACAATTTTTCAAAAAATTATTTATGTATGCTGAAACCATTAAATCAAATTTAGCAGCATTGATCATCTCAATAAACAAATGATACATTTATGTATCTGTGGTCTGTGTTAAAATATTAGCATTTATGGGACCCCTGAAGCCCTGGGAGCCTTATGGAGTCACTGACTTAATTTGGATTAAAAAAGTGCAAATAATTGATATTCATTTTAATTGTTTTTTTTTTATTTGTTGTTTTTAAGACTAGTTGTGGGTTTACATATCGTTTCACTGGCGACGTCTTCCCGTAACACATAAAATTACCCAGTAATATTTTTACTTTTCCTGTCAACTTAACATCTTTTAATACAAAAACACGGTGGACCGCCAGTGGACCGCCTCGGCGCCCCGACCACCGGGCTTAGCAGGTTTTCTGGGGGAAGCCCTGAACAATCTCTAGTCACAGAACAGTTTATTCTACAGTTCAGACTGTATTCTGGTTGATTAAATAACATAAAAATTCGAATAGTTACATTTTCACATTGGTTGTAATATATGAAATCACCATTGAAGACCAGTCTTGTTAGGCCCGAGCAGCAAAGCGCTGCGAAGGCCTATTGTATCTGTACTGTTTCTTATTAGGCCCGAGCAGCAAAGCGCTGCGAAGGCCTATTGTATCTGTACTGTTTATTAGGCCCGAGCAGCAAAGCGCTGCGAAGGCCTATTGTATCTGTACTGTTTATTAGGCCCGAGCAGCAAAGCGCTGCGAAGGCCTATTGTATCTGTACTGTTTATTATTAGGCCCGAGCAGCAAAGCGCTGCGAAGGCCTATTGTTTCTGTACTGTTTCTTATTATTAGGCCCGAGCAGCAAAGCGCTGCGAAGGCCTATTGTTTTCATACTGTTTCTTCTTATTTTTATTATTCTGCCCCCCTCTTTGAGCGCCTTTTTGGGGGCTTTATCATATTCAAAAACTCACCAAACTTGGCGGAAGCGTCTAGGCGGTTGAAAAATTTTGAATTTTAAGGTCGCCGCAAAAATCGCAAAAAAAATTGCTCAACGGCAGCAACTAGCAATTTTCAACAGACCCATTGCTATTCACTTACTTCATCGTAGAGACTTGAAATTCGGTACAGTTGTAGAGCTCACTAAGACGCTCAGAATTTACAAGTAATGTCATAGTGCAACTATCACAGAAAGTCGGCCATTTTGTATTGAACGTCCATTTTTTACCTCGATTTTGACGTTTACAGCCTTCGTATTTGATCGAACTCCTCCTAGGGATTTCGATTGATCGGCTTCAAACTCGGTCAGTCTGATCATAAGGCATGTCTGATTTAAAGTTATCAAATTGGTGAGTTTTGGAGCATGTTGAAGGGGGGTTACCAGGGGTCAAAGTTCACCTACACGCCATGAAACAAAAACCTCTTATATTTCCTATACAAAAACACATAGAGGGACCAAACTTTCAGTGATTGATCGGCATCGGGTGTCCTATAATACCCTGCAGTGAAATTTTTTTTTTACGTAGGCCACGCCCCCTGAGAGCAGGAAGTGTAATGTTTTACTGTGAACAGTCGCTATCTTAGCCCTTTGACCTAATCAACATGAAACTGTGTCCAGAGGCAGAAGACATGTTGGTGTGTTGTGGATTCCAACCCCGACTGGCTGCGATGAAGCAGGTGGGCGTGGCGGCGTTGCGAATGACGTCAAATTTCGTAAGGCTCTGAATTCCACAGTTTCGGGGTGAGCTGCTCCAAACTCACTAGGATGGATCCTTATCCACCCGCCAACAGGAATCCATAGCGATATTTGGTGGGCGTGGCCTAATTTCTCTATAGCGACCCCTAGAGTATTTTAAATGAACAGCCCAAAGCCATGCTTTAACTTAGAATTACGAAACTTGGTACACATGTGTATCTTGTCAGGACGTACAAAAAAGTCTCTTGGAGCCATGGTCGAAACCCAACAGGAAGTCGGCCATTTTGTATTGAAGGTCCATTTTGGACCTCGAGTTTGACGTTTACAGCCTTTGCATTTGATCGAACTCCTCCTAGGGATTTCGATTGATCGGCTTCAAACTCGGTCAGTCTGATCATAAGGCATGTCTGATTTAAAGTTATCAAATTGGTGACTGTATGAGCTTGCTGAAGGGGGGTTACCAGGGGTCAAAGTTCAGCTACTCGCCATGAAACACGAAACTCTTATATTTCCTATATAAAAACACATAGAGGGACCAAACGTTCAGTCATTGATCGTCATCGGGTGTCCTAAAATACCCTGTGGTGAAATTATTTTTTTAAGTAGGCCACGCCCCCTGAGAACAGGAAGTGTCATGTTTTACTGTGAACGGTCGCTATCTTAGCCCTTTGACCTAATCAACATGAAACTGTGTCCAGAGACAGAAGACATGTTGGTGTGTTGTGGATTCCAACCCCGACCGGCTGCGATGAAGCAGGTGGGCGTGGCGGCGTTGCGAACGCCATCGAATTTCGTTTGGCTCTGAATTCCACAGTTTCGGGGAGAGCTGCTCCAAACTCACTAGGATGGATCCTTATACACCCGCCAACAGGAATCCATAGCGAAATTTGGTGGGCGTGGCCTAATTTCTCTACATCTCCCCCTAGAATATTTTAAAAAATCAGCCCCAAGCCATGCTTTATCCTAGAATTACGAAACTTGGTACACATGTGTATCTTGTCAGGACGTACAAAAAAGTCTCTTGGAGCCATGCTCTAAACCCAACAGGAAGTCGGCCATTTTGG
This sequence comes from Xiphophorus maculatus, assembly GCF_002775205.1. Taxonomy (NCBI): domain Eukaryota; kingdom Metazoa; phylum Chordata; class Actinopteri; order Cyprinodontiformes; family Poeciliidae; genus Xiphophorus; species Xiphophorus maculatus. The sequence goes on from NC_036460.1 coordinate 31,806,625, forward strand.
ATTGAAGGTCCATTTTGGACCTCGAGTTTGACGTTTACAGCCTTTGCATTTGATCGAACTCCTCCTAGGGTTTTCGATTGATCGGCTTCAAACTCGGTCAGTCTGATCATAAGGCATGTCCAATTCAAAGTTATCAATATGGTGACATTTGAACAGGTGGAAGGGGGGTTAGCAAGGCTCAAAGTTCCCCTGTGATCGACTGTGTAATACAAAGGGCTTTGTCATGTGTAGGGCAATGCTGCCCTCTGGTGTCGAATTACTGAAATAATGAAACTATTTCAGTAATTTCAGTAATTCGACACCAGAGGGCAGCATTGCCCTACGGAATGACAGTTCAATGTTGAATTAAATAGGAAAAAATTAAATAATTTGTAATTCTAACACAAAAACTCACAGAGACACCAAAGTTTGAGTTATTGATCATCCTCGGGTGTAAAATAATATCCAATGGTCAAATGATGACATCACTTAGGCCACGCCCCCTGACAACAGGAAGTCTCATATTTTGCTGGGAACGGTTGATAGCTTCTGCACCAAACTTGACATGAGTGATCCTCGTGGGATGCCCGTCGATCCTACGTCATCATATTATGACGTCATCTAAGCCCCGCCCCCTCAGAACAGGAAGTGTCTTTTTTTTTCCTTGGAAAGCTCCGTTTATGGCTCTGTTGACCTAATCAAGATGATTCGGATGATGAGCTCTGTCAATGCTCGCTTCTGGCTGAACCGGGTGGGCGTGGCCAAACGGCGAATATCAGTCCCTCGCCATATTCATACGTTTGGCTCTAATTCACACATAGATCATCCGATGGGCGCCAAACTGGATATGTATGACCTTTGTTCACCTCTAAAGAGCCCAACGAGTTTGAAATGTAATTTGGCTCCACTGCGCCCCCTAAGTTAATACATCGGCTGTGTCTCCTCGACGCATCGACCGATCTGCGCCAGATATTTCGACAGTCGTCGGGCAGCGCCGCCGAACGCATTCACGCGTATCGCCCGGTGGAGGGGCGGGGAAAATGCGCGACAGCTTCTGCGGCGGCTGGCGGGCGGCGGTGCTGGAAACTGCGGCGGAGCTTCTGCGGTGGGGAGCGGGCTGCGGCTCTGGAAATCGTGCGAGAGCTTCTGCGGTGGCCGGAACCCCCGCGGTGGCCAATAGGCCGGAGCGGCGCTTGCTGCGAGGGCCGCCCGAGGCTGCTTGCAGCTTTAATTATTATTACGATTCTGCCCCCCCAAAGAGGCGCCTTTTTGGGGGCTTTATCATATTCAAAAACTCACCAAACTTGGCGGTGGCGACTAGAAAATTTAAAAATTTTGAATTTTAAGGTTGTCGCAAAAATCGCAAAAAAAATTGCTGAACGGCGGCAACTAGCAATTTTCTGTTGACACAATGGTATGAACGTACTTCATCGTAGAGACATGAAATTTGGTACACTTGTAGAGCTCACCAAAAGACTCAGAACTTACATTTAATGTTATAAGCCAACTATCACAGAAAGTCGGCCATTTTGTATTGAACGTCCATTTTTTACCTCGATTTTGACGTTTACAGCCTTCGTATTTGATCGAACTCCTCCTAGGGATTTCTATTGATCGACTTCAAACTCGGTCAGTCTGATCATAAGGCATGTTTGATTTAAAGTTATCAAATTGGTGAGTTTTGGAGCATGTTGAAGGGGGGTTAGCAGGGGTCAAAGTTCACCTACTCGCCATGAAACACGAAACTCTTATATTTCCTATATAAAAACACATAGAGGGACCAAACTTTCAGTGATTGATCGGCATCAGGTGCCCTACAATACCCTATGGTGAAATGATGACATCACTTAGGCCACGCCCCCTGAGAACAGGAAGTGTCATGTTTTACTGTGAACGGTCGCTATCTTAGCCCTTTGACCTAATCAACATGAAACTGTGTCCAGAGACAGAAGACATGTTGGTGTGTTGTGGATTCCAACCCCGACCGGCTTTGACATAGCAGGTGGGCGTGGCGGTGTGGCGAAGTGACCTGTAACGCCGTTGCCATACGTTTGGCTCTGAATTCCACAATTTCGGGCCCAGCTGCTCCAAACTCACTAGGATGGATCATTATCCACCCACCGACAGGAATTCATAACAAAATGTGGTGGGCGTGGCCTAATTTCTCTATAGCGACCCCTAGAGTATTTTAAATGAACAGCCCTAAGCCATGCTTTAACCTAGAATTACGAAACTTGGTACACATGTGTATCTTGTCAGGACGTACAAAAAAGTCTATTACAGCCATGGTCGAAACCCAACAGGAAGTCGGCCATTTTAGATTGAAGTTCATTTGACCTCGATTTTGACGTTTACAGCCTTTGCATTTGATCGAACTCCTCCTAGGGATTTCGATTGATCGGCTTCAAACTCGGTCAGTCTGATCATAAGGCGTGTCTGATTTAAAGTTATCAAATTGGTGACTGTCTGAGATTGCTGAAGGGGGGTTACCAGGGGTCAAAGTTCACCTACTCGCCATGAAACACGAAACTCTTATATTTCCTATATAAAAACACATAGAGGGACCAAACTTTCAGTGATTGATCATCATCAGGTGGCCTACAATACCATATGGTCAAATGATGACATCACTTAGGCCACGCCCCCTGAGAACAGGAAGTGTCATGTTTTACTGTGAACGGTCGCTCTCTTAGCCCTTTGACCTAATCAACATGAAACTGTGTCCAGACACAGAAGACATGTTGGTGTGTTGAGGATTCCAACCCCGACCGGCTTTGAGATAGCAGCTGGGCGTGGCGGCGTGGCGAAGTGACCTGTAACGCCGATGCCATACGTTTGCTTCTAGATTCCACATGTTTCGACCGAGCTGCACCAAACTTGGCCTGAGTGATCCTGGAGGCTTGCCCATCAATCCTACGTCATCACATTATGACGTCATCTAAGCCCCGCCCCCTCGGAACCGGAAGTGCCGTTTTTTTCCTTGGAAAGCTCTGTTTATGGCTCTCTTGACCTAATCAAGTTGATTCTGTGTTGGATGACAGATAGGAAGTTGATCTCGCTTGCTTTAAAGTGCCAAGAGTTTTCAATGGCGGCAACGCCGTTCGTATACGTTTGCCTCTACATTCCACATATTTTGACCGAGCCGCATCAAACTTGACCTGAGTGATTCTGGTGGGATGCCCGTCGATCCTACGTCATCATATTATGACGTCATCTAAGCCCCGCCCCCTCGGAACCGGAAGTGCCGTTTTTTTCCTTGGAAAGCTCCGTTTATGGCTCTCTTGACCTAATCAAGATGATTCGGATGATAAGCTCTGTCAATGCTCGCTGCTGGCTGAACCGTGTGGGCGTGGCCACATGGCCAATATCAGTCCCTCGCCATATGCATACGTTTGGCTCTTACTCACGCATAGATCATCCGATTGACGCCAAACTGGATATATATGACCTTTGTTCACCTCTAAAGAGCCCAACGAGGTTGAGATGTAATTTGGCTCCACTGCGCCCCCTAAGTTAATACATCGGCCGTATGTCCTCGACGCATCGACCGATCTGCGCCAGATTTTTCGACAGTCGTCGGGGTGCGCCGCCGAACGCATTCACGCGTGTCGACCGGTGGACGGGCGGGGAAAATGCGCGACAGCTCCTGCGGCGGCTAGCGGGCGGCGGTGCTGGAAACTGCGGCGGAGCTTCCGCGGTGGGGAGCGGGCTGCGGCTCTGGAAACCGCGCGAGAGCTTCTGCGGTGGCCGGAACCCCCGCGGTGGCCAATAGGCCGGAGCGGCGCTTGCTGCGAGGGCCGCCCGAGGCTGCTTGCAGCTTTAATTAGGCCCGAGCAGCAAAGCGCTGCGAAGGCCTATTGTTTTCATACTGTTTCTTCTTATTTTTATTATTCTGCCCCCCTCTTTGAGCGCCTTTTTGGGGGCTTTATCATATTCAAAAACTCACCAAACTTGGCGGAAGCGTCTAGGCGGTTGAAAAATTTTGAATTTTAAGGTCGCCGCAAAAATCGCAAAAAAAATTGCTCAACGGCAGCAACTAGCAATTTTCAACAGACCCATTGCTATTCACTTACTTCATCGTAGAGACTTGAAATTCGGTACAGTTGTAGAGCTCACTAAGACGCTCAGAATTTACAAGTAATGTCATAGTGCAACTATCACAGAAAGTCGGCCATTTTGTATTGAACGTCCATTTTTTACCTCGATTTTGACGTTTACAGCCTTCGTATTTGATCGAACTCCTCCTAGGGATTTCGATTGATCGGCTTCAAACTCGGTCAGTCTGATCATAAGGCATGTCTGATTTAAAGTTATCAAATTGGTGAGTTTTGGAGCATGTTGAAGGGGGGTTACCAGGGGTCAAAGTTCACCTACACGCCATGAAACAAAAACCTCTTATATTTCCTATACAAAAACACATAGAGGGACCAAACTTTCAGTGATTGATCGGCATCGGGTGTCCTATAATACCCTGCAGTGAAATTTTTTTTTTACGTAGGCCACGCCCCCTGAGAGCAGGAAGTGTAATGTTTTACTGTGAACAGTCGCTATCTTAGCCCTTTGACCTAATCAACATGAAACTGTGTCCAGAGGCAGAAGACATGTTGGTGTGTTGTGGATTCCAACCCCGACTGGCTGCGATGAAGCAGGTGGGCGTGGCGGCGTTGCGAATGACGTCAAATTTCGTAAGGCTCTGAATTCCACAGTTTCGGGGTGAGCTGCTCCAAACTCACTAGGATGGATCCTTATCCACCCGCCAACAGGAATCCATAGCGATATTTGGTGGGCGTGGCCTAATTTCTCTATAGCGACCCCTAGAGTATTTTAAATGAACAGCCCAAAGCCATGCTTTAACTTAGAATTACGAAACTTGGTACACATGTGTATCTTGTCAGGACGTACAAAAAAGTCTCTTGGAGCCATGGTCGAAACCCAACAGGAAGTCGGCCATTTTGTATTGAAGGTCCATTTTGGACCTCGAGTTTGACGTTTACAGCCTTTGCATTTGATCGAACTCCTCCTAGGGATTTCGATTGATCGGCTTCAAACTCGGTCAGTCTGATCATAAGGCATGTCTGATTTAAAGTTATCAAATTGGTGACTGTATGAGCTTGCTGAAGGGGGGTTACCAGGGGTCAAAGTTCAGCTACTCGCCATGAAACACGAAACTCTTATATTTCCTATATAAAAACACATAGAGGGACCAAACGTTCAGTCATTGATCGTCATCGGGTGTCCTAAAATACCCTGTGGTGAAATTATTTTTTTAAGTAGGCCACGCCCCCTGAGAACAGGAAGTGTCATGTTTTACTGTGAACGGTCGCTATCTTAGCCCTTTGACCTAATCAACATGAAACTGTGTCCAGAGACAGAAGACATGTTGGTGTGTTGTGGATTCCAACCCCGACCGGCTGCGATGAAGCAGGTGGGCGTGGCGGCGTTGCGAACGCCATCGAATTTCGTTTGGCTCTGAATTCCACAGTTTCGGGGAGAGCTGCTCCAAACTCACTAGGATGGATCCTTATACACCCGCCAACAGGAATCCATAGCGAAATTTGGTGGGCGTGGCCTAATTTCTCTACATCTCCCCCTAGAATATTTTAAAAAATCAGCCCCAAGCCATGCTTTATCCTAGAATTACGAAACTTGGTACACATGTGTATCTTGTCAGGACGTACAAAAAAGTCTCTTGGAGCCATGCTCTAAACCCAACAGGAAGTCGGCCATTTTGGATTGAAGGTCCATTTTGGACCTCGAGTTTGACGTTTACAGCCTTTGCATTTGATCGAACTCCTCCTAGGGTTTTCGATTGATCGGCTTCAAACTCGGTCAGTCTGATCATAAGGCATGTCCAATTCAAAGTTATCAATATGGTGACATTTGAACAGGTGGAAGGGGGGTTAGCAAGGCTCAAAGTTCCCCTGTGATCGACTGTGTAATACAAAGGGCTTTGTCATGTGTAGGGCAATGCTGCCCTCTGGTGTCGAATTACTGAAATAATGAAACTATTTCAGTAATTTCAGTAATTCGACACCAGAGGGCAGCATTGCCCTACGGAATGACAGTTCAATGTTGAATTAAATAGGAAAAAATTAAATAATTTGTAATTCTAACACAAAAACTCACAGAGACACCAAAGTTTGAGTTATTGATCATCCTCGGGTGTAAAATAATATCCAATGGTCAAATGATGACATCACTTAGGCCACGCCCCCTGACAACAGGAAGTCTCATATTTTGCTGGGAACGGTTGATAGCTTCTGCACCAAACTTGACATGAGTGATCCTCGTGGGATGCCCGTCGATCCTACGTCATCATATTATGACGTCATCTAAGCCCCGCCCCCTCAGAACAGGAAGTGTCTTTTTTTTTCCTTGGAAAGCTCCGTTTATGGCTCTGTTGACCTAATCAAGATGATTCGGATGATGAGCTCTGTCAATGCTCGCTTCTGGCTGAACCGGGTGGGCGTGGCCAAACGGCGAATATCAGTCCCTCGCCATATTCATACGTTTGGCTCTAATTCACACATAGATCATCCGATGGGCGCCAAACTGGATATGTATGACCTTTGTTCACCTCTAAAGAGCCCAACGAGTTTGAAATGTAATTTGGCTCCACTGCGCCCCCTAAGTTAATACATCGGCTGTGTCTCCTCGACGCATCGACCGATCTGCGCCAGATATTTCGACAGTCGTCGGGCAGCGCCGCCGAACGCATTCACGCGTATCGCCCGGTGGAGGGGCGGGGAAAATGCGCGACAGCTTCTGCGGCGGCTGGCGGGCGGCGGTGCTGGAAACTGCGGCGGAGCTTCTGCGGTGGGGAGCGGGCTGCGGCTCTGGAAATCGTGCGAGAGCTTCTGCGGTGGCCGGAACCCCCGCGGTGGCCAATAGGCCGGAGCGGCGCTTGCTGCGAGGGCCGCCCGAGGCTGCTTGCAGCTTTAATTATTATTACGATTCTTCCCACCTCTTCGTGTGCCTTTTTGGGGGCTTTATCATATTCAAAAACTCACCAAACTTGGCGGTGGCGACTAGAAAATTTAAAAATTTTGAATTTTAAGGTTGTCGCAAAAATCGCAAAAAAAATTGCTGAACGGCGGCAACTAGCAATTTTCTGTTGACACAATGGTATGAACGTACTTCATCGTAGAGACATGAAATTTGGTACACTTGTAGAGCTCACCAAAAGACTCAGAACTTACATTGAATGTTATAAGCCAACTATCACAGAAAGTCGGCCATTTTGTATTGAACGTCCATTTTTTAGCTCGAGTTTGACGTTTACAGCCTTCGTATTTGATCGAACTCCTCCTAGGGATTTCGATTGATCGACTTCAAACTCGGTCAGTCTGATCATAAGGCATGTTTGATTTAAAGTTATCAAATTGGTGAGTTTTGGAGCATGCTGAAGGGGGGTTAGCAGGGGTCAAAGTTCACCTACTCGCCATGAAACACGAAACTCTTATATTTCCTATATAAAAACACATAGAGGGACCAAACTTTCACTGATTGATCGTCATCGGGTGTCCTAAAATACCCTGTGGTGAAATGATGACATCACTTAGGCCACGCCCCCTGAGAACAGGAAGTGTCATGTTTTACTGTGAACGGTCGCTATCTTAGCCCTTTGACCTCATCAACATGAAACTGTGTCCAGAGACAGAAGACATGTTGGTGTGTTGAGGATTCCAACCCCGACCGGCTTTGACATAGCAGGTGGGCGTGGCGGCGTGGCGAAGTGACCTGTAACGCCGTTGCCATACGTTTGGCTCTGAATTCCACAATTTCGGGCCCAGCTGCTCCAAACTCACTAGGATGGATCCTTATCCACCCACCGACAGGAATTCATAACAAAATTTGGTGGGCGTGGCCTAATTTCTCTATAGCGACCCCTAGAGTATTTTAAATGAACAGCCCCAAGCCATGCTTTATCCTAGAATTACGAAACTTGGTACATATGTGTATCTTGTCGGGACGTACAAAAAAGTCTCTTAGAGCCATGCTCTAAACCCAACAGGAAGTCGGCCATTTTGTATTGAAGGTCCATTGTGGACCTCGAGTTTGACGTTTACAGCCTTTGCATTTGATCGAACTCCTCCTAGGGATTTCGGTTGATCGGCTTCAAACTCGGTCAGTCTGATCATAAGGCATGTCTGATTTAAAGTTATCAAATTGGTGACTGTATGAGCTTGCTGAAGGGGGGTTACCAGGGGTCAAAGTTCACCTACTCGCCATGAAACACGAAACTCTTATATATCCTGCACAGAAACTCACAGAGACACCAAACTTTCAGTTATTGATCATCAATAGGTGTCCTAAAATAACCTGTGGTGAAATTATGACATCGCTTAGGCGACGCCCCCTGAGAACAGGAAGTGTCATGTTTTACTGTGAACGGTCGCTATCTTAGCCCTTTGACCTAATCAACATGAAACTGTGTGCAGAGACAGAAGACATGTTGGTGTGTTGTGGATTCAAGCCCTGACCGGCTGCGATGAAGCAGCTGTGTGCGGCGGCATGGCGAAGTGACCTGTAACGCCGATGCCATACGTTTGCTTCTAGATTCCACATGTTTCGACCGAGCTGCACTAAACTTGGCTTGAGTGATGCTGGTGTGATACCTGAAAATTCTATGTCATCAGATTATGACGTCATCTAAGCCCCGCCCCCTCAGAACAGGAAGTGCTATTTTTTTCCTTGGAAACATTCATCTATGGCTCTCTTGACCTAATCAAGGTGATTCTGTGTTGGATGACAGATAGGAAGTTGGTCTCGCTTGCTTTAAAGTGCCAACAGTTTTCAATGGCGGCAACGCCGTTCGTATACGTTTGCCTCTACCTTCCACATATTTTGACCGAGCTGCATCAAACTTGGCCTGAGTGATCCTGGAGGCTTGCCCGTCAATCCTACGTCATCACATTATGACGTCATCTAAGCCCCGCCCCCTCGGAACCGGAAGTGCCGTTTTTTTCCTTGGAAAGCTCTGTTTATGGCTCTCTTGACCTAATCAAGGTGATTCTGTGTTGGATGACAGATAGGAAGTTGGTCTCGCTTGCTTTAAAGTGCCAACAGTTTTCAATGGCGGCAACGCCGTTCGTATACGTTTGCCTCTACCTTCCACATATTTTGACCGAGCTGCATCAAACTTGGCCTGAGTGATCCTGGAGGCTTGCCCGTCAATCCTACGTCATCACATTATGACGTCATCTAAGCCCCGCCCCCTCGGAACCGGAAGTGCCGTTTTTTTCCTTGGAAAGCTCTGTTTATGGCTCTCTTGACCTAATCAAGGTGATTCTGTGTTGGATGACAGATAGGACGTTGGTCTCGCTTGCTTTAAAGTGCCAAGAGTTTTCAATGGCGGCAACGCCGTTCGTATACGTTTGCCTCTACATTCCACATATTTTGACCGAGCCGCATCAAACTTGGCCTGAGTGATCCTGGTGGGAGGCCCGTCGATCCTACGTCATCATATTATGACGTCATCTAAGCCCCGCCCCCTCGGAACAGGAAGTGCCGTTTTTTTCCTTGGAAAGCTCGCCCTAAACCATGCGAGAGCTCCTGCGGTGGCCGGAACCCCCGCGGTGGCCAATAGGCCGGAGCGGCGCTTGCTGCGAGGGCCGCCCGAGGCTGCTTGCAGCTTTAATTATTATTATTATTATTCTGCCCCCCCAAAGAGGAGCCTTTTTGGGGGCTTTATCATATTCAAAAACTCACCAAACTTGGCGGAAGCGACTAGGCGGTTTAAAAATTTTGAATTTTAAGGTCGTCGCAAAAATCTCAAAAAAAATTGCTCAACGGCAGCAACTAGCAATTTTCAACAGACCCATTGCTATTCACTTACTTCATCGTAGAGACTTGAAATTCGGTACAGTTGTAGAGCTCACTAAGACGCTCAGAATTTACAAGTAATGTCATAGTGCAACTATCACAGAAAGTCGGCCATTTTGTATTGAACGTCCATTTTTTACCTCGATTTTGACGTTTACAGCCTTCGTATTTGATCGAACTCCTCCTAGGGATTTCGATTGATCGGCTTCAAACTCGGTCAGTCTGATCATAAGGCATGTCTGATTTAAAGTTATCAAATTGGTGAGTTTTGGAGCATGTTGAAGGGGGGTTACCAGGGGTCAAAGTTCACCTACACGCCATGAAACAAAAACCTCTTATATTTCCTATACAAAAACACATAGAGGGACCAAACTTTCAGTGATTGATCGACATCGGGTGTCCTAAAATACCCTGCAGTGAAATTTTTTTTTTACGTAGGCCACGCCCCCTGAGAGCAGGAAGTGTAATGTTTTACTGTGAACGGTCGCTATCTTAGCCCTTTGACCTAATCAACATGAAACTGTGTCCAGAGGCAGAAGACATGTTGGTGTGTTGTGGATTCCAACCCCGACTGGCTGCGATGAAGCAGGTGGGCGTGGCGGCGTTGCGAACGCCGTCGAATTTCGTTTGGCTCTGAATTCCACAGTTTCGGGGTGAGCTGCTCCAAACTCACTAGGATGGATCCTTATCCATCCCCGAACAGGAATCCATAGCGATATTTGGTGGGCGTGGCCTAATTTCTCTATAGCGACCCCTAGAGTATTTTAAATGAACAGCCCCAAGCCATGCTTTAACTTAGAATTACGAAACTTGGTACACATGTGTATCTTGTCAGGACGTACAAAAAAGTCTCTTAGAGCCATGGTCGAAACCCAACAGGAAGTCGGCCATTTTGTATTGAAGGTCCATTTTGGACCTCGAGTTTGACGTTTACAGCCTTTGCATTTGATCGAACTCCTCCTAGGGATTTCGATTGATCGGCTTCAAACTCGGTCAGTCTGATCATAAGGCATGTCTGATTTAAAGTTATCAAATTGGTGACTGTATGAGCTTGCTGAAGGGGGGTTACCAGGGGTCAAAGTTCAGCTACTCGCCATGAAACACGAAACTCTTATATTTCCTATATAAAAACACATAGAGGGACCAAACGTTCAGTGATTGATCGTCATCGGGTGTCCTAAAATACCCTGTGGTGAAATTATTTTTTTAAGTAGGCCACGCCCCCTGAGAACAGGAAGTGTCATGTTTTACTGTGAACGGTCGCTATCTTAGCCCTTTGACCTAATCAACATGAAACTGTGTCCAGAGACAGAAAACATGTTGGTGTGTTGTGGATTCCAACCCCGGCCGGCTTTGACATAGCAGGTGGGCGTGGCGGCGAGGCGAAGTGACCTGTAACGCCGATGCCATACGTTTGCTTCTAGATTCCACATGTTTCGACCGAGCTGCACCAAACTTGGCCTGACTCATCCTGGTCTGATGCCTGACAATGCTATGTCATCATATTATGACGTCATCTAAGCCCCGCCCCCTCAGAATGAATTAGAGAGATCTTCTGTGTAATTACATAATAAACAGTCCATGTTCGTTGTTTGTAGGGCAATGCTGCCCTCTGCTGCCCACTGAAATAGTTTCATTATTTCAGTAATTCGACACCAGAGGGCAGCATTGCCCTACGGAATGAAAGTTCAATGTTGTAATGGAGGAAAAAATTAAATAATTACTAATTCTAACACAAAAACTCACAGAGACACCAAACGTTCAGTGATTGATCATAATCGAGTGTCCAATAATATCCAATGGTCAAATGATGACATCACTTAGGCCCCGCCCCCTCGGAACAGGAAGTGCTATTTTTTTACTTGGAAAGCTCTGTTTATGGCTCTCTTGACCTAATCAAGATGATTCGGATGATAAACTCTGTCAATGCTCGCTGCTGGCTGAACCGTGTGGGCGTGGCCAAATGGCGAATATCAGTCCCTCGCCATATACATACGTTTGGCTCTTATTCAGGCATAGATCATCCGATTGGCGCCAAACTGGATATGTATGACCTTTGTTCACCTCTAAAGAGCCCGACGGGTTTGAAATGTAATTTGGCTCCACTGCGCCCCCTAAGTTAATACATGGGCTGTATCTCCTCGACGCATCGACCGATCTGCACCAGATTTTTTGACAGTCGTCGGGGAGCGCTGCCGAACGCATTCACGCGTGTCGCCTGGTGGATGGGTGTGGAAAATGCGCGACAGCTTCTGCGGCGGCTAGCGGGCGGCGGTGCTGGAAACTGCGGCGGAGCTTCTGCGGTGGGGAGTTGGCTGCGGCTCTGGAAAACGCGCGAGAGCTTCTGCGGTGGCCGGAACCCCCGCGGTGGCCAATTGGCCGGAGCGGCGCTTGCTGCGAGGGCCGCCCGAGGCTGCTTGCAGCTTTAATTATTATTATTATTATTATTACGATTCTTCCCACCTCTTCGTGTGCCTTTTTGGGGGCTTTATCATATTCAAAAACTCACCAAACTTGGCGGTCGCAACTAGAAAATTTAAAAATTTTGAATTTTAAGGTCGTCGCAAAAATCGCAAAAAAAATTGCTGAACGGCGGCAACTAGCAATTTTCTGTTGACACAATGGTATGAACGTACTTCATCGTAGAGACATGAAATTTGGTACACTTGTAGAGCTCACCAAAAGACTCAGAACTTACATTTAATGTTATAAGCCAACTATCACAGAAAGTCGGCCATTTTGTATTGAACGTCCATTTTTTACCTCGATTTTGACGTTTACAGCCTTCGTATTTGATCGAACTCCTCCTAGGGATTTCGATTGATCGACTTCAAACTCGGTCAGTCTGATCATAAGGCATGTTTGATTTAAAGTTATCAAATTGGTGAGTTTTGGAGCATGTTGAAGGGGGGTTAGCAGGGGTCAAAGTTCACCTACTCGCCATGAAACACGAAACTCTTATATTTCCTATATAAAAACACATAGAGGGACCAAACTTTCATTGATTGATCGGCATCGGGTGCCCTACAATACCCTATGGTGAAATGATGACATCACTTAGGCCACGCCCCCTGAGAACAGGAAGTGTCATGTTTTACTGTGAACGGTCGCTATCTTAGCCCTTTGACCTAATCAACATGAAACTGTGTCCAGAGACAGAAGACATGTTGGTGTGTTGTGGATTCCAACCCTGACCGGCTTTGACATAGCAGGTGGGCGTGGCGGCGTGGCGAAGTGACCTGTAACGCCGTTGCCATACGTTTGGCTCTGAATTCCACAATTTCGGGCCCAGCTGCTCCAAACTCACTAGGATGGATCCTTATCCACCCACCGACAGGAATTCATAACAAAATGTGGTGGGCGTGGCCTAATTTCTCTATAGCGACCCCTAGAGTATTTTAAATGAACAGCCCTAAGCCATGCTTTAACCTAGAATTACGAAACTTGGTACACATGTGTATCTTGTCAGGACGTACAAAAAAGTCTATTACAGCCATGGTCGAAACCCAACAGGAAGTCGGCCATTTTAGATTGAAGTTCATTTGACCTCGATTTTGACGTTTACAGCCTTTGCATTTGATCGAACTCCTCCTAGGGATTTCGATTGATCGGCTTCAAACTCGGTCAGTCTGATCATAAGGCATGTCTGATTTAAAGCTATCAAATTGGTGACTGTCTGAGATTGCTGAAGGGGGGTTACCAGGGGTCAAAGTTCACCTACTCGCCATGAAACACGAAACTCTTATATATCCTGCACAGAAACTCACAGAGACACCAAACTTTCAGTTATTGATCATCAATAGGTGTCCTAAAATACCCTGTGGTGAAATGATGACATCACTTAGGCCACGCCCCCTGAGAACAGGAAATGTCATGTTTTACTGTGAACGGTCGCTATCTTAGCCCTTTGACCTCATCAACATGAAACTGTGTCCAGAGACAGAAGACATGTTGGTGTGTTGTGGATTCAAGCCCTGACCGGCTGCGATGAAGCAGCTGGGTGCGGCGGCATGGCGAAGTGACCTGTAACGCCGATGCCATACGTTTGCTTCTAGATTCCACATGTTTCGACCGAGCTGAACCAAACTTGGCTTGAGTGATGCTGGTGTGATACCTGAAAATTCTATGTCATCAGATTATGACGTCATCTAAGCCCCGCCCCCTCAGAACAGGAAGTGCTATTTTTTTCCTTGGAAACTTTCATCTATGGCTCTCTTGACCTAATCAAGGTGATTCTGTGTTGGATGACAGATAGGAAGTTGGTCTCGCTTGCTTTAAAGTGCCAAGAGTTTTCAATGGCGGCAACGCCGTTCGTATACGTTTGCCTCTACATTCCACATATTTTGACCGAGCTGCATCAAACTTGGCCTGAGTGATCCTGGAGGCTTGCCCGTCAATCCTAAATCATCACATTATGACGTCATCTAAGCCCCGCCCCCTCGGAACCGGAAGTGCCGTTTTTTTCCTTGGAAAGCTCTGTTTATGGCTCTCTTGACCTAATCAAGGTGATTCTGTGTTGGATGACAGATAGGAAGTTGGTCTCGCTTGCTTTAAAGTGCCAAGAGTTTTCAATGGCGGCAACGCCGTTCCTATACGTTTGCCTCTACATTCCACATATTTTGACCGAGCTGCATCAAACTTGGCCTGAGTGATCCTGGAGGCTTGCCCGTCAATCCTACGTCATCACATTATGACGTCATCTAAGCCCCGCCCCCTCGGAACCGGAAGTGCCGTTTTTTTCCTTGGAAAGCTCTGTTTATGGCTCTCTTGACCTAATCAAGGTAATTTGGATGATGAGCTCTGTCAATGCTCGCTTCTGGCTGAACCGTGTGGGCGTGGCCAAACGGCGAACATCAGTCCCTCGCCATATGCATACGTTTGGCTCTTATTCACGCATAGATCATCCGATTGGCGCCAAACTGGATATGTATGACCTTTGTTCTGCTCTAAAGAGCCCAACGGGTTTGAGATGTAATTTGGGGAAAATGCGCGACAGCTTCTGCAGCGGCTAGCGGGCGGCAGTGCTGGAAACTGCGGCAGAGCTTCTGCGGTGGGGAGCGGGCTGCGGCTCTGGAAAACGCGCGAGAGCTTCTGCGGTGGCCGGAACCCCCGCGGTGGCCAATAGGCCGGAGCGGCGCTTGCTGCGAGGGCCGCCCGAGGCTGCTTGCAGCTTTAATTAGGCCCGAGCAGCAAAGCGCTGCGAAGGCCTATTGTATCTGTACTGTTTATTATTATTTTTCTTCCCTACAAATGAATCGCCCTTTTGGGGGCTTTATCATATTCAAAAACTCACCAAACTTGGCGGACGCATACAGCGACGCTCAAATTTACGTATTTTAAGGTCGTCGCAAAAATTGCAAAAAAAATTGCTCAACGGCGGCAACTAGCAATTTTCAACAGACCCATTGCTATTCACTTACTTCATCGTAGAGACTTGAAATTCGGTACAGTTGTAGAGCGCACTAAGACGCTCAGAATTTACAAGTAATGTCATAGTGCAACTATCACAGGAAGTCGGCCATTTTGTATTGAAGGTCCATTTTTTACCTCGAGTTTGACGTTTACAGCCTTCGTATTTGATCGAACTCCTCCTAGGGATTTCGATTGATCGGCTTCAAACTCGGTCAGTCTGATCATAAGGCATGTCTGATTTAAAGTTATCAAATTGGTGAGTTTTGGAGCATGTTGAAGGGGGGTTAGCAGGGGTCAAAGTTCACCTACACGCCATGAAACAGAAAACTCTTATATTTCCTATACAAAAACACATAGAGGGACCAAACTTTCAGTGATTGGTCGTCATCGGGTGTCCTAAGATACCCTGTGGTGAAATTTTTTTTTTACGTAGGCCACGCCCCCTGAGAGCAGGAAGTGTAATGTTTTACTGTGAACGGTCGCTATCTTAGCCCTTTGACCTAATCAACATGAAACTGTGTCCAGAGACAGAAGACACGTTGGTGTGTTGTGGATTCCAACCCCGACCGGCTGCGATGAAGCAGGTGGGCGTGGCGGCGTTGCGAACGCCATCGAATTTCGTTTGGCTCTAAATTCCACAGTTTCGGGGTGAGCTGCTCCAAACTCACTAGGATGGATCCTTATCCATCCCCGAACAGGAATCCATAGCGATATTTGGTGGGCGTGGCCTAATTTTTCTATAGCGACCCCTAGAGTATTTTAAATGAACAGCCCCAAGCCATGCTTAAACCTAGAATTACGAAACTTGGTACACATGTGTATCTTGTCAGGACGTACAAAAAAGTCTCTTAGAGCCATGCTCTAAACCCAACAGGAAGTCGGCCATTTTGTATTGAAGGTCCATTTTGGACCTCGAGTTTGACGTTTACAGCCTTTGCATTTGATCGAACTCCTCCTAGGGATTTTGATTGATCGACTTCAAACTCGGTCAGTCTGATCATAAGGCATGTCTGATTTAAAGTTATCAAATTGGTGACTGTATGAGCTTGCTGAAGGGGGGTTACCAGGGGTCAAAGTTCACCTACTCGCCATGAAACACGAAACTCTTATATTTCCTATACAAAAACACATAGAGGGACCAAACTTTCTGGGATTGATCGTTATCGGGTTACCTAAAATACCCTGTGGTGAAATTATTTTTTTACGTAGGCCACGCCCCCTGAGAACAGGAAGTGTCATGTTTTACTGTGAACGGTCGTTATCTTAGCCCTTTGACCTAATCAACATGAAACTGTGTCCAGAGACAGAAGACATGTTGGTGTGTTGAGGATTCCAACCCCGGCCGGCTTTGACATAGCAGGTGGGCGTGGCGGCGTGGCGAAGTGACCTGTAACGCCGTTGCCATACGTTTGGCTCTGAATTCCACAATTTCGGGCCCAGCTGCTCCAAACTCAGTAGGATGGATCCTTATGCACCCACCGACAGGAATTCATAACAAAATTTGGTGGGCGTGGCCTAATTTCTCTATAGCGACCCCTAGAGTATTTTAAATGAACAGCCCCAAGCCATGCTTTATCCTAGAATTACGAAACTTGGTACATATGTGTATCTTGTCGGGACGTACAAAAAAGTCTCTTAGAGCCATGCTCTAAACCCAACAGGAAGTCGGCCATTTTAGATTGAAGTTCATTTGACCTCGATTTTGACATTTAGAGCCTTCGTATTTGATCGAATTCCTGCTAGGGATTTCGATTGATCGGCTTCAAACTCGGTCAGTCTGATCATAAGGCATGTCTGATTTAAAGTTATCAATATGGTGAGTTTTGGAGCATGTTGAAGCGGGGTTAGCAGGGCTCAAAGTTCCCCTGTGATCGACTGTGTAATATGTAATTACAAAGGGGATCCTTTATCATTCCGTAGTGCAATGCTGCCCTCTGGTGTCGAATTACTGAAATTACTGAAATAGTTTCATTATTTCAGTAATTCGACACCAGAGGGCAGCATTGCCCTACGGAAAGACAGAGTTCAATTTTGTAATGTAGGAAAAAATTAAAAATTTGTAATTCTACTGTGAACGGTCGATAGCTTCTGCACCAAACTTTGCACGAGTGACCCTGGCGGGACCCTGACGACCCTATGTCATCATATTATGACGTCATCTAAGCCCCGCCCCCTCAGAACCGGAAGTGCCGTTTTTTTCCTTGGAAAGCTCCGTTTATGGCTCTCTTGACCTAATCAAGGTGATTCGGATGATAAACTCTGTCAATGCTCGCTGCTGGCTGAACCGTGTGGGCGTGGCCAAATGGCGAATATCAGTCCCTCGCCATATGCATACGTTTGGCTCTAATTCACGCATGGATCATCCGATTGGCACCAAACTGGATATGTATGATCTTTGTTCACCTCTAAAGAGCCCGACGGGTTTGAGATGTAATTTGACTCCACTGCGCCCCCTAAGGTAATACATCGGCCGTATCTCCTCGACGCATGGACCGATCTGCACCAGATTTTTTGACAGTCGTCGGGGAGCGCCGCCGAACGCATTCACGCGTGTCGCCCGGTGGACGGGCGGAGAAAATGCGCGACAGCTACTGCGGCGGCTAGCGGGCGGCGGTGCTAGAAACTGCGGCGGAGCTTCTGCGGTGGGGAGCGGGCTGCGGCTCTGGAAACCGAGCGAGAGCTTCTGCGGTGGCCGGAACCCCCGCGGTGGCCAATAGGCCGGAGCGGCGCTTGCTGCGAGGGCCGCCCGAGGCTGCTTGCAGCTTTAATTCTTCTTACGATTCTGCCCCCCTCTTCGTGCGCCTTTTTGGGGGCTTTATCATATTCAAAAACTCACCAAACTTGGCGGAAGCGACTAGGCGGTTTAAAAATTTTGAATTTTAAGGTCGCCGCAAAAATCGCAAAAAAAATTGCTCAACGGCAGCAACTAGCAATTTTCAACAGACCCATTGCTATTCACTTACTTCATCGTAGAGACTTGAAATTCGGTACAGTTGTAGAGCTCACTAAGACGCTCAGAATTTACAAGTAATGTCATAGTGCAACTATCACAGTAAGTCGGCCATTTTGTATTGAAGGTCCATTTTTTACCTCGATTTTGCCGTTTACAGCCTTCGTATTTGATCGAACTCCTCCTAGGGATTTCGATTGATCGGCTTCAAACTCGGTCAGTCTGATCATAAGGCATGTCTGATTTAAAGTTATCAAATTGGTGAGTTTTGGAGCATGTTGAAGGGAGGTTACCAGGGGTCAAAGTTCACCTACACGCCATGAAACAAAAACCTCTTATATTTCCTATACAAAAACACATAGAGGGACCAAACTTTCAGTGATTGATCGGCATCGGGTGTCCTATAATACCCTGCAGTGAAATTTTTTTTTTACGTAGGCCACGCCCCCTGAGAGCAGGAAGTGTAATGTTTTACTCTGAACGGTCGCTATCTTAGCCCTTTGACCTAATCAACATGAAACTGTGTCCAGAGACAGAAGACACGTTGGTGTGTTGTGGATTCCAACCCCGACCGGCTGCGATGAAGCAGGTGGGCGTGGCGGCGTTGCGAACGCCATCGAATTTCGTTTGGCTCTGAATTCCACAGTTTCGGGGTGAGCTGCTCCAAACTCACTAGGATGGATCCTTATCCATCCCCGAACAGGAATCCATAGCGATATTTGGTGGGCGTGGCCTAATTTTTCTATAGCGACCCCTAGAGTATTTTAAATGAACAGCCCCAAGCCATGCTTAAACCTAGAATTACGAAACTTGGTACACATGTGTATCTTGTCGGGACGTACAAAAAAGTCTCTTAGAGCCATGCTCTAAACCCAACAGGAAGTCGGCCATTTTAGATTGAAGTTCATTTGACCTCGATTTTGACGTTTACAGCCTTTGCATTTGATCGAACTCCTCCTAGGGTTTTCGATTGATCGGCTTCAAACTCGGTCAGTCTGATCATAAGGCATGTCTGATTTAAAGTTATCAAATTGGTGACTGTGTGAGCTTGCTGAAGGGGGGTTACCAGGGGTCAAATTTCACCTACTCGCCATGAAACACGAAACTCTTATATATCCTGCACAGAAACTCACAGAGATACCAAACTTTAAATTATTGATCATCATTAGGTGTCCAAAAATACCCTGTGGTCAAATGATGACATCACTTAGGCCACGCCCCCTGAGAACAGGAAGTGTCATGTTTTACTGTGAACGGTCGCTATCTTAGCCCTTTGACATAATCAATATTAAACTGTGTCCAGAGACAGAAGACATGTTGGTGTGTTGTGGATTCAAGCCCTGACCGGCTGCGATGAAGCAGCTGGCTGTGGCGGCGTGGCGAAGTGACCTGTAACGCCGATGCCATACGTTTGCTTCTAGATTCCACATGTTTCGACCGAGCTGCACCAAACTTGGCCTGACTCATCCTGGTGTGATGACTGACAATGCTATGTCATCATATTATGACGTCATCTAAGCCCCGCCCCCTCAGAATGAATTAGAGAGATCTTCTGTGTAATTACATAATAAACAGTCCATGTTCTTTGTTTGTAGGGCAATGCTGCCCTCTGCTGCCCACTGAAATAGTTTCATTATTTCAGTAATTCGACACCAGAGGGCAGCATTGCCCTATGGAATGACAGTTCAATGTTGAATTAAAGAGGAAAAAATTAAATAATTTGTAATTCTAACTCAAAAACTGACAGAGACACCAAACCTGCAGTTATTGATCATTATCTTGTGTCCAATAATATCCAATGGTTAAATGATGACATCACTTAGGCCCCGCCCCCTCGGAACAGGAAGTGCTATTTTTTTACTTGGAAAGCTCTGTTTATGGCTCTCTTGACCTAATCAAGATGATTCGGATGATAAACTCTGTCAATGCTCGCTGCTGGCTGAACCGTGTGGGCGTGGCCAAATGGCGAATATCAGTCCCTCGCCATATACATACGTTTGGCTCTTATTCAGGCATAGATCATCCGATTGGCGCCAAACTGGATATGTATGACCTTTGTTCACCTCTAAAGAGCCCGACGGGTTTGAAATGTAATTTGGCTCCACTGCGCCCCCTAAGTTAATACATGGGCTGTATCTCCTCGACGCATAGACCGATCTGCGCCAGATTTTTCGACAGTCGTCGGGGAGCGCCGCCGAACGCATTCACGCCTGTCGCCCGGTGGACGGGTGGGGAAAATGCGCGACAGATTCTGCGGCGGCTAGCGGGCGGCGATGCTGGAAACTGCGGCAGAGCTTCCGCGGTGGGGAGCGGGCTGCGACTCTGGAAAACGCGCGAGAGCTTCTGCGGTGGCCGGAACCCCCGCGGTGGCCAATAGGCCGGAGCGGCGCTTGCTGCGAGGGCCGCCCGAGGCTGCTTGCAGCTTTAATTATTATTATTACGATTCTTCCCACCTCTTCGTGTGCCTTTTTGGGGGCTTTATCATATTCAAAAACTCACCAAACTTGGCGGTCGCAACTAGAAAATTTAAAAATTTTGAATTTTAAGGTTGTCGCAAAAATCGCAAAAAAAATTGCTGAACGGCAGCAACTAGCAATTTTCTGTTGACACAATGGTATGAACGTACTTCATCGTAGAGACATGAAATTTGGTACACTTGTAGAGCTCACCAAAAGACTCAGAACTTACATTTAATGTTATAAGCCAACTATCACAGAAAGTCGGCCATTTTGTATTGAACGTCCATTTTTTACCTCGATTTTGACGTTTACAGCCTTCGTATTTGATCGAACTCCTCCTAGGGATTTCGATTGATCGACTTCAAACTTGGTCAGTCTGATCATAAGGCATGTTTGATTTAAAGTTATCAAATTGGTGAGTTTTGGAGCATGTTGAAGGGGGGTTAGCAGGGGTCAAAGTTCACCTACTCGCCATGAAACACGAAACTCTTATATTTCCTATACAAAAGCACATAGAGGGACCAAACTTTCAGTGATTGATCGGCATCGGGTGCCCTACAATACCATATGGTCAAATGATGACATCACTTAGGCCACGCCCCCTGAGAACAGGAAGTGTCATGTTTTACTGTGAACGGTCGCTCTCTTAGCCCTTTGACCTAATCAACATGAAACTGTGTCCAGACACAGAAGACATGTTGGTGTGTTGAGGATTCCAACCCCGACCGGCTTTGAGATAGCAGCTGGGCGTGGCGGCGTGGCGAAGTGACCTGTAACGCCGATGCCATACGTTTGCTTCTAGATTCCACATGTTTCGACCGAGCTGCATCAAACTTGGCCTGAGTGATCCTGGAGGCTTGCCCGTCAATCCTAAGTCATCACATTATGACGTCATCTAAGCCCCGCCCCCTGGGAACCGGAAGTGCCGTTTTTTTCCTTGGAAAGCTCTGTTTATGGCTCTCTTGACCTAATCAAGGTGATTCTGTGTTGGATGACAGATAGGAAGTTGGTCTCGCTTGCTTTAAAGTGCCAAGTGTTTTCAATGGCGGCAACGCCGTTCGTATACGTTTGCCTCTACATTCCACATATTTTGACCGAGCTGCATCAAACTTGGCCTGAGTGATCCTGGTGGTATGCCCGTCGATCCTACGTCATCACATTATGACGTCATCTAAGCCCCGCCCCCTCACAACAGGAAGTGCCATTTTTTTCCTTGGAAAGCTCTGTTTATGGCTCTCTTGACCTAATCACGATGATTCGGATGATAAACTCTGTCAATGCTCGCTGCTGGCTGAACCGTGTGGGCGTGGCCAAACGGCGAATATCAGTCCCTCGCCATATGCATACGTTTGGCTCTAATTCACGCATGGATCATCCGATTGGCGCCAAACTGGATATGTATGACCTTTGTTCACCTCTAAAGAGCCCAACGGGTTTGAGATGTAATTTGACTCCACTGCGCCCCCTAAGTTAATACATCGGCCGTATCTCCTCGACGCATCGACCGATCTGCGCCAGATTTTTCGACAGCCGTCGGGGAGCGCCGCCGAACGCACTAACACCTGTCGCCCGGTGGACGGGCGGGGAAAATGCGCGACAGCTTCTGCGGCGGCTGGCGGGCGGCGGTGCTGGAAACTGCGGCGGAGCTTCTGCGGTGGGGAGCGGGCTGCGGCTCTGGAAAACGTGCGAGAGTTTCTGCGGTGGCTGGAACCCCCGCGGTGGCCAATAGGCCGGAGCGGCGCTTGCTGCGAGGGCCGCCCGAGGCTGCTTGCAGCTTTAATTTGATGCTATTATTTGATGATCTGGGTATAAAAAACCTTTTTCAGTCTATAGGTTCACAGAATTTTCTGTAAGCTTGAAGATGGAAAAGGGTTTAGGTGAATTTCTTCAACTTAAACTGATGGTTCTGTAGATTTCAAATCAGTTCAGAAATCTTGGTATAGTTATGAAACAGCTATATGAAGGCTTCAGCCACCAGATTGAAAGAGTTCCCATCCATATAAGACATCTTGGTGAAAAACGTACATGAAATAATTAGAAACTTAATTCCTCATATTAGTATTATGTTACTGCATTATGTACAAACTTTGCTTCATTTATTTAAGCCTCCTCTGTCATTTGACAGTTTTGCTATTTTCTGACTGTTTGCTATGGATGTTGATCTCCTCTCCCCAACAGCACTGAGTCCTCAGTTGGCTCCCTCCGCAGCAGAGAGCTGCTTCGCCCGTCAGCACAACATTTCAGAAAACAACAATCAGTGTTTTTCTGGAGCCAATGGCCATCTGCCCTCCCAGCTGACAGCACAGAGACCTGGAGCCATCGACAACCAATCTCTGGTCACCACTGACCCCATAAAGGCAAGGAGGGCTTTTCCTAAGTCCTGTACCCCCTCACCGCGTTGACCGGTGGAACTAGTTGGAACTGTTTTCCTGCTCTGTGGATTTTTCACTCTGTTTCAGAATAGTTCTTATAAAGTCCCAATCCAAAAGAATATGAGGCATTAAATGTTTATTCAAAAAAATCTTCCATTCTGTATCAGTTGAAGGAGTAGACCATCCCTCTAAGCAGAATAGGGTGTTTTCTTTCATCTGCTTGTTAGTGGATATGTTTGACATCTCAGCATAGAAGCCACACTGCTTTAGAGAGAACTCCAGAATGATGCAGTCCCCCTGCTTTACACTGTCCTGCCCTCATACAAGCTGTAGAATGAGACTAGCTTTACTTTGCTGAGTAAATATGAAAGAAACCGTTAAATATTTGTTCCACTTTGCATCATATTAGTTTGGTAGCAGAGGTTCTCACTTCAAACCCACTTCTTTTTTTTTTGTGGTCTGGAACCAGATAGTGTTTCCATTTAGTTTTTATCTCTGTGGTTTACTGTAATAATAAAAGGCTGCCAGCTTTTCCACAGCATTAGGATTTTGTATCTGGCTGTTATGTGTAATTCAAAGCGACAGAACAGCGTCTTTTCTGTGCTTTTTTTCCTCCCTGCTTACGTATCTGCTGTGCTCTATCCCCTGCAGGCCCCTACGTTAACTATGGAGGGTGGCAGACTGAAGCGCTCTTTGCAGCTGGTGCCTGGTAGAGACTTTGAGATGGTGCCAGAGCCTGTGTGGCGGGCCCTCTACCACTGGTACGGTGCCAACCTGAGCCTGCCACGACCGGTGAGTGAATGGAGCAGCGTAAGGCAAAGGAGAATAAAACAAAATAGTTTTGTGAAACTATAAGTAAAACAAAATTTTCATATGTGGCCAAAATGTTTAAGACATAAACATGTTTCTATCCCTTTTCTTAGCTGAAAAATTAAAATCTGATTCTCATTATTAAGATATTTCTCTTTTCTTTCCACATCATTATTCCTTTTGATCAACAAGTACATGTAATGTTATCTTAATGTATCTCCTTGTACATGTTTAACCTGCCAGACCTCTGCTCTGTGCTGGACTGTAGACATGTTGAACTTTATGAAGCTGATTTATAGGAAGCTAGTCTCTCCTTAGAATAAACGCTACAAAACCAAAATGTTTCAGCATGTTCCTTCATGGGCGTCTCTGTTGGACTGTTCTGTACACCCAGGAACAGCAGCTTCATTGCTAGCTAACATAACTTTCCGCTCCACTCCTGCAGGTTATCCTGGAAAGCAAGACTGGTCAAGCAGAGCTGGAGCTGTTCCCCTGCTACCTCCTGTTCCTCCGCCAGCAGCCTGCCACGCGCTCCCCTCAGTCCAACATCTGGGTCAATATGGGTATGACCAGCCTGCGAATGTTCCCACCGTATTTGCCCCCACCAAGAGGTAACGTAAGCCTGCAGCAAGACCAGAGCAAGCCGTCGATAAATGTTTCCCTGAGCAATCCCACATCTCCCACCGTTAATTTCTCCTGTGTGGACTGATCCGAGCCGGGCAGAACTCTAGATGAACCCGTGGCCCAGCAAAGACTAATCATTAGGAAAGTTTAATAATTGACTTTTCCAATCTTCACAGCTTTGCAGAGATGGCATAAGAGATGGTGTAGTATGTGAAAGAAATCTGGGAGCGACTTAGTAAATAATGAAACTATGACTATTGACTGCTATTTAAAAGTATAATACAGTGCCTTGCAAATGTTTTCACACTCCATGTTTTGTCACTTGTTGAAGTTGATATAATAAAGCAACACAAATTGTGTAAAAACATAAATTGGAAGAAAAAGGATACCTAGGTTTCAGCTGGTTTATTTTTTATAGATGACTAAATCATTAAGTCAATAGTTCTTAGAACCACATTTTACTGCAGCTCCACCTCCCCGCTTACAGTTTTACCTGCTCTTCTTTGCGAAGTGGCTCAAGCTCAGCCGGATTATATGAATCTGGCTGAGCTTGAGAAAGAATCTTGCCACAGATTCTTTGTTAGATTTAAATCTGGACTTTAATTGAGCCACATTAATATGTTTTGATCACATCCCCCTCTGACTGCAGATTAAAGGTCATCCAGCTGAGTGGTGAACAGCATCACTTTATATTTAGCTCCATCCATTCTCCCCTCATCTCCAGCTTTCCTTTCCCTGCTCATCATAATGCTGCCACCACGTTTTGCTGTGAAGCTGTGATGCACAGCAATGCTTTTCCTGTTTCACAGACAGCCTGGTGTCATTAGGTTTACAGTTGTACCATAGTCTTTGCTCCTTTAGATGGTTGGACTGAACAGAGTTGTGAAGCCTGACTCTGCTGTTAAGCTCTCCAGTTCTTCCTCTCTGCTGGACTCTTTGGTCTCCATGATGCTGTTTGTTCTCTAACAAACCTCTGAAACCTTCACAGAACAGCTGAGACTTTATTTACTATCAAGATGATGTCTGAATTGGTTGCACTGGATTTTATTTAGTGGTATCAGAGTACAAAAGAAAACCATCTACCCTTTTTCTTCCGGTTTATGGTTATGTTGTACTTTGTGTTGGTTTATTACATACAGTAAATCTGAAGTTAAATACATTGAAGTGTGCTGTTGCAACTTGAGCAAAGGAGAAAGGTTTAAGGGTATGAATATTTTTGCGAGGGATTGGATTTCAAGCCATGATGATGATCTCTACAGCATCAATAATCATTGTTTTGTAATAAAATGTAACTGTTCCTGCATGCCGTCCTCCCTTTTAGCCACAGTGACTGGAGAGGTAGAAATATTCGACGTCTGCTATCTGTATTTAAAATCCTCCTCAGTTTATTCCTAGTCTGCATTGTCAGCTTTCAGCCTGAAAATCTTAGCCTCTTCCTCTTGTTTTATAACATTTGTTGCATAAACTGAAGTCAAAAGGAAACTGTGGCCAGTATTGGTCAATGTCCTCACCTCGCCTTGTCATTTCTCTGCTGATGAACATCAGAGCTTTCCTGGACTTCTAGAAAGTAATTTCAGGCCTAATCAGGTTTGGGATGCTCAGGCTGACATCAGCGCTGTGTGTGTGAGCGCGCTCCTCCAAATCATGTGATCAGATCTGGATTCTGTTTCCAGTTTCACTCCTGCTGTGGTTCCAACCTGGGCCTGAGAGCCTGATCCAGCCCTAATGGCCCCTCTCGGCATGCAGGATAAACATGGACAGGCTGCTTCTTATTGTGCCAAGGTGGAAAAGCAAAGCTGTGTGGGTGGGAATCAAACTAGCAAATCTCTTCATATTTGTTCAATCACCACCAGTTGAATAACAGGACTAATTATGATTTGTGTTTGAGTCCTGAATCCACCAGGTTGGTTTGCTGATTATTTGACCAATCATGCCTGCTCTGATTGACTTTTATTGCTGCTTTCTTACAACTAATCCTCAATCAGCTGATGGCTGCTGTTGGTTGCATCTGTGAGCTTGTGTGCTGGATGGACGTTCTGGTCCTGGTTTGGTCTGATCAGGGTTTGTCTGGTGTTTGGGTCTAAATGGGGGTTTGTATCGTGCAGGAAACGTGCCGTCTCCTAACGCTCCTCTGAAGAGGATGCTGGCGTACACAGGCTGCTTCAGCCGCATGGCCACCATCAAGGACATCCACCTGTACCTGTCACAGCGGCTCCGCATCAAGGAGGAGGACATGAGGCTCTGGCTCTACAACAGTGAGGTGAGCAGAGATCACTCAGAAACCTCATGTTCTGTGTTCAGAGGTCGGCCTGAGATCATTTCAAAGTTCAACGCCAAAGGCAAATATAATGAGATGTTGTACTGGAGTCTATACCATTTTAAATTACTTTTCTTTATTAACTCTGTAATGTTACTATTATTGTGCTAGAACAGGGGTCTCAAACTCGCGGCCCGCGGGCCAACTGTGGCCCTCGGCACGATAGTTTGTGGCCCCCGCCTTAATATGAAAGTTTAATGTTAGTGCGGCCAGCGAGTTTGATATAATTGGCACTTTTCAGTGTTGTGTGCGGAGCTGAACGAACTTACCAATCACGGTGGAGTATATTGCTCTCGGGGGCGGGACATCGGCCGGGCCTATTTGCATTTTCTATTTGTCATTATTTGCATGCGGTACATGCGCAATTTCCGCGGCCGCTCCCGCTTCACGTGCTTCAGCATCCAGTCTAGACCCGGAAGTTGCTGATCAGTGTAGTAATTAAGGTTAGGCGCTGTAACGCTTGGGTTGTGTTTAAGGGAGGAGAGGAGGCGGCAGATTCGTCAGGACGGTCAAAAACTCACAACCACACTGGTACTGGGAATTCCCCAGTGTTGTCCTTTAATAAATACGCTCTTCACCAACCTTACAAAGCCCGGTTGAACGGCTGCTATATTATCAGACATGAAAATTGAGCAGTGTCCAAACAACCCGTAACATTACTAAAAAGTTAGGGAGCTAACATGTCTGTCTAGCACGTTTCTCCCACGCTCTCTACAGAGAAGCCGTGGCGCATACTTCTGACATCATTAGCAATACTAGAGTATCTTAAAGAGACACTACACAATTACGGCTGTTACAGCGCCTGACTACGGCCAAATATAGTAATAGGCAATCAGAAAGGTTCGGCTGAGGAGACCGTGTGTGTGAATGCGGCCCAGCCTCACCCAGACTCTACCTCCAGCGGCCCCCGGGTAACTTGAGTTTGAGACCCCTGTGCTAGAATAAGTAAATTTAAAGAAATTCAAAATCCTAACAACCTGTTCTGATGCTTCATGTCCCTGTGTGTGAAGAGGAGACTTTTAGTTTCCACAGCATGACTACCATTTTTATGATTCGTCTTTCTGAAAAGCAACGGAAAGTGCTAGCTTTTTTTTCAGCCAGCTGACTGGCAGTGAGTAGCAACAAGACAAAAATAGGTTGGGCTTAATGTTCTTTGTGCATGATATCCAGGGAGATCTGTAGTCACAACTTTCTCTGATAGCTGGAAGAATTTTAATCTGTAAACCTCGTTATGACCAAACAGTTTAAAACATTAAATAATGAAAGCCTCTGTAAAATGACATCATGAACATCTGAACAGCCTGGCTGTTCCCCCCATGCATCTGTAAAGATACAGCATGTTTAACCAGGCTGGAGGTTACTGTTCAGTACGTTTGAATAAAACCCGTGTTTGTCCTCCAGAACTACCTGACCCTGCTTGATGATGAAGACCACACTCTGGAGAGTCTGAAGATCCAGGATGAGCAGCAGCTGGTTATTGAGGGTAAGAGAAGCTCTCCCCAATGTTCCTCTTGTTGCTTCTCAGTCACTAAACTGCAGCTGCTATATACTGAGAACTTATTAGATGATGAGAAGACTTGCCATCTCTGTTTGTTCGTCCTCAGTCAGGAACAAAGACATGAGCTGGCCTGAGGAAATGTCCTTCATCGCCAACAGCAGCAAAATGGACAGACACAAAGGTACGCTGAGGTTCTCTGGGTTCTCCTTCACATTCTCTGCTGCTGGGCTCAGTGGAAGACTTAAGGACCAATTCTTTATTCTTCATGGCCAGTTCACTCAGGATGATATCAGAAGAACCTGAAGATCTGACTCAGTGAGCTTAACTCTGATGGCCCAAACATCAACTAAAAGTATTTAGTTGATGGTTTTGTTTCAGAGATGTCAATCCATCAGTGAGTGAAAAACACCTGCTAGTTTAAATGCTCTTATTATTAGATTTTGTTCAAAGAGAAGAGAGGACAGATCATGAAGAACAGGATAGAAACTACATCCATGTGACCCTTCCTCCTCTTCCTCTTCCTCCTTTATCATTGCCTTATCACTCCAGCTGTTGTCTCTCATGCTCCTAGTCTGTAGCAGAAATCATTTTTAGTATCTAAAACACTTTAGCCATCAGACGTCCCCTAGCAGCTCCAGCAGGAGTTCTTCTGTGATTTGTAGTTTTTTCTCCACATCACTTGCATCATACGGTTTCTTACTCGGCAGCAGGCCTGTGTTGCATCATCTCTGATGTTCTGCTGTTTGATGTGCAGCAGTCCTCTTTGTCCTGCACATTTCATAAACTCATGAAAATGAATGTTACTGTAATGCTGCTCTCTTAGATTTATTGTTTTCAGCAGCTGTAGAGGTTTCTACTATGGATTATTCTGGCTGTGGCACACAAAATAAAAACAATAATGTTAACAAAACTTTTAGGATAATTTTACTTGTTTACGAGAAAAGAAATGACAATATTTTCTGATGTAAACTGTTAAAAGATTGCAAGAAAAAAATGCTAATTTTTCAACGACTAAAGGGATACATTTCTCATATTAAAATTAAGATATTCTATGACATTGTAAGTCAGAAATGTGCATAACCCTCCCCCCCCTCAAATTATAAAATCAGACATTTGCCACAGAACATGCCAGAAGTCTTCTCAAGTTGAAGTGATATGTTTACAAGATGCACATCTGGATCTTTCCAAAGTGTAAACGGAAGATTCTTCCTGCATCAGAACTTCTCCTGGGTGCAGAATCACCATGAATGCCTTGAGATCCAGAACACACACCTGAGATGTTGAGAAAGAAGTTGCAGTATGACTGCTCTGGATCTGCTCTGGATCTGCACCTTGGAGAGGATGGGAGAGGAAAAAGAGTCTAGATGCTTCACTATAACATCCAGAAGCACATCTCCTAAATTTACCACTTATATTCTGGAGGACTTCTGCAATTTATTGTCACAAATGTCCAACTTTGTCAGAGGTATCTCAGTTTTAGTATTGTAAATGTTTGCCTTTAATTATGAAAAAAGATCCTTTATTCTACAATTTTTTGTCATCAACATGTCCAATTATTTTTCTTTTTTAATGTTTTTTTAATCTGCAATTGCCCCTAATGCTTTTTCATTTTCACTCATTATTATTGTTTAATGCAGGGGTGTCAAACTCCAGTCTTCAAAGGCCGCTGTTCTGCAGTTTTTAGATGTGCCACAGCTACCATACACTGGAATGAAATAGCTTAATTACCTCCTTCTTGTGTAGATCAGTTCTCCAGCGTCTTGCTAATGACCTAATTATTCTATTCAGGTGTGGTGCAGCAGAGGCACATCTAAAAGTTTCAGGACAGTGGCCCTCCAGGACTGGAGTTTGACACCTGTGGTTTAATGGCTAAAAAATGCTGCTTAACTGAGTGTCAAAGTTCCTCTTTTGGTTGATGTATGTTTAGAACAGATTTTTGCATTGAGCTTTAAAAATATTGATCATAAATTTAATTCTGTAAATAAAACCTTTGTTGATTTCTTGTTTTGTTTACCACTGCCTAGTTCCTACTGAGAAAGGAGCGACTGGTCTCAGTAACCTTGGCAACACGTGTTTCATGAACTCCAGCATTCAGTGTGTGAGCAACACCAAGCCTCTGTCGGACTACTTTCTGTCGGGGAGGCATCTGTACGAGCTCAACAGGTGCTGAGTGGTCTGCATGACATCGGCGCACTCCAGAGTGTTTCCGTCCCGCTCACCCTGTATGCCGTTTATGCCGTTTCTCTTCAGGATCAACCCCATTGGGATGAGGGGTCACATGGCCAAGTGTTATGGAGACCTGGTGCTGGAGCTGTGGAGTGGGACCCAGAAGAGCATCGCTCCGCTCAAACTCAGGGTGAGGCTTCCATCCAGTCTGTCCTGCAAACCCAAAGGGTTCAGGACGCTCCACCTTTCTGTTGATGCGTCCAAGCTTTAAAAGAATGAAACAAACCAAACTGTTTTCTCCCTAGTGGACGATAGCAAAGTATGCCCCTCGCTTCAACGGCTTCCAGCAACAGGACTCCCAGGAGCTGCTGGCGTTCCTCCTGGATGGCCTCCATGAAGACCTGAACCGGGTCCATGAGAAGCCATATGTGGAGCTGAAGGACAGCGACGGGCGGCCGGACTGGGAAGTGGCTTCTGAGGTCAGAGCGCTGCTGATTGGCTCTCCTGTCTTCCTCCCTCCTCCCATATCACACACACGCTGTGTGTGTACAGTTATTAAATAAACGTATCTTTCTGTCAATATTGGATAAGTCGTCACAAAAACGTTCATCCATATACCCAATTTTTAATACTAAGCTGGAAAGGTACATTGTCTGGAGTGGGAAAGTGACAGCCACCAGGAGGCAGCAGAGTGTTTGTCTTTTCCCTGTAGTTTTACTTTATGGGATTTTTGGTACATTTGTTTCACTCTGGGAATGAAGAGCTGGATCTTACTGTAGATCCAGCTTTCAAAGCAGATATAAAAGTTTTTCTTTTTTTTCTTGTTTCTAGTTATGATGGATAAAGATAGTAGCAGAGTCCACATCACTGCAGATGTTGTTTTAATACTTCTCTTAGATTCAGTTTTAATCCTAATCAATAAAAACTTTCCATCTACAATATCTTATGGATCAAATGGATCAGAAAATTCCTTCTCAAACCAGGGGAGGTCCACTGTTTTCCTCTTTTCTGACCGACCCGTATCCAAGTCACAGGCTCTCGTTCTCATCATGGCTTGTGATGTACTGCGTTGCTTAAGAAGCTGCTGCACGGTGGTGCTGTTGTCCTCGGTGTGTGCTTATGTTCTTCATCTCTGCAGGCCTGGGAGAACCACCTTCGCAGAAACCGCTCCATCGTGGTGGATCTGTTCCACGGTCAGCTCAAGTCCCAGGTCAAGTGTAAAACCTGTGGCCACATCAGCGCTCGCTTCGACCCCTTCAACTTCCTGTCCCTGCCTCTGCCCATGGACAGCTCCATGCATCTGGAGATCACTGGTTAGTGAGACCACACCAGTGAGAACAAACATGGTGTGTCGGGAAAAGATCCAGGATAAAGTTCAGTGTTGTGTGTGCAGTTATTAAACTGGACGGCTCCACGCCAGTGCGGTACGGGCTGAGGCTGAACATGGATGAGAAATACACGGGGCTGAAGAAGCTGCTAAGCGAGCTGTGCAGCCTGAAGCCGGAGCAGATCCTCCTGGCTGAGGTCCATGCTTCCAACATCAAGGTAGTCCCATGGTGCTGCTGCTGCTAACACAGCTGTACTCTCTGGAGTTCTGCAGCCTAACATGTAAGCTGTCCGTGTTCAGAACTTCCCTCAGGACAACCAGAAGGTGCGTCTCTCTGTCAATGGTTTCCTCTGTGCGTTTGAGGTCCCGGTGCCTGGTTCACCAACGTCTCTGAGCTCGCCCACACTCACAGGTTACTCTCCTCTAGCAGCAGACTTTTCACTTACTGGAGGTCTGCATGGTCCTCTACTACTGTCTCTGTATTTTCTGTTTTCATCATTTTTTGCCTTGTTCAACCAGACATCACCCCAACAGTCAACGGCTCAGCTGCTAACGGTCACCTGATCGCTAACGGTGGGCCCGGCACACTGCTGCCCTGCACCCCAGAGACTCCTCTGGTCAATGGGGTTGCCAACGGACATATGAGCCCCATGCAGGACAGCCCTTTCATTGGATACATCATCGCCATGCACAGAAAGATGGTGAGAATAGCCCAAAAATCGTCCCAGTACTGATTGCAGTAAAAAGATAATGTAGTTTTGAGTCCATAATAATATATTGATAATGGTGTAATAACGCAAGTTCAGCCTCTCAAACATGAATAAAGTTTAATTTGTAAAGAACACTTAACACTGGGACCAGAAGACATTTTAAATACCACCCCCCCAAAAAAACAAAAACAATAAAAACGGAAATAAGCACCACACACAACCGAAACCGTAAATAAAATGGGTTATGATGTCTCTGTAAACAAAATTGACCTTCAAAAAAATATTAGTCATCAGAATGAAAATGATGAAGCTCATTTTAATGTATCGTGCTATTAACTAGCTGATTAGTTGCGCATTGCGACAATCTTAGGTGAGAAGTCACTGAGCATGTGTTGCTAAGTGACATTTGAAAATGGCCGATGTGTTTATGCTGGTGACACGTCCATGTTTGTTTCCCCTTTTCAGATGCGGACAGAGTTGTACTTCCTGTCATCTCAGAAGAACCGGCCCAGCCTGTTTGGGATGCCACTCATCGTCCCCTGCACTGTCCACACCAGTAAGAAGGACCTGTATGACGCAGTCTGGATCCAAGTGTCCCGACTGGCCAGCCCACTGCCCCCCCAGGAGGCCAGCAACCATGCTCAGGACTGGTAATTCTCACAAACGTCTTAGTCTTCTCATGCATATGTCTCACAGCAGTTAGTGGATGAACATGATGAATATGGTTGACCTTAAAACGTAGCAATTGATCAGAAGTCTTCTTCTCTTCTTATGCATTAAAAATCTATTCCGCTTCATAATAAATCATATTATTGTTCGTGTCAGTTGAAATTCTTAGAAAAACTAATATGAAGGATAAATGTTCTTCAGCACTGAGTTTTAATTTCACATTTGAAAGAAGAAAAAAAATGAATTCTATTCTTTTTAAAAATATGTTTTTTTGACATATTTGTTAAAACTGTTGCTACGTAATGACAGTATGGTATGAGACAGCCAATCAGAGCCAGGAGGAGGGTTGCACCACTGACATCAGGGTCTAGTTGGGATCTGTCTGTGATTGGTAGGAGGCTGAAGGTCTGTCAGTAGCAGGGTTGTCTGCTGCTGAATGCCTGACAAGCTTCTGTTCATCACAAACGCATCATATTGTTGATCTTTCCTTTTCCTAACCTGCAGTGATGACAGCATGGGGTACCAGTACCCCTTCACTCTGCGGGTGGTGGGGAAGGACGGAAACTCGTGTGCTTGGTGTCCCTGGTACAGGTAGGATCCACTCGCAGGCATTTGCCACAAGTTAAGAAGCAACACATCAGATTCATGCTCTCACATTACATAACATTTATAAGAAACATGTTTAATGCAACATTCGGGTTCAGAAAATGAATTATTCCATTTGTTTTGTTAATGTGTTTGTCCTGTTCCAGGTTCTGTCGAGGCTGCACCATAGAGTGTACAGAGGACAGAGCCTCTGTAGGGAATGCTTATATAGCTGTGGACTGGGATCCCACCGCCCTGCACCTTCGCTACCAGACCTCCCAGGAGAGGGTAACATACACACCAGCAGCCTCAGACTGGGAGCAGCACATAACACACACACCACTGTGGGGAGGAATTTCTACACTAGCCGAACGAAAAAAAGAAATCTATGAGATTTGCAGTGCTGTTTGCCTCTCTACACGTTCCTTCTGTCTTTGCTTTTTGACAGTAATCAAATTTCTAAAATTGGATAAAGATAACCTGAGAAAATACTAAAAGTAGTTATCAAATGATGATTTTGTTCATTAAGGGAAAAGAAAACTATCCAAACCAGCTGGAACTTCTTGGAAAAGGTTACAGATAGGCAAAATGTCTTGTTTAAGTGACAAGTTGGCTAAATGTGTCACACATTCAGTAAAGCAAAGATCTTTACTGAATTTAATCAAAATATTGTGTTTGTAAGTGAAAGAGAAGGCGGGCAGTGCAGAGCAGCAACCGTCTCTGTGTCTCCCTGCAGATTGTGGAGGAGCACTGCAGTGTGGAGCAGTCTCGACGAGCTCAGGCTGAGCCCATCAGCTTGGACAGCTGTCTGAAGGCCTTCACCAGTGAAGAGGAGCTGGGGGAGGATGAGCTCTACTACTGCTCAAAGTGCAAAACCCACCGGCTGGCCACCAAGAAGCTGGACCTGTGGAGGCTCCCGCCCATCCTGGTCCGTAAACCATGAACCCTAGAGCTGGCTTCCACATGGGCTTACAATAATGACTGTATGTGAGGTGTTTAAATGTCTGCCACGTGTATTTTCTCCAGATTGTCCACCTGAAGCGCTTCCAGTTTGTCAACGGTCGTTGGATAAAGTCTCAGAAGATTGTTAAATTCCCTCGAGGGAGTTTTGACCCCAGCGCCTTCCTGGCCCCCAGAGATCTGGAGCATCGCTCCCTACACTCACGCAGTGAGAGTGAGGGCCTGCTGAGAGTCGGGGAAGACAACCTGTCCTCCATCTCTGCTCCGGCTGGCTTCTGCAACCTGCCCAAAGGTACTTCCACTAACTTCCTGCTTAGCGAGTCACTGAGATAATTACTCCAAGCTCCATGTTAGTTCACAGCTGTTACACAGTGAAGCATAAGAAAGTTTGTCAACATTTGTTCATAAGTTTCTGATTCTTTAGAAAATGGGTGTCCAGCAGAGGGAGCTCTAGTGCACGTGTGGCTGTGAGAGCAACATGAGTGATATCAGGAGGATTAGAATGGTTCAAAATGTCCCAAATATAGCTGAGCAGCTACCAGACACAGGGTCAGAATCCTACTGTCTTTATAGGTCATTCTCTGGGGTTTCTTTGATTGTTTTTAGTTGACTGTTTTCTTGAATTAATTTGAACCGAAAGGTTGATTTTATTATTATTATTATTTTAATAGAAATATTGTCTATTTTGATGCACAGTCAGCTCCTTTAAGTGCTGTACTCAGTACCATTGCTAGTCATTTGTGTACCTTAAGCACAATTGCTTCTAGACCTGCATCAGCTGCTTCCACATATTTCTCTTCTGTTTTATATCATTATAATTCCTTTTATTGTGTGAGTCAAAATGAACTATGCTAATGAAAGCTGAATATTCTGTTCCTTCTAAAACTAAAACTACATTCAAATAGAAGGCAGATGGAACCCAAATTCAATTCTTTTTGCCGAACCTATATTTGACTTTTTCACGGCAGTCTGAAAGGCCCAATTCAGATCTTTTCATGTCCCCCCAAAAAACGGATCTCTGCCACTTCCATATGTGGAATATTAACAAATGTTAATATTGTCTGGACACATGAGGAGATGTATGAGCCATAACCATGTGCAGTATGTTTATTGTGTAATTGGTGCATTTTGTAATTTGACTTTTATATACTGATCTTATTTTGCTATAGGCCTATTTAAACTTTTTAAAATAATAATCCACCTCTTTTTATTATCCTGACCTTGTACAGCTTTTTGGTAAAAGTTGGAAGTGGAATAGTTACAGTGTGAAACCCCAGTTGGTGATAATGATGACATAAGTGGTGACCAGGACTGAAATTGTGAACTATTGCCCTGCAACTTTTGAACTTTCCAATTTTTAACAAAGTTCTGTATAAAGTCAAGACAGTAAAGAGACGTGCTGTTTCCATGTTGGTTTAGATATCTCTCTTCCCTTAAAGCTGTAGTATGTAAGTTTTATAAAGAATATGTTTTTTTTACATGTATGTTAAAAATCTCACCAGGCTGTGACAGTGTAACAGCCTGGAATAATCTGGGAAAAGATCGATGATCTCCCCTCCTCTCTGAGCTATTATTGCTATCTGAAGAAATCCGCAAAAACAGCCAATCAGAGCGAGGGGGAGGGTTTTAGTATTGTTAATCAAACTCATGTACATGCCACAAATTGTGCAAATGGCAGAGAAACAATTCAGTTACAGAAAACCATGTATCTACTGTCAAGAGTAGCCATGCTAACTAGCATTAGCATCCACAACAGACTCTGCTAGCTGCAGCACCACAGTCAAGGGTAGGAAAGGATGAGATCCTCCACACAAGGTTGTTATTGACATTGCTAAAACCTGCCTCCTGACTCTGATTGGTTGTTTCTAGTTAGCATTGTGATACGGCAAAGGAGCTCAATTTTCTCCACAGATTATCTGTCTCGTGCCATACTGTCAACACATAGTGACAGTTTCAACAAATATGTGAAAAATATATGTATTTCATTATAAGTTGCATACTGCATCTTTAATGAGTGAAGTCTCATAAATAGTTTGATCTGAAACGTGTTTTTTGACAATATAGCAAAAACAGAAGAAATCTGTGAAATGGGAACATCCTTTTTCCAGAATTTAACACTAATAGCAGGGCAGTAACTGAATATCTTTACCTTCCTAATTCCAAAATCCAGTGAATATTGTTGGGGATCCAGTCAGGTGGAGATGGAAGGTCATTAACATTTATCCGGTTTTGTTTTATAACAGCCTCTCCAGCCTCCAGCAGGAGATCAGCGCCATCTCTCAGTCGGAACAGCAGCCCCTCCGGTAGTCCAAAGCCTGCTGGTCGCAGGCCAGGCCGGCTACGGCTGCCGCAGCTTGGCAGCAAGCACCGGCTCTCCAGCAGCAAGGAGAACTTAGACGGAGCTGCATCCTCTGAAGCCGACTCCCGGGACGGTGTGTCGCAGGCGGACACAGAGGAGAGGGTGGCGATAGCGGCAGGAGCAGGGCCTGTGGGCTCCAGCGATCAGGCGGCGTCAGAGTCATCCTGCGGCACAGAGGCGTCCAGCAGCCACTGTGACGTAATCCTGATGAACGGAGACAGCAACGGGATGGGGTCAGACTGCAGCATAGAGAGCAACGTGGATCCTGACAGTTCTCTGCTTCAGCACAGGGACATGTGTCTGGATCCCCTCTACAACCTCTATGCAATATCAGTCAGTACCATCCTCATATTCACTCTAGTAATGAGTTTATGCTGTTAGTAATTAAACAAACTTCTGAATCTGTCTATTTTTATCCTCTCAGTGTCATTCAGGAATCATGGGAGGGGGCCACTATGTGACATATGCTAAAAACCCCAATGACAAGTGGTACTGTTACAATGACAGCAGCTGCAAGGTAACCAAACACACACATCAGGGCTTTAGAAGTGATCCTGGTTGGCCTTTTGGTCTGAGTGAATCACCAGAGAATTGACTAAAATCATGTGTGTTTTCCTGCTAACCCTGTGTGGGTGTTTCTCTTCTGACAGACACTTTTAAAATACACATAACACTATAAAGTTTATTTTTCTGGCAGTTAAGAAAAACAAACATTTTCTCATTAGCATTTTTACACCAGGAGTGTTAAATTCATTTTCATTTTTGGCCACATCAAGATCATGACCAGCTGTGGCAGAGTGTATTGATAAAACCTGTGAAAACATTAATAATGGTCTGTCTCTTTGATTTGATCTGCAAAATGTAAAATTTTTCATGTGGTTTTCTAGAGTCTAGAGGGCCACGTAAGAAACTATGGCGGGCCACATTTGGCCCCCGGGCCTTCAGTTTAATGCATGTTTTACACTTTACTCTACAGCGTCTTAAAGTTTTCTATGTTGCAACCAAAGACATCCCTGAATTCTAAAAGTTAATGACCCACCACTCTAACTTTAGAACATGGTGGTGGCAGCATTATGCTGCGGGTTGCTGCGGGTTCACATCCTAACAGGATGTGAACCTCCACAATATGCACTTAAGTTTATCTATCATAAAGTCACAACAAATTACATTTAAGTTTATAGTCCTGGACTAAATGTGAGCTATTTAAAGGTGTATGTATGCTTTGTGAGGTGCTGTAAATATATCTTCATGTGTTATCTGAAGAAGCCTTTTATAGGTTTGCCTCCCTCTTTCTGGTGTTTCACGACGTGACATGGTGGATCTGTCGTTTCAACAGGAAGTTCACTCTGAGGAGATTGACACCGACTCAGCCTACATCCTGTTCTATGAGCAGCAGGGAGTCGACTACTCCCAGTTCCTGCCAAAGATCGACGGCAAAAAGATGGCCGACACCAGTAGCATGGACGAAGACTTTGAGTCCGACTACAAGAAGTACTGTGTCCTTCAGTGAGCGCGCCGCCTTCCAGTCACTACACTACACCTGCTCCCCGCTCTGGCTCTGGGCAGGAAGCGCCAGCTGTTTGAATCCTCCCAGACTGCTAACGGCTCGGAGCCACGCCTCTGTCCGCCTGCATGGAGGCAGCGCAGCACTTCTTACCAATCCAAACCTAGATTAGTCACATCCGCCCCTCCCCTCCTTTTCCAAAGCACTAATGTGGTACAAGTGAAAGCCCAGTGAAAAAAATAAAATAAAATAAAACAATCCTCAATTATGTGTATTTTGCCATAGCATACCTGTAACATTCAGCTGAACCTCACAGATCTCTGAATGTATGCCGATGTGGCCGAGTCGTGAAGTGATGTTACTTTCTCACTGTGCATTGGTCACCTGTGATGATGGGAGGAGAAAAAGCATTTCCGCCTGAGGTTGTGTCATCAGAGGAAGAACAGTGTCGCTGTTCTCTGGGTCTGGAATGCCATTTGGGAATAGTTAAAGTTCAGTACATACATGCTGGTGTCATATGTGGTGCCACAGGCCATTATGGATTTGAAACTTCTTATCTAGACTATTGGATACTGTGAGATGCTTTTAAAGCTGTTTTATTAGGGTAATGTGTCACTAGGATTAATATCATATTCTACCTCATCATATTCCCATCATGCAGTCTGTGCAGCAGCTGTAGCCTAAATGTATGAAACAGTGTTAATGAGAAATATGTTGTTCCTTCCACTGTAGGAGACGAGGTACTTGCATTTCAGAGTTCCCACACCAAAAAAAGAGAAAATGCAGCCCTCTACACCCACGCCTGAATCCCACGGCTGCCAAATGACTGGTGTAGACGTGTGTAAAGCCACAACTCCAGGAGCTCACCTGGGAACCTCCATTTATTCTGGAGAGGTGCCATGATTTCAATAAAACTGAAGCGTAAATATGTTCAGTATATGTTCATGACTTTTTCCCTGGATTCTGGGGAGGTGGCATTTTATAAGACATGTTTTATTTTTGTAAACAGAAAGGCTTTCTGTTGAGGCGGATCTCTTTAGATCAGACCTGGATGTCTAGCTGAAGCCACGCCCACAGGAAGCAAGCTTCTCTTTGCACCTTACCCCTGCTGCAGTTCCCTGCTGTCACTTTACACATCTTTCTGATGATTAAATCTTTGCAACCTTGGAAACAAACCTGGAACATTTAGGGAGAAAACATTTTGACTGCACTATCATAAAGAATTTTATCAGTGGTTTTATTATTCTAATATTTAATCAATAACCTAAAAAACACTTGACTGATTCAGCTGAGCCTTCGAATTGTAGTAATTCAAGTGATGTCAATTTAAAGGGATAGTACCCACTTTTTGAAGTGAGGTTTTGTTAAGAGGCTGTCTTAAAACTACCGCAATCTCAAAGAATTTCCTGCACTTAATGTAAACATTGATTCATAAATCTTTAAACCAGTCATATTTACTATGGATGTGTTTCTAGTGAGAATGTTAGTTAGTTGGTTGGAAAGTTAGTTGGTGAATCACAGGAGCAGGTAGAACATGTGCAGCTACGCAGAAAGAGGTAAATGTACCAGTACATCTTTCACATTTGAAGGCCATTGTGGCAGACCATAATGTCCCAATTTACCTGCAAACAGGGAGAGAGTTTTGTGTAAATAAAGATTTAATGCAAACATGACTGCACTGAAAGATTTGTAAAATAGTGTTAGCATAACTCATTATGCTCATTTTGAGATTTTGGTTTTAAAAATAAAAGTTTGTTTTAGCCTCGGTCTGTCTCTGGCTCTACTGAAAGTAGGATATTGACTGCTCATGACCTCACACCTGAACCCCACTTCAGGAGATTTCTACTTGTGATTAATATCTGAACCCTCGTCAGCCTGCCACTGGTTCAAAGTGGTGAACTTTGAAGTGATTTCCACCTGATTCAGCTCCTGAGTCAAACAGGTTTTTCATTATAAAATCAGCTGGTTTAAGCCTGTATATTTATGATTTTGTGCTAATCTGGTGTCGGATTTGTAAGCCCCTTTACAGATTTTTTTCAGACAACCTGCTGATGTGGGCTGATAGTAAAGTTTGACATCAGATGACTCATGGTTACTATACAGATTAAATATGTGCAGTAGCGCCAAAGGTTCATGTTTGAGTTCATAACATGACATCTGAGCACACATTCAGCTAAAACAAGTTCCAACTGCCTCAAAATGAGATTTGTTTGCACCATTAACGCCGCGGCATGAATTGAAAAGATAAAGCTGCACTGCATTCCTTAAGTGAGCAGCTTGGTCAAAAGTTTCTGTCATTTCAACTGAATGCAAGCACAAAGGCAAACATGTTTCTTTCACTTAAAGCTTGGTCTGTTTTAAGTTAATCAGTAGTAGTAGGAAACCTCTGCAGCTGAAATGTCCTCTGGCTCCCCCACTACACACACACACACACACACACACACACACACACAACAGATGTTTGTTTTCTTTTTAGCTGCTGTATTCATGGAGCAGACATCGTTCTGGAGAATATGTATTAGAATGAAGTCATCTTTTTCTTTGCAAAGACTGTTGAATGAATGAAAGTATGCAGATGAGTGCTATTTATGTTTGCTCTGAATGCTTTTTTCCTCCACCTTTCTGCCTTTTAGCTGAGCTATTAATGATGTTCAGTTTTATGTGTTTGAAATGACTCAAAGGGAAAATTGCAGTAAGGATCAGATCAGTCAAGAACCCATTTTCTAGTGCTACATTCAGTTATATGCCCAGTACATGTCAGTTTTTGATTTTATTGTTTTCTGTCCATAAATGTGCCCTCAGGCCACCTGCAGCTCAAACTGTTGTTAAAAATAGGGGCTAATTTTAGCACAATTTTCAGAAATCAAAAGATCTGCCTAATGGAACCAATCTGTTAGCTGAGGCTGGACAAACAGACCCAGTTAAACCACAGGGCTTATGCCCCCTGCCCTGCCCCTTACCCCGCACATAACTTCAGCATGTTGGCAGGCGGAGCGATCTACTACTGAGCTGTCTGTCTTTTTGTAGCCTCTTTTTATTTAACTTCTGTACTGTCAGATTGAAAGCTGACTTGTTAATTTAAAAACAACAAAAAATGCTTTTTTGTAAGGTGCTTGTTGAAAGAAGGTGACATTGCACTGACATTAAAACATGTACATAAAGTGTTTTGTAAATAAGCCAATGAAAACTGTGTATTTGAATATGAACTGTACAAACTATTGTAGTTGTATATGGAGTAATACTGTTGATCTGTAACAAAATAACCAAGCAACAAATTAAACTGCAGATGAAATTCCATTCATTAAAAATGATTGTTTTTGTTGTTCAAAGTTGTGGAAATAGTTTGGCAGTTTTATCATTTTTTAAGGGAATGATGCTGAGCACATCTGTAGGAGAGAAACAGGGTACCATCAAAAAAACCTTGGAACAGCTGCTGAGCACAGTGGTGGAGGGGTAGTGATGTGGGCTACTTATCAAAGAACAAGGAACATTTTCAAAATGCTTGCATATTTCTCTGCAGAATAGGTTGAGATGCTGGTGCTTTCTTTTTGCAGAGTCTCAGCAGAGCACCTGTGATACCAGGACTGCAGCTGGTCCTCAATCAAGACATTAGCATTTAATAAGAAACAGAACCACAATAACAAAGGAATACTCTGGAAGTATTTGCTTTACATAGTAAAACACATAGTAAGACTTATACTAACTTTGTTCAGTTGTTGCATTAGCCCTTTGGCCTCAGGTGCCTTACACCCATGACACAGTGAAAACATTGTGGGCAGATTTATGGCAAAATCATTTTAGAAGAAAACGTAAGGAAGGAATGGTAAAATTTAAAAAACTCCTATTGTCACATATAGGCCCATTCTAAGAAAAACAAGAATAGTTACAATGTTTTACCTGTGCAAACCTCCTGGGTGAGAGAAGTGGTAAAAACAAACATGGCTCTCATGTTTTACTTCCTTAACAATCATTTAATTAAATTCTGTAAAGTTAAGTTCATTATCAATTTACCTTTTCCAAGGTGAGGCTTGTTAAGGAAACCTTAGGAGCTTTAGACTCCTAGCTTTTGACACTAGGAATCTAAAGCTCCTAGTGTCAAAAAGAGCAGGAGCCCATTTTAAGATGTCAAATTATAACATTGTTTCTTTTAAACCATGTTTGATATACACAGCACTTCTATAACAACTGAAGGTGACATGATTGTGCTATAAAATGGCCCTCTGTGCCTGGAAAATACATACCTGATGATACTAATAATCAGTGATACAAAAATTACTTGTTAGTATCACTGATTAAAACACCAACTGAGAGA
This sequence comes from Xiphophorus maculatus, assembly GCF_002775205.1. Classification (NCBI taxonomy): domain Eukaryota; kingdom Metazoa; phylum Chordata; class Actinopteri; order Cyprinodontiformes; family Poeciliidae; genus Xiphophorus; species Xiphophorus maculatus. Next base: position 31,849,463 of record NC_036460.1, read on the forward strand.
GGCCTCTCAGGCGTTAATGACACTACCTCAATGAACTGTCAGAATGATTATCTTCCACATTGAAATGAAAACATCCCAACATGTCACATGTGAGTACAGGCTTAACCTCAGAGTTTTTCTCACTGTTTGACCAGAACCGGCAGACCCAGGCCACATCCTGCCTGTGCTGGACTTGGTTTGATCCGTGCCTGTCACTGTGACGGTGTGTGTTCAGTCTGTCACAGCGAGCTTCTGCTGCAGCTCAGGGAGGAAAACCACACATGCAGGGTCTCTGCAGCCGCTTCCCCGAATTAAAAGGTGCTACTGACACATGCAAGCTGCAAAACTGCACACTATTTTAAAGGTTTTCCGGTCCGCCTCTCATCTGACCCAGTCTGACAGATAAAGTTATTCTGAGTAAAAATATATAAATAGCCTGGGATGCCTTTAGCAGCTTTTAAATGCTGGGAATTTATGGGCTAACTTTACTCGTTTTGTTTAAACATTAGGCACGTTTTTATCATGAGCTGAACATTTTTAGGATATCATTTAGTAGCTATTGACAGCATTTGGAATTTTAGAAGAACTGCATGACCTTAAGTTGTAATATTATTTATCTGATGACTTTCTTCTCTGCTACAAATCCATGCTGAAAGTCTTACAATAAATACTTTACAAAAAGAGTCTAGTTCCAATTTTGAAGAAAAAAAAAAGCATCTCTTCACCCTTCAGCCACATCTTGCAAAGAACATTTTTGCACTTGCTGCTGTTGTTTGAACTGAGGGGGTGAACTCCTCCTGATCTTCATCCCACTGCTTCAGATTGGGCCGCCTGTGCATGCGCTGTGGGCTGACTCCAGGCTGAGCATCAGCGCTGTGTCTGAGGGAGTTTGCATCTCAAGCCACCTGCTGCTTCTGTTCACTTCCTCTGCCTGTGTTGTGGTTCACAAGCGAGCTGAGCTCCGGCTGGTAACATGACAGATAGGTCAGAGGATCACACTAAACTCTGACAAGTTTTAACGTTGTGTTAATAAGCTGCTCAGAACAGTAAAGAATTACAGCTGGTTTGGATCCTTCGACTCTCTACTGTTCTTGTCTTCAGAACAACCAGAGGTAAGGTGGTTGGATGTTCAGCCCACGTCTTTCTTGCATTTCCTTGCTTTGCAGCCAAGTTTTAAACAAAACTGTTTTCCCTCCACATCTGTGAAAGTTTTCACCCCTTTTCCAGACCAAAGTGATGTTCTTCTGTTCACACTCCTCCACTTTGGGCTCCTGGGGATGATGACGCAGAGCATCATCTGCTTGAATCTTGCCTTTCTTACGTGTCCAGGTGAGCTGTCAGGCTTCCACAACTCAGATGAATATCCAGCAAAATTATCCCAACATTTTAAAAGTGAACTTCTGTCTTTCTGCAGCGCTCTACGTCATCCTTGGAGTTCTCTGCTTCATCCTGCTGCTGTTCATTGTACTGGGCGCTGTGTTTCTAAGAAAGTAAGCATTTTTTGTGCAGTTTGTTCATGCTAAATTAAAATGAACAAATATATTTGAAATTGAGATTTTAGAAAGCTCACTTTGCTTAAGTTCAGTCTTCAAGGTCAAACACATCCTGATTTGTGTCCGCAGCACAAATTTCTTCAGAAATTTATCACAGCCACACATTTCTATTTAAAACCACCTTGCTAGTTTAGATGACAAACATCCTTTTCATGTGCAATTCATGTAATACTATGAATCTCTTCATAGTACTTCATAGTACTACAGAAAGTATGCGATATGATTAGAGTTATCTTAATTATCTAAGCACCGAGGCCTTTTTAAGTCTGTGTTGTACAAACGTTTTGCCAGTTAGGCCAAAATCCAATGTTGAAAGTTCTCACAAAAAAAATTTCAAAGAAATATTTGTCCTGTTTACCTATTTAGTTAACAGGTGTTTAGTTTACATGCTCATCAGTAAACTAAACATTCAATAATTTAATAACAAAAAGTCTCACATGTAGATCCAACACTTAAAAAAGGTCAAACACTTTTGCCTTTTTTAAAGAAAGACACAAGTCCAAATCATCAAGAGGTGAGATCATTTTCTATTCTGTTGGTCTATAAAAGTTTATCTCCGTACTCAAAACAGGAACTGAATGTATGCCACTCTTTGAAAACATGTCCTATATTTAGCCACGTTTAATAAATAGATGTACCAAACATTGCTTTCCTGTAAAAGCCACCGGATGTTTGGGATCCTCAGAATGAAAGTAAAGTCACAGTAAAACATTTGATAAATAAGAGAAAAATAATTCATGTCAAAGCAAACGTTTTTCATTCTCTGAAGACTGAAATTTATCACGCATAATTTTGCTTAAACACCAAATGAACCAAATGTTGCCAAATGTGTGCAGTCAGGGGCCACAAAGCATCACCAGGGCTGCAAATATCGCTGCAATTCAAGGCTAAAAGTGATAGGAATCCATAAATAGAAATAAACAATTAACTGTACCTATTAAATTTAAGGCCCTCAATTTATTACTTCCAAAGATACTAAAGGGGCAAGTCTAACTTTAATTTTAATCATTTAACATGTTAAAATTATACTTAAATATTAGACCTCTGGAGATAATCACCAGAAACCCCACAACACTGAGCCGTTCAGGACGTCAGCTGATGTCCTGAATATTTCTGGTTTCTCTTGCCAGAAATATTCTGCCAGTTAGATATTAACCTCTTATTGGTTCTCAGCAGAATCTAATTTAAAGGCAAATATGAAATTATGCTATAAATACTCATTTGTTGCTCTCTGACAAAAAGGGGCAGTCAAGGTAAACAGGGTTTTTTGCTTTAAATGGCCCTTTTCAGTCTCATACAATGTTGCTTTATGAAACAATTTTTTCTGCAGGTACCGCGCCATGGTTCGAACCGTCCGAATGCAGCAGGGCAGCAAGTTTATTCTGAGACATTTGCCTCAGTTAGAGACCGCCGTTGTGACACCCACAGTCCAATCAGTGGAGAATGACGAGGGCGAGCAGCTTCCTCCAGAAACTCCTTTACGGATAACCAATGTCCGGTTATCTTCCAAGAGGCTGTGGAAAGGCCTGCAGCAGGTACCGTCACACAGCTGGGTCCAGATTTATTCTTCGGAGGGAAATTAATATTTAAGTCTCAGTGTGGGCTGCACAGTAGCACAGTTGGTAGCACTTTTACCTTGCAGCAAAAAGGTCCTGGGTTCAAATCCCAGCCCTTTCTGCATGGAGTTTGCATGTTCTCCCTGTGCATGTGTGGGTTCTCTCCAGGTACTCTGGCTTCTTCTCACAATCCAAAAACATGACTGTCAGGTTAATCTCTCTAAATTCTCCTTAGGTGTATGTGTGTGTGCATGATTGTTTGTCCTGTCTGTCTCCCTATTGCTCAGTGATGGACTGGTGATTTGTCCATGTGTCTGATTTGGAGTCTTCTCTGGAAACAGTCCATACTAAAAGAATCCTGGTCTTTCTTCTTCTGTGGATGACTTCACCAGGAGTGTTTCATTGCAGGAACCTCGTTTCACCAAGTCAGACCTGAATCTGCTGCAGCTGATCAAAGCAGGGAAGGAGGGAGTCTTCTACCAGGCCAGGATGAGCAGAGGGACGTGTAAAGGTCACAGCATGTTCACCTGCAAGATCAGCAAAGAAGGTCAATTTACTGTAACGGTCACTAGAGTAATAAAGGGGATTTTCAACAGCCTATAACTCATACCTTTAATAAAACTTCTTTGAGTAAATTGTTTTCTTTTAGGTCATGGGTGTCAAACTCTATTCCTCAAGGTTCGGGGTTCTGCACCTTTTTATGCGTTTTCAGCTTCAACAACCTGAACTAAATACAGTTTGTAGAATTTTACTGAAGGTGGAGGAGACATTTCACTCATTTAATCCAGGTGTGTTGGACCAGCGACACATCGAAACGTTGCAGGACAACAAACGTCCTGTTTGGTGTGCGTTTCCACCAAATTAGCATGACCTTACCTAGACAGCAAAGACTTGCTCTTTGGCGCCCCCTCCTGTTGTGGGGGACCTATACGCAGCTGCTTAGTTTGCCTCAGGAGGCAAACTAGGCCTCCTGAGGCTGAATAATATTCATTTATTATTCTGTCAACATAACCATACAATGAAGCTTGATTTATTTGTATTTACCCAATAAATAGTATAGATTGTTGCTTGTTTTGCTCTGTTTTAGTATTTTTATTTATTGTTTTAATGTTTTTATTATGAAAGTGTTTGGTTGAAAGATTGGTTCATTTAATCTGAAATGTGTTGATGGTCATAATTTAGTTTCATCTTATTGTGTTTTTGTCCCTCTAAGGTGTGCGTCCCAAACATGTGGACATGGAGATTTGCATCATGAGGAAACTGGTTCACCATAAAAACATCCTCCAGCTACTGGACTGGAACACGAATGAACGTAAGTTAAAACATGCTCATATAAACTGTAGAAAAAGATGCAAGACCATTTGTTCTTACAGTCTAACAGTGAATCAGACTAACATTGTAATGTTCGACGTAAGCTACGATTTATTATTAATGCATCATTATTTGTACTTGTTGAATGAAAAATAATGACAGTTTTTCCTTCAAAGACAGAGTTTAGAATACTCAGAACCAATCACAAACAGATACTGGTGCATCTAAATTAGAATATTATTTCAAATGTAATTTATTTCTGAAACAAATTTTTGTTTTCAAGACTTTCTTTTAATTATAATGATTTTCTGTTAACAACCAATGAAAACAAAACATTTAGGTATATAAACTTAGTAAAGAATATGTTTAATACCTGCTGAGAGGTTATCATTTTAAAGACTTACTTTTGTTCCAACAAATGAGCCCCATCAGAACAAATACAGTATTCCAGTTATTCCAGAGATGTACCTGTAGTAGCTTTTCAGGGTTCCAAAGTCTTCTGGGATGTTCATATTCATATGCTAGTGCTAGATCAAACATGGCAGATCCTTTAAGTGAATATTATAAGAACAGTTTTTTGAATATGTAAATATTCCAGCACTGGAGGTGTCTGAGTGAACCTTCCTGTGTGCAGAGCCCTGTATTCTGATCATGGAGTATGTTAGTTATGGCACACTGAGGACCTTCCTCCAGACCAACAGGGTCCACCTCAGTGCAGACCCAGAGCTGCAGAGCCTCCTCACCATTGCTTCCTACCACATCGCCCTGGCGATGCAGCACCTGCGCTCCAAAATGGTAATCCACACACACACTACTGCATGTTCTCAATATATTTTATATAATGTTGGAACATTTGTCTCATTGAATCCATATATTACAAAATTTCAACACGACTTTCATTCCATGTAGATTTTAGATAAAAAAAATTATTTCACTATTGACATAGTTTGCCATTTTCTTTCTTTTGAAAGCTTAAATTGTTCTAAAAAATATATATTTTTTTACTTTTCTTTAGAATAATCTTTTGCTACCTCTTTCAGATGATGACTTTTTGACTCTATTATTCATATTCTTGCATGTGTAGAACATGCAAGAATATGCGCTTGAATATTTGTTTATTTGACACACACTTGTTGCTGTGGTCCTCTGTGCAGATCATTCACTGTGACTTAGCTCTGAGGAATATTATGGTCACTAAGTTTCCTTGGGAGGTGAAATTAGCAGAGTTTGGTCTGGCCCGGGACCTGAGCCGCATGGCGAGCCGCCGCAGCAGCCGTTGGAGGAGTCCACGAGTAAGAAATACACACACACACACACACACACACACACACACACACACACACACACACACACACACACACACACACACACACACACACACACACACACACACAAACACACACACACACACACACACCCACACACACACACACACACACACACACACGCACGCACGCACGCACACACACACACACACACACAGACATCGTTTGTATGCTGGGTTTGTTCAGTACTGTTGTCTAGTATTTTGGGCAAGCACCATATATATATATATATATATATATATATATAGTTTTAGCTTGTCTTACATCATTCTCACCTTTTTTGTTCAACTATCAACCTGCACATAGTTCTGCTTTTATTCTAACAGAAAAGAATAAAATAGGTTTGCCACATACTCACCATTGCATAGAAAACACGGCAGCAGGTCTGGTTACTCTTCAGGGGACATTTTGTTTTTCAGTGTACAATTTAGATTACTTTGCTTTCATTTTGTAGATGCAGTTGGGTTCTTTTGTGTTTCACTCAAGCTTTATATAGCAATATTTAAAAATGCACAGAAAACATTGTGACCTCATGGAAAAACCTGATGTGCTGATTTGTGAGATGAGTTAAGGGCTGGGCAATAAATCAATTTAATCAATTAATTTAATTTTTTGTTTTTAAAAATTAAATCTTTGAAAAATCTGGATTTTTTTCATGGGTTTCCATAGTTCAGAGTGATGTCAACCCAGAAAGCAAGAAAAAAATTATTAAAATCAGATTTGGTATATAAAAAAAAAATCAGCTTTAGTTAAGCATGGTTTACAGTTCAGTTCATTCACAATGTCATTGAAAAATATTCTTTCGGGGGTTTTGTAACAAATTGTCTCTTTTCATTTTGTGTTTTAGCAACATTTTATCTCACCTTGCTGTTTGATTCTGATTCTCATTGTTTCATGACTAAGTTTCTTCCCTTTCTGAAGGTAGTGACACATGCGTCAAATAAACCTGCTGCCTGGTGACTTGTGAAGTATTCTTTTAATACAGTGTGTGTTCACACCACACACACTGGTGGCCCGTCATCTAGCACGTTGCTCTCCGCACTGGCCACACTGCCTCCCATGTGTGTGTTTGAAATGGAAAATCAAATTCTTAGTTGTGTGGGTTTGTGGGGGTAGTGACATTGTTTAGAACAGGAAGCAGCCCATTTACAGACATACGGCTTCAATCAAAAACAAACAAACAAAAAAACAGATAAGCACTTGGAGCTCATTAACCTAAATGTATGCTGAAGATTCTGCAGTTTCATTTCTCCTTTTGATTTCAATTATTCTGCTGTATGAGAATTGGTATTAGAGAGGAAACAGCTTTTTTCATCCTCTGAGTGTGTGTAGACCTTTTCTGCTGTGTGTTTTGTGCAGCCCCGCGTGCCGCTGCGCTGGTACCCCCCTGAGTACTTCAAGAACAACTACTACAGCTTCAAAGGAGATGTATGGGCGTTTGGCATTGTGCTGTGGGAGATGCAGACATTTGGTAGGTGGTGGTAGGAACATGGAATATACTGTAATGGGAGGTAAAACAAACCTGGAGGATGTGTGTAGACTAATGGATGGATGACCCACTTCAGTTAGAGCAGCACCCGGCTTCAAATTGCTTACTGTAAACAGCTATTAACTGCACCACAGTGCTGTACAGTATTCTCAAAACATCTGAATTCTTGCAGTCAGGCAATTCCATCATCATGTTACAACCAAAGAACAGGTTTTCTTTAGCTACATAAAAAGATCATCACAAATCAAGGGACCAAATTATGCTGCCTTTTATTTTTGAGTTTAAGGAACAGAATGTAACAAGTGCTGACCTCTGGTGGTTAAACTGGAGATTGTAGTCATGTTACTTGGCGTCCAACAATCTGAATCTTTTTAACACTAGCTGTCATGTAGAATCAAGCTGGTAAGAGATCATTATACTTTAAATAAATACAGCTGATAGTTTATGCTAAGCTTGTTTTTCCTCTTTGGAATTCCCTTCATCGTCTTGTATTTTAAGTAATGTAAAAAATGTGCTGTTCTATATCTGAGATGTGTACCCTCCAAACATTTGGAGAATATCTTACCATAGAGTCTGTTTTCATCCTCTTGTTTCAGCTTATAAGCAAGTGTTAGTGTTCTGTCATGAGGCTGTGTTCTTCGAAATGTAAACAGGATTTGTTCTGAGGTTATTACATAAAACATCTAAGTGATGTCTAAAAATAAAGAATATTATATGAGTGAGCAAATGTAGTTAAGCAAACAGCACATCACCTTTAAACTGTGTTTTCTAAATAACTACAACTCATATGAAAATCTTCAAATCTCAGGTACATTACCATACCCCAACCTGGAGACATCAGAGGAAGTGGTGTTCCACATCTGCATGGGTCATAAGAACACAAACCCTGAAGGATGCAGACCACAAATGTAAGCAAAAGCTCACTACATAAAACCCATGTACCCATAATTCATGCTGATCTTTTTCTCTAAGCTTCAAAACTTTACAGAGTGACAAATGTATGATTCATAATGATGACTAAAAGTTTTGCAGTGACAGTTTTTCTTTTCTTTTTTTTGTGGAAACAGTTCACATTGTTTTAGATTATCATACAGAGGGATGAGCTGCACAATAAATCTAGTGTTACTGCATTTAGCTTTGGCACAAAAGAGTCACCTCCTTCAGAACTGTCACATCATTGGTCCAGGTGAAGCTGGGAAAGAGTCCAGCTGAAGTCAATATCAGTCAAAATAGAAGACAACCCTCTTCATTGGAAATCAATGCTTAACCCTTTAAAACCTGATAACATAAGTAATTATCGGAAAATTAAGTTTGAAAAAGGTATTGAAAGTGTATCATTATACAAAAAAAAAACTATATTTGTCTCATTGGCTTGTTTTCTAAATTTGTTTATAGTCAGATGGAACTAATACATCTGACTTTTGCATTCATTTAATTGTCATAAATGAATTTTGTTTTATTTTGTTATTTTGTGACCACTATAAAAACAACATTGCATGATATTGCATTAATTGATTTTTATCAATTTTAAACATGTATTACATATGAGATTTCACAGTGCAGAACTTATGCTGGCATCAAGTGTGTCTGCATCTGTATTGACAATAAAGCAAAGTCTTTTGGACAATTTCATTGCAAAAAGAGGGATGGCGATGGAGCCACTTTTGAAAAGAAAGCATGAAGGATGGTCTGAAATTCTGCAGGAAGTCCAAAGATGGACAGTAGAAGCTGGTGCAGTTATTTTGCTTGATGAATCTTCCTTTTCATTGACGGCAATAATCAGATAAATATTAACAAGGGTGAGAATCACAATGGGTTCTGTGACGTCCCAACAGTAACTCCCCCAATCAATCCATGAAAGGTTGCTTCTTATTTGGACGAGTGGACTTACTGCTATGAATAAAATATGGATATAATACCAGATGTCCTCCAAGAGCAGATTTGGGAAGAGAAACTAACAACTGTACCCAAATTAGAGAAGCTCTGCTCTTAATATATTTTACTCAAGTAAAAGGAAAAGAAGAAAGAAATGACTCAAGAGTAAAATTGTAATTTGTAAAAACACTACTTCTGCTCTGAGTAAATGATCAGAACATCACATTTTTTATTCAAAATATTAAAATACCCACCACTGTCCAAGAGTAACCTCTTCCACCAATCCAGACACAGCTTGGAAAGGAGCTGTGTTTGGCATAATGATGGAGGTCTATGTCATAAGACAAAAGTGACTACAAAGTGTCTCCAGGAAACTCCCCAGATCTGAACCCAAAGTAAGAACCTGTGGTGATTTCTCAAAAAGCAGGAAAAAGTAGAAACAAAAGCCAACAAGCTGACCAACTCCAAGCACCAAAAACATGACAGTGAATCACTATCAGTACAAATCCAATGACAGTCTGAAAGGCAAAAGTTATTAAAGGAGATCAACTTTATAAATACTGACTCTTTCCTAAAGAAAAAAACCTCAGACATCTGAGAAGAATTCCTAAATATTCTACAACATATACTAAAAACATGTTTAGTAAATAAAATGTTAAAACCATAAAAACACAACATTTGTGTCACTGCTGTAAGTTTTGGGCATGTTTATATCTTTATCGTGGTGTGTAAGTGAATAATTACTATTTGTATTCCATAATCATTTTCTGCATTGGTATTGAAATCATATAACATTTTCTAAAACATCAACACAGTCACTGACAGCGGACATGTGCATGAAAGAGAAAAAGTTTGAATGTTGCAGGCTTCACATCATGCGTGACTGCTGGCAGGAGCCCTACACCCTGAGGCCCGGCTTCAAGGACATCGTATCCATGCTGGAGAACATCATAGAGGATGATGCAGTGAGCATTTTTGTTCATGTTGTGGAGATGAAATTTAAGGTTTTCTAGTGGAATAAAATTTAGGTCATAAGTTCATATTTAAAATTATTGAAGAAATATGGTCTAATTTGAATCAGACTTTTTCTACACAATAAAATTATAACACTAAAATTTTGTCCGTTGCAATTATGTAAATTATTTGTTCTCTCATTTTTACTTTAAATATATCAGAAAAATATTACCTGCAAAATTTGGTGCCCTTTCAAGCCTAAGTGTCAGATTGGCTAAAAGCCTTGGCTTGGTCTAATACTGATTGTTGTGGCTTGGCTCACCAGAAGGTCATCACTTTTACAGATGAAGTTTTACAAGCAAATGATGGAAACTGAATTAATTTATTTTATTTATTTTTATTTTTTGCAGGTTTTAAAAGCTTTGCTTGTGAATTTAACATGAAAACAACACCAAAAACATATAAATTATCTGCGTTATAAATTCAGTGTCTAAAAGTATTATTCTGAGACAACTTTTCTAAAATCTGCCTCCAGCGATTTGTTGTTGTTTTTCCTGGAAAGATTGCTGACGCTTTCAAAGAGCAAATGTAAAACTGATTTCTTCAATATCTTAGTTTTGTAGCCACAAATAAAAATTCATATGATGTGAATTTTCTGAAAAACCGAATTATTGTCTTTGTTGCAGGATTATGTGGATGTGGAGAGTCCGCAGAATTTGGCTAAAGATCGGGCAGAATATCATGAAGAACAAAGACAGCGAGGGACTGTCGTCTTGAAAGAAGAACATCACGTTTAAATATTTATCAAGGCTGTGTTAATACAGATAATTTAAATCAGGAACTATTCGATTATTATATTTTATGAGTGTTTCTTTGTGCATAAACATTTAAAATGCGGGTTGACAGGAGAGTGGAAAATAAAGGGATAAAGTCAAAGATTTTACTTTCGCCTTTCTATTAGATCTGATTTTACTGGGTCTTATGTTACTTTTTGAAACATGTAATATACTTGTCATTTTTCATTAAACATGTTTCTCCTTTTTTTATTGAACTCTTTAGCAACACAAAATGGGGATGTCTAATTTTGGGGGAATTTTACATTCTTGACAGAAATACATCGCGATTTTTGCATTGCTATTTACGAGGAGCACCTGAAGCCGCTGTGTATGGGGAAAGTTTCCTGCCATAATTTCATCGAAGTTTCTCCCTTTCATCGAGAGGGATGAAAGAAGGGATCGAAGGGATGCGGGCGGCGCAGTTTGCTACAATCCATAGTAGCCACACAGGCACACCCACTAAAAGGAAACAAACGGACCCAGTATAACGCTTCCATTCTATTGGATAAGAGGTTGCCAGACATCCATTAATCCATCCATCCATTTTCTTTACATCCTTTTCCCTAGCAGGGGGCGGGGGGCTGGTGCTTCTCTCCAGCCAACGTTTTGGGCAACCCTGGACAGGTTGCCAGTCTGTGGCAGGGTTGCCAGACAATGGTACTTTTTTGTTCCCTTAAAGCAGAAAAGAATTTGCAAGCGAGCAGAGAGGTTGCAAGCAGAGATTTGATCCGACAGAGACAAGTTTTGAGCATGAGGAGAAAGATTTGAGAAAGGACAGTGAATATTTGAAAGAGATCAGAAGTTTTGTTTAAGCACTACAACTTTTGAGAAGAGATGAAGTCCTGCTTTTAAACTGAAAATATAAGCAAAAGTATTACAAGTTTTGAGAACAAAAGACATAAAATCCTGCTTTCAGATTGAAAATGTGTGCTCTTGGATTATGGCAGGAAAATTCCTCCACAGTTGTGGAGGACTTTTAACCACTCCTTCCTAATGACAGGAAGGAGTGGTGCGTTCAGGAACGCCTGCTCTTCCTGTGAGCCAATAGGATGGAGTCATCGAACATGCGTTTTTACGCCACAGCGCAGTTGTGGATTTTGGACCCTGGTTCCATTCTGTCCATAGCGCCCATTCACACATAATGGCTGTCCGTGTGTTAGAAATAATCTTTTTCTTTTATTTTGCCTCCCACATTCCTATTACGTTATTTATTGACTTACAAGCCCTGCTGCCTGAACATGTGTACCCCCAGCAGGTAAGTTCAGACCACGGCGTCTTGTTCTTCTGTTTGCTCCGAGATGATTCACCCAGTTTTTCCCACCAGCTGAAGAATCTTCTGAGGTGGTATGCAGAGGAGTTCAAAGATCCCATGGTGCTGGATCCTCCTGAGTGGTTCAAGTCGTTTATTTTCTGCGAGGCTTTTCTCCAAATGCCATTTTTCCCCATTGCAGCTTACGCTTTTCTGAAAGGTGAGTAAACTTAAAAACAACGCGTGAAATCTGCAATCCAAGTGCTTAAACAAACATAAAATTGAAACAAGGTGAGGATATATCTTCTGATTTGCATCGCTGCGTTAGGATTTGGAAAGAAAAAAACACCTAGTCAGCTCCAGGTCTCTAAAGTTAAGCTGTGGGCACTACATAACTTTAAAAGAGTAGAAAGTTCTCACTAACAGACTGCTTTCATGGTTGAAAGGCCACACCATCAATATAAATGATTAGTTTTACTAGTAGTAGTATATATCAGTGGACCACATGCCTAATAACTGAACTTGCTGAGGGACCACAGACCACAAGATTGATTAAACAGACTGAAGCCAGCTTAGGTTAGAAATTCCTTTATTGTCCCTTAGGAACATTCAGCAACAAAGTGACAGAAAGCATACAGAGTTACACAAAAATAGAATTAATAATAACAAACTGAGCAGTAAGAGGGAATGTACTGAGCCTGACGCAGACTTCCCCCACTGGGAATCCAGGAGGTCACCGGGGGTTGACAGGGTAAAAGATGATGCAAAGCAAAAATATGAAGATTTATGGTGAACAACAGTAATAATAAGCACTGGTATTACATGTCATTACTTGTAAACAAAAACAACAAAAACATAGAAACAATGTGTGGAATGTTGACCACATGACCTAGGATTTAAGAGGGACCATATCTTAGTCTTCAGGAAATTTGAAATATTTCAAGATCCGTTGGTAATTTTCCCAGAAGCAGATGTCCAAATAAATTCACTGAAAGATAAAGTTCTTAAAGAAACTGCAAAAATAAACCAATACAATTGGACTTGTAGAACCCCCTTATGTAAAAAAGAAAACCTGACAAAACATAACAGAGAGCATCTTAAACTGTCAAGCAGGGTGGTGGAGGAGTTTGGGCTTGATTTGCTGCCACAGGACTCAATCACCCTGTAAATCAGAGATTTCTAAAGTTAAATGTGAAATCTAGGCATCATGTGCTCATGAACTGGAAAAAAGCCCCCAAGAGCAAGTGCAGATAGGTGGGAACAAACAAGTGAGTGCAAGCTTGAACCAAAGAAGCTCTGTGTGGAAGAGAGGTTCCTCCACAACCATGTGAAACCTTGATAAAAACTATTTCTTTTCTTCCATTGTGTTTCCTTTTGATTCTCAGTAAAATATAATGTTTTGTTGTTGATTTGATGTTTAAATTGCCTCGTTTTAACACTTGGTAAAGATCAGATTATGTTTAATGGCCTAATGATGTGGTGAGAGTTCACTTTCTTTTTACACAATCAGTGATGGTGAAAGTATTTGCAGCCCTGAGAAAAAGAAGTCAGAATGTTAACTTGCATATATGACTTTTGCACTGTGTATCATGTCCATGTTTTTATATCCTAAATGTCAGTGAAATTCTGCAACCAGATGCAGCTTCTCCTGATCCCTCTCATCTTCCAGGTGGCTGTAAGTGGATCCGGACTCCTGCCATTGTGTACTCCACGCATGTTGCCACCACGCTGATTCCCATTCTAGCCCACATCCTTTTCCATCAGTTCCCTGTCAAACCCCACTCTGGCCCCCAGACTAACAGGGAGCGCTGGCTGCTGGCCTCCATATATGCACCGTACCTGCTGGTCCCCGTGGTGCTGCTGCTCACAATGCTGCTCTCCTCCAAATACAACCCCGCCTCCAAACCTGGCAGCACATCCGGCAAAGCCAAGAAGAAAAACTGAATCCAACACAAAACTTTGTAATTTACCTTGATTTTAGAAGCAATCGTCCTCCATCTGGGAATGCACTCTTTAAGATCCTGTGAAACACGTTTTGAAGTATCATTTGAGATGAATCTACTTGATGAATGTTAAATTAGTTTGTTTTGCTTATTGTGAGTTTTTAGCTCGACCATTTGACTAAGATTTTTGTCAATTACTCTTTTGATTATCTAGATAATAAAAAGGATTATTGATCTTATTCAACTCAAATATTTTTTTTCAGATTGTTACTCCTGTAAGGTTAAAATCAATAAACATAATTACACTGGTGTGATTTAAGTTAATTACAAATAATACTGATAGTAGGTATGTTATACACATACAATCTTAGGAATGATAAAGCATCTGGTGTTAACAGGTTGGTATATGGGCCCCCAAATAAAAATCTGCTCAGGGCCCTATTAAGACTTGGACCACAACATTTGAAAACCATGTATCATTTTCCTCCCTTTTCACACTTATACAATACTATTGGCCTGTCAGATAAAACCCCATAATGGACATTAGAGTTTGTTACTGTAAGGCAGGGGTGTCCAAACTTTTTGCAAAGAGGGCCAGATTTGATAAAGTGAAGATGCCCGGGGGCCAATAGTTTGTTCGGACATTTTTTAACTACTAACGTTTCATGCAAATACACACCGTTATAAAACAATTTTCATTGTCACAATTATCTTTATTTTTCAAATGACAAAATAACCAAATATAAGCCACTCAGGCAGATGAGAACAACTCTAAAAACCCAAATTCTGCCTTTCATTCATATCTGGAGAGTCAGATAACATTGAACAAACTGTATGAAATACCTTAAATTTACATGAGTTTAAAAATATTTTTGCCTCAAGAACATTTTAAACAGGAGTTATAAGTAATGCAAAGTTGTCTATTATTATTAATAGGATGATACAGTTTTCGAGTCCTTCCCATATCGGCTCAGCAGGGCCAAAAGGCCGGAGTCCACCCTGACGACTCTGATGGCTCAAATTAGCATCCCTTCTTCAATTGTAAATGTGGTCGTTGACCGTCGGGCCAGAAGGTGGGAATGTGAATAGTGCATGTTGGGGGTGGGTATCTATGATACCTGCAGGAGATCAGGTCTCCTGTAGGTAGTGCTCTTCAGTTTAGTTTTGAAGCATACATGAAGTGTTTTTGGAGAGATGTGACCTTTTGCAGCTGATCCATGATGTTGTGCTGCATTATCCAGGTCATTTTGCCAAATGTACATAGAGTTTGCAAAACATACAATCTGTTTCAAGAAATGTGCAAAGGTTTTTCTAAAAGAAATTAGTAATGTTTCTCTTTGAAATAAAGCTAAGAGGGTATAAAATGACAGTTTAGAAATAAACTAACCTAACTAATGAATTCATTGTGCTTGGGTGCGCCAGTAATGGCCTTATTTACGGAACAAAAGCGCCTGTTGAAAACAGCTAATACATTGGAACCTCAAACATTGTCCTGAGCCGTATGCAACGAAATTTCGTTCTTTATACACCCTGTGCATTGAAAATGACAACAAAGTCAGTCTAAGTCGAAGTCGAAGTCTAAGGAACAATTGTGCAACTGTGAGATGCGTTGAGGCCATTACCAGGGTACTGATAAGGTAATGGCCCTATTTACAGAACAAAAGCACCTGCTAGAGAAAATCCTTCAGGCCAGTTGGACTATCGAAGCCGATATAGGTATACGTCAAAGTGGACTAACTCTAGCCATTCTAGTGTTAAATCTTAAAACAAGTGAATTTTGCTCTTGTCATTTACAATATCTTTCAGAAAGTAATAGTTTGTCACATCTACAGGTTCATAACATCAACAGTAATAACCAAATCTTACTCAAGAGTTTAATAAAAATAAGTGCCATAAATCCAGGTGCATAAATGTTCGATTCGCTCTTCACTGCTGATAGTGACAGACGTTACCGTTCAAAATACTCAATTTCATGTCCTCAACTCTCAGTGCCACACTGTTACGTGCCAGGCAAACATTCGCAAATTCTTGCTTCTTCTCAGGGCAAAATGTTCTCCACCATTTTCATAACACAGTCTTTGATAAATGTACCTTCAGTAGAAGGTTTGCCATGTTTAGCTATTAACATGGCCACTTCGTAGCTTGCTTTGGTGGTATTTTCTTTTGACTCACAGGCCCGCGTGAAGAATCGCTGTTGTGATGCCAGTGCAGCTTGGAGCTGCTTCACTTTTTCAGCACGGTCACTTCCTGTTAGCTTGTTGTATGTGTTAGCATGTTTACTCTGGTAGTGTCTCTTTACGTTGAAATCCTTAAACAAGGCAACCGTCTCATTACAAATTAGACAAGCACAATTGCCTTGATTTTCAGTGAAGAAGTATTATAATTCCCATCTCTCTTGAAAGCGGCGGCCCTCACTGTAAACTTGTTTTCTTTGCAGTGGCCATGGCAGAAATGAGTGGAGAGCGGTTCGCTGCACGGAGGCAGAGACTGATAGTATTAAAGTGGTGCTGCCACCATTTGGTGAAAGGAGGAATTACAGTTTCAAGTTTTATGATTTATTTATTCTGTTTCACAGTGGAGGCGGGCCATAAATAATACATTATAAGACCGAAGCTGCGGGCCGTATGAAATCTGACCGCGGGCCGTGATTGGCCCTCGGGCCGGACTTTGGACATGCCTGCTGTAAGGTGTCAACATACTGAAACACTCCAGGGTCATGAATGTTTAGCAAGGCTGAGTATCTATTGTCTGTGGGCTCTACCTCTGATCTGATCCCCAAAGTACCAAAAAATACAATCATTTCAGTTTTGGGAGTCATCAGAACAATTAGGGACCACAAAATTTTGAGATTGAGCTGAGAATAGTTTTAATGATACACACTTTAAGCTTTATTACCTGTGTGTAAAAAGTTGGAAGTATTAAGGACACTGACAAGCAACAACACTGACAATGTTTTAACTGGCAGCTGCAACTCTACTGGGTGAAGAGTTACTCAGATGTTTCAATGTTGGCACACCTCATGACAAAAACTATGCAACTACTGATACAAAACACAGATATTGCATAGCACTGTCTCATTTCTCAGCAGAACGTTCTGGCTTTGTTAAGTATAAAAAACTAAGAACAGATCATAAAATTCCGTTTTATGATCCATTTGACTGGAAAAGAGCTTTTCCTCCTTTCAGCTCACTGCACCTATGAAGGTGCACACAGTCTCTCAGAGGTAAAAAGCAACAGTCAAACAGGCTATACCTGTTTTATGCAATGGATGACATTGAACAAAAACATAATTGGTTATTAAAAAAGGGCGGAAGAATCTGTGGTTTTTAGACTTCCCTTTGATTGAGCCCCAGTTAACCCCTTCCTTTCAGTGGGGAGTAAACCTCTATTTGTCCATCTCCAACATATCTGCATGTTAAATCCTATTATGTTACTGCTGTGTGCTTCACCAGACGGTTTTCTGAATCAGTTGGTTGTTAACCTCACGTTGTTCTGTGTTGGATTATCACAGTCACGCTGTCCCTAAAACATACTCCCAGCTTTCTTTCTCTGCCTCCACATCAAATCATTCAGTCTTGTTTTTGTTTTTTCCTGTCTTTGTATTACCTCGTGATGGACTGTCGACCTGTCCGGGATGTACCCTGAAGATAGGCACGACCAGCCCCCATGAGACCTCGCAAAGAAGAGAGGACTGGTGGACCGGTTCCAATTCCAGCCACTGGAGGGGGTCAAATCTTGATGTTCTTCTTTAGCTCTTCCTGTTGTTTAGAGAGACATTTCGGTTTTACAAAGTGTGCTGTGTTGCATCACTGCAGAGACTGTCTCAGTTCAATCAGATTATCAATATTGCCCATGCTTCTCATTTTTGACCCAACCACTTTTATCAGATAATATATCTTCATACAAATTACTTCCTGCAACATAGCTATGTTCTGTTTCTCCACAGAGGAGCCAAAACATGTAGGTTGTTCCATATAAACAGCAAAAAACACCTCATAACATAAAGATAGAGACTGCACTTCTCTATCTTTAAGAAACTCTCTATCAATAAGATACTGCTTATTCGTGTAACGGATTAGCTCTTGTGGCGGAAGGACATGCCGTTAGTTTGTGCGGCGGCAGCAGCGTATAAAAGCTGAGCATGGCACTATTTATGGGTATTGTTTAACTCAGTGGCAGGTAGTAGTACTGTAGCCGTCCTTGTAATATATTTGAGCGTTACAGTTTATATCGGTTTAGTATGTTGTAATTGACATTAAAACGTGTAATTGCAGGTGTCAGTCGCTCCTAGTGGTTAATTTAAAGTAGTCGACGAAGATAAATAGTGACGTTTGAAGTTTCCCCACGGATAAAACGGGCGCTAGGCTGGGAAAACGGCAGTGTTTATCAGCGTCGGAGAGACGTCTTCTGGACCTGTACGACTTGTGGAAGATGACCAGTAATTTGGTCTGCCTTGTGTGGATGAACAGGAGCTCAGTGTTGACATTTTTAAGATGTTTAGGTTAACTGTTGAACGCAAACCTGCTCGCTAATGTTAGTTAGCTAATGTTCCCTATAATTTGTCTGTATTTTAGCAAAGCGGTGACCCATTGAGCTCATGTTATTGTTAGCATGTTTGCGCAGAGCTGCCGTGGTAAGCAGCCGTGACGCTAGGGTAGCCGCAGGGTTATGTCACGGTCAGGCTAACGCAGTGTTTTGCAGCTGCAGCTGATCCAGGCTTCGCAGAGTCATGTCTCCCCGGCTTCCCATCATGTAGACAATCCACCGGGACAGTCAGGTGACCGGGCACAGAGCGAATTAGTGAGCAGTCGTTCAACTGGGTCACAGACAAGCAGACAGCTGGCACTGACACAGTTAAGCTAAGGATTGATGCTACCCTTAATCAACGCCGTCTGATCGGTAGTGATATTACATACGTTCCAGCCTTCTCGCGAGGCACTTGAATGCATCATCTCCGGCCTCCAGCTCCTGTTTTTACCTTATGGGAACATCAGAGGAACCTGCCATGAAATAACTGAAACTAAAGCAGCATCAGCTCGGAGCGGATCTGTCCCCCTCTGAAGAGGACAGCGGGGTTTTGAGGCATCTGAGCTGATCTACTTTCCCTCTCATGATGGAGACTGTGGGAGATTTTGAGTACAGCAGGAAGGACCTGGTTGGACATGGAGCGTTCGCAGTGGTGTTCAAGGGAAGACACAGAAAGGTAATGAAATGTCTCAATTCAAATTGTGCGACTCTAAATATTCCTGCATAGAGAGGACAAGCACCACCAGTCCAATGATAAAATGTGGGTCAGTGAATGGAGAGCGCAGCTCTGCAGCAGTATGTGGGCTGCCGCCTCCTCAGGATGCTGATTTATTGAACATTTTAACCAAATATCGGAACCTATAACCGCTTAGAAAGGATAGCAGTCACTCTTGTTGGTCCTCAATGTATTTTATTCACATTGTGCATCTTGTAAACAATTAATAATGTTATTTGGTTCATTCATGAAACGGATGAGTCAGGCAACAGTCAATGACTGGCTGACGTCCTGAGGTAGGAGTGGCTGTCTATTTAAGAATACAAGCCTTCCTTATATAACAGCTGCATAGTGTTCATTCATGCTGCAGTTCAGAAACCTATTAGATTATAATATAATGCTCGGGAATTTGAATTATATCCTTAAATCTAACCATGCTGTGAGGAACTCTGGGCTCATGGGTTTGTTTGTTCCAAGTAGAACAAACAAACCCATGAAGAGCAAATAGAAGCACATTGTTCACTCCAGCTCATGCAGAGCTACGTTTTATAAAGCAGCTCTGCAGGACTGAGTCCCAAAGCAAGACTATTGGGATGCAAGTTTATGTTTGTCCAACTGTGTAGCTAACATGTCAAACAGGAGGAATGGCATCAATGTAATAACTAATTAACTTGCAGTTTTCTGGCTGATCGGCAATTACCGATTACCGATCTTTAAGAATTCCGACGTTCTGATTTATTCCAATACCATGTTTGTGTGTGAAGTGCTGCTAAATATAGAAAGAAAGTTGCAGAATTGACAAAAGTGGGGTGATTATTGTTAAATGTGAATGTGCAGATGTGCTGCTCTATCAGTCAAAGCTCTCTCACAGCAGAGTAAAAGAAGACAGACCTTTGCTGAGGTAGATGAGCATCGGCCAATCATTGATCTTCCAAAATTAAGGAAATTGGGGCTGATACATTGGTTCACACCTAGTAATACCATCTGAATGTATTTTAACCACAGCATTAATGTTTTCACCTTCCCTATAATTTGTTTGATCCCAAAAGAGAAGTAAACCTAAAAAGGGACTGCAGCTCAAGAGCAACACACAAACTAGCTCCACTCAAGATTTCAGATCTGGAAACTGAAATCCAAATAGAATGGTTACTTCTGTGCACAGTTGCACAGTTGTTAGCATGATTGCTTTGCAGAATTGAAGGCCTTGGGTTTGAATTCCTAGCTGAGTCTTTCGGCATTGTTTGCATGTTCACCCTTTTCATATAAAGGTTCTATTTGGCTCCTCTGGTTTTCTTCCATTGTCCAAAATATGTACAGTGAAGAAAATAAGTATTTGAACATCCTTCGACTTTGCAAGTTCTCCCACTTAGAAATCATGGAGGGGTTTGAAATTTTCATCTTAGATGCATGTCCTAAGAAAGGTATTCTCTAAAAAAACATCCGGAAATCACAATGCATGATGTTTTTAATAATTTATTTGTGTTTTACTGCTTCAAATAAGTATTTGAACACGTGCCAATCAGCAAAAATTCTGGCCCTCAAAGACCTGTTAGTTTGCCTCTAAAAAGTCCACCTCCTCTAGGCTGACAGAATCAGACCGTCTCCTAGTAATTCTTAATTTCTTAGATTTTTTTTAAGAGACTTTCTTTTTATTTGTTTGTGTTCCACCTCTATACACTGATGCTGAGTTCACAACCCTGCGGGCCAGGTTACATAGGTAGTTGTGAGCTCATGTGAACTTGCAACCATGTGAGCTCGAGGAATCTTTATTTTTAAAGTTTGTCTCAGACATTGGATCTTATTTTGGGGGTGGGGGTTGGGTTAGCTCTGTTCCAGAGTAAG
This sequence comes from Xiphophorus maculatus, assembly GCF_002775205.1. Taxonomy (NCBI): domain Eukaryota; kingdom Metazoa; phylum Chordata; class Actinopteri; order Cyprinodontiformes; family Poeciliidae; genus Xiphophorus; species Xiphophorus maculatus. The sequence continues at coordinate 31,870,617 of NC_036460.1, forward strand.
TAGGCTGGTGCTGGTTCTGTTGTTGCCCCACTCTTCAGTGAGGCAACAACAGAACACATTACAACACATCACATTACAGCCATACCAACAAGGCTCTGTGAACCATGGGATGCAACTTTTCTTCCCCTTGTGCACATCATATATGTGATGGACCGGTTTAAAACATTGTGGTGCAAATGGACAAAAATAGACCATGCTTTAATAAAGTTCACTAGGGTTAGGTTATTAAGAACTCCTAAAATCAGATAAAAACAGCAACCAGGAAGTAGAGCAATAACAGGCATTTTTATAATGGTGATTGGTCATTGATCAGAAGGCAAGATGACTGAAACTGAAGACAGAAATATGTTATTTGGGGATGGATGAAGTGTGTCACATCATGATGATAACTTACTCTAACCTGTTTTCTTCTCTGTGCTGTAAAGAAAACTGAGTGGGAAGTGGCCATTAAGAGCATCAATAAGAAGAACCTCTCAAAGTCCCAGATCCTGCTTGGCAAGGAGATCAAAATCCTGAAGGTGAGCAGAATGATTCAATGCTTCTCACTCACAGAAAGAATGAACTGAAACCTGAGTGAGTCGTCTCAGGCTTGGAGGAGCTATTCATTGCACTAACTTATGTTATCCATAGCATATTAATGCTGCCATTTATATATCACGATGGTCTCTTCTTTTTACTCAGGAACTGCAACATGAAAACATTGTGGCTCTTTATGATGTTCAGGTAAGTGGAAAAAAGCAGTGTGGACTTGGAGGCTATGTCTGAATGTTGTGTCCATTTTAAATTGACTGGTATCAGTAATGATCTTAGATTTCCTGTTTCATAGTTGTCGTTTTGTCTTATTTAGAGATGCATCAATCAGAGTCTGACTGATTCCCATGTGACCTGGTAATTCTAGGTGACTCAGACTCTACAAACTACAGTATAAGAAAACATCAGATCACATTGATTATATTGGGAGTAGAGACAAGGTCACACAGTGTGTTTGAGGGAAGAGTTTCTCTAAGAAATCTTTTGACTATTTTAATTGGAGTCCAATGTGTCCAGATAAACACAACTCACATACTTCATGTACAGTGAACCCTCGCTATAACACAGTTCACCTTTCACGGTCTCGCTCCTTCGCGGATGTTTTTGTGCAGTTTTTTTTCACAGTGCATTGTATTCTGCGTCCTGATTGGCTAAACAGTCTCCACGCTTCTCCTCCACCTGTGTGCCAATAACGTTATGGTATTTAAATATACGTAATACAGCTTGGCAAATTTTGGTAACTGTTTTTGCCCAGAAGAAATAAAGAGCGACAACAACTACCGATAACTATGTTCTACTCTCGAAAAAACACACCTGCACCACAGGCTTGAGAAGAAACTGTATTCTGTAGAGAGCGGAGTGAGGCCACAGCATCACAGTCAGAGGAACAGTGAAATACGCGAGTCAATTTGTCCTACTGTACTTTGTATTGATGATTAAAATGATTATTTTACTGTAGTTATTTGTAAGAAAGCATTATATTTGTTTAAAAAATGCTTGGGCCTGAAAACAGGTTTTGTTCTTTGGTTTCAAAGTAGAGTATTTAATTATGCTGTATAATAATTGTAAAAAATCAAGGTAACTACTTCATGGATTTTGCCTATCACGGGTTCTTTTCGGAACACAACCCCCGCGATAAACGAGGGTTTACTGTATTCTAGTAATTTATGCCATACTTGTTGTTTTTCCAAGATCAAAAGCATCTCTCTCTGAATCTTCTCTATAATCTGATAGATTAACTTTGGCTTTTATTTCTGCTCAACGACACTCATGGCCCACCACAATTATTTAAAGAATAGTCCCTTTTAAAGAAATTTTAATGCATTATGTTCTTAAATTCAGTTCGTAGCTGAGGCTTTTATTTCTGCTCAACGACACTCATGGCCCACCACAAAAAAATGGTGGAGTTGTTATGGAGCCCTGGTTAACCTATCAGAGGGGGACAAAACAAGAAGTCAGTTGCCAAACATCACAAGAAAATGATCCCTTGTAGGAATTCCTGTCTTACAGAATGTTCTGAAATTTGAAGTGGTTCTTGGCCTGCTGTAAAATATTTCTGTTCAAACAGAATCTGTTTCTCCTACATGTTTGTGCTCCTCTGTCAAAGACTTTCAAAGCGTTTGAGCACATGTGTTGTGCCTGTATTTACATTGCCACTGCTGATGTCATAACTTCATCCAGAGCCAGATTGCAGTGTGTGTTTAAAACCCAGCCTCTGTTAGTAAGTAGGCTTTGAAAGGTAATGCTTGTAATTTTGATTTGAAGTGCTTGATAGAATGAAATGACAACTTTATTCCATCTGGTCTATAAAGCATTAAACTATTCATAAATCATGCACATTTCCAACCAGAGCTACCAGCTGTATTCCTAGTTGAAAAGGCCTCATCTGAGTCACATGGTGTGCTCACAGCACTTGACTTGTGACAGATACTGGAACAGATCCGCTGTTACTATTATTCTTTTAAATACTGTATTAAGATTGTTTTAGGCTATTGCACCACTCTACTTTTTTGTTTTTACACCTTGTTTGGAGGTGGTATGCTTCTCGGTTTAGCAACCAGAGTTTAACAAGCCAGTCTGTTTAAACTGTACCATAACATGCAGTCACACTATGGTAAAGGTATTTTTGTCCTGCTTGTGGTCATAAACATAAAGTCATGTAGTGGATTCCCTGCTGAGGTTGGGGTATACAGGTCAAATGTCAATTTGGCTTCATAAAACTGTTTTGGAATTTTAAAATCTTATCATTTTGCCTTTTGACCTGAGCTCAATTTCTTAATCCAGGTATCATATTTTTGCTGTTAAAACTTATCATGAAGCCTTAATCTATGGAAGCAAAATGTTTCTTCAAACAAGAAGATAAATGATGCAAAATAAATATCAAAATCACTAGTGGACCTTGGTTTTAACATTGTGACTCAGTCATGTGATGCAGAGATGTTTTGGTTTGATCTATGAGTGTTTTGGCTCCGTCTGGGCCTGCTTAGTTATGCGGCAACAGAAGCAGCTACTGTAAAAAATATGTTGAAAGCGAGATGTGGGGTTGCTGGTACGTAGGATTACAGATTACAAGAAAACACATAAATCAGGATTTGCAAAATAGTTGCTAAGAATTTTAACTCAAACATCATACATTTCACACCTTTACTGGAGTGTTTAACAGGAAGCTTGATAAAGTTGAATTCTAAATATTGTAGGTATGATTGTTTGTGCTTGTAACCTATAGTTTATATTCCATCCATGAACTACTTGGCTGTGTTGTGGTTTGGTGAGATAACTTTGGCTTCAGCACTAGGACAGGATTAACACAGTGGTTTACTTCCTATCAAGCAGTCATAGTATGCTTAAACATCTCACCTGCCTTACACAGATTAACACACATATATGCACCGCTGTAAAAAGACTGAAGAGAGCTTGCTATGCAGAATGAGGGAGGACATTTTTATGTGAATAGACTTGAATCTGAATTTCTGACAGCAACTTGATCTAAAAATTGTTAAACATGAAAGAATTTTAATTTTAATGGTTAACGATGTCTTTATAAATCAGTGGTCTGACTGACTATTTGCTGTTTTCATTGTATTTATTCTGATCCAAAGAGCTTAGTTTTTTTTCAAACTGAGGTGAAAAGTAATATTTCATATAAAGTATGGGTACACGGATTGCAGTTTTCTGGCCAATTACTAATATTTAAAAACCAGGCCTGCCAATTCTGATTTTGGCTGATCTTGATTTTATTATTTATTTTTTTCCTTGTCTGAAATGTTGATAAATATATTAAGAAAGTTACTGAGTTGGCAACAGTGGGGTGACTATTAACAGCTACTGTGCAGCTATGACTTTATGGCAGGTCTGTCAGACTCTCTGATGGCAGAGCAACAGAGGACGGTGATTGATTTTTAGACCCTTGCCGAGGTTGATAAGATCAGCTTCACATGTAAGTATTGGCCGATCGCAGACCTGTTACGTAATAGAGCATGTAATAGATTTGTTTCTTTCAAGGTTTTTCACTTAAATGACAACAGTAACCATCCATGCATAAATAAAGATGGAACAACTAAAATTAAGGCTCTTCATTGAGTGAAATCCAGTTGAAAACTTCATTGTAGAGACTAGCCTTTTCAAGTGGGGAATTGCACAAGAAAACAAAACAAAACTTGACAATACTTATCAGGGTGAATGTTGGTAGTTGTGCGCTGTTTTAACTTCTGTCTGACTGTTCCAGATGTCTTTTTTTTTTTCCTGGATTATGCCTTGAGATAGCAATACCCCGTTAAGTGTTTGTTTTTTACATTCCATATTAGATTCATTGTGTTGATGCATTTTGACATGCTTCACCCCGAAACATGTCCGCGTGTTGTGGAGGTGTTTTTCCGCAACACGCAAACTTCCCCATTCACTCTGAGAGTTATAGCTCCACACCACATTGCTTAGCATTTGCTGCTGCGCGCTTGCGCAGTGTGAAGAAAAGAGGGAATCAGCTGCACAGGCAGGCTGCGAAGTGAGATACAAGTGATCGGTTTTGGTGATGGGCAATCACCGATCATACACTTTTTCAGATAAATCGGCCGATTATAATCGGCCGATCGATCAGTACACCTCTAGTATCTTGTTATTTAGAATTGTTGAGAAATCTTGATCACTATAAGTAAAATCTACTGGTCAGAGTTTAAAAAACATAACGGTTTAAAATTTGCCCAAAAGACCTCTGATCGGTGCATCTTTAATTTTAGGGTGCACACACACTAACCCTGTGTACTCCACTTCTAATCAAACTCTAGTTTGTCTGGAAAGTCCGGTTCATTTGGGGAGATGTGGATGCGTAATCAAACTCTGAAAAGTGTAACTCTGGCTAACCTACAAACCTTTGTCTCTGTTCGGTTAAATTGAACTCTGGTTCAGTTTGAATTCATATATGAACTCCAAGCGAACCAAAGACTACTCCAAAAGCAGGAAATGGACTACAGTGCAGGGCATTCTGGGTAAATACAACCAAAACAAAGGTGTGTGTCTAGCTCTAGTATAGCTGGCCAAAAAATGAATAATGTATATCACAATAAACATGTGATCAATATCAGTAGAAAATACGTCTGATAGAATGTTGATAGTTTTACTGAACTATGATCTAGAACTGCACAGCATTCTGGGGGATGCAAGCAGAGGAAAGGCATTAGTTGCTCAAACTCTCATGGCCAGCTAAGCTAGGTGGTTGCCATCTACAACTTGGTCACTTTTTGGTTACCTAACAACAATTTCGATAACTTGCACAGCAGCAGTTTCAGGTTTTGGCACTGTGCCTCATAACTGCTTAAAATAAAAACACCAGTGGCACAGACTGAAAGGAGGAAATGAGTACAAAAGCTCGAGGAACATGGATAAGACAGGAAAGGTCTTATCACCAGTTTTTCAGCACTGCAGATCTTTAAAACAAAAAACTATCATATTTTCATCCATGTGGCACAGCCCTACGCTAGCTGAAGAAATGGCTCATGGTCTTTTGCCAAAGATGAAAGAGAAATCCTACAACCGCTAAAATCTGATGCCATTCTATTTTTGTTTCCATTTTGTGAAGAAGGAAGTTGCACTCAGTGTCGTCTTCAGTGGCGCTCAGCGCAACCATCGGGGGAGAACAGGTTTTTAAAAGGTTTCGGTTGGTTTGATACAGTGCAATGTGAAAGAGAACCACAGCAGCTGGAATTGAAACAAATTTTGCAGTTTTGGTCCCAAATTGCACAACATCTCCCGGACTATCAGGTGTGAAAACATTTTTGAAGTCATTGCTGTATTACACCCAGTGTTTATGACTCTAATTTACGTTGACATAATAATGTTTTGCCTAATTATATCTCGACCATCTGTAAAGTTGACATTTTTCTCCACAGACTGGCTGCCATTGCATGGTCTTACCACTGAAGAGTACAACGGCATATGTCTTTGTATGTTTGGGTTGTGTGTGAAAGTTTTGCTTCACCCACATGTGAATCATGGGATACAGTTGGGCGTAAACAGTCCAGCAGACACAGTCAGCATTCTTTGTGTCAGCTGTTGAACTCTGTGGTAGCAAATGTTGGAACTGTACCGTGAGAGGTCTGTCTAGGCTCCAGGCTCAGTCCAACAGTGTGGCTTTGTCTTTGGAGGGGCCCATGTTCATGTCCTAATTTCTTGAGACATTCCATCTAGATTGAGGGTAAGTGAGAAGGAAAGGGGGCTGAGGGTGAATATATCTGGATCCGCTTAGTGAAATGGGGAGCCAGCTGGAGTTTCCTAGAAAGCCTACATTCCTTTAGCAGTTTGCTTTCCAGACATTTGAGTGGGTGGAACTGAAATGCTTTCACTGCTGCTGACTGAGGCACGTGAACACACTCCGTCACCTGCACTCTGACATGTGCCTCTTGTGTTGATATGTTGCTTCACCACAGGAGCAGGAGTTAATACTCATGATGCACACCAGCCTGGGCCCTCGGATGATAAACATCTACTGTTCTTTATCTCCAACTGTTCCTGGCCTTTCACCCTCCTGTGTCGTGTTTTCCTGCTCATCTGACTCGGTCACCGTTGTGTGCTGCTGTTTTCCTAAATGGACAGGCTTGCGTTTGCGTGACATCGTTCGTCTAGTTGCTACGAACTGTCGTTACACACAAACATGTTTTCTTGCACACACAAACACACTCCTGGTCCTTGTTTTTCCTATTCCACACACTGTTACGCAACTGTCAGCTGCTGCTGTTGGAATGTGACGCAATGACCCAACAGCCAAACAAACACTGGTTTTCAGACTCTTGGCAGTATGATTTTTGTTTACGTCTGTGCTGAGTTTTTTTCTTGTCTTTTCTGCTGCCTTCATTTCTTCACAGCAGATTGTTACTTTTAGCTGCTTGGGAAACTGTTATATGACTGAGCATGTTCTGATGACATAGATGGCTATTTATATCAGAGTTGTTTTGGAGGATTTTGATCTGGAAAGGATTGTTTTGAGCCTAGCCTCTGGCTGGCAGCCCACCATCTGCAGTCAAAACCTTCCCCCTTTATCCAAGCAGTGTGATGCCAGAACACACTGGGCCATAAATATGATCTGAGCAGCCGTTCCTTTCATAACGGTTAGCTGCTACTTCCTCTAACTGTACAAAGGCTGGACTGTGTGCAGCCTCCTCCACCTGCCTTGTTTACAGCAAGCTGAAAACGGAAGCTTCTCTCCTCATCGTTACAGTTAATGGCCTCCGTCTTCTCCAGTAGCAGTTTTCCATGCATCAGGGAGGCTGTTTTTGAATAACAGTCATTAAGGATTATTATATTAATGAACCATCATGGTTCATTAATATAACCATGATGGTTATATGACACACAGAGTGTGTTTCTGTGGTTTCTGAGATTTATCGATTACCCTTGTCCCATCCAGTGACAAGGTTGCTGCCAGTCCCCACACACTGTTCCCAGCTCTGTTCTCTTTAAACTGCGCTGCACAATAAATCATTATGCAACCTCCCTTTAGCACACTTGGATGCATACAGTAGCACCTCCCCCACCCCCACTTCGTCCGACTACCTGCAGATGGAGAAATTGCAGGACTGAATTGGTCAATGTTGAGGATTGAATGGTTCAAGACATGAGAACATTACACACAAGCTTGGCTTCTGACTAAATCTGCAGCATGACAGTGCTGTATCAGCAGCCTGCTATTTTATGCTGCTATATTGGAACTCATTCAAATGTGATAATACAGTTATTACCTTGTGCTCGGCCAGATGCAAATCTTAGAAGAAATAAATTTTTTGTTTAAGTTTGCAACTCTAATAGGTGACAAATTCTAGGGGTGGGAATCTTTTACTATTTTTTTATTATTATTTAAATTTTTGGTGTCTATGATTTGATTCAAAATTATTAATAATTTCTGTTCAATATATAGGTATTAAAATGATACTCATAATTTACTCTAGTCCACTTTACAAGGCAGAATGACAAATGGAGACATTAGGTGTCTTTTTTTAATTAAGTTTCAAATATTAAACATGCTTGGATCTAATTGCTCCCTTCCATCATCCTCTGTTTTGCTCTAACAAAACGGTCATGGAGAGAGCGCTACACCTTTCTGTAGAAAGCCTCCTTCGTGGATAACTGCATTTCAATTTATACCCAAGAGTTTTTAGCCATTTGACAGTGTTTGTGAAAAATGTACATTATTTATCACTGCTTTGGCTAAATGTTTCATATTCGTGTCGCCTTCAGATACAGAAACCTGATAATGGGAGCAGGCTGTAGTGGTCGGAAGTTCAGAGCCTATATTGCGTTCCGAGCTAATTTCTGTCTAAAATCTTGTAACATTTATTCATCTTTTGAACAAATGGGAATTCATTAGAAATTAAAGAATTAAACAAATGAAAGAGGGAATTGATATACAATACTTGTGGCAGAAACTGCAGATCCAGTCATTTTGAAAAATGCTTTACATTTATTTCAGTTGTTTATTTTAAGCTGACTCAATAAACCAGAAAGTTTCTATAGAGAAGTGTGGCATACTAGAACTTAAGTAAAAACAGATTATGGCATGTAGTAGATTTGCACCACCACACTCTCATTTCACTACGTATTGTTCACCATGGTTGACATTTGTATTGTGACAAACCATATAGAAGTTGAGAGAAGTAACTATCAATAAAAATGTCTTTATGCTAACACAAAGGAAGTGTTGGTGTTGTGTACTTTAAAACAGTCCCAGTGGTTGTTTTCTTGTTGCTGTGGTGAAGTAGACAGCTGCTTCAGGACGAATGGCTCCTCTTACTGATTCTGCCTCTTCTCTTCCAGGAAACTCCCAACTCTGTGTTCCTGGTCATGGAGGTAAGTGTAGAAACTTGAGTCAGGCTCTGAAAATACTCAAAATTATGTATCCTCTAGCTAGCTTGTGTAAGTTCTCCTCTCTGTCCACTTCCTGAGTTACATTGACCCCTCATAAATAAGCAACAACTATTAAAGGGGCAGTATTATGTCAAAATGCTATTCCCTCAACCAAAAGCATATCCTGGAGTGTTATTTTGATTCTTTCATGCATGTTTGAGAAATCCTTTAATTTCCATGGCAACCATTCAGTTATACAAAACACCTGGGTGAATGTAGCTCCACCTTCGAGACGTCTGCTGTTCACATCTGCTGTTTCCAAGTTTCTGAGCTTCCGCCTCACGAGGCAGCCCTCCCCTGCGATTTTCTCCCTCAGCTCCTTTAGACTAGCCATCAACAATTGGCAAATGCCTGGTAGAACTGCACATCTGCTGGGCTCATTATAGGAGCTACTATTCAGTAGCAACGTTGTTGAAGGCTTATTAGAGGAGTAATGTTGTGATGACTTCACGGAGTTTCAGAAAGTAGGATTTTTTTAAAAAGACAGGTGCAATTTCAAGGAGTTAAATTACAAAATCAAATTTCTTTTAGTCATATTTGAAATATATATGGTATTTTTATAACAACTAAGTCTAAGTTAAAATAGCTACTTGATTGTGGTATAAAACTACATATATGCCTGGAAGATGCATAATACTGCCCCTTTAAAGCATTCAGAGCTTTAAATATGAGTGTTATGCACCGTCCTCCACATGTCACTAGAACAGATCATCAGAATGAGATGACTAACACATTTCTCAAATTGATAATGGAGGACCAGTCTTGTGTTGCTGCACATTGCTTCTGATCCACACTCCTGCTGCTGTCTCCCCTTTACAGTTCATTCACAACAGTGTTTACATGTGAAAAATTCCTTGATTGATTTGAAAACAAAAAAACTCAATGTATCATTTATATGAGTACAAAATTAATTAATCCAATCATAAGTAAGGTCCAATAGCCAGAGTTGTGTTTCAAGGGTGGAAATAATTAGCCCATAAGTCTAAGAAGGCGGAAAGCAACAAGCAGCTTCTGAGCATTTCTCTTTTCTCTCAGAAGGTCACCTTTTAACATCTTATCAGCCTATTGTGTTCCTCTTCTTAAAGAAGGGTAAATGGTTGTCAGCAGTGATAAGGCTCCAGACATCTTCTGCATTAATTGATGAGCCTGCTGTTATCAGGGCTAGGACTTGAACATGAGCAGAGACACCCTCCAACACTAACTGTATGTTCTCATGATGACATAATGCAGCCTTCAGCTGAACTATGTTGAGTCTGATGGCGTCTGTCTTCTTCACAGTACTGCAATGGAGGTGATCTTGCTGACTATCTGCAAGGTAAGACTCTCGCTAATCTGTGTGACATGCACACAGATTATCATGGATCAAAGTTAATAATGCTGCATTGGAGGAAAAGCCATGTGACTGCAGTAGCTGTTTCAAGTGTAGGGGTGTGTGTGTGTGTGTGTGGTGGGGATCTCTGTGTGAGATGGCTTGTGTATAATTGAGGTGGTGTAAAGAAGTCCTCCTCTCTGTCCACTTCCTGGGTCACATTGGCCCCTCATAAATAAGCAACAACTATTAAAGGGGCAGTGTTATGTTAAATCCACTTTTTTGAGCTTTCCATCATGTTATAATGCTATCCCCTCATCAAAAACATACCTGGAATGTTGCTTTGATTCTTTCACTTATGTTTGAGAAATCATTTAATCTCCATGGCAGCCATTCAGTTGTGCAAAACGCCTGGGTGGACCTAGCCCCACCTTCGAGACGCAGCTCCTCCTCAGATCTGCAGTTTCCAAGCTTTTTATGTTGATTTACTATATAAAAGAACCATGTATTTCTATTATCAGCCTAAAATTAGGTCGCATTCATGAATCACTGGTTTACTTAGTTACTAGCACAAACAACAACTTTTACTCATCCAAAAATTTTAAAATAGGATATTTTATTTTTTGTGTATCATCTGAATCCTTATAGTTCTGAGTTTTAAACTGAAGGCAAGGTTGTTGAAAGTCAAGCAAAGCATGGAAACTCCCTCTTTCTGGAATTTCTTAAATAACTGTGGTGTAAAGGTTGTCTGTATATACTCTGGTAATCCTTTCCACTCATTTCTGAGCATTACAATAAAAAAAGCATGAAAATTCTCAACCACTGCAGAAAGCAGTTTTGTGCTTTACTAACAAAGAATGCTTGATTCGACAAGCTAACATTAAATCAAATTAGTACTCTGATTTGAAGCCTTTTATTTGTTGATGCATCCTCTACAACTATCAGTTACATTCTGGACCTACTTTTGAGTAACAATTATTTTTTCTGTTTTCTTTTGGAAGCTAAAGGTACTCTGAGAGAGGACACACTGAGGGTTTTCCTCCAGCAGATTGCTGCTGCCATGCGCATCCTTCACAGCAAAGGAGTCATCCACCGTGACCTGAAACCCCAGAACATCCTACTGTCATACCTGGGCCGCAAGAAGTCCAGCATTAGTGGCATCCGCATCAAAATTGGTAATGGAAGAAGACAACAATATTTCTTTTTTATTTATACTTGAAATTACAAAGGTTGTGAACTAAAATGTACTATAAGACTGATTGGAATTAACACAATTAAAATGTTTCTGGTGGAGTCATCTTCCACTTTCTGAGCTCTGCATGGAGTTTTTTTTTTACTTTGTTTTGCAGTTTCCTGAAACATTCCAGATTTTTAGAATAAAAGTTGCTGTTGTTTGTGATGACATTGGTAATCACTTCTGTTCTGGTTTTCTGTCCTGCAGCTGACTTTGGTTTTGCACGATACCTCCAGAGCAACATGATGGCAGCCACACTCTGTGGCTCACCAATGTACATGGTCAGTTGATTAGAGATGCTTATTTGTTTTATATACGGAACTATGTTTCATTTATTTTTTATTTTTTTCACACACTTGGTTCTAAAAGTAAAATCTGCACAACTATATATTTTTTTATGCCTACTCGTATATGAGTGGGGATGGGAATTGATTAGTATTTCAGTACCAACTCCATTATTAATCTCACTTACCGATTCTCACAGAGTGAGGAAATTAACTATAATTAAACATATACATCATGTTTTATTCTATTCAAATAAAGTTAAAGCTGGCTTAAAATATAAGAATAATTTTTTCAAATGAACATTTTATCATGAAATGCAACTTTCTGCATATGAACAGTTTTTGTGCAGACAAATCTGCATGTTTGCCTTTTCAGGAAGGCTTTTTCAAGACTTGAGGTGTGTCCAGCTGTGGAAATCAGCCTCTCAGATGTTATTTATTGTTTATATTTTTGCCTCTGTCATTTTACTCTTCCCTGCCTCGATGAAAGAGGTCCCTAACACTGTGAGAGCTTACCTCTGAGCCAGCATCACTCTGGCAGTCCCCAGCTACAGTCCTATTCAGTAAAGCAGAATATTAATGAAAATTCATGCATTTATGTAACTCTGTTCACAAGTTAAACATGTTATACTGATTAATTCCCCACATGCTGCTATAAAGCTTGATGTATGACAATTTCTTGGATAAAGCTAATGAAAGCATTATTAGACTATTAAATCAAACCAATAAAAAATATTCCTAATGAAGAAATGTGGGTCTTATCAAAATATGTTTTAGAATGGTTTTCAAAAGGTTCTTATTAATGTAAAAAAACAAGCCTTATTGGAACCCATATTCTAATGGATTGAGTCTGACTGTAAATGACATGGAGATTATTCATACAGTATGACGCCACATTAAAACAATAACCAGGACGCAGAGTTTAACATTACCTGGGACATTCATAGCAGATGCAGTGGTGGAAGCTCTCCTCGAGAGTCACCGCCGTTGCTAAGCAACGTATCAAACTCTACAGTCATACAAATCAGTTGCATGCTGTGTGGTCAACTGGTTGAAGATGCTGGAGGCATGTCTTCCTTTTATTGTGATTAAAGTTCTGAACATGTTGCAACTGACCCTAGTATTATTATTTTTTTTTTGTGAAATATAAACATACTTTGAATACTTTCAAAAGCAAAATACATACGTGGAATTATGTCATCACGCAAATGTGTCGCATGTTATGGGAACCATTATGCGGGATCATTCTATGTAATTGAACAAGAAGGACTGGTTCTCGATTCCCATCCTTGCTGATGGGAACAGGGTGGTGAGGCAGATCAACTCAGGGATGCTATGGAGGATCTTGTATTCCTGGGTGGTGGTGCTCAGCAACTTTTCCTGAATTCTGCATTTGGAGCTAAAAACTGATGTAGTTCACATTGTTGGGGAACAATATACAGGGTCAACATTTGGAGTTCTTACCTTTGCCAGGAGCTTGTGTAACGGTGACAAACAATCAAAAGAGATATTGAGATTGAGTCCGCAACATTTTAATTTAATAATTGTTACAAAGTAACTCCGTTAGCGGTCTCGTTCCTAACAGCCGTTAGAAAAAAAAAAGCACATTCCCCACCGTTCCACAACCATCGTTACCTAGCAACGGCGGAATGATATTGACCCCCTCCGCAACCACGTCAACCTGCGACACCACTAGTAAATAACACACAACGAAACACAAAACAGTATTAATAAACACAAAACAGTATTAATAAACACAAAACAGTATTAATAAACACAAAACAGTATTAATTTACCCCGACTAGTCCATCAAAATGGCCTGTATGCCACACTCTCCCCCTCATTTAAAAAAAAAAAAAAAAAATGTCCTATGACATTTTAAAGACCTTTTACTGGAAGTGATGTTATAAGTAAGGTACTTAACATGACATTCATTACATACATATATTACATATTATTGTAATAGTGTCCACCACTAACAGAGGATATTGTCACTTTAGATTACAAATGTCCAGTTACAAATACTTCTAAATATGTTCAGATCATCTCTCTAGTGTAACAGAACCTTAATTTCAGCCGCAGTTTTTTTCTGATACCAGTCTTTTGTCTTGAAAGCACAGTCAATAAACTGTCTTTTGAGAATTCAAGTATAGTCTTTTTCTTTTAAATGTAGTTCTTAAACCTATATACAGTGTGTCTTTAACTCTGTACTTTAACACCTGGAACTACCCAGGGTCGCCAAAGTTCTTTACCGGTTGGGATCATACTCACAGGTAGTTCTTTAATGCCTAATTCCACCATGGTTGGCTCACCCAAAGCATAATAGGTCAGCATCCTCGGACGGCGACGCTCTCTCTTTGGGTAGCTGAATGCAGGTGGTGGAACAGCTGCATCCTCTTCTTCCTCAGAAGCTGTTTCTGCAGATGGCTCAGGGAGATCCTGGTGTAGCTCCATGTCTTGGCCTCCATCTTCTTCTTCTGGTATGTTGTTCATCCAATTAGCCTGAGATTCATTCACTTTCGGTGCGTTGTCTTGGTCAGGCAGGTCTGGTGTAAATGGTTCAGCATCTGGGTTTAAGCTGACAGCTCGGTGACCACTGTGCTGAGCAGGAGGAAACTGGCACACTAGCTCCATTTCCTCATCCCTCTCACTGTCTGAAGATTCTTCTCGTTGACAAAGATGACATGGAGATGTATTCGACTTAGTCTTTTTAGTCCTTTTTGTCATTTTTGAGTCTATTTCTGGGCTGTCGATTGGCAGACTGTCACAAGGGAGCAGGAGGTTCCTATGCAGCACACGTCTTTTGCCACCTCCTTCTGGTACTACTTCATATACTGGGCTGATATCACTTCTTCTCTTTGTGATGATGTGCACTTTATCTTCCCAAAAGGATCTGAGCTTACCAGGACCTCCTCTCTCTGATAAGTTGCGTACAAGCACACGCCCCCCAGGCTGCAGGTCAGCTCCATAAACTCTTTTGTCATATCCTTTTTTTCCTCTGTTCGATTCACGGGTGGCAGTTTTGGTTGCGATCTTGTAGGCTTGCTGCATCCTGCTTTGCCAATCTTTGACATACTCAGCATAGCTTTGCTGTGTTTCATTTGGCTGTATGTTAAACAGGAGATCTATCGGCAGACGTGGGGATCGCCCATAGAGTAGATAATATGGAGCAAAGCCGGTGGTGTCACTGCGGGTGCAGTTATATGCGTGCACCATCTTACATAACGACTTTTTCCAGTCAGACTTTTGCGCACTTGTGAGCGTACGGAGCATAGACAGCAGGGTTCTGTTAAATCGCTCCACTTGTCCGTTACCCTGTGGGTGGTAGCAGGTAGTGTGGGACCCTCGCACGTGACAACACCTCTGCAGTTGAGCCATCAACTGGTTTTCAAATTCCTTCCCCATGTCGTAGTGGATTTTCTCCGGAAAGCCAAAGCGAAGGGCAAAGTCATCAAATAGCTTTTCCACAACTGTTTTTGCGGATTTGTTTTTTGTGGGGTAGGCCTGTGCAAAGCGAGTGTAGTGATCCATTATAACCAGAATATACTCATCGCCTTGCTTACAGGCCTCTAGATGCAGGAAATCAATTGAAACCAGTTCGAATGGACGTGTTGTCACAATTGGCATCAGTGGTGCTCTGGCTGCTCTCTGTGGTCGTTTTGACTTTAGACACTCACACACTTGGGTCACAAAATGTTCTGTGTCCTGCTGCATTCTGACCCAATAAAACCTGTCTCGGATCAGATTCAGAGTCCTTTCGACCCCCAGATGACCCATCTCTTTGTGTAATTCTTGAAACACTAACGGATGATGTTCTTTTGGCAAAACTAGCTGAGACGTATGTCCTGCTTTTCTGTATAAGATCCCATCATCGCTGATATATAGTTTTCGCCACTGCCTCAAGAGCACTCTAACATCTGCAGGCTCGGTTTTCACCACTCCTCTGGGGGGGAATTGATCTCGGCTTTTATAATGCATGACTTGCTTGATGAGAGGGTCTTTTTTTGACTTTCTCTGATCTGTTCTGGTGTTAGTGGGGCAGGCAATGAAGGTGAAGAGGCATCCCTTACTAAGTCCAGTGTATTGATGTGAGCCGTGGTTATCCAGACAGATGGGGCATCTTGAAGCACAGTCACTCCCTGAATTGAAGCACTAATCACATCCTGAGTCACTTCTTCTGTACATTGCTGCAATAAGTCATTTATGTCCAGTGGCATGCGAGAGAGGCCATCTGCGTCTGTATTGTGTTTGCCTGGTCGATATTTAATGGTGAAATTGAAATCGGCAAGTTGGGCAACCCACCTGTGACCTGTGGCATTCAACTTGGCTGTGGTGAGAATGTAGGTCAGGGGGTTATTATCTGTATATACAGTGAAATGAGGTGCATGGTACAAATAATCTCTAAACCTTTCACATATTGCCCACTTGAGTGCTAGAAATTCCAATTTTCCTGAATGCATGTGATAATTTTTCTCAGGTGGGGTCAGTGTTCTAGATCCATACCCAATGACAACCATTTTGTTATTCTGTCTCTGATACAGAACTGCTCCCAACCCTTCCTGGGAAGCATCAACATGCAGAATAAATGGTTGGGTGAGATCTGGATACCCAAGGATGGGAGGCTCAGTGAGTTTGTCAATAAGTGTGTTTATTGTCTCTTGATGGTTCTGTGTCCAGTGAATGGGAGTGTTTGATGGAAGGTTACCTTTATTTCTTGCAGTGTTGATGTTCCGTCTGTCTTTTTGCTTTCCTGATGGTGGATTTTCAGGTTGATTTTCCGATGGACTAGCCAGAAGCTGGTAGAGGGGCTTAGCTATTCTGGAGAAGTTGGGTATATATGTTCGATAATAGGAGAGAAATCCCAGCATTTTTCTCAGATCTCCTACAGTTGTGGGGGTTCTCTCCTTCAAAGTTTGAACTGGTGCCACTTCTGCTGGATCCATCGTGTAGCCCTCACCAGAGACAAGACGTCCCAGAAATCTCACTCTTCTTTTGAACACCTCACACTTCTTTGGGCTCAGCTTCACTCCATGCTTCTGGTATCTTTGCAACACAGTTCTCATGTGGTTGAGATGATCCTCAAAACTTGGGCTGTGAACTAAATTGTCATCCAGATAGGGCTGGCATATCACATCTCTTAAACCAATCAGACATTCCTCCATGCTTCTTTGGAACTCTGCTGGGGCAGCACTCAAACCGAAGGGGATTCTGATCCACTGGTACAAACCCCATGGTGTTATGAAAGCAGTTAAGGGCTGACTTTTTTCATCCAGAAACCCTTGATGGTACGCCTTCCCCTGATCTAATACAGAGAACAAGGAGCTGCCAGTTAGAGAATCAAGCATGTCTTGGATTCGGGGAATAGGGTGGCGGTCAGGGACAGATTTTTTGTTTAATTCCCGGTAGTCACAGCATAACCTCAGACCCCCATCTTTCTTTCTCACACATACCACTGGTGATGCATATGGAGAACGTGACTGAGTTATCCAGCCTCTATTCAGTAGATCTTGAAGGTATTCTTTAACTTCCTGATGTAATGGCTTGGGAACTGACATATATGTTTTCTTCACTGGAGTAGTGTCTTGCAGAGTGATTTGAAGTTTCAAAGAGGGAATTAAACCTATGTCATCTTCATCATAGGCGAATGCATGACACTCTTCTCTCAGTATCTGTCTCACAGTCTGTCTTTGGCTTTCCGTTAAGTGGCTGAGGAAAACTGGAGGATCCCACTGTGTTGGCTTCTGTTTTTCTGCTTTGCTGTTGATAATCAGGGACTGAGCTGCAGCTGGCTTTGTTCTGGGTGAAGGGTCATCTTGTTGTTCACCAACAGTGATGTTCAACTGTTGTGCATTTACAGTATAAGCTGTCTTTACTGCTTCTAGGTGCCCCAGGACTGCACGCTGATGTAGAGTAACATTATACTTATTGGTGTTGGAAATTGGGATTGATACGAATCCTGGGTTTTCTGTAGGAACTGTCATGAGACCCTCCTGAACACTGACACCTTCTGGCAGCACCGAGTCCTCCGAGGGAACAAAAAGAAGGTCCTGTCCTCTGAACTGAGTTCCAGTATTAACTTTAACATGGATGATGGTGATTTGTTCAGCTGCTAATTTGATTCGACTTCTCCCTGTGTGCACAAGACCCACATTAACCTGACTATCTGATGTCTGAATTAGTTTGACAATTGTCTGTGCAGTTTGGACAGTGACAGCAAAGGCTCCACACACATTTTGGATGACTTCCGGTTTCCTGTGTTTAAGTGTGTTGTCTCCTAGCACTTCCTCTATGACATTGTAGCCAATTATTGGTTGTTGTGCCACACTGGAGTCACTTGACACAAGTACTGGTACCAACAGGGGTTCTGCTGAGAGTGAATCTTTGCCCAGTCTAAATTCCACTTCCACCCAGCCCAGAAAAGGAATTTGTGTCTGATTTGCTGCAAGCCCAATAAGTGTATCCACCTCCAGTAGTTCATTCAGAGGTCTAACTCGCTGGTGTGGTAAGTGTAATTGTCGCCATTCTTCATTAATGAGACATGCCTGGGCACCAGTGTCCCATAATGCTTCTACTGGAGTGGCATCCATCCAACAATGAACAATGCATCTCTTACCTATGAGGTTCAGAAGTTTCTGTCTGCTCCGTGGATTCATGTAGTGAGCTGTTGGGGTAGATGAAAGTTCTGTATGGGAGCCTGGTTTGTTTGTGGTGGGACTGAGTGTTTTGTGTGGGGCTACTGAGGGTCCCGGCCCAGCAGCCCTGTCCAGTTTCCCTGCTGTCCCCTGTTCTGACGGCAGCCTCTGGCAAGGTGTCCTCCTTGACCACACTTATAACAGTGAGTGCACCTCTCCCCTGACTGTGCTTCTAGACAGGCTGGGCAACCTCTGGGTTTGCGGTAGCTGTGTGTGGTAGCTCTCTCTGTCTGATGTTTCTTAGTAATCTCCACTGTTTCCAACACCAGTTTCTTTAGTTCTAACATTTCAGCCTTCAGTCCTTCGATGAGTTTAGTTGTTCCTGCTTCCTGTTCTGTGTTTCGATTTTTCTTGGCCCCTCTCAGTACATCTTTGGTCATCACTGTGTCCCCTATCTCACTTGTGGTTGCAGCTTCTTCCATGGAAGGAGGTTGAAACTCATGTATGCCTCCTTCAGCTCTCAGTTCATTTATTTTTGGGAACCTACTCACTGCACTTTTTCTCAGTTTTTTTTGTCTTTCTTGCTCTAAGTTTGCAGCTTCACTCACCCGCTCAATTAGGACCTCATCTGATACTGCAGGATTAGTCAGGTAAGGTTTTAGTTGGAATTTTACTGCATCGCTTAGCAGTCCTGTGTCTATGGAACGCAGAAATTTCCTTTGTATCAGTTCTGGGCTGAATTGTTCGCTTTCATCCTCTTCTTTTGATTTCCAGAGCATTTTTTCTTTCAGTTCTATAGCTCTAAATAAGAAATTCTGTGCAGATTCTTTTGGATCTTGTGAGATGTTCATCAGCTGATGAAGGAGGTCAGAGGAAGAGTCCACTTTAAAATGGCTTTTTAGGATAATTTTCAGAGTGGACAGTGTCAGTCCTCTTTTGATTTCCAGCATCTCTCTCAGGTGAAGCCCTGGGCTTATGGCCCGTATGACTGCTTCCAAGATCTCAGTCTCTGAATATCCTTTCCTCTGCCCAGATTCAATTTGGTTGATCAGGCTCGTATAGGACAATTTATCCCTCTGACCAGCTTCTCCAATCTGCCCACAAATCCGAAACTCCCGCCTGAGGGTCACTTCTGGTATGTGAGGTGATGGAGCACAGTGTGGTTCAGTCTCCTCCATATGCATTGTCATGCTCAGTTTCTTCTCTAAAACCCCAATTTCCTCCTCTATGCGCTGTCGGGCTTTGCTATGTTCTTCCTGGAATTCCTTATACTTGACTTTTAGTGAGTTTAATTCACCTTCGTCAGCTTGTGTCTGTTCTGGTGTTCTGGGCTCATCCGACGTCCAAGATTCCATGAAGGTGATTAAATTCTGGAGAAACCGTTGAAACGATTCAGGTTCTTCCTCATTTCCGATATCGTCCAGTGTTGTCTCTGCTAGTCTGATGAGGGAACGCCGAGTTTGGCCAGTAAACCCTCCTGGAGGTTCATCACTCTTGAGGTGTTTACAAACTAAAATTAGCTCTGACTTCTCTAGCATCAGCAGCGTTCTGCTCACTTCGTCTTGAAGCTGCTCCATCGGTAGTTTCTCCTCCGTCTTCGGTTCGTCTCGTTTGGATTAGTTACTTTTAGCTGAAACTCCTCCTGGGGCTGGCTCGCCAAAAATGTAACGGTGACAAACAATCAAAAGAGATATTGAGATTGAGTCCGCAACATTTTAATTTAATAATTGTTACAAAGTAACTCCGTTAGCGGTCTCGTTCCTAACAGCCGTTAGAAAAAAAAAAAGCACATTCCCCACCGTTCCACAACCATCGTTACCTAGCAACGGCGGAGTGATATTGACCCCCTCCGCAACCACGTCAACCTGCGACACCACTAGTAAATAACACACAACGAAACACAAAACAGTATTAATAAACACAAAACAGTATTAATAAACACAAAACAGTATTAATAAACACAAAACAGTATTAATTTACCCCGACTATTCCATCAAAATGGCCTGTATGCCACACTTGCTCTCTAACTCTTCTTACTCTCCTTGTTGTGATGTGTTCTATCAGGCCCCAGAGGTCATCATGTCCCAGAACTATGATGCCAAGGCCGACCTGTGGAGCATCGGAACGGTCATCTATCAGTGTCTGGTTGGCAAGCCACCATTCCAGGTTAATATGATGCACAAAAACCATAGCAATCAGATAAGTGAGTCAAGTAATGCGTTCTAACATCACATATTGTATTATCACCTTTCTCAGGCTAACAGTCCACAGGATTTGAGGATGTTTTATGAGAAGAATAAGAATCTACAACCTATGTAAGTCTCAGTCTTTGTACTGATGGTTGTCTGCTTAGATCTGCTTGGTATCACACATTATTTTCATTTACTGTGGCTCTGATCCTGGGTTGAGTCAGTTGGGCTCTTCCAAAATAAGTAATTGAGCTCCTAATGCAAGATGTTATTTATTGGAAAATTGTGTTATATACCCACATGTCCTACAGGTAGAGCAAAGAAAAAAATGAGTACTGTGTAGAAAAATACTTAAATCGTGACCAATCACATTGATGCTTGGCTGGTAGAAACCACCACACCCTACTTGGAAACAGCTGGCTTTGTGCTTTCCGGCCATTATTCTCTGATATTAATGTTGACATTCTGCAGAATTCCCAGGGAGACATCTCCTCAACTTGGTGACCTTTTGCTTGGGTTGCTGCAGAGGAATCAGAAAGACAGGATGGACTTTGGTGAGTCTTTTCTCTACATCAGGAGTCTTCAACCTCCTCTTCCAGAGCCACATGCGACTCCTCACCCTCACTGCAATGGCTCTTCAAAACTGAACAAAAATGATACAGACATGACCTATGCTTTATATTACAAATGTAATAGGGTGATTTTAGCACTTATCTCTGTACATTTTTACACATCTATGTAGAATTTCTACAACAAAATAGCACAAATAGTGCAAAGAGATTTTTAAGTTTATTCTTGTGGAGGATGTGAAGCGCTAATAGCAACCAGAAACAGAGTCTCTTAAAGTGACGGCTACATTTAATTACAAAGAACCCAGTGCATCAACATGCAACAGAACTCAAAACGTTTTTCATTTTCCATTCATGTGGAAATCGGTCTCATTCTAAGAAAATAACATGCTTTATTCCTCCTTTTAAAAGTTGTTGCTCTAAAATATGAAAATTACATTTTTAAATTTTGTTTTTTTTAATGGATTATGAGTATTTCATCTAATAACAACAAGAACAAAAATGACTGGATTGAAAAGGCTGAATGCTTCTCTGAGTAATGAGTGGTTAGTGAAAGAGGTTTTGCATATCTTGAGTTCTGCCTTCAGGCTTGTTGAAGTCTTATACTCTTATCCTAAATCTGTAATTCCCTTCTCTGCAGACACATTTTTCAACCATCCTTTCTTGGAACCATCATCCACCATCAAAAAATGTAAGTACAAAGATTACAAACTTGGGAAATTTCTCAACCCTACTGCAGTACAATGCACAGTAAATGCTAATAATAGTCACTGTTTCCTTCAGCGTGTCCAGTACCCGTCCCCAGCGTCCCCAACGCAGTGACAGAAAGTCCCTGTGGCTCCTCCCCCTCTATCCGCTACAACTCTCCACCTGTGAGTTTGATGGTACTTAATAAATCCTTGTTCAGAAGGGATTATTGTTAAGTGATTAACTGACCAGCCTCCATGGGTTGTCACCTTATTGTGGTGGAGTGGTTTGAGTGTCCCAATGATCCTAAGGGCTATTCTGTCGGGCTTTTTTTGCACAGTGGCTCTTCTACATTATGGTGAATGCAGAGCAATACGTCTCTGTGTGTTCTGCTGATCTGTGTGGTTTTCTTCATTTAACTGAAGCAACAGGTCAGCCTGGAAGCTTTAACGGCACCTTTGAAGGCACGAAACAGTTTGATCCTCTCTTCTTTCTCTATATGGCTCCTCCACAGTCTCTTCCAGATATGCAAACGTTGGTTGAGGATGGTTTGTCATCGCCTCCACTTGATCCCCCCAACTTCCTGCAGCTGTCCAAGGAGTCTGCAGGAAGCACCAGCAGCAAGAACTCCTCCTGCGACACGGACGATTTTGTTCTGGTGCCTCACATCTCCACTGACAGCTGTAAGTGTCCCAGTTTTAGTCCGTTTAAGTCTACATTTAAAAAAAAAAAATAACTTTGACCCTTTAGCCTTCAGTAATATAAAACCAATAGGTTCAAGAATGGTAATTGCAGTAAGGCTATAAAGTTCTATCCAACAGTTTAAATATTATTGACATATAGAATTTTCTGCAAATAAGTATTGCATTCAAGCAGACATTTGCGATTGCCATATTGAACATCTTGATGCAGTATCATTCATTTATTTCATAAAGGATTTTTAGGCTCTAGTGGTCTCTATTTTACAGTAGATTGACAGGACAGAGGGTTATGAGAGAGGGAGAAGACGTGCAGCAAACAACAACTGTAGGCTTGTCACAATAATAAATTTTGCTGAACAATTAATTGTCTGATAAATTATTGTGATAAACAATATTATTGTCATTTTGAGACCACTGTTAACTAATAGCATAAAAATATTGCATAACAATGCAGATACACCCTCTCAGAGATCAATTAACTAATTTCAATTGAACATTTAGTATTGGTACTGGAAGACATTTTCAAATAAAAAATTTGGGAGGGGGAGTTGGGACAGTTTGCATTAAGCACTGTTCACATTCAGATCCTCGCTTGATGGCAGGGGAGATGAGGTAGGTGAGCCATCCACAACATGCCACCCTGGGCCGTTGCCCATGTGGCCCATATCAGAAACTCCACCGCACCTCAGTGATTGTGGACTGTCAACAGGACGGTCCCCAACCGTCGGTGCATTTTAGGTGCAGATTTGTTGGTTGTATTGTTTAGTGGCTAATTTTTTACAACATAGTGGCTCCACAGGTTCAGTGGTTCACCACGGTCATCCAGTTTAAACCTAAACTCTCCCTGACTGCAGCTGGCATTTTGGCTTTTAAACCAACATATCCCTGGATCACTTTATGCTGCACTCTGTGGTAGGAGACTAAGAGCCTGGCAAGTAACTGAGGTAATGGTCACACAGTCACAGGAGACAGCACTGCTCCTGTGGATCAGCGCTGCTCCCTTTCCATTCATTTCTATGGAGCTTGCACGCCACAGTGAGGCGATAGTTGCTTGCCTTCATCCAGAAAAGCGAATGGCATAATTTGTGCATGTGAAATTTCTAGCTCGTACATGCAGACCTGCACATGTGGGCTAGCGATGTGACACAAGAAAGTTGAAAATTGTTAAACCTTTGTCGCTGTTGTTGCTATCGTGTCCTGTCTGTTGGATTCAGTCCTTGTGGAGAAAAACTGGCGCTTTTAGCTCCATGTGTGTTGAGCCATTATCAAGGAATCGAGAGGGTAGGGACTAATGCAAGACACCAGAGTGAAGCTTTTTGTCATCCAGTCTCTGGTGAAAAGAGAGGGACACGGGACAAAAAGCAAATGAGGAATATTATTGCTCTTTATTTATTATTGAGCTCATTTTAATTTATTGTGTGATTAATTGATTAATTGTTTATTGCGACAGGTCTAGACAACGGGCAGCCGCGCCCTTAATTTCCCTTTTTTAAACAGCTTCTTCTGACTTCATCCATACAGAAAATAGCTAACTCTGAGGCATCTTCACTCTGTAACAACTTCCACAATGAAGACGGGTTATACTTCAAACTGTTTCAAACTGTAAAGATGTTTACAGTTTTGAGATTCCAACGGCTTCCGTCATCGGTCAGGATGAAAACCAGCAAATTCCTGTCACCAGATTATTTCTAGGTGCAGTTATTATCTTCAGACTTTACTAATTCTAATGTATCTATGTTGCAAATCTGTTTATTGAATCTGAAATCAAGCATATAGTTTACTTTTGCTGGTATGTGGTAAACTCTGACGTTAATGCATTTAACTCTTTAAATGTCATGCAAGCCCAAATTCTGTTTTAGTCCACAGAACAGTGGTGTTTCTGCAGGTAATTCATCACAAAACTGCCTGTCTGTATTACTCAGATGTCGTTTTACTTTAAACATTAACTTCCACAGAAAATTGAGATATTATTGTTTTGGACTATGTTATGCTTTACAGGGTATCCGTGCATATTAAAACAATGTTAAATTAATCCAAAAAAACCCCAATCAGATAAGTTGGTCATGAATACGTTAATCACAGGTCTTACATTTTGTCGTGGCAGGACAATTTAATCTGCATGTTCTTGTATGTGTGTATTTTTGTTCTTTTTCTTGCTGGTGTCATGTGTAGACATTGTCATATGACTTGAGGTGATTGATGCCGCCGGTAACTAGCTGCTAATATATTCTTGCTAGCTTGCTTTTCTGCATCCATCGTTGATGAGTGCAAATTTGTTGCCAGTTGGCTGAAAGTTCGAATTTTGCCACATGCTGTATGTATTTTACAAGCTAATATAATATATATTTACCTAGAACAGACTCTCAAGGCAGCAGATGCTCACACAGAACACTAATGATATTGCCCAAAGTGCTAAAGGTCACAGAGTGACAGATCAGGACAGCGAAGAAGAAAATAGACATGATGTAGTCATCACAATATTTCCCATTATCATGCAGTCCTAAGTGAAGTGTACCGCTGCATAGCATCTACTCTACGTAACTCACACACACTGACACTGGTCCATCCATGAAGTGTGCTCCAAGGTAGAGCAGGGGCATGGTATTGGCAGTGTCAGGTGGCATTTAAAGACCTAGTTTATGTTCTCCTCTTTGTTCTCATTAAGATGCTGCACACTTCTGACCTCTATACTCAGCTGTTTTTGTCTTCCTCTATAGATGACCAACCAGTAGGAGCAGGTCACCGACCGTCCAATGACTTTCTTATGTGTGGAGGGTGAGTATGAGACTTTAGCACATTACACAAGATTTATGTTAATTTGTTTTAGCATAAAACAATAGTTTAGTATAAAACAATAGTTTATTTTAACCAAAAGCTTTTATGAGGGTGGTAAATTCTTTTTCTAATCTGTTGTTCCTGAATGTGTCATTTTATTTCAGATTAGAAATGTGCATAGTTTATATCCATATTTTTAGCACTTCATGTTACTTTCAGGCTTCTAATTGTTTGAATTTTTATGTGTTTTAGATGTCAGGCTGGTTTTAATTCCTGAGGTGTTTTTTCTTCTTTTTTTTTAATTTGTGTTTGGAATTGATCTTAAACATTCAGCATACATAAAAAAATTATGGTGGATGTTGAAGTTCAAATCCTTGTGTTCCTTATGTTCAGATCTTTAAAAACAGGGAACATTTATAATTTGCAATTATTAAACAGCCAAAGAACAAACCAGGATGTTGTGATGCTGCATATTTTGCCTTATGCGTCACACACATGAAGGCATTTCTTGGTGTTATTTGTGTTACACGGCGTAATGCAACCAGATTTCATTTACATTCAACCGTTCACACCCATGTAATGTTTTTCTTGTAATATTTCTGGGTCAACCAGTCTGTCTTTGTTTTTCAATCACGTCATGCCAAGAAAAATAGCCTCCTCTCAGCCTGGTGTGATGTCTCATCCATGCTTCTGGTGAATGTGCATGTTAATATCTGCATGATGAGTCAGATACAAATCAGACAGAGAGCCCAAAACAAAGTGGTGATGTGTTAAAAACATCACCACACATCACCACTCGGAGAACTGCGTGGATCACACACCCACCAGATCATCCGCTGCATCAGTGAACAGCAACTGTTCCTCTACTGTCTGGACGTTAGTCTGACATGCCTGTTTTTCCTTAGAATAGATGCAGTTGGTCAAATTAAATTCTCTTTTTTTTCTGCATAAGCGATTTCAAATAAATCCACATTACCTGGTAAAAGTATTCACACCTCTACATTGCAAACATAAACCTTAATGTATATTGGGATTTAGACCAACGCAGAGTCCTGAATAATTGATGTGGAAGGCAAATAATAAATGGGTTACAAAGTATAATGGTTTTTTAAAATATCTCTACCAGCTTTGTACGTGTAGAGTGGTGCTGCAACAATTCCAATTGATTATTCTGACGATCAACTGGATTTTTAAAAATTTGGCATAGACACATTCTGTAGATTTTTAATTTAACCGCGTTAGCTTTACTTTACAATATTAGAAATGCATTAGCGGATGCCAATAAAAAAAATTCCCTTTTTGAATAATAAAATAAATATTTTATTAGCTAATAGTTGCAAGCCAATTTTTTAAAGAAAATTTAACAACTAACAATTTTCGTAGATTATTTTTTATGTCATGAATCAATTATTCAGAATAATCAAATAAACTGATAAAGAAAAGGGAGGAGAGAAGCATGGCCCCAGTGACCCGAGGAAGGGAATCGGACTCCAGTCTACTGCGGTCTACAGTCTCTATATGCGTGGCGCCGCGGTAACCGCTGTGGTTATCGCGGTTCTGTGGAGTGCTCTGGAACCCCCCTATTCTAGTAGCCCTTGCTGAAACTTTCAGCTTCTCTTTGGTAAATTATTTACATTTCTATACAACTTAAGCTGTCTGAAGAACTCACCTAGTTCATCTTCTGTTTTCTTGGAAAAATCAGTTTTATCACGTGATTACGACTATTCGACTGGCCCCGAAGAAAGTCATTGCAGAGTAAAGAGTCGACTAGTCTGTGTGTGTATGTGTGCGTAGGCTAATTCTGACCAGAACATCACCTCCAGCTCGTTTAAAGTGTTTCCATATCATTTGTGGTAGGCGCTACTCGACACTCCACTGCCACTCCTAATATATAAACCAGTTCTGTGGAGTGCACTGCTGGCCGCGGAGCAGATTGGATGGAGACCATCTGCTTTACTCAGTTCTGCTGTCTAATAATGTTTTGAATGTATCGCTGATGGAAACTTTGCTGTAGAGCAGGCATGTCCAAAGTCCGGCCCGAGGGCCAATCACGGCCCGCGGTCAGATTTCATACGGCCCGCAGCTTCGGTCTTACAATGTATTATTTATGGCCCGCCTCCACTGTGAAACAGAATAAATAAATCATAAAACTTGAAACTGTAATTCCTCCTTTCACCAAATGGTGGCAGCACCACTTTAATACTATCAGTCTCTGCCTCCGTGCAGCGAACCCCTCTCCACTCATTTCTGCCATGGCCACTGCAAAGAAAACAAGTTTACAGTGAGGGCCGCCGCTTTCAAGAGAGATGGAAATTATAATACTTCTTCACTGAAAATCAAGGCAATTGTGCTTGTCTAATTTGTAATGAGACGGTTGCCTTGTTTAAGGATTTCAACGTAAAGAGACACTACCAGAGTAAACATGCTAACACATACAACAAGCTAACAGGAAGTGACCGTGCTGAAAAAGTGAAGCAGCTCCAAGCTGCACTGGCATCACAACAGCGATTCTTCACGCGGGCCTGTGAGTCAAAAGAAAATACCACCAAAGCAAGCTACGAAGTGGCCATGTTAATAGCTAAACATGGCAAACCTTCTACTGAAGGTACATTTATCAAAGACTGTGTTATGAAAATGGTGGAGAACATTTTGCCCTGAGAAGAAGCAAGAATTTGCGAATGTTTGCCTGGCACGTAACAGTGTGGCACTGAGAGTTGAGGACATGAAATTGAGTATTTTGAACGGTAACGTCTGTCACTATCAGCAGTGAAGAGCGAATCGAACATTTATGCACCTGGATTTATGGCACTTATTTTTATTAAACTCTTGAGTAAGATTTGGTTATTACTGTTGATGTTATGAACCTGTAGATGTGACAAACTATTACTTTCTGAAAGATATTGTAAATGACAAGAGCAAAATTCACTTGTTTTAAGATTTAATAATAATAGACAACTTTGCATTACTTATAACTCCTGTTAAAATGTTCTTGAGGCAAAAATATTTTTAAACTCATGCAAATTTAAGGTATTTCATACAGTTTGTTCAATGTTATCTGACTCTCCAGATATGAATGAAAGGCAGAATTTGGGTTTTTAGAGTTGTTCTCATCTGCCTGAGTGGCTTATATTTGGTTATTTTGTCATTTGAAAAATAAAGATAATTGTGACAATGAAAATTGTTTTATAACGGTGTGTATTTGCATGAAACGTTTGTAGTTAAAAAATGTCCGAACAAACTATTGGCCCCTGGGCATCTTCACTTTATCAAATCTGGCCCTTTTGCAAAAAGTTTGGACACCCCTGCTGTAGAGCATTAGTAAACGGAGAAAATCTGAGGCCTCCACATAGCAGCTGAGGAATCTGTTTAATTGGGGATTTATGAAACGATTGGTTGTAATAGTTTTAGGGATATGAAAATGAATGCAGAGCTAAGCCTGTCACAGTAGGCTTTTAATCAATTTATCACATAATGAATTTAAATGAGCTGCGTAATTTCCTTTCTGATTATTTTTGAAGGGCAATTTTGGTTAAAGACATCGTCATCCATTTTATTTCTGGTTTCAGTTGTTTTTTATTTATTGTCTTTGCTTGTATTGTTTTGGATATTTAAAATATCTTCCAGTTCCAGTGTTCTGTACAAGTTTAAAGTTTTAGTCTTTCAGGGGGAGAACTAGCATGTTTATTATGCTAGTTTATTACACTACTCTGTATTTGGCTCGTTGACATGCAACAAGCCAAAAATGTGGAAAAGTTCAGGAAGTGTGAATTCTTTTTTTTGTTGCTCTGTCTCTGTGCCGTTGTTTGCCTCCTCCTGCTGCAGCCATTTGTTTCTGTAATATCTGTCTCTGTACTGCCTGATTCCTGTACGTCAACAAATGTTGCATACATTAGCTAACTCTTAACACTGAGAGTTACTGTTCCAAAATTATCGGAGTTGCCTGTTAAGATTTATTGATGGTAGTAACGCTGTACTTCTGTTTTTGTGGAAGTGTTTATGTTCACGTCCTATATGGTTTGGGATTGGAGGTGGGGGTGGGGAGTGTCCTAAGGGCTAAGAGAAGTGACAGGGTTCTGCAGCTCAGTTGGATCCCATCCCCCCTCTGCCGGCCTGCTTGGTTAACGGGCAGATGGCTGGCAGCTTCTTCTTCTTGTTGTTTCACTTTCTATAAACAGATTTACACATTTCTTTCCTCTCTTCAGCATCCAGCAGCCCCTCCCTCTGTAGCTAGCCCTCACTGGGATCAATAAAGTTAGCAGACATCTGATTGTTATTGGAGTGTGTAGGAGGAGGAGGAAGAGCAGGGTGGGATGCAGTGATGTTTAGATCTCAGATCTAGTCATGTGAGGAGGGTGAGGAGCAGGAGGCTGCTCCCTCAGTGGTTTTTTGTCTGGACTTGTCCTCTCCTCACATGTCTGACTCTCCAAGACCCTCCCAGCGTTTCCACCATGCTGTTTCCCTCTGGTCTGTTCTGCTCCTCCCACCATGGCCCTTGTTCTACATGCTGACAGAATTCTATCGGGTCACTCGGTCATGACAAACGTTCAGAACATTCTGCTCCCCTTGAATAACAAAAAGTGCAAAAGCTGTGCCTTTATGCACTTCTCCTCCCGTGTTTGATAACACTGAGCCCTGCTGCAACACGTGCCTCTAGTCCCACCTCTAGCACCGCCTTCAGCAGGATGTGCTCTAGGCTCATTGGTTGTTTGGTTTTGTTTACAGGGAAGTCCAGCCACATTTTTGTTCTACAGGCATTGGCGTTTTTTAACCTTTTTCCAGGCTGCTCAAACAAAGAGCTGTGAGCAGTAGAACCAGAGTTCAGCAGACTGGGTTTGTCTCCCACCAGCTGTGGGTTTCTAACTGACTTCTCTTATGGATGGCCCTGAGAATGTTCTTCCTATGTGGAATCAGCAGCATAGAGCTGGATGTGTGGTTTCAGTGTATTCTCCACTGTCCCCATCCAGGCAGCCTCAGCCCACCCCAGGACAGACCACCATGCTGTCACCGCGGGCAGAGACCACGCCTATTCCTGTCCCCACCCAGGTGCGGAACTACCAGCGGATCAAGCAGAACCTGTCCAGCAGCCCAAGTCCCACTCTCTACAGCTCTCCCAGGTAAGCTGTGCCTGATGTGGGAGGAATGGGTTACATGAACATGGATTAACCACATCCATGTTCATAGCAGATAATGAAAACACTGACTGTTATTGCATCAGATCACTGAAATTACATCAACTCAGTGCCTGATTATATTTCTAACTGTCCAAGGTGTTGCTGGAAGAGCCATGGCTGGTATTATTATGGGACTCAATACAGGTAGAGATGGCTAAAGGGTAGCACCTGATTTTTAAGGGATGACATTATTTTTACTGTCAACACTGAAAGGTTTATTGAAGGTGAAACTATGTTTTGGTAGCTGGTTTAATTATTAGTTCTCTTCTGTTTGTCAGTCTGAAGAGTGGAGTCTCATGTTTCTACGAGGGTTTGATCCTGAAGAATAGCTTCTGGTCTCCAGCTGTGTGTCTTTTTAACTAGGGGTACACTCATATAAAAATTTGGGCTGATATTTATTGATATTATGTTATATTTCACCTTCCTTTGACCACAAAAAACAACCACATTTCTAACTTCACCATTGCTTCTCTTTTTCAGTTAGACTGCCCCAATCCTTTTCTGCATTGCTGTCACATGATCAAACACACACCACATGACCACTCTCCTTTCCTCCCCAACCAGAAACAACTGGCAACAAGATGGGAATAATTATTGGTTCTTAATACCTGCCCAATTTTATTGATCAGTCTGATACTGATGTTAGTGCTGATATATTTTGCATCCAGAGCTTTAGCAGCTGATTATTAGTTTAAAAGATTAATTATTTAGCAAGATCTCTGAGCTTTTTGAAGGTATACTTTTACTACACTGTTGGTGCTGAAAATGTATGGACTAATGAATTGTAAACAGTCATGAATTTAGGACTTTTCAGACACTGGAGAGCAGAAGATGGTCTCGAATTCAGAATACTAATCAATTCTGTGTCTAAAAGGCAGCAAGTACAGCATTATTACCCTACCTGTGGATAAACATCTGATGATAGAAGTTACTTTTTCAATTAGTTAACCAAATAAATCTAAACAGAAAATATTCTTGAACAGTTTAGTACTCGGTACTCCTAGATTTGTTTGTTACAGAGAGTAGTGCTGACTTTAGTTTGGGAAAGAAGGGATTTACACATTTTCTTGTGACCTGCTTCCGTCTCTAGCTTATGCTATAATAAATTTGATTTGTTATAGATCTTTGATTAAGACATCAATGATTGTGCTGTTTGAACAACAGGAAGAAGAAATACTGCTGACAACCATACATGGATGTAATTCCTTTTGAAAGCTACCAAAGATGAAGCAAAAGCCTCATACTTTTTAAGTAACCCTGATAGTTGATTTGTTCTCTTATTGCTGGATGTTTGTTTGGGTTCTCCAGGTCAGGAACAGTAAGGCGCTCCAACACGAGTCCTATGGGCTTTCCAAAGGTGGGCTCAGGGTCTCCCAGTTCAGCGGACACCCCTCAGACGGCGGGGCGACGCCTCTCTACTGGCAGCTCTCGGCCTTACTCCCCATCTCCTCTAGGTAGGTCCTGACTCTGGTCATGTGGGCCTAAAGACAGGGACACAGGAAGTCAAGGTGTTCTGCTACTGTGTGTGTTTGCAGTGGGTACCATCCCTGAGCAGCTAGGCCACTGCTGCTGCCACCTGCAGAACCAGGAGCCTCGCAGCCGCAGCTCTTCGGGAGGTCAGTGTGTGTTCCTGCACTCTGACACATTAGATATTCAAACCTTCCAACCACAGTTTAAAATCCTGCAGTTGAGCTGGAATTATTTTCACAGCAGTCAGAAGTTTTGGTCTGGCTATACACGACATACGAATAGTATAGCTGTTCTATCAGTTGTCACAGTGACTTGTTTTTCATCAGGTTGTCTCCAGTGCTAGAGTCATACAAACTTGGTACTCTCTGTGTTTGGAGAGCCACGACCGACTGATCTGTTATGTGTTCCTGCTGCTGACTGTAGAAACATTTCAAATCAATCAATCATTTCTTAAGCTGAATAACACTTGCAATCAATGCTGACCAGGTGCCATGGCAACGCTTGCTACTCTAACTCCTGACTCGCCACAGGGCGAAAGGGGATCAGGGGAGGCAGTGTGCTTTTTTTCAAAGTGATGAAGTTGTACTAAGCTGCACCGCTGCAATCTGTAGGAAAATTCAACTGCCTGAGAACTGTTTGACCGAAGAAGCCAATAGTGAAATGGTTTTAGGTAAATAATGCAGTACTAAAAGAATTGCACAAAAATGACAGAATTTGCACAGAAACACAAAGAACCTCAGATAATTAGACAGTTTATCCACAAAAGCGTTGATTTAGGGGTGGGTTTCACTTTAAAAACTCAACTGATTGGGACCAAAGTAAAAGAAGCATAGGTGTGAAAACGCCCTGAGTGCAACTACATATGTATTGATTCCTCTCTCAGCCACATATACCTGACCTGGTCTCTCTACCTTCTGCAGGTTCTCCGATTCCCTCCTCTCAGCTCCTAGGAGCTCGACTCCAAAGCGCCCCAACGCTGACAGACTTCTACCAGACCAGGCAGAAGCTCCATAAACAGCTGTCTGACCCCGTGCAGCCTTCCTCCTGCTCCTCCTCATCCTCTTGCAGTCATTCCCCCCAGCTTTGTCGCCCAGCCAATCTTGGCTCTTCCCCCACCAAATTGTTGGGTTCTTCGCCACGCACATCTGACTGGCTTCAAAAGTCCCCATTGCCCACCATCATTGGTTCCCCCACCAAGGTGAGAGCAGTTATCAGCAGTTACAGCTTCACATGTAAATATCTGCTTGATAAAGTAAGGAAATCTGGGTCGATTTATCAGTTCAGCCCCATTTGCCAGTTTGTGCTGTACATACATATGAACGACCCCGTTTTGTGTTGGATAAATATGAAGTCTTTCTGTAAACTTTTCTTTTTTAATTCATTGTCTAAGCTCTACCTTTTAATCATCCTATTAAGTCATTTTGATCCATGAACAATATTACTTAAGAAATTAGTTTTTCCCCATTTTGTGTTCAGACAATTTCTGCACCATTCAAGATCCCCAAAACGCAGGCGTCCTGTAACCTGATGGCGCTGGCAGACAGTCCGCTTCCTAGCAGGACGCTGGCAGACTGTCGGGACATCTGCAGCCACTACTGCAGCCCATACCTGACAGGGCGGGCGGCGGCCCCAGAGGCCAGCAGAACCTTTGGCAGGTAGATGACCCCTACATTTACTGCACTAACTGTTCTTCTGTTAGTTCAGACCAACATGACGGCATACAGAAGCTCCTGAATCTATTTGTTGATTTGTTCCAATTCGTTGTTTATCTAGATCGACGACATTCTAGCAGACATGATAGCCTCTTGTGTAATCTTTACAGTCTCTGTTTCATGTTATTACATTTCATCAGTATGTCAACTCTGTTTCCTCATAGGTCTGTCAGTACAGGTCGACTGTCTGATCAACCAATCAGGATCACTCTGGGCGGACAGGCCTACCAGGGCAGCACTGACAGCCTGAACACCGAGCGACCCATGGACACAGGTACACAGGCACAGCATGCTCTCCCCACTACTCACCTTTCACTTTACCTGAAAGCAAACAATTCATACAGATTTCAAATCTGATAATGACCATTGTCCTTTACTCTGAAACCCTCAAAATAAAATCTACTTCAGCAGACTACCACTTAGTTAGCTAATAGAGTCCCATTGTGTGTCAGTAGCTGTGTTTCCATCAAGGTTTTTTTATGCACATTTGGAAGCATCGCCTTAGAAAAGGTTGATGGAAATAGCCTCAATTTTGCAAGAAAGCTTTTACACTCACTAAGAGTTTATGTGCTAAAGAGATATGATGAGGTGTTGGAGGTTTGGACTTTGAAACTTTCAAAGGGGAGGACTTTTGCCTAGAGTGGCCTGCAGGTTGGGATGGGAGTGGTGGAATGCTCCCATCCACTGGTGGCTCTGTGCCTTACTAGAACCATGAAACTCTGAAAGGATTTTAAGTCCAACCTTAAGTCTAAGCTCAGAGAGAGAACTCTCTATTTTTCTGAGATGTTTGGTCTATTCTATTGTTCAACCTCTGCCTCTAGTTAATCCCAGTTGTGTAGTGTCAATATTTGACAAAATCACACTCTGCGTTGCCTGCTTAATTCACACCACCCAATAGCTGGAAAACTGCCTAATTCACATTCTCCCTTTTTTTTTTCTTCATCATTTCAAAAGTTTGCTTAAAATTTGCATGACTGTTGGCTGGAAAGAGCTATGGGACCTCAGTATAAATGCAGCTGTTCTCTGGGTACCTCAGAGATAACATTGTATAAAAATAAGCATCATGAGTTGGACTGTGGATATGTTTGCTAGGCGCTGCCGTCATGGTTTACCAGTGAATGAACTCATTTCCTGTCTCTGCAGCCCCCAGCATGGCTCAAGGAGGATCAGCCAGTCCCCGTACTGTCCTCTTCACCGTGGGCTCACCGCCCAGCAGCAGCACGCCTCCGACCTGCAGCCACCTGGGCACCAGACCTCGCACCACCTCTGGTGAGACCCCTCCAAGTCCACTCCCCACTCTGCTGAGCTGCAGTCACATGCTCCCAGTGTTCTGCATATTAATGATCCCAGTTCTTACTGTGTTCTCAGTGGGCTCCAGCAGTTCGGCAGGCTCCTTGTGCTCCACCAGCGGTCGAGTGTGTGTGGGGTCTCCCCCAGGCATGGCCATGGGTTCCTCTCCACCAGGGAATCTAGGTATTGGGCAAGGTGTTCCAGGAGCAGACGGAGGACCCAGCAGCCTGCGCTACATTCCCTATGGGACGTCTCCCCCCAGCATGGAGGGGTTCATCACTTTTGAAGCTCCAGAGCTGCCTGAGGAGACCCTGATGGAGGTGAGGGGATGGGGACTGTGACACATTACTAGATTTTTGGTTCTGATTATGTATGCTGTTTGAAAAATCTAAATTTGTTTTAAGTTAGAATGTTAAGGGCTGAAACTAATGATTATTTTAGCAATCGATTATTCTGAGTTATTCTGCGTTAATCGGATAAAAAGAATTGACACGTTCCGCAGATTGTCCTTTAACTACTTAAGATTTTTAAAACTTGGTATAAAATGCGTTTAACGAGTAACACTCAGTTCTTCTTAAACAAGAACTGAGTGTTACTCAGTTGGAGCAGTTTTTTGCTCAAAAGAAAAACCTTTTCTGTTTAAATAAGAAAAAAAACTTTTCTTGCCCAAAATGCAAGGAATGTAGCAGCATTCCTTTGGTGAAAGTTTGATCATTTATAGCTAAAAATCCGTTTAAAATCAACATGTGAAAAGCTCAGCCGTTTCTGCTTGACTTGGCATCATATAAGCTGATCTGGTTATTTTATTGGATTAACTGATTGATAATTGGATATTTTTTTCTATTATTTTGAACAAGGTAAAGCTAAAACTGGATAAAGCATATTTTCAAAGAAATTTATTTAATTTTGTTCTATTTTAAATGCAAAGTGTATGTCTTTTTGTACAATCTAATTATTTATTTGAGTGCTTTTGTTTCAGCAAATAGCCTTTTTAGGTGTCTATATTCTCCAGTTAGTGATTAATCAGTTACTGAATTAGTTGAGGATTATTTCATAGATTATCCAACATTAATCTGATTACTTGTTTCAGCCCTAAAACTTTTTAACAGAAAAATGTGTAAACCGATGGACCAACTTGTGATCTCATGTGGTAGTGTTGGAGTTGGTCCTCTGCTGCTGGGTTAAAGCATCATGTTGTTGTCTTGGCTCAGCGGGAGCACACAGACACCCTGATTCACCTTCGGATGATGCTTTCCTTCACCGACTGCATCCTGGAGATGGCGGCGCTACGAGCTGGAGGGGCGGAGCTCGGCATGTCTGCTGCCTCCCTGTATCCCCCTCAGGACAGTGTGGTTGTAGACCAGATCAGCCAGCTCAGTAAAGAGTGGGGGTAAGTTCCCTTGGTAAAAAACGAAAAGGGTGACGCATGAGTTCTTTTGTTTCATAGTGCGACTGTGCTGCCCCCTGCAGGCAGGTGGAGCAGTTGGTGCTATACATGAAGGCAGCTCAGCTCCTTGCTTCCTCTCTCCATCTGGCAAAGGCTCAGATCAAATCTACCAAGCTGAATCCCTCAACTGCTGTCAAACAAGGTGGGGGCATTTCCCTCCTCATCTCTAATAATGTAATTTTATTCCATTTAGAGAGTTAAACTTATCATTAGCACCACATTTGTTTTTCTCTTACTTTACAGCATCAAAATATACACAAATTAAAGCTCTTTTCCTCACTTTTTCAGTGGTCAAGAGTTTGAATGAGCGCTACAAAAGCTGCATCGCCTTCTGTCGACACCTGACTGACAAACTCAACCACTTCTTCTCTGACAAGCAGCGCTTTGTGGACGAGATCAACAGCGTCACTGCAGAGAAGCTCATCTACAACCACGCCGTGGAGATTGTGAGTTCCACAGACACATGACTCCATGATCTGAATCGTCACATGTACTGAGCATGCAGGTGCAAGCCTAATGGTTCCATGATGTGTGCATCAGGTTCAGTCTGCAGCTCTGGATGAGATGTTTAAACAAACAGAGGACATAGCGTACCGCTACAGCAAGGCTGCCATGCTGCTGGATGGCCTCTCCAAGATCCTGCAGGACCCCGCCGACACTGAGAACGTGCTGAAATGTGAGGAAGCAACGATGGACAGACATTTTGTTCATTACATGGATACATTTTTATTTATGTTTAACACTGACACTTTTCCACAATTGCATTCCTCTGTCTCTCGTAGATAGATGGATGCATGTGACAAAAGCAGATGAGTCAGGAATAATACTGACAAATGTTAAACAATAAATACAGCACAACAAAGAAGTTCCTAAGTATGTCACTGTACTAATAAGGGCATGACTAGGCTCCACCTTATACTCCAAACTGTTTTTGAAGCCTTAAAGAGTATGTAATTTCCTCCATCACATAAATGTTCCAGAATACACTTAGTTTAGGACAAGACCAGAAGATATGAGTATGGTTTGTGTTCTGGGTCCCAATTTCTCCAGCATGAACTAGATTGTGTTGGGCTCATTTTACTAGTTATTGCTGGCGTTCTGAAAAACCAAATAATTACTTTCCATTTGAATTCTCTCCATGTATTAGAATTTGTGGCTTATTGCGCTCCAGTATACATTTCTTCCCATGTGTCCCCTGTTATGGGCTCCTGCAGTTCAGTCTCCCATGTTTTGCTTTATATTTATGGACAGAAACAGATCATATACTTTATTAATTACTTTATGGTTTCCCTTTCCCCTTTGTATGTCCATTAAAACTTATTGAAGTTTAGTCCAGTTGTTATGTGTCCTCACAAAGCTTCTAAGTTGTAAATATCTATAGAAGTCTGTCTTAGGACACCGAATTCACTTTTCATCTGCTCAAAGGTTTTGGAATTTTCGTCTTCAATTAATTGATGAATATGAGATAGTCCATAATTAGACCAGTATTTCAACCAGAGTCTAACTTGTTTGGTAAAAAAGGTTTTTATAAATCCTGTATTTGATAAAAGTGAGATCTGTTTTAATAACTTAAAAACAGATTGTATTTTGTTCCAGATTTTATGAGTTTTTGTTGGGGTTTTTTTGTCAAAATTGTCACTTCTTTTACAGGAGCATCTCAGAAGGCTGATGTTTGCAGTGGCACTGAGCACATTCTTTCCTCTAGTTCAAGCCGTTGAGTGTCTGTACTATTCTATATCCATACCAATGAGGGTTGAAGTTGTGCAGGCCAGTAATAATATTTTACGTTTGGCAGTTTAAGGCCCCTCTTGGATTTAAATAACGAGTTTTTAGTCTAATTCTAGGGTGCTTTCTTTTGCCAAATAAATCTAGATATCATTTTAGTTATTAAAGGTAGAGTTGGGAATCTCCACCGGTCATACCTGTCAAGTCTCTCGTTTTGCCTGGAAAACTGCTGCTTTTATGTTCCCTTTTCCCACCATGCTCCCATATTACTTACAGTGGTTTCTCTACGGGGGGCGACGCTCCTAAGAACGATTGTTATTTAACCAAAATAATTTTACCTTTTCTTTGTGAACACAATAACTTTTGTTTAATTTTTCCATAGTCAGTTCAATTGTTTTTAATCTGGTTACTAACAGGTGTCTCTGTGTGTGTTGCAGATAAAGCCAGTGTGGAACGAAGGATCTCCTCTTTGTGCTACTGTACAGTGACACTGTATGAGTAGCAGGCGCCGCCTGACCCCCATAGCGGGACCACGCCCTAAAGAGACTCTGGAACTGAGGAACATTCTCCCAGCTTCCTGTTCCTTCCTGTAGCAGCTCAAGCACTTTTCATTTGTTCATTCTTTGTTTTGGAGAGGATTTTTGTGGCCGTTCATCATCAGTTTGTTGTACTGACTGTGTCGCAAACTGAGCTCTGAGTGATGCACATTATTCCAACCAAAGATGACAACAAATCAAGAAGAAAATGGCAAAACCAGATGTGGACATCAAAGCATTCTTTTGAAGGTGCTTTTCAATATGTTATGATGGGGTCATCGCATCAGGTTACCATAGGAATCCTGGATATCATTGGTTTCTAGCAGACAGTGAGACAGTGCTGTGGACTCTAAAAAGACTTGAGCTCTGGTTGGAGAAACGTATGCGAGATTGAATTGGTGATCATTTACTCTCGTTTCAGTTTTAGTATATTTATTTGGAAATGAACAGACTTCTCTGCCTTTCAAGAAAACCTCAAGTATTGCAGTTGAAGGAAAACCATCTCAATGAACAAAAAGGAAGAAAAAAAAACACGAGCTGCTGTTGCATGAACCGGACAGCCATGAGAGCAAAGGATCCTGTATATTTGTAATCACTTTGTTTTAACTTTGTGTTTTAAACTCGAGCACTTTATTAAGGAACAGAAGGAGGGGACAATGGGAAGAATAATGTGAAGATGGGGAGGACGCTTTTCTCATCTCTCTTTTAATCACCCTCATGCATGATCAATAAGTCCTCACACATGCGTTCAAACGGATCAGTGGGCTGCAGTTTTCAGCCATTTTAATGCCTCTGACCTATTTTCTGTTAATAACAGAGCAACATTTTGAAAGCTTTGCTTCTGACTTGTTGATCATGTAGCTGACAGTAAGGTGGGGTTCGGTTAGGAGGGACTGAGTCTTCTGACATGAGCATCCAGATGTGTTGAATGGATGCACATCCTTCTCCTGCAGCCAGCTCGCTGTCCACTGCAAACCCTGCTGAAATGAAGCTGATCTGTTGCATTACTTCACAAGTTCTAACAATAAGATTCATTTTTCTCAAGAAGAAAAAATCTAATCAAATGCAGCTTTTTGTCTTATCAGAACTGTAGCTCATTTTTAATAAAACTAAACTTGTTTGGAAACTTGTATATATCTGAATGAGCCGCATGTCAGGGTTTTCCTTTTTGAGGGGTCCGTGTGTTTGAGGTCCTCCTGAGGGCGGCAAAGGCTGCTGCCTGTCAGTCAAAGAGCACAAGTCTTTATATGTAGATAGATGAATTTCTATTGCTTGTGTTTGTGTTTGCCAAGGGTTTGCTAAGAAGACCAATCATTGGCACACCTGGCGCGTGCCAAAGATTGCAACAAAACTCATGGCAGCGCCACTCTTTCTACCAGGACTGTTTGTTGTTGAGATAACATTCTTTAGCGCTCGTTTAGACCGCGACTCGTCTGTCATTTCCTCCCACTCTGGATTCAGAGTTTTCTCCTGCGTCCCCCTGCCTCCCTCTGAAGTCATGTGCTGTGTTCCAAACACTGTATGTACTGTATGTGAGAGCTGCCAGGTGTGCATTAAGGTCAATAGTATCTAGATAGAACAGGAGGTGCCTTCTTCTCCTGAAAGCAGACACAGGCCTACTCCTCTGTACATGTGTGAACATGTTTATCTGTGTAAGAAGAAAAACTCTGAGGAGTTTCAGGGCCTACATTTCAGATGTACTGTTCTTTATCTATACATATCCCTGTTTGAGTTATTCCCTCCTCTTTGCCATGAGCTCTGATCAACATGAAGCCTTTTACTGCACACAAACTAAAGAGGGAACTGATGAGGTGGGGGGGGGGGAACCACAATCTTTGTATAGTTTTGGACTGTATTAAAACAAGGACTGTTTAAGATGAAGCATGGGTACCAAGTCTGTATCTGACCCTGTAGAACCTCTAGAATGTTGAATGTATCTACCCTGTTGTTTTGCACCTCCAGCTTGAACTGAATGCCTATTGAAGTCAGTCACAACTGTTATTAGACTCTGTCTGAGCATCAGTTTTGCAAAGTGAAATGTTAACGTTCTGCTCGTTTGATTCAAAGCTGAGTCTCCCTTTGTCCTTGATGGAACTCAAATACAGTCTTTGTAATTAAAAGAAATGAAAATGTGTGTGTTTTTTAATAAGCTTGAAAAAAATTGCTTTAATTTTTTAAAATGCAAAAACAAGCTTATGGATGATGTGTTTCAGATTTTAATTGAGGTACATATACTACTGAGCATCTCACGAGGAGGATGTGGGTAATATTGGCATGTAGAGAAGTGATAAGCTTCATAAAAGGTGGACCATTAGCTGTGGCATGATGATTGGCTTATGTGTTATGTATCAGAAATATCTCATTAAATTATTACTAAATCTTTCTGAAGGTAAACGCTCTCAAAACCTAAAATTTACAGTTTCTGAAAACGACTTTTGTCTCCGTCTGAAACATAATGTAACCTTCCTCGCATAATGAAGAGAACCATTGCAGTTAGACTCTTAACATTTTTTTATCTAACAAGCTCTAATAAGAGCTGAGCTGGATCCCATTTCTTTAACTCTGTCATTAGATGAGATTACGCTTCAAATGGAACAAGCATGTTCTTGTAAACTGGAGTACCTTTGTTTGTGGGGGGGAATTCAGTGCCGAAATAACCTTTGCTTTGGCACCCCTTTACCACAGCGCCCTTAAGCATTATAGCTTTATATCTGTTTTTTGCACCACCACAGTGACGGGGATGATCAATAGGAATGCTACTTGTGGAAGAACACTGGTTCTGTGATCTCTCTGCTGGGTGGATATGGATCTTTACAGCTGAGGTAACAAGGACTGTAAGGAGTGGGGAGCTGAGAACCCCCCCTGCCCTGAAGACAGGAGCCACTGCCTGAAGACTGTTTCTCCTATGGTTGCTGAGGAAACCAGCATGTAAAAAATGGCACCCACTGATTGGCTCCTTCTCTGTTTGACATTTTAAAGCACCAATTGCTGGCCTCAGCTATCGAAATGTTTGGAACTTTGTACTAAAGTAATATCAAACTTGCTGGTGGGAGAGGCGGAGGAACTTATTGAAGGTAGCTTGCTTTCAAAGTAGTTGTTCTAAGGTGAACTTTATTCTGTGTAGTTATTAACAGATGTTTTGTGAGCAGCCAAGTTCGCTTTCTCAAAATGTGTGTTTTTGAAAGTTTAGAGTGCGTCTGAGGCGTTTAGGCACACAATCCCTACAGATGGCATCAGAAGTTAATTTAAATTGGATATTGAAATTCGCGCTGCGCGCAGTAAGCGGCGTCTAGCTCAAGGTTGAACCGATTCCTGAACGCGATTTCGGCCAGCCGTTCTCTACCGCTCCCTCCTCCACAGGGCGGGTGTTCTGACTGTCAGTACTACTACCTCGTCAGATTTTCCTACCGTAGCACGCATTCAAAACTGCCACCGTCATGTTTACAAACCGAAAACTATAGCGGGTCGTGCTAATGTTAAACACATTAATTAATAATAATTTATAACATTACGGTATTTGAGTGACGGGACTGAAGTGGAAGCTTAGGAGTTATGCTTAGCATAGCTTTGGAACAATTTATATACACGACGAAACCACAAGAAAATCACTTCCTTCATCAGAATATCCTATCCGGTTAAAATGAAAAGCTATAGACCTATGAACTAATCCTTTTATTAGAATTTTCTACTTTTTAAAAATATTTTACAGATGTGTTTGTATGAATAAAGCGGCATCAGACAGGGGAAACTTTTTTTACTTAAATTAAATTAAACACAGACATCTACAAATTTAGTACACCGCTATTACGCAGCTTCAATCTCAAATAATATCGCTACCAACATGCTCTATTTAGCACGGTTTAATAAATAAAAAAAACGTGTTATTAAACTAAAATATTTTAAAGTATAGGGACAGGTCTATAAAGCCAGGAATAAATAAAATAAATAAAGCTTACCTTAATCTTCGACGAAAAAAAAACAGACGAAACGAAACTTCCACAGGTAGGATGTATCGATAAGAAATCTGCTGAGTAAGCAGTGACGTAGCATCGATGTGCGTATGCGCATTACCACAAGGTAGGACGGATTAATGGGAAGCGCAAGTGGAACAAGTGGCCGCTTAAGTTCCCGGGGCCGCTAGGGGGCCCCCTAAGTGGAACAGTTTTTTATTATTTTAGTTTTTTGTAATGATTGCTATGTAATTATATTAACAAAAACACACACATTCATTCTAAAGTTGTGATTGTTTTTATACAATAATATATATTTGATAATGTATGTAGAAATCTTTCTTACATGGGCAAAAAGACAAATTAAAAAATAAATTGTTCTTGGGAGTTCCCTGGTGGCCGCGGTAGGTACTGCACTGCACGGTAATATGAGCTGCTGTGCGGCTCTACTGCATTAATATATCAAGGAGCTACTCCAAGCTGTAGTTGGCGATATGTTGTTTGCTGCTGAGCATATATGTATCTAAAACAAACTTTATTTTTCAAAGGTGTGCCGATAGATCGGCCACCGACCATAATCGGCCGATTTCCGTGAAAAAGTGTATGATCGGTAATCGCCGATCACTGTCTCTTGTGTCCTATCACCAAAACCGATCACCTGCATCTCACTTCGCGTGTGCAGCTGATCTCCCCCTTTACTTTACACAGCGTAAGCTTGCGACACCAAATAAGCAACATCATGTGGAACTTCAAAGCTCAGAGCCAGAAGGGAAGTTTGCCTGTTGTGGCGGAAAATTGCCTGGCTTGGGCACGTCAAAAAGCATCAAGACAACGAATCTAATATGACATTTATAAAACAAGCAC
The DNA here is from genome assembly GCF_002775205.1 of Xiphophorus maculatus. Classification (NCBI taxonomy): domain Eukaryota; kingdom Metazoa; phylum Chordata; class Actinopteri; order Cyprinodontiformes; family Poeciliidae; genus Xiphophorus; species Xiphophorus maculatus. Next base: position 31,914,081 of record NC_036460.1, read on the forward strand.
TTGACGGAGTATGGCTATTGAAGCTCACTGTAAAAAAAAAAAAAAAGACATCCTGTACGGCCAGACAACAGGTAAAGCAGCGCATAACTACCAACACTCACCGGGATGCGTATGACGGCCAGAACACTAAACAAATAATCCGAAAAGTTAACTCAACGAGCTGGCGGTGTAAAATGCTGGTTCTACTCCCGCTGTTGGACCACCGCTACTAGCTGCTAGTAGATGTATGTGTGTATGGATACAAAAAATTCTGGGAGTTTTCAACTGCTTTAGGATAATTTCGATGTGCTGCATCCAAAAATCACTTTTATTTTGCTCAATCAGATCAACTTTCTGAGCTATGGATGAAACATGAGCATCAAAATGCATGACTTGTTCTCACATATGGATCGGTTTCCTGAAAATCAGATTCCAGATTCTGATCCCAGAATCTGGGAGAGATTCCATCAGGACAGAAAAGAGATGAATAATTTTGCATAATGAAGACGTAATGTTCAATTTAAATGTAATTACTCTCACCAGTCTTTATGATTCAATTAGCAGAAATCCAAGTTTAATTAATAAACTCTGTTAGAAAACTTTTTTTTCCCTCCTAAAACCTTTTTTGGTCAAGAAATATTAACGGAAATGTCACAAAAACGTAATCAATTTTGTCAGAAGATTGGATTTCTCAAAATCAAATTTGAATAAAAACCTGACCTGATTGGGAAAAATGGATGTCATTTTTGGATTCAGTGGTGCAAAAATAGTTCTAATTCAGTTGAAAAAAACATTAACAACCTCCAAAAAATATCATTTTGTGACCCAGTGTAATCCTTCTGTAATGTTCCTCCCAGATGTCTCAGGAAGAGCTGGTTGTAGAGCGGGCCAGGCGCTCCTTCCAGACTGGCAGAAGCAAACCTCTGGAGTTCAGACTGCAGCAGCTGAGAAGGCTGCAGAGCTTCTTAAAGGAGAGGCAGGAAGACATTAAAGATGCTCTGCAGAAGGATCTCGGGAAGGTTGGCAACTCATTTATAACACACATTTATTTTGTTATTCTTTGGATCAGTCTAATTTATTCAGTCCTAATGGTGAGGAAATGTTACCACCTCGTTTTGTACAGTTGTCAATCTCCTTCTTTACACTCTAAAAGCTGTTGTGTTGAAAACAACCCAATATGAGTTATTGACTTGGTGGATTTAACAGAACACAGTTGATCACAGGTTTGACCCAAAACACTGGTTAGAAGTTTAACCCAAAATAGGTGAAACTGATGAGTGTTTAATGTTAGACCGAACAAAGAGAGGCTAATCACACTAGTCAATGACCTGGTTACCTAAGCAAAAAATATGAGTTAAACTGAATGATGTCTATTTTCTATGCTTCTATAAAAAGCGCCATCATAGGGACACAGTGGCGTAAAAACAAGGTCTGCACTATGCGACACATAGGGGCGCCACACTAGAGGGGACACCAAAGTGATGGCAGAAAAAGTCTTTTAGTCGTCATTTTCTGTATTTAACAGCTGTTTGTGCGTTGGAAAACTTCCCAATGATGCCTGTAATGTGTCTGGGTACACCTAAGAAAGTACTTAGATGTCCCCTGCAGAGACACATAGAAGTTATGCTAGGTTATTGTGTGTATGCAATGTCTGTAAATTCAAATAACAGATTTGAATTTTAAATTTACTGAATACTTCATATTCATAGTTAACTGCTTAAAAATTCAAAGCCAAATTTCTATGCTGCAATTTTTATATGATTTTTTTTTATATGTTGAAATGTTAATTCAAACTTAAAATACGTTGATGGATGACGTCACTTGTCATTTTTCATATTATTTACATCTGATCTTTGCCCTCATTGGTTATTGTAATGAGAGCAAATTCCTGCATGTTTTCTATTTCTGTTTCCCATTCAGAACCAGGAACAAGAGAATGTGTGGTTCTCCCCAACTGGAGAAATGTTAGGAAACTATTTTCCAAAGTAAAAAAGAGCTAAATGTGTGTGTACATAAATGCTGCTCTTGAATGGGGTTGTATGACCCCATTGCTGGCAGGCTTTTACAGCAATGGCTTCTGATTGTCTGGAATGATATCCTGAAGAGCCCAGTGGTGACCTTTTACCTTTCAAAGACACAGTGTGAGTGGTGAAGTTTAACGTGGATATTGTCCAGAGATGGAGGGAGATCAGTTTGCGTGAGTGCACGATTGACTGAAACAAACTCAAGGAATCAGAATAGAATTATTTCACTACCTTTGTTTCACAGAGCGGCTGTGCGTCTGAGCTGTATGAACTGCTGGTTGTGGAGGCCGAACTTCAGCTCTCATTGACGAGGCTTGCAGAGTGGGCAGCTCCCCGGCCCGTGGAGAAGAACCTCTTCACTCTATCGGATGAGGTCTACGTCAGGCCAGAGCCCCTCGGGGTGGTTCTCATCGTCGGACCCTGGAACTATCCCTGGTCTCTCACCCTGCTGCCACTAGTTGGAGCTATTGCAGCAGGTAGCTGGCAGTTTTCAGTCCTCTATGGATCAGATGTAGAGGGTCAGATGTCACTTTACTGGCTGAATCCAGTAAAGTGAACCTTTAAAAGACATTGATATAAACGGTGTTTATAAGAATTGGAATGTTACTATGTTAATCAGGGCTAGGCAGCTGCACTATAGATGAGCCTAACTTTTTATAGAAATCATTATTGACATAATATAACAATCTAAGTGACTGAAAAAAAGCTGATTCAGTTATAGACTTTATGTAATGGCATACAGACTTCATGCTTTGGCATACATGGCAGACTTTATGCCAATCTGGCTTGGTCAGACTGTAGACCAACGTTTCTAGCATGCTCTCTAGTTTTGTCCATTGAGTCTTGTTGAGTGCTCATCTTTAATCTTGCATAAATTCTGACCCATCATCCTCACAATGATATGGATCAGTGACTCCATGACTGTCATGTGGTTACAGAGGTACAAAGCTGTATGTCATCAGCATAGGTACAGTGAGTCTGGAAAGTATTCACAAATGGGATTTCTTGGTTTTAATAAATTTGCAAAAATCTCGAAAACATTTTTCCACATTGTATTGATGAAGTATTTGTGTGTAAAGTTTCCAAGAAATAATCAGACTGGGCCATAACAAAATGCGGAGCAAGTGAAGTGCTGTGAATACTTTCTGGATGCATTGTATGAAAGGAGAAGTTGTAGTAATCTGGACTTTGAAAATACCTAAAAGAAGCCTAAAAGAAATAAGTGACCACAAGGCATCCTAGAACGCAGCTGAACATTGTTGACAATTTATGATATTATCCACTTAATGTCTGTAATGACATTTATTGTAGGTAGTCTGATAAAGTTTGAATTGACTGGCAGCTGTTGTCCTCCAAAGGACATTTTGACTTCCGTATTACTGTAGAGCAGTGAAATCCTCAGACCTGAAGACTTTAACACTGCTTTCCTCACAGGTGGCTAATGTTTGATGTTTTTATAATATAAACACTGGACTGTCTCTTTCAGATGAATAACGTATTATGGTTTTTAAATTGGGCCTGATGCCTGTGTCAGACCCACCTGATAATACTGTAAGAGCCGCTAAAAGTCAAGTTGAATGTTACACATTGATGCCCCAATTCAGCTTTAACATTGTTAGACTTTAACAAGCCCTAGGCTGGTATGTTTTGTACCGACAGAGGCCACAGACACATTTCCTTTCCTGAGAAAATGCCATCCTTTTCTACAGTCAGCGCTTGGATCACATTGATGGTGTGGCTGCTGACTTTACTAGAGCTGTCTGTCTACGTCATGCTGTAGCGTTAACTGTGTTGTGTCCTTGAGTCTCAGTTTGCGTTGTTCCTCCACTTGAAGCCAAAACATTTGTTTTGTAATTCTGATGCAAGAAGTGTTTTGAACAGAAGATCTTTTGGGAAGTAAGAGTTCTCAATGAATCCTTTTCAATTAATCCTTTTTTGTGTAGGTCACAAATCCATTTGTCACATTCTCATTACTAGAGAGTAATAAAAACCAAAGGAAAATGACTATACAGTCCAGACTTGGACACACCTTTTAATTCAATGAGTTTCCTTTATTTTCATGACTATTGACATTGTAGATTCACACTGAAGGCATCAAAACTATGAATAACACATGTGGAAATATGCACTAAACAAAAAAGTGTAAAACAACTGAGAATACCCCTTATATTGTAGTTTCTTCAAAGTAGCAACCTTTTGCTGTGATTACTGCTTTGCACACACTCTGCATTTTCTTGATGAGCTTCAAGAGGTCGTCACCTGAAATGGTTTTCACTTCATAGGTCAACCTGCCCTGTCAGGTTAATAAGTGGGATTTCTTGCCTTATAAATAGTCATTAAAATAAAGAAAACCCATTGAATTAGAAAGGTGTGTCCAAACTTTTGGTCTGTACTGTAGATACAAATGCTTTAATTTCCATGGCAACCATGCAGCTGTACAAAACGCGTGGCTGGTCTGAGCCCCTCCTTCAAGATGCAGCTCCTTCTTAGAGCTGCAGTTTCCAAGCTTCCACCCCACAGAGCAGCTCTTCTCCACCTTCTAACCCTAACCCTAACCCACTCAGCTCCTTCAGACTAGCCAACAGCAATTAGCAAATACCTGGTGGAACTGCACATTAGTTGAGCTCATTATAGGAGCTACTTCTCAGTGAAATGCTGGGAAAAACATTAAATGGTTTAATACAGGAGCCATGTTGTGATGGCTTCCTGAAGTCTGAGTTTCAGAAAGAACTAGAGATTTTAAAGAGACAGAGGCCCAATTTCAAGGTTTAAATTCTGAAGTCAAATTTCTTTTAAGTCAAATTTCATATATACAGCATTTTTATAACAACTGATGGAAACATAGTTATTCAATTTTGCTATAAAATAATCCTATGTGCCCAGAAAACATTTAATACTGCCATTTAAAGGTTTTTGTTTGGCCAAAATGATCAAAAAGTATTTTTAGTTAGTTTAAAGCGAAGGGAAAAAGCAAGCATTTAAGCTAAAATAGGTGTTCAAATATATGAATACCAATGATGTACTGTTTGTGTAACCACTGTATGTGTAACAGCTTGTCCATGTAAGCATATTAACTCATTTCAGCACAACACTGAGCAGATGCAGCTGGTAACTCCTGACTTTCATCATGTCTGTCTGTTCCAGGTTTTTCATGATGAATTCGTTTATCATTTCCTTTGTTATTCAGGTAATGCAGCAATAGTAAAACCATCTGAGATCAGCTCCACCTCCTCTACAGTCATCAAGCAACTTCTTCCCCTGTACTTGGATAAGGTTAGCTTGTTGCTTTGCTCTTCTGAGTGTTTGCATTGACATTGAATTGTGTATAACTGGAAACAATGTGTGTAGGATTTGTACCAAGTGGTGGAAGGTGGTGTGCCAGAGACCCAGCAGCTACTGAAGCAGAGGTTTGATCACATCTTCTACACAGGCAGTACAGCTGTAGGTAAACTGGTGATGGAGGCTGCAGCGCCCCACCTCACCCCTGTGACCCTGGAGCTGGGCGGGAAGAGCCCCTGCTACATCGACAAGGACTGTGACATCAGGATCGCTTGCCGGTCTGTGTTTTACGAAAAATATAGAACAAAACGTCACAATAGCTCCACCGAACCATCTAACACGATGGACCGTTTCTGATCTTTCTTCCAACACAGCCGCATCACATGGGCGAAGCTTATAAACTGTGGTCAGACATGCATTGCTCCAGATTTTATTCTGTGTGAACCTTCTGTACAAAACAGAGTGGTGGAAGAGATCAGGAGGTGTGTTAAGGTTAGTGTGGCCTGAAGAATGGAATGGAATTCACACACACACACACACACACACACGCACACACGCACGCACGCGCGCGCACGCAAGCACGCACGCACACACACACGCACACACACACACACACACACACACCCACACACGCACACACACACACACACTGGTTGGAAACCACAATCAAAATCAACCAAATATTTCACATTAGTTTGGTTCAAAATAAATCAATTTAATTCAGTTTACTTCTATAGCACCAATTCACAACAAATGTCAGCTCATTGCACTTTAAAAAACAGAAAAAATAAAGACAGCAGAAGTGCAAAGTGATGCACATCACAGAGAGAAGTATGGATTGCAAAGAAAAGAAGTATAAGAAGTTTCCATATATATGAATATGTTGTGTGTCATGTAGGGGCTTACATTGCTTACCAGTTTATAACAAGCCATTGATTGTTATTAGTGATGGACAATACAGGTTGCTAACACATAGCAGTACAGATGAGACAAAGATAAGAACTTCAGAAGCACACTTTCTGTGTCCTTTCTGGAAGACCTTACATTCACTAAGCCTCACATTGCCTTCCTATTAATGACTCCACCTGTCAATCAATCCAGTGGGTTTGTCAGCACCTGACAAACCCACTGTGTGATCACAATTTATCCTGAAGTGAACATCCCTTACCTGGAGGTACTGACCCTCCAACAAAGTGTTAGTGTATCAATATGATTGTGCTGCCATCATAGAGATTTGGTGGAAAATAATCAGAAAAAAATTTTAAACATTATATAATCCAGACTTTACCCCAAGCATTTAGAGCACAAAATAAAGTTTATTCCATTACCAGAAACCTAAACAGAATCTGGAAAAATGTAAAAGATTGATATATGCCTGTAGCCGACCACATGAACAGCTCAATATTTTCTCATTGTTGCATTATATATTTAATGGTTAAATCAAGATTTATGCATAAACTGAGGTCCAAATCAATAAATGCATGCTTTGGCTACAAATGGGTACAGTTTATTTGTAAACCAGTAACTTCTTAGGCATCTGATACAAATATTCATACGCAGCCAGACAATTGTGGTCAACGTTACTCTGTTATGTCTGGATGTTCTTGATGCTCTGTGCCCAAAAATGTGGCACAAATTATACGTGTGCTGCATGTTCCACATATTATGCGGGCCAACGACGGACGGATTAGTGCAGCTAGTCTGCTGACAATGTTTATGTAATTAAACCAAAACAAAAAACACCATGATTAAACTTTAATATTGTGTCATGTTAATAAACAAACAGAAATGAATATTAACAACCACCAGAGAGCAAACAACCATCATGTAGCCAAAAACTTTTGAAAATAAAACAAGAAGAATTCCTTATCTCAGATTTCCTTTATGGGCTCGTATGAAACACATTCATCTTTTGCAAAAGCAATTTAGCGCTCCTTATTTGTAATCTTTGAAGATCAGACCCTTGGGCTTTAACAGCAATTTCTTTGTGGTTTCTGAAACTAATTTTATGGACCTCATGTATGACTCATTCAAAAAGGATCGCCCATTTTCTTTGCCTGACAAGGCAAAAATGCCTCACGAAATGTCTCATTTCATGCTATGAGCTTCACTACCTTGAACATTAAAGTATGTTCCAAACCATGATTTTTATGCCTCGTTACACCCCTGTTCTTATTACATTTGATTTTCTGTTTATGACAAGGATGTTAAAGATGTTTTATTGTATTTTCATTCCTCCAACCCTTCATCTCTGGGTCACTGCAGGAGTTTTACGCTGACAGCCCAAAGACCAGTGATGACTACGGCCGCATCATTAACCAGCGCCAGTTTAAGAGGATCGTGGGTCTCATGGAGGGGTGCACCATTGCGTTTGGTGGAGATGCTGATGAATCCCAGGGCTACATAGGAAAGTGATTTGTTCTCTGCATCAGACATTCCTGGAACTCTGGAGCATCTGTATTTACTGTAGTAGCACAGACATAGCATTTCAAGCATAGTTCACCATGAGAATGAGATCATTCCTTTAAAGAAGGCCATTATAAAGGCTTCATATTAGCCAGTTTTGGATTGCAATAGGAATCCAGTAGCTATTGTTTCGGAGTGCAATAGGCCTTGGCAAGTTAAAAATATTCTAGCATCTTTTTATCTCACATTTAAAGATTTAGGTGTATGTTTGTATAAATAAACAATATCCTGTGCTGTGTAAAGTATTTATACCACATGTTCTTATGTATCCAGGTAACCTACACACATCAATTCAAACAAATTAGAATGCAAATTAAATTAGGGGTAAAAATTCAAATGTACAGAGAATAAATATTGAGCAGTGTGAAAGTAATTGTTTGAACTGAAGAGTGTGATTTTAGCATGACAAAAGCGTTTCACTTTATTTCTGTAGTAACTAGCTCTGCATACAGATGACCAGTGGCTGGACTACTACACTAAAAGAAGGTCTTAAACAGACTTTATTAGTTAATCGACTGGAACAAATTTTAATTTAATAAATGATTAACTGTCAAATAATCTTAATCGATTGTTAGAATGGGGCTTTCAACCAGGGTGTGTTTAGCCTCGATGCAACCTGCTAAACGCGGTGTAAATGTGTTATGGATTTAAGAACTTGGCAATCTAAGGAGACCATAAACAGAGAGGATGTTATATTTTCCCACACTGTTGTATACATACGCTACACTATGTTTCCTAAATCTTTCACCACATGTTGTTGTTTTTTTCAGGTCCCACAGTGTTGAAAAATGTAACAGGTGACTCCAGAGTGATGCAGGAGGAGATCTTTGGACCACTACTGCCCATCGTCACAGTGCAGAGTGTGGATGAGGCAATCCACTTCATCAATGAGAGAGAGAAACCGTTAGCTCTCTACGTGTTTTCCCACAATGCCAAGGTAAATGCTTGGCCTGCAGGCGGGTGTTTTCCTCTTCTTAATGCTAAAGGAATATCTTTTAAATAGCTGATCGAAAAAGTGCTAGCTGAGACGTCTAGTGGAGCCCTGGTAGCCAATGACTGCATCGTCCACTTCCTGGACAGCGCTCTGCCGTTTGGAGGAGTTGGTGAGTGTAGGCTGTCTGTCCTCCTGTTGATCACCATTCATCACAAGGTTTTCACTCAATGTTCTGTTCCTCAGGTCATAGTGGTATGGGCCGGTACCGAGGCCGCCACACCTTCGACCAGCTCAGCAACCTTCGCAGCTGCATGATCAAACAACTCAAAATGGAAGGGCTGAACAGCATGCGATACCCCCCCCACAGCACGAAGAAACTGGGCTGGGCCCGCCGCTTCTTACTTTCACAGCTTAATGTGCAGAAGCTGCGCAATATGGCTATGTTGGCTATGCTGACTTGCCTTGCAGCCTTTGTGGTGCAGGTAAAGAAAAACTGTCATGCCTGTCACAATTAGCAATGAATCAATTAATCATGAATTCAAATTTTCATTCTAATCTTAATATTTTTGATATTAATCATCAGACTAATATATACTCTGGTTAGATTTGATATTATTGTTTGTCTTTTAATTACAATATTTTGTCTTGTTTGATTATATTTAAAGTCATATTTCAAGCAGATTAAAGATGGAGGGAAATTGGCCAGAGATCAATTGACCTTTTTCAAACCTATAAACCTGACAAATGATGGTTTCCATTTTAGGTGTTAGAGTTGGGGCTGTTCTCCCTGTGCATGTGTGGGTTCTCTCCAGGTACTTCAGCTTTCTCCCACAGCTTAAAAACTTCACTGTCAAATTCTCCTTAGTTGTGTGTGTGTGCATGGTTGTTTGTCCTGTCTGTCTCTGTGTTGCCCTGTGATGGACTGGTGACCCCGCCTCTCGCCTGTTGACCCCTGGATATAGGCACCAGCATCCCTCCCAACCCCACTAGGAATAAGCGTGTATGATAATGGATAGATGTCTGTCAGAGTTGGATTAACAATGATATTTCTCTGTCAGATGTGGATTATGTAAGCTTATCACCACAAACACCTCTTATGGTGAACAACCATTAGATGTCAGTAGTGATTTCTTGCATAAAATATCTGAATGTTATCGTTTCTTCAATAATTTATTGTTAATAATTAACAAAGTTTCTCTATTGTGTCATCCAGAGTGCTAATCAGTGCTGGCACCACAGGAGAATTATTTATTGGAAGCTGGTCCATGAAGCATGTCCGGCTTATTGCCTGGTTCCCAAGGCAATAATTCTGCTCAGGATTATCAGTAGTAAAGCAGCTAGTTTTACACAAAGTAAATTCTGTTTGCAACTTTATAAATATTATCAAATCATTTTCCATGTTAATCTGACGAGTACATGCTGTCCCCTCTTACAGCAACGGCTTTGTCTCTGAGAGACAATGTGTTTTTGTCCAGAAAACCTGCCCACACATCTACCCTCCTTTTAATTACCCAACATGCCTCACTGCCCCTGGTTGAAGGCCTCCTTTGTTCTGGTCAGCTCCACTGTTGTTGACGTCCATGTTTGTTGTGCTCACGTGCAACAGCTCAGCCATGTTTCTGTTTTCTGTGTCTTGTTGCCTGCAGCGGTTCCTGCGCTGAAGCTGAGCAGTCGATGCAGGTCATCTGCAGCTGGAGTCCAGTCTGGTCCATCACTGTACTGGTCCAAGCATTTCATATTTGTACTAATGTAAAGGACACATGTTTGAAGTTATCAGTTTAGATCTGTTTTGTGTAAACCGATTATAGGAAATCTGCTACAATTTTATGCTCACATTTGTAATTTAACTGTAGGAGTCAGTGTCCAGCAATATGTTACCATGGCAATCCATTAGAGTTCATAAAAATCTCTCTTTAGTTCTGGCTCACATTTTCTGTTAATTAAAAAAATAAATAAAATAACATTTCTTCACTGTTTTCTTTCTGTACCGTTTTTCCTCCATAAGGCCTTTCATCCAAGCTGACACCTGTATCCTTATGTTCCATTCCAAGGTTTTTGGTTTTTATGGCTGGCTGCCTTCACTGATTAGCTGCTTTAAAGATAACGGTAACCTCTGAACTGCTAAGGCTGTAAAACTAGTAACCAGAAAGCAGGTCCCGTATCATGTAATTGCTGAATAAAAGGGTGGGAGGGAGGGGGAATGATGCAGACTCGGTATCTGACCCCAGAGCTGCGCCAGTGGCAGACGGCGCACACAGGCCAGTTGGAGAGCAGGAAGCCCCGCAGCGGGACGGGAACATTCAGCTCATATCCGACCAGATCCAGCTCCGGTCCAGCTGCAGTGAGTTCGGTACGTAGACATGTTTCATGGACCGGCTTCCGTGGTCAGTTTGGACACATTAATATTTTAGAACTGAGAGATGCAATGCAACAGATAAAAATAGTCTTAGTTGGCCTACGATGATGCAGACTCAATTTAATGTAAACTGTTTTATAGAGAAATATAATGTAAGAACGATGCTTATAGGGAGTCTGAAAGTCTATTTTTCTACAGAAATGTGGGGTTCACTGCACTAAAAGCCTGGATTGTACAGGCTGAATTATTAGTTTGATTAGAATCCTGAGTTCAGTTTTCAACCCAACAGATAGAAGTGACGCTAAGGGTAATAAACCTGGATCTCTAAACAGGCAATTAGTGGTTAAGATACATTTTTACATGTAGCTTCATTTATTTACGCAACTAAGATAGTGTCAGATAGACGATAAAGGACAATAACATCATGACTACTAAGACGTTTTTATTGACAAATTTGAATTTACACTAAGTGTTCTATAAAGCGTATGAAACAGGCATAGGCCTGTTCTCGCAGCAACTTTACTAAATAATTACTAAAGATGGTATAACCGATGATGAAAAGGCAGTGGTAGAGATCAAGATGTTATCAGAACAAAATGAACTGAATTAGAACATGAGCTCTAATTCAGTTCAGTGGAAGGACTGGGGTGATTCCTCTATCTTCTTTCTCATTCATTACTTCCAGCAGTTTTCTCAGAAAGTACATTTTAGCAATTGTGCTAAAATGTAAGTGTAACGGGTACCAGGGTTCTGGGCCCGTCAGCAGCAGATGAAGCTGAAAAACAGCATGGAAATGAGCACACGGGAGACGCAGTCTGGGTTACTCCAATTTCTCTCAGCTTATTTATTGAACAAACCAGCTCATTTAACTGTCAATACAGCCCAATTTATAGTTCAGTAATTTACTGTACATATTAGACATATTCAATCATTGACATAAACATCAACATTAGCTTTCCTTAAACCAGAAATAATCCCATAACATCATATTTTGTCAATTCCCTCAGGTAACATGTATCTTCAATTCACTGCACTCTATATGCATATTTAATCACAAACAGTGACATATTTCATGGGCATGTATCTTAGTTATTGTAAACTGGCATAACTATCTTAGAATTCAAACTACTTGTGATGTAATTCAAATTACATCACAATTTAACCTTTCATCAGTGTTTAGAACGCAAATAAACCCTGGAGCCCGATAACAGCATATTACTCTCATACCATGGAATATATACAATATATCCCAACTTCCTTTATAAGCTGTTACTGTTAGTGGTTGCACCTATATATCCCGCTATTATCCGCCGCTACAATGTGCTAACCAACCAGCATCACGGCATGTTAGCTACTTCCTCTAGCCGCTGCTGGCTCCGAAACACAACAAAACTCTTTCAATATCTTTCACATATTGACACATTTCCTTAAACATTTCTCGAACAGTACCAAATAATCAAAAAGTACTTTATTAAAACAAACTTGAAGGTTATTCTCAACTGAAAAACAGCATGGAAATGAGCACACGGGAGACGCAGTCTGTGTTACTCCAATTTCTCTCAGTTTATGAGAAACGGCAGAGCAACAGGCAGCTCAGAGTTTCCATGCGCCACCTACTGGTGAAACACCATTACTACACCCATCGTCATTAACCCCATAAACATTTAAAGAAATGCATGCTCCTTTTTTTCTATTGTGAGCACACACCCGTGGCATCACATGGTGTTTTAAGCTAATCTTTTGAAGCCATTTCATTTGGTTTAATTCTTTTACTCAACAAGCACTTTGATTCATACTTTCATTAAATGATGCTAAACTAATATATTTGCATTTTAGTATCCTCTATTTTAAAATGAACTGAAATCTCTCAAAATTCGTCTTTAAAAACTGTAAATGTGAGAATAGAAAATATTTCAAATATCTACTGAAGGAATAAGGGAGAGCACAGTGGCTAGCACTGCTTCCTTGCAGCCGGGGGGGTTGTTGGTTGATTCTAACCCAGGGTTGTCAAACTCCAGTTCTCAAGGGCCAACTACCTGCAGTTTTTAGATGTGCCATAGCTACAAAACACTGGAATGAAATGGCTTAATTACCTCCTTCTTGTGTAGATCAGTTCTCCAGAGCTTTAATGACCTAATTATTCTATTCAGTTGTGGTGCAGCAGAGACATATCTAAAAGTTGCAGGACAGCGGCCCTTGAGGACTGGAGTTTGACACCCCTGTTCTAACCTATCCAGGGTGTAAACACTGCTGGAGACCCATGGTCTGGGCCTTGTCGTTGAGCAGGTGACTGGATGGAAAGGCAGCTGTTACAGCGGGCCAAGGAGGCCTTCGTCAGTGGCAGGGCTCGACCTCTAGAGTTCAGACTCCAGCAGCTTCACGCCCTGCAGAGGATGATCCTGGAGAAGGAGACTGAGATTTCCACTGCTCTCAAACAAGACATCAACAGGGTAAGGGGACACACAACTGCTGGAGCACCAAACATACATGTTCATACACACACAGTAGAGTGGTGTATAGCTGGGTTTGGTTCCATGCCTGCTGGGTTTTCCACAGAGCCAGTATGACACACCTCTCCTGGAGCTGATCGGCATCGAGAATGAGATCAAGCTGGCCATAGAGAAGCTTGCACAGTGGGCTGCTCCTCGTCCTGTAGAGAAGAACCTCTTTACTATATCGGATGAGGTCTACATTCAGCCAGAGCCCCTGGGAGTGGTTCTCATCATTGGGGCCTGGAACTACCCCTGGGCTCTAACTCTGATTCCGTTGGTTGGAGCCATCGCAGCAGGTAGGAGCTCTTTTACTTTCTGCTTCTGATTTTGGCTGCTAAAAACTCAGCATGCAACCCAAAGTTTACATCAACAAATTCATTGAAAAGTGTTGGATGCACATCACCACTGGACTCTAGAGCAGTGGAGATGGGTTCTTTCTCATTTTGATTTAGGTGTAGACTTTGAATGGACCATTCTAAGACTTTAGATCTACATCATGCCATAGTAGCTGTGGATGTATGTTTAGGGTTTCAGGTCTTCTGCAGGTGCTGACATGTTTTCTTCCAGCACTGCCCTACATCTGTCCCACCCCCCATCAACTCAGGTTAGCTTCCTGTCCCTGCTGAAGAAAAGCAGCCCCAAATTATGACATTGCTACCACTATGTTATAACTCTTATAAAAAATATGTTTGTTTTTTTTACACATTTATTAAAACTGCCACTTTGTCATGACAATATGGTATGAGAGAGAAAATCTGAAAAATCGAGCTCCTCTGTCCCACTACCATCTGCAGAAATACACCATTTGGTCAGAAACAACCAATCAGCCAGGAGGAGGGTCTTATTGCTGACCTTCAGGCTTGTGTTCAGGCTGCTCAATGTGCTAATGGTGGAGAAACAACTTACTATTACCGAAAAACTGTTCATCCATGCTTACTAGCCTGTGCGTCCACCTCTGGTTTTGGTGTGGGTAACTAGCTGTAACATAACAGAGAGCAGGGGGGTGTACATACGGGTGATTGACAGCTCTTTCACCCTTCTCCTGGCTCTTATCGGTTGCTTCTGACTGAGCGGTGTATTTCTGCAGATGGCAGTAGGACCACAAGAAGAACATAGAGGCGCTACATTTTTTCAGATTAGCTGTCTCATGTTATACTGCCACAATGTGGAGACAAATATGACTTTAACAAATATGTAAAAACATATTGTTTATAAAAGTTACATACTGCAGCTTAAAAGAGGTGATTTGTAATATTGGTTTTCAGCCACACACTGCTGAGCATTTGCAGTAACTGATGTTTTAGTTTCATCTGGCCTGAACTCCTTCTTCCACATGTTCCTGTCTCCACCTTCAGATGATGGATTGATCAGAGCTCTGTGAGACGTTTACATCTTATTTTATTTTAGAACCTGACTCAGCTTTAAACTTCTCCAGAATTTTTCCCACACCTGTCCGCTGTGTGCCTTTGTTTTCATGATATTTGTTCTATAGTGTGTAATTATCTTTACATGTAGAACAGCTGCATTTATACTTATATTATGTTATACACAGGTGTACTCTATCTACTACAGAGCCTTCAGAAACTGATTGGGTCAGTCTGGATTTTAATTAGTGGTATTGGAGTAAAGGGGGTTTGAATGCAAATGTATGCCACAACTTTTGACGTTTTTAATTTTTCAAATATGTTTAAAAACTATGTGCCATTTTCCTTCACCCTTACAAGGACATGCTGGATTGTGTTGATGATAAAATCTTTTTAAAAAATTAATCCAATGAGGTTTTTGTCTCAAATAATATGAAATGTGAAAAAGTTCATGAAGTATGAACCCTTGTATGAACCCTGCAACAACTTCACTTGATACCCCTCCCCCCACTCCCCTGCCAGCATTCTCATCCTCCTACTGTTCCTGCTCTGCGTCACTCTGTGATTTCATCCCATTCACAGGCAATGCAGCTGTGGTGAAACCATCCGAGTTGAGCGAGTGCTCGTCCCTCCTGCTGCATGCACTGCTGCCTCGCTATCTGGACAAGGTCTGAACACCCACTGCTGGTGTTGATAAGATAATGCTGGACAAAAAGGCTGTTAAGTCTCCACATAGCACAGCTTATCACTGAGATTAGTTTGTCTCTGTTTGTTGGAAAGTTTTTACTCCCTCCAAAGAGCTGAAGAGCTGAGTCCTGATTCTTAAACATGATTTTTCTTTATTTCACTCAATGAGTACAGCATTGAGTACTCGATGAAAAGAAAATATCTTGTTTATCTCCAGGATCTGTACCCAGTAGTGACAGGTGGTGTGTCAGAGACCCAGCAGCTGCTGAGGCTCAGGTTTGATCACATCTTCTACACGGGCGGCAGCACAGCAGGCAAACTGGTGATGGAGGCTGCAGCGCGCCACCTCACCCCTGTCACCCTGGAGCTGGGCGGGAAGAGCCCCTGCTACATCGACAAGGACTGTGATGTCAGGACGGCCTGCCGGTAACACTGTCATCACCAGCAGACAGACAAGGCTGACTGCTAAACTGTGTAGAAATACTACAAACTTTCCTGGAGATTTTAGACAAATAACACATGGTAGAGAGTCAGATGGCTTTTCCATCTTTAGGTTGCAACTTTTAAAAGGGCAGTATCATGTAAAATCCACTTTTTTGAGCTTTACATTATAGTGTTAGTCCTTCATCAAAAACATACCTGGAGTTTTGCTTTGATTCTTTCATGCATGTTTGAAAAAAATCCTTTAATCTCCATGGCAACCATGCAGCTGTGCAAAACACCTGGGTGGACCTAGCCCTGCATTGAAGATGCAACTCCTCCTCTGAGCTGCAGTTCCAAGCTTCTGGCTCACAGGACAGCCCCCTCTGCAACTCTCCCACTCAACTCCTTCAGACTAGCCAGCAGCAATTAGTAAACACCTGGTGGAACTGCACATCTTCAAACATTGTTAAAAGGTTAATAGAGGAGCCATGGTGGAGTGTTGGAAAGGGAGGATGAATGCTGAACAAAAGACCAGGGCTAATGAGCTAACAGGTTGCAAGTGTTTGTGAGAGAGCAGAATTCTGACTGAGGAGAGAGAGAGAGGGACAGAGAGAGAGAGAGCGACTAAGGGACAAAGAAACATAATGAAAACTAGAGCAACTAAGACAAGGAGAGAAGGCACAAGAAATAAACATAACTAGAATCACTAAGAAGGAACTGATATAAAAATAGAAACAAGGCAGAACTAATAGAAAGTAGGAAGGAGCACAAATAATAACAAAACCCTAAACAAACTCAACCAACCCAAGATCCTGACAGATGTATAGATCAAGTGCATTTTGCATAATATTGCTGTCATGTAACGGTGGTGTGAGGTGGTGAGGCAGACACATCAGACCCAGGTAAAGTGAGAAATGACGGTTTTAATGATAAATAAGTCCAAAACAGTCCAAAAACAACCAGGCAGCACAACTGAGCAGAAGCCAGGGCTCAACGCCGGTAGCAACTGGTAAATTGACTGGACAACACGAAGGACTGAACGCACATAAGACAAGGACCTGACAGAGACGCAGACACAGGTGACACTAAATACACACGGGGTAATTAGGGAACGAAAAACACCTGGGAGTAACCGAGGGGAGAACAGGAGAACAAGGAGACACAGAGACACCGAAAACTCGAAATTAACACACAGAAAACACAGAACATGACAATTGCTCCTTCAACATTTTCAAGCTGGTATTGACTGGAACCTTTAGCTGGCATCATTATGTGTTCTTTCATTGCTTTCTAAAGCATTTCAAAGATTCTCCCAGTAATGACTGTTCTGTTTGCAGGCGTGTCACTTGGGGGAAGTTTGTGAACTGTGGCCAGACTTGCATCGCTCCAGACTATATTCTATGTGAGCCCTGCATCCAGGGCCAGGTGGTTGAATTCATCCGACAGACTCTACTGGTAGCACATCAGCTTTGACCTGCTGTTAGTTTTACATTAAACTGGGCAGTATGAAGCTTTATTGAAACCCTTTTTTTTTTTTACTTTTCACAGGAATTCTATGGTGCTGATCCGAAATGCTCACCTGATTACAGCCGAATCATCAACCAGCAGCACTTCAGCAGAATCATGAGTCTGATGGAGGGATACACTCCTGTTGTCGGGGGGCAGAGTGATTCCTCACAGTGCTACATTGGTAAGAGGAGGCATTTTAGATCACTGTTCACATGTTTCTGTTTTCATTCCAGTTTT
This sequence comes from Xiphophorus maculatus, assembly GCF_002775205.1. Lineage (NCBI taxonomy): Eukaryota > Metazoa > Chordata > Actinopteri > Cyprinodontiformes > Poeciliidae > Xiphophorus > Xiphophorus maculatus. Next base: position 31,931,831 of record NC_036460.1, read on the forward strand.
ATGAACTGCATTCTTCCTTTGACAGCCCCAACGGTGCTGAAGGATGTGCCCCCCCACTCCAGGCTGATGCAGGAGGAGATCTTCGGCCCTGTCCTGCCAATAGTCACAGTGAGCGACATGGAGGATGCCATTAACTTTATCAATGAGAGGGAGAAACCCTTGGCTCTCTATATCTTCTGTTCTGACCAGAAGGTGGGGCTCACAAAACACATATAACTTTTAGACTTTTGGACCTTTCTCTATGTGACTTTTGTGCTTCCTCCCATCTGACCAAGGCAATAAAACGGATGATTGAGGAGACCACCAGTGGAGGAGTGACAGTTAATGATGTCATGATGCACTACACAGTCAGCTCGCTCCCATTTGGAGGCGTTGGTGAGAATCATGACAAGCAGTTTTGTTGAGTCTAATTAAAGAATGTCTTCAGAAAGCTCTTTGTAGATATTTGGTCCTGTAGTGAAATAGTACATCATTTACATAACGACACAAGGTAGTTTAGCTTGGAGAGCTCCACCTATAGTTTTCCAAATTAGATTAGGGAAAATAGAAATAAAGGAGGAAAAGGACAGTACAGGTTTTTTTATCTCTCCTTTTCAGTCCATCCATCCATCATCATGTTTTGGATTTAACCGACCCACATGCAGATATGACGCACAGGGAAAGCAGTTTGAGGAGATTTATTAACAAAAAGGAAATAGAAGGTGTTTGGGGAACTCTGGAGGATGCAGGAAACTCAGGTTTCCGCGGAGATGGACATGGTTAGGTTCGATCTGGGAAGTGGAATTGAAAGATTTGAAAGATGAGTCTGATTCTGTTGCTGAGTCCTGACTCTACTTGTGCTCTGGACCCTCTCCAGGTCAGAGTGGCATGGGTCGTTACCATGGCAAACACACCTTCGACCAACTGAGTCACCAGAGAGCCTGTCTGATTCGCTCGCTGAAGATGGAGAGGGTAAATCTGGCGCGCTATCCCCCCCAGGACCGCCGGCGAGCGCGGAGGGTCCGCATGGCCCTCCGGTCTCCTCTGATCGACATGTCCAAGAGGACGCTCATCTGGGCTGTTGTGGCCACCATCCTGGGCATTGGCCTGTTCATCACTCTGTTGGTCATCCTGCTCATAGCCGCCGGCCTTAACTGCACCTGCTGGTACTGGAGAGGCTTCTATAACTAGCAGAGCTACAGAACCACTTCCCTTCACAAACTCTTTCCAAAGATTTAAGAAATGCTGCAGTGATTTTACACTGAGATCAGTTTGGAGTAGAGATGTTTTAGAGATTAATAAATACATAATTGTTTAGTCTAACTTTTTTCCCTGTTTCTTAATTTTGTGTTACAGGATTTTGCTCAGCGACTAAATAACCCTAGCTCAGTCATTACTGTTGTAAATGGTTCTTTTCTTAAGGAAATAAATTCTAAACAAACAAATCATACACTATGATTTGTGCATCTGTTTTTGTTTTCAAATAAAAGATTTGATCTGACTGTACATTATCCTTACTTGACAATGTTTAAAGTAATTTGACATGAAACTAATATTTTTTATACAGAGCCTGGAAAAAGTATTCATACTGCTTGAACTTTTCCATGTTTTTGTCACAATCATCATGGACATCAGTGTATTTTATTAAAATTGTATGTGACAAACCAACACAAATCTGGGCGTAATAGTGAAGTGAACATTTTTGCAAATGAAATTCTGAAAAGTGTGGGGTGAATTTGTCACAAAATAAAATCCAGGGCAACTAAATGCCTTCAGAGATCACCAAACTAATAAATCGGTCAGTGAAGCTTAATATTTAGAGCAATATTTAGACATATGAGTACATGAGTACAACCTATGCAAACTGCTTTGCATAGGTTCAGGCAACTGGCAGATATTAAAAAAAGCCCTCTAGAAATCATCCAGTCCAGTCAGTTACAGATCTGTTCAATACATTAGAATATTACTGAAATTCATTTCAGGAATTTTATCACTTAGTGAAACACATTAAATGTTAGTTACACAAATGGATGTTTGAAAATCTTTGTTCATTATGGTTATGTTTTGCTTACATTTAATGAAAATATGTCATTTAAAATTTGAATATTATATAAAACCAATTTAAAAAAAAATTTGAATATAGAAATAGAAACTCAATGAAACATATTTTAATACCTGCTTAAAGGTTGTTGTCAAAAGACATCTGACAAGCAAGACACATCAGGACATACAGTATGTTCTAATTTATTGAATAGTGTATTCTTCGCCTACTGACACGTGTCAATAGGCAATGAATACATGTCTAAAATATGTCCAATACATGTCCAATACTTTGAGACAACAAGAGTACAAGAGTACTTTGTCTCAAAGTACATGAGTACTTTCAGACAACAGTCCAATCATACACACAGATTTCAAGTCACAGATATTCTATTAATGAAGCCAAAAGGAATAAACTCCAATTATGAATTATGTAATCCCAGGATAAGTGCAGCTGTTCCATGATGAGACGCTGGATAACATTAGAGAACAAACAGCATGATGAAAGAACATGAAAGGAATAAAGTGGCTGAAAGCAGGGTTAGGTTGACAGGCCATGATGGGAAGATGGGGATAAACACAGAGACCTACATCCTACTTTGTGTCTAGGTCTAGAAATGTGGTTCTACAATGTATTGACAATGTATTGATTCGGAGTACAAATTCAAATTTACCTTTTGAGGTGTGTGTTTTTAAACAATTTACCTCATATTTCACAATTATGTACTACTTTATGTTGGTCTTCAAACCCAACAGTATTGAAATTTGTTTTTGTGACCTGTCAAAATATGGAAAGGGTACAGTAAAATACTTTTACATAAACTAAGTGCAATTAAGTTTGATCAGTTTTAACAGAATTTATGTTCCTCTCTGACCCTCAACATATAAATCTAACATTGCAGTTAGATCAAACTGGATTCCCGTATCCAACAACAGACAGATAGTAAATCCTTCTACAAATGGAAAACCTTCACTTTTTAACATTTTCAATCTTTGGAAAATCTAGAGCAGGGGTGTCAAACTCCAGTCCTCAAGGGCCGCTGTCCTGCAACTTTTAGATGTGCCTCTGCTGCACCACACCTGAACAGAATAATTAGGTCATTAGCAAGGCTCTGGAGAACTGATCTACACAAGGAGGAGGTAATTAAGCCATTTCATTCCAGTGTTTTGTACCTGTGGCACATCTAAAAACTGCAGGACACCGGCCCTTGAGGACTGGAGTTTGACACCTGTGATCTAGAGGCACAGTAGTTTGTGTCTGCAGTACAATGCTACATTTTTGGAATTATACACTTCCTTTTGTTTTCACTAGATGGCAACATTGAGCTGTGTAAGTCAGGGGTGTCCAAACTTTTTGCAAAGAGGGCCAGATTTGATAAAGTGAAGATGCCCGGGGGCCAATAGTTTGTTCGGACATTTTTTAACTACTAACGTTTCATGCAAATACACACCGTTATAAAACAATTTTCATTGTCACAATTATCTTTATTTTTCAAATGACAAAATAACCAAATATAAGCCACTCAGGCAGATGAGAATAACTCTAAAAACCCAAATTCTGCCTTTCATTCATGTCTGGAGAGTCAGATAACATTGAACAAACTGTATGAAATACCTTAAATTTACATGAGTTTAAAAATATTTTTGCCTCAAGAACATTTTAAACAGGAGTTATAAGTAATGCAAAGTTGTCTATTATTATTAAATCTTAAAACAAGTGAATTTTGCTCTTGTCATTTACAATATCTTTCAGAAAGTAATAGTTTGTCACATCTACAGGTTCATAACATCAACAGTAATAACCAAATCTTACTCAAGAGTTTAATAAAAATAAGTGCCATAAATCCAGGTGCATAAATGTTCGATTCGCTCTTCACTGCTGATAGTGACAGACGTTACCGTTCAAAATACTCAATTTCATGTCCTCAACTCTCAGTGCCACACTGTTACGTGCCAGGCAAACATTCGCAAATTCTTGCTTCTTCTCAGGGCAAAATGTTCTCCACCATTTTCATAACACAGTCTTTGATAAATGTACCTTCAGTAGAAGGTTTGCCATGTTTAGCTATTAACATGGCCACTTCGTAGCTTGCTTTGGTGGTATTTTCTTTTGACTCACAGGCCCGCGTGAAGAATCGCTGTTGTGATGCCAGTGCAGCTTGGAGCTGCTTCACTTTTTCAGCACGGTCACTTCCTGTTAGCTTGTTGTATGTGTTAGCATGTTTACTCTGGTAGTGTCTCTTTACGTTGAAATCCTTAAACAAGGCAACCGTCTCATTACAAATTAGACAAGCACAATTGCCTTGATTTTCAGTGAAGAAGTATTATAATTCCCATCTCTCTTGAAAGCGGCGGCCCTCACTGTAAACTTGTTTTCTTTGCAGTGGCCATGGCAGAAATGAGTGGAGAGGGGTTCGCTGCACGGAGGCAGAGACTGATAGTATTAAAGTGGTGCTGCCACCATTTGGTGAAAGGAGGAATTACAGTTTCAAGTTTTATGATTTATTTATTCTGTTTCACAGTGGAGGCGGGCCATAAATAATACATTATAAGACCGAAGCTGCGGGCCGTATGAAATCTGACCGCGGGCCGTGATTGGCCCTCGGGCCGGACTTTGGACATGCCTGGTGTAAGTGAAGACAGAGCTCTTACAGCAGTCATGGAGGATTTCTCCATCCTTTCCAACAAACCCTTCCTTATAGCAGAGAAATTTTCGGGTTTTTTTCATTTTATCCAAAAATGAAGCTATCAAGTTGGCAAAAGACAGCTAATCAGTATATTTCCAGTTTTTGTGTCATGAATGTTAACATTTAGGTTGCTAAACATGTCTAATTTTAACTCATGGACCTCAGACGGTTATAAAAAGGGGCAGATAGCAAGGCAGGAGCGTTCACTGATGTTGTCTTTCCTTTCTGCCATTGGGCTAACACATCTCTAATGCTCTGGAGCTACAAATAGCAAAATCCTGGGCTTATCTAGAAGTGGCCACGCTCAAAATAATCAATAATGAATTGATCATTCATCACACATACACACATTACTCGTATTTCTTTGTATTGATATCCATTTATTGCAGTAACCGCATTTATGCTTAACCCAAAGATCTGTAACTTTAGCTGTAAAGGTGAGAACATGCCTTATCTGTGTCTGAGTGCTAACGTTTTGTGTATGATATGCAGGTCCTTGTGTTGTTTCCATCCTTTCATCTGTTTTCCCTGTGAACCTCATGACGTGGTGAAGATGCAACCAAAAATTCATCAAAGTGCTTCAGAAAAAGAGCAGCTCTACATCTGGGCCTTCAGATGATTCACAGACACATGTGGCCTGGGAACAATGACTGCTTTTCATGCCTCTCCATTGCCATGGCAACCCTCTCCACTGACTCCACCCTGACCTTGAGGCATGGTGTGATGTCAGGCATCCTATGCAAGCTCATCATTTACAGAGATAAATAAAGAACAGCAGAGAGCAGCATTCCCTGGTCTCTGCACTGCAGGATCCCAGCCAAGGCAGCAGGAGAGGGAAGAGGAGGAGGAGGAAGAGGAGGAGGAGCAGGAAGAGGAGGAGGAAGAGGAAATCTACCCAAGAAGCTATTATCAGGTCAGGAAATTACATTTCTTTGAAGGAAGCTTAAATTCAGTTATGAATCACTTTTTTTGATGCTCCATGTATTTCCTGTAATAACCAATTCTAACCATGGAAGTGAATAATTGAAAACTTGTGATTTATACATCATGTGACAGATGGTGGTGGCAGCATAGTTTTCTGTATCTGGGACAAGGAGACTAGTCAGAGCTGAGAAGAGCCCTAAACATACAGCCAGAGCTACAAATTATTTAAATAAGAGCCTGTTAACCGTTCAGCGGTTGAACGGTTAAAGTCCAGACCTAAATTTAACTGGGAATCTGTGACACAATGTGTGAATTTCAAATGTAACTTATAGTGCTTAAATCTTTAGTTCTGAAGAAAATCCTAACATGTCTGCTGTATATTAGTGTAGCAAGTGTATACAATTTTTTATATTTCACTTCAAATCCCCTATCATTATCCATATACGGTCATATCCATAAACAATACCTCATATTAATGTTATTTACAGTACAGACCAAAAGTTTGGACACACCTTCTAATTCAATGGGTTTTCTTTATTTTAATGACTATTTATAAGGCAAGAAATCCCACTTATTAACCTGACAGGGCAGGTTGACCTATGAAGTGAAAACCATTTCAGGTGACGACCTCTTGAAGCTCATCAAGAAAATGCAGAGTGTGTGCAAAGCAGTAATCACAGCAAAAGGTTGCTACTTTGAAGAAACTAGAATATAAGGGGTATTTTCAGTTGTTTTACACTTTTTTGTTTAGTGCATATTTCCACATGTGTTATTCATAGTTTTGATGCCTTCAGTGTGAATCTACAATGTCAATAGTCATGAAAATAAAGGAAACTCATTGAATTAAAAGGTGTGTCCAAACTTTTGGTCTGTACTGTATGTATTTTTATTTTTTATTAACAAGAACATTAAAACCTCAACTTTACTTCAAGTGTTCAGCGTTACAGTGGATTTGATGGGTTGAGGTGCTTTTTTAACTTGATGGATGGATGTTTGGGTAAAATATTTTTGCACCCAAACAAGATGTTTAGAGCTGCATCCTGTAACTTTTTTATGCATCCCTGCTCCAACACCTGAGTCAAAAGGCTCAATTCCCTCAGCAGTCATCTAGCTCTGCAGAGGTTTAGTATTGTCATTTATTCGATACAGGTTAGAGCAGCAAAATAACAGGACCCTCGAAATAAGAATCTATTTGACTTTGCCAGCAAACTAATACTAGATCATTGTTAGGTCTTTCAGGAGGATAATGATATAAAGGAAACAACCAAGTCAACACAGGATAAAATGCACCTTTCATCACCATCACAGATCTGCACTCTACAGCAAACTTGTGGGCTGATCTAAGCTAGCGTCAGGACCAGGAATACCTTTTTTCTGTGTGCGCCAAGCTTGTGAAATACTAAAGAAGATGAAGCACTGCCTTATTGAGGGTTTCTAAAAGTGTAGAAAGCAAAGCTTGCAGCTGGTGATTTTGTTGAAATTAATTATGTATTTAATTTTTTTCAATTTCCTCCAATGGATAAATATTTTTGATGAAAAAGATGAATGTGTGTTAGGGCTTTTTACTCATCTTTACTAGAGGAGCCAGTAAATTTTTCTGTGAACTCAGTTGAAACATAAATATCTTTAGTGGTAAGGCATGATTGACATGAAGCACAAACAATGACAAAATTGTTCTCAGTTTTAAAAGTAGAGTTGGGAAGGTTAGCAACTCAGAATGGCCATAGTACAGAGGAGATATTTCCCATATTTATAGTAAAATGGCATAAAAGAGTCTGTCGTTAGATGTGAGTTTATGATGCATAATAGCTGACATGACAAATATGGTTACTCATGTAGATATTTAGCAAACCAGAGGTATACTGTTGTGATTTTCCTTCTGTTATCAGCAACAGATTAAGCATCTTAATAGAGTTAATAAGAAAACAATCATGCAGATTTTCCATGACACAACTTGCTGCTAAATGTGTCAATCTTTTCTTTTCTCTCTTGCTCTCAGTGAAGGCAGACACTTTTTTCCTCTCCTCCCTTCCTGCCCTTGCCCCCTTGCTCTGTTTTTGTCCTGTTTTTTTCTCTATTTTTGAAGCCTTTCTTTGCACATCCTCCAAATCTACAAATTATGGATCTGGTCAACCGGTCTCTCAATGCAATTGATCAAATTTTCAATTGATTGGGCACAGGAGAGCCCTCTTGTCCTGCGGGGACACTCCCTGGATTTATTTATGATAACAGGATTTCTGCTGTTTGGAACTTGCGGATACCTGGTTTATCAACAAATCTGTTGAACTGGACCGTTCAAGGTCGTTATCAAGCTAATTTTCTATTAGGAGCTCCACAAATCTTTTTGATAAACATTACATTACCAAAACACATGAAAACACATCTTTATCTGGACTTTTTCCTCTATTCTTCCTCTTTCTTTTCTCTTTTCCTGAAGGATAAGCCCTTTTTGCCACATTGCTTTGCTAATACAGCAGCTCATATTACCTTGCAGTGCGGTACCTACTGCGGCCACCAGGGGGCGCCAAGAACAATTTTCTTTTCTTCTTTTTGCCCATATAGGAAAGATTTCTACATACTATATATGTATAGTATGTAGAAATATATATATATATATATATATATATATCTACATACTATACATGTATAGTATGTAGAAATATATATATATATATATATATATATATATTGCTGATGTAAGCAATATATATATATATTTCCCTCCTGCCCTCTGGGAGGCGTTACAGAAACCTACAGACCAGGCACCGGAACAGCTTCTTTCCCACAGCTGTCACGCTTTTGAACGCCTCCTGACATAAAACATAAACTATAAGGACTGTACTCCCCTATCCTCTCATACAACAATAACACATGGACTATCCTCACACACACACATATCACGGACTGTTTTCTTCACAAACACATTCAATCTGTAAATTTTATCTGCCATTATTTTTCTTGTGTTATACTATACGCATATATAATCCATTTCCTAACATTCTTGCATATTCTGTATAATCTGTATAATCTGTCCATATAGCTCCCATATTTATATTTATATTTATACACAATATCTATATCTCTTTGCTATGACCCCTTATAGTCCATACATACATACATAGTCTTGTACATCTGTAAATAAATATTTATATCTCGTAGAGCACTTCTGGATAGATGCAAACTACATCTCGTTGCTTGTACTTGTGACAGTGCAATGACAATAAAGTTGAATTCTATTCTATTCTATATACAGTATATGAGTGATGTCATACAATATGACTGAATACAAATGAATGAATAAATAAATAGGAAGCATGCTGAACTCAGTTGAACCCACAACCAGTTCGTGTTATCAATTGAACAGCATGTCTCTTCCATTGAAGAGACATGCTCTTTGTGGGTTTTGCTATCGTCAACAAACACCATAACCTTATTTCTGATGTAAGCAAGCAGCCATTTCCTTCAGGAAGGAAGCTGCAGGGATATCATTAGCTGATTTATTGGGATGTGATGGTACCATCAGTGTGCCTAGCAATCAAATGGCATCTGGTCATATTTGTATAGTGTAGTCATTCTCTCCAGACAGCTGTTATAACTGTTACACAGCAGACCTGTTCTTTTTGTGTGTGTGTGAAGGGGGTGGGGGGTCAAGGGTGTGTGTGTGTGTGTGTGTGTGTGTGTGTGTGTGTGTGTGTAGGCGTGTGAGAGCGGGTGTGTGTGCGGGTGTGTGTGTGTGTGTGTGTGTGTGTGTGTTTTTACATCAGAAGCTTCAGAACATGAATTACTAAATAGGATAGGTCTTCTTACCCCTGGAGCATTTTCATATTTTGTCACATCATCACATTTCAGTGGGATTTTCATGCGAAAGACTGACAGAAAGTAGTGCATAATTGTGGTGAAATACAGGAACATCTATTCTGGATTTGAACCTTTTTTTAATTTATTTTTTTATAAATAATGTACAAAAAGTGAGAACATAAAGTAAAGACAGCATCATGAATACCAAGCAGCACACCAGACAGGCCAGAGAGAAATCTGTGGAGAAGTTTAGGTTCTAAAGCATCTTACAGAGTTCTCTTCAATCCATCATCTGAACATAGAGAGGAGATGTTAGGTATTTAGCTAAGATTTTTTTTGGTTAAAATGTATCCTATGTATGTACGTATGTTACCAATAATGCCAATTGCTTTGATCCATTTGCCATTGCTGATCAGCAGAAGCTTTCCAAAACATGGTAACTTTGAAGGAAATGTAGAAATACACAGCTTATGCTGGAAAATCTGTTGAAAGAACATGTATTAGTTATACATACACATAGAAGAGTAGTGAGATAATGAAATAGAAGTCTTATTTAAAATAATTCACATGACCGGAAAGGTAGTAAAATGTGTTCTTGTCAGATGGGACCAAAACGGAACTTCCCTGCCTACATACAGAATGCTCTGCCTAGAGGAAAGCTAACTCTGCCCATCACACTGAACACACCAATCAGACATTGTAGTTGCATCATTGTGTAGTGATGCTTGTAATCTGCTCAGAGTTGATAGAGTGGGTCACATCATTCCATTTTTCTATACTATCTTTACATTCAGTTTTAATTAATAAATTAAACGTGGTACTTCTTTATCTTGCTGTGTAATCTTTCTGGTTTTATTGGGTAACATTTTGATGTTTGTGGTTTGTTTATATACTATTTAAATAAACCTCTTTAAATACTATTGACAGAAATTTCCTGCAATAGAAAAATATGACGTTAAGTAGACATTTGACATGATCCATTTAACACAGTTTTATTACCTTTTATGTGTTTATATGCGTGTTAGACCCTTCTTTCTCTAAATGTGCCATGTTTGATGAACATATGGATTGAATTTAAAGTTCACTGCTGTTTACAATCTTTCAAGGCTGTAAGACATTACAACCTGCATGGACTGACGTTGGCTGTGTTCGTCAGGAGTTCTCGGTAATCTATTGATCAGTTCATAGGGCAGAGTAAACAGAACATCCTGGACTTTCCATGGAGGGAATCTTTCTTGTTCCCAACAGCTGCTCTGATGTCACATTTCTCTTGAAAAGATTCTGATTCTTTTTACAGTCTCTATCTTTTATACTCTTTTTGTTGTTCATAGCTTTTTTCTGTTTACTTACACTGCATCCCTTTTTTCAGATTCTTTGCTTGATTGTGTCATTTCCCCCCAACCACCGATATTCCTGACTCAATGCAAAGCATTTAGCGCACTGCAGCACACAGTAAGTCACACAATGTCCAATCTACTAGATCGGACTTGTCATTTATGTTTTATAAAGGAATTTTCAATACAGAGTGAAGCTGCTGCTGAGTTACTGTGCGCACATACAGTAGATGCAGGCACATAAAGAAAAAACGGTGCAGGAAATATTGGGGGGGACTGTCGCCCTCAGTCCAAAGTTGGTGGGGACATGTCCACATCAGTCCGTCAGGAAGTTACGCCTATGCTTACACCTCACTGCTGTTAGAGTAGTAAGCTATTGTAATTCAGTTTAATGAACCAGTGTCAGAGTTGGAAACACAATCAAGTTCAGCGGTCAACAAGAGCAAAACGTTGCAGTTTCCAAGCTTCCAAGTCTTGACCTCACAGAGTAGCCCTCCTCTGTAACTCCCCCACTCAGCTCCTGTAGACTAGCAGTCTCCTGTAGACTTAAAGCCTGGTGGAACTGTGAGTCTGCATAGCTCATCAGAGGAGCTACTTTTCAGTGCAAGGCTGGCAAAATGTAGACAAAGGCCCTCTGTCTCTTTAAATATCAAGGTGTTAAAGTCACGGTTTGAGGTCTAAGGAAACACAGACACAGGTGGTTAACAACAAGTTCAAATACGACACAAGAAAGGATCTTTTTCTTATCTTTTTTTTTTTTTTTTACATTTTCCTTTTTAGTACTGCTTCCACCCCACACTTTTTTTTCTCCATGCCTATGTGCTTGGCCTTGGAAAGGTCCACCTCTCTCTCTCAGCCCCCTCCTTATTTCAAGGTTTAACAGTTTTTCCCAACTTTTCGATTTAGTTCAAGTTTATTTCACCAAGGACAGCACAATAAACATAGTTAAATATTCGCAAGTCCAGTCCTTGGTTGGAGCTTTTTTAAAAGACAGCAAAATTAAAATTAAATATTCTTGTCACACACACACACACACCCGCAACCACCCCCCCACACACGCACACACACCAACACGCACACACATAAAGACACATACACTGAATTTCTGTGACTTTAAACAAGAAAAACAGGAAAATGCATATTAGAGAAAAGTAATTCTCCACAACAAAGCAGTTAGATACAAGTATCTAACTTTTGCAGGATACCTGCAAAACATGATTCTCCCAGACTTGTAGTTTGTGCAAACATGGTTAAAGAATTGTGACAATGGTGGAGACAGTGGTAGGAGTTCGTCCTGCAATTGGTGGGTTGCCGGTGCAAATGCTGCTCTGTCATTGTGTCCGGCAAAACACTTCACTTGCCTCGCTTGATGGTGGAGGTTGGTTAATTTGCTCTTACTAGCCATTAGCTTGAATGACTGAATGTCATGTGGTCCTCTGGACTTGATAAAGCGTTACGCAAGTACAAGCCAAGTACAGTGAGATCAGCATGATGGACATCTGGTCTCTAAATATATTTCAGTTTTAATTTATTGGAGCATCTGCTTCTCAGAGACAGGAACAGCAAAGAGGCCCTTGTTGTCATGTCAACCAGCACAACAAATTCAATACAAGACGCTTTCAACTTTTTATTTATATTTTACACCCAATACTACGTAAGTGACATTATGATGTGCTGCTAGTCTAGATTGTTTAAAACACACACCCACACCCACACACACACACGCCCCCCACGCACACACACGCATACCCCCGGGCCCTCGCACACCTACACATGCACACCTACACACGCACACACATATATATACATTTGTATATACAGTCCTGCCTAAGACACGCATTTTTTCAAATAACAATAAAACATGGAATGGTATTAGATATCTATGCAGCACCTTTGTTGTGGAGAATTACTTTTCTCTAATATTCATGTTCATGTTTTTCTTGTTTATAGTCACAAAAATTCAGTGTATGTGTCTTTAGGGGTGTGTGTGTGTGTGTGACAAGAATATTTAATTTTAATTTTGCTTTCTTTTATAAAAACTCCAACCAAGGACTGGGCTTGTAAACATGTAACTATGTTTATTGTGTTGTCCTTGATGAAATAAACTTGAATTAAATCGAAAAGTTGGGAAAAACTGTTAAACCTTGAAATAAGGAGGGGGCTGAGAGAGAGAGAGGTGGGCCTTTCCAAGGCCAGGCACATAGGCATGGAGGAAAAAAACATGCCTTCATATATATACTGTATATATAATCATAGTTCCATATGTTCCTAACAGATTCGTTCACTGTCAGACTTCAGGTTCACTGCTGGTTCCTAGTTGTTTTAGCAGTAGAATAGGAGGCAGATCCTTCAGTTCTGAGGCTTGGCTCCTCTCTGCTTTAGACACCTGGTATTCTTTTAAGACCAGATTTAAAAATTATACTTCATAGTTGATAAAATAGCTTAGGTCTGACTGAGCTATCTCTGTAGTTATGCTGCTACAGGCTTAGACTGCTGGTGGGCATACTGACCACTTTCCTCACTCTGCTACACACTCAAACTACTTGCTCCTTTAGTTCAACTTTTTATCTGCGTTTTTCTCTTCATAGAAGCTACACTGAGTCCCATTCTGTTCCACTGGAGGTTTCCTCCTGTTAAAGGGGAGTGTTTCCCTCTCCACTGTCGTTACATGCATGCTTGGTAGGGATTGCTGTAAAGTCAACTACACAATGAAAGCTGCTGTCCAGTGCTGCTTCCTGCTCATCCAGAAGGAGTGAATATTAAAAGTCAGTGACTCTATGCAATTGGCTGGGTTCATTTAGATAGAAAATTGGGTAACACTTTATTTGAATGGGTGTGCATAAAACTGACATGATACTGTCATACACATAACATAAAACCTTCATGAATATGAAGGAGTCTTCATTAATGCTTATGACTGTTGTTATGAAATGTCTTTTGGAGAATATTAACACTTTTAATCCTAAGTTGCATTATAAGTTGCATTAAAACTTGCAGTGTCATGTCAGTCTTATGCACAGCCCTTCAAATAAAGTGTTACTGAAAACTGTTTAACAAATTAATATAATAAACTCCAATGTTTGAAGATCACTTTGGGATGTAATTGACTTAGAATCTGTCTGAAGGATTGGAATTACTTTTTTTATTAAGCATCCTAAAATGAAAAACAGTGAAATGGTACTAGATAAACTGAGTTGGTTTGAAATTAAATCTTGATTGAAGAAAATTATGATAAAATAGGTAGATGCTAAACCAAATTTCTAGATATCCTAATAAAATCTTTTATTCCAATAAATATTGTTTTAGTTAGTTTCCTAACTTTTGATCCTACCAAGTTCAAACTTTCAATTAGTTTCAGAGGAGGACACAACTTAAAGTGATGTCATTGTTTTAAAAGAGTAATTAGTATTTTTGAGTAGGTATTTTGAATATCCAGGTTCCTTTTTGTTTTCATGACAACAGCAGCAACTGATTATTTATTATCTTCTTCTTATCTGTTTTAAGTCATTCATTACAACATGGGAAAATCTATTAACCTCAAGCTGTTCATAATCTTCTTTTGCTGCACACTCACTAAATAGTGACTCACACAACAACGTCACAAACTTTATTAACCCTTGATTTTTTTCCATTCCCCAGCTGTTCAGTATATGGTTGATTTCTTTCTCATCCTGCCCCACTCTCTGTTCTGAATCATGCTGTTGTCTTCATGCGCGCTGTCTGTCCTCTCTCTGTTATGCTTCCTGTCAACGTCACAATCATGACAGCTGGCAAAGCCTGCCTCTGTTTGTGTTCCCTTGCTGCTTTCCTTTCTGTGCAGTTGTTCAGCCAAGCTTTAGATGAGTGGAGAGCTAAAATCTTCCTCCAGAGGACTGATCCCACTTCCACCATGTTAGGAGTGAATCCAAACTTCACAGCTCATATTGTGAAAATTTGCTGTATGACATTCTTGGGAAAAACACGTAGAATTTATGTAGAGACAACTCTTTGTTAGTGTCGTCTCTGCATAGAACAGCCTGTACTTTGCAAGAAAAACAAACCATTTAGAAAGCACTGAATTATGTTTGCACTGGTTTGCATGCTATTGTTACATAATATTTGAATGTATTGACTTTTGTGCATTAGATTCATGTCCTCTGCTCACTGCAGGGCAATGGAAAAATGTACATGCTGAAAGGAGCCATCTTGCCTCCATGAAACATTTAACTCCCTCAAACCAGCTGCTTGCAGACTTTGGCTTTTGTTTCTGCTTCTACAGGCGTAATTGTAAAGTAGAGGACCAGCTGAGCCAGCATGTTCAGATGTGGGCAGTTTGTTCTTCACCGATTGGTAACTGCAGTTCTGCCCCACCACAACACACAAGGAAAAATTACTATGTGTAAATTTAAAGTTGTTATTTTTAATTCTTACTTTAGCTTTTAGACATGGATTTATAACCAGTCTGACATAACATTTTGGCCACTGACAAACAAGTTGATTGATTATGTTTCAATCAAGTTATGCCACCTAGAAGTGATTGGGATATATTAATTAATTGAATGTTTAGTTGTTGGCAGTAGTATCTCAGACAGAATGCCAGACCAGATGTAGCTTCTGTGGAGAGAAAAAAAAAGGTTAATAGTTGAAATAGCAGGAAATAATACAAATTGGAGTGTAGTAGAAGAAGAAAGTAGCAGAGTGAGGAAAAGTGGTCAGTTTGTCCACTTAGAATGAGGCATAGGAGGCAGAACTAGACCGCATTCCCCCCGCCACCAGATCAGGCGGTACACTCTACCTCTATCCCCTACACTCCAAAACATTCAACAACTGGCCTGTTGAATAATGATGTTCATTGAGTAACACAGGAGTCAACATCTGGTGAAGTGGTGTGGTCAAAGGGTCAGAAAGGTGCATCAGCCACCAGTTCCAGATTCTTCTGATGAAGTTTTTTCCATTTTCCATTTTTTTGCCTCCAACATCCATCTTGAGCATCTGAGAACTCACTGTACTTATAGTCAATTGGCAACACACCTGCACTTGATTGGACTAAACCACAATGAAACAGGTCAAACCAAACAACAAAATCTAAACACAAACAAGGCTAAGAGCATTAAGCTAATTTACAAACATAATCTACATAATTAAATGGTCTGCAAAATAAACCTTGTAATATAGGACAACTCAAAAGGTTACTTCAAAGAAAAAAACAAACAATACAATACACAAAAGAAAACTCTTTAATTGGCAGAACCCAGCAATGTAATCAATGACATCATCCAGCCATTTAAGAAGGAAATACTGGGCTAGCTACACCTGCCCTACTTATTAGTTCAGCTACATAATGAGAAATGTTTTGTTCAATTTGTCTGGATTCCTGCTTATATAGATATAGAAGGAAATGAATAAGTAAATATATTAGCTAAACAGGCCCTGAAATCAAATATTTTTACTTAATTATTCCTTTGCAAAAGTGAGGAGAAATCTATTATTCAAAATAAAATCCTTAAGGTATGGTAGGAATAGTGGGATAATCACGATACTGGTAGACTACTCTAAAGTCTTTTTTTATAAAGCAGTAGACTATTTTTCCACATTAAGACTCCTGTAGATGTCTAGCATGGCTTTTTCTCTCCAATTTCCTATTATTGTGTTTTAAAATATTGCGGATTAAACCAGGTCTAAACTTCAACACTAACTATTGTTGTTGCTATATTCTCACTGGCTAATGAGGGTTCTATCCCTAGCTTAACTGTTACTTGGTTTGTCATAAAACCCCATTTCTCTGATGTGAGATTTTTCTGCAAGAAG
This sequence comes from Xiphophorus maculatus, assembly GCF_002775205.1. Classification (NCBI taxonomy): domain Eukaryota; kingdom Metazoa; phylum Chordata; class Actinopteri; order Cyprinodontiformes; family Poeciliidae; genus Xiphophorus; species Xiphophorus maculatus. Next base: position 31,948,380 of record NC_036460.1, read on the forward strand.
TAAGATAAATTTTAGTAACAGTTGCTTCACAAAAAGTAACCTAATAAATCTAAACAAGGTCTGAGATTATGGAACGGAAAAAAAGAAAAAAGTTCCAGCATTACTGTGGATGTATAGTGAAGCTTAGCGCAGACCTATGAATAGCCTTAATATCTATTATGGCTTGCAGTTAGCTCTGTTATTATGAATCAACGGTATGCTGATACAGAATCAGTCATTAAATGCAGAAATACAATATCAGAAAACTGAAGAAAATGTCCTAGCCCTCCCTCAGCTCTAGCTTCCATTGGCTCTGTTATCAGTTACTATGCCATCAAAGGAAGACGTGATTAGTGGTGGCCCTGTCAAAGTTAATGATCATGTTAGGACGACATATTGTGCTTTCTGTGGTCATCTCCTCCACTCTTAATGTTGACTTGGAGGCAAAATCTCTGGCATGGTACAATCAGAACGTCCTTATTGGAACAGTCTATTGTCTTGATTGAGCTCAAGTTTCGCCAATGAGGCACCAGCAGGGGCCTGAGCTCCCTGGGGCGTTGGTGAAGTGGGAAGAAAATACAATAAAGTGTCAAGGCCAATTAAACTGTAAATGCATCACGCCTAGCTCAGTCCTTTGCTTATTTGATGCAAAAGGATTCTAGCAAAGATTCTAGCACTATCACAGATTTTAGATGACAAAAACATGCTTTTAAGAATTACATTTCTTGACTCATACGCTAATTGTAAGCTGGAGTAGACATCTGTTTGGCTATTAAGAATAACTCCCCTCATACTAGAAGCTCCTATCAACAGCCAAACATTATTTTTTAACAACTAGCACAGTTCTAATCGAAATAAATACATAAAGTACACATGAAAAGAAAAAATGAAACCAAATTATACCATTGCTGGGATCAAACATTGATCATAAATGGCAGTTGATGAGTTTGTATTTATGCAGGCTCACAGTTAAGTAATTGATGTCTGTTTTAAATCTGCTGCAGTGATAACTCAGGACAATAAGAGGGAGTATGATGTAAGCTAAATGCTTTGTGCTTGACACATGACTGATCAGTTGGTTACATGGCTGACATAACCTAATGCTGAAAGAACATTAGCAGAGTAAAGCTTGATTGATCCTTGTATCGCATTAATCTGTAAATTCAACTCTGATATGTTATCCATCAGAAGGTGAAGGTGATTCAGTGAGCTAGATAGCTGCCAACACTCTGGTTGATATCAAGAATGATTTTTTCTTAAGAGTCAGGTTTTTTATTAACATGAATTAGTTTTGCATAGTAAATTACTTACATAAACTGTGTGCCTACTATTGTGTAAGCACACAACACGAAGGTAGTCTTTCGGTTTGCTTTTGTTTTTCTGCTCCCCTTTAGTTTTATCAGTTATATTCTAATTCACTTTTGTTTAACTCTTGTTGGTCATTCTGGCTTTATTATTTGACATCACTTATTTTGTTAGATTTGGCTTGTCCTTGTTTTCCCTTTATTTCAGCCCTTATATTCATTTCTTATTCTTACTCTAGGTCTATTTCTTTAGTTGAAGTTTATTGGCAGTCAATCCAGGAGCACCATTACTTCTCCTTGGCACTAACTGGCTGTACCCCCCAAAAAGCAGACAGTGACAGTTAGCTTCTGCAGTAGAGTCAAACGGTTTCCAATGTGGCTATTAATGCATGTTAAGGTATGTTTGGTGTTCAAACTATAGGCAGTTATAGGTGTTTTTATAGGGGACTCACGTATTCGTTTATTTCAGTTATTCACAGGTGCCTGTGGATTTAGACCAGGGGTTCTTCTTTTGTATGGTTATAAAAGAAGACAACCGTCTTGATATTTCTTTACAGTTATGTTGTTTTTCTGTTTTCTTTAATTATTTTTTGCAACCAAAGTTTAGTCTTCCAGTGTTGCTATCTGACTTGTTTTTGAGTTACAAATTCAACCTGACTGAGGTTGAATTTGTAACTGAGGCAGCTCCTCCAATAGATCCTCAAGGTGAGTCTTTGCAGCTGAATCTATATCCATCTGCTGTCATATGTGGAGCAGGGCTGGATAAATTTATTTTGAGTGAAATGATATGGGGGGTTTTGTAATGTGCCTTGAGACAACATTTGCTGTGAATTGGCACTAAACTGAATTGAATTGAAGTATGGAGTTCACAGAAAAAAGCAGTGTTGTATAAAGTACTGAAATCTCAGAGTCAAGTAAAAGTACAAGTACCTCTCCAAAATATGACTTTGGTAAAAGTCGAAGTCACTGACTGAAATGTTACTTGAGTTAAAGTCTTAAAGTATCTGAAACTTCTTGTACTTAAGTATGGAAATTACTGTAAAAATGGATGTACTCAAGTAATGTAATGAAAAGTACAAGTAAAAAGTAAAACAAAGCAAATGCAGTTTGAATGACATTTTTTATATTTTGGTAAACTTGTCAAATACACTTAAAATAATGTACACAACCAAGTGCAGGCAAAATTAAACCTGCTAATAGATATACCTGCAGGCATCATTTAGTTAAGAAAATTAGATGCTTTACCTATAGCACAAGGTTAACTTAACCTGCTTTACAACTGAACCAGCTTCTTAGTATACCCTCCAGGACAGAAAATACAAAGTTTTTGTAAGCCTTAAGTTTTCCCTTCAAGTAAGGTCAGTGCTGAAAATGAGAAAAATAAATAGTACAGAAAATGCGGCCAACATGAAGAAAAAGAGCTGTTACGATTACTCTACTTCACAAATCAGTGAATCAGTCAATGCTACAGTCAGTAGGTGGTGCACACAACTGGTCATTATGCAAAAGAAAAAAAGAATTGGGAGGGAAATGCAGCTTATTGGCATCTGTAAACCTGGTTTTGAACTTGCATGCCTTTCCTATATTCGTTAAATTTAGTCTAAATTGCTATCGCTATGGCTTCTGTCCCCCTTGAACAGAGGAGTCTAGGTAGCCTGTTACAGTCAACATTAAGCCTAAGCTAAATACACCACGTGCGGAACTGAAATAATGCCAAACAAAGTTCATTTATACAGGTAACGTTATGCTCAAGATTTCACAATACAGTAGTGCCTAGTGACCAAGCTATAGTTACTGAAACAGGAGGATTATAACCATTTCATAATACGTTACCTCGATGTGTTTCTTCAAGTTGGACGGGGAGTTTTTGTAAGATAGAATTTCCACATCTTCGGGCAGGAATAACATAAACTGCATGCGGTACGACGAATTTTTAACACCCACGAAAGAGTATATTGTGTTTAAATAAGGCCATGGGCTCTCATCACCAGCTGGTGGTTCCCCTGGAGCCGTGTCCGACGTAGTTGCAGTTGCTGTGGTCTCCGTCTCCTCCTCCATGTGGCTGCTGCTGATTGCGAGACTTGCTTTGTGTTTAATGGGAGAAGCGAAACAGGTGTATCCTATTGGAGGTGATGAACAAGCCCAGGCTAGTAGGCTACGGACTTTGTTCGGTAGCCTACTTGCTACTTGCTAATCAGTAGGTGGGGTCAAAACACTTTGTTTCTCTCTCTCGCTTTTTTGTAACGAGTAACTAAACCACACATTGAAAATGTATCGGAGTAAAAGTACGCGATTAAGTTCGGAAATATAGTGAAGTAAAAGTGAAAGTCATCAAAAATTGTTATACTCGAGGAAAGTATGAAGTACTCCAAAATATACTTAAGTAAAGTAGTGAAGTATTTTTACTTCGTTACTATACAACATTGGAAAAAAGAGAGAAGCAGACTGAGGATGTTTGTGTCTTCTGTCATTAGAGGAACTCTGTATGACATAAGAATGATGTTCAGGGAAATTGCACTTTTTTTCAGTGTCATTGCCAGTAAAAGGATGGCTACTTTACAAAACAAATTATAGTCCGCATTAGGAATCTTTTTCAGAAATAGTCAGTTGTGATAAAGCTGTGTTAAAAACTTGCCTAAAAGCTTTATTTCAAAAGGCAAAGCAAGAAGGAAGCAGGGGAACTCCAATCCTCTCATTACAGTACCTTACAAAAGGAGTCATCTTTTGTTCAAATCTGTGGTTTTTATTCGAGTGCTTTAAAAGATTTGAATGTTTCCCTTCAATCCACCGAGTTTTATTTGAGCTTTTGAGTTTTATTTGCCTGTGCCTAAATTAGGGTGACCATATTTTACTTTGGGGGGGTGGGGTGCTGGCCGCACTTACGCGGCTCAGTGATTACGTGACACGCAGCGCCGTGCGCAGTGCCCTACAATGCACTGTAAACTATGTAATGTGTTTTGAGGCAGTTGACCAAAATCCCGGACGATTTTGAAATTCCCCCCGGACATCTTTTTAGGTCTGAAAAGTAGGACATGTCCGGGAAAAAGAGGACGTCTGGTCACCCTACCTAAATGCTCACCAAGGACCATTTGGGAATCTTCCTTCCAACCATCTAAAACATGCATTATTATCTGGTCACTGCATGTGTTCCTTTTAGGTGTGTGCACAGAAAAGAGAACTTCAAAAAAACTTTAACCCGACTTGAATTTTTGCAAAAAGAAAATAACATCTGCAGTGAAGATGCAGACGTAAGCAAGTAAACTTTATATAGACCGAGTTCCAAATTATTATGCAAGTGATATTTTCTCAAATTTTCTTAAATGGTCAATGCAAATGATGGTTACAAAACTATTACAGTATAAATCAAATTTTACTGAACAAAGCTCCCCATGAGAACAGTATTGTTTTTTTCAAAAATAAAAAAACTCAAAATGCACTGTTCCAAATTATTATGCACAGCAAATTTTCTAAACGTTATGGATTATAAAGAACTGCAAACGGTAATTCTTTGAATGTGCAGCATTAAGTGGTCACATGTACTAAAATCAAAAGCTATTTCAATCAAAAACATCTTAACAGACCGAGTTACATGTTAACATAGGAGCCCTTCTTTGATATCACCTGCACAAACTTGTGAGTTTGTGGAGTTTCTGCTTGAATTTCTTTGCAGGATTTCAGAATACCTTCCCAGAGCTGCTGTTTTGATATGAACTGTATTCCACCCTCAGATCTTCTGCTTGAGGAAACTCCAAAGGTTCTCCATAAGGTTGAGAACCTTTGGAGGTGCAAAGACCATCTCATTGTCACGTATGACAATGAGATGGTGGATTATCATGCATGAAGATGACTTTGCTACGGAAGCTACAACTCTTCTTTTTGAACCATGAAAGATGAAAGAAAGTTGTTTAATTCCCATGATTCTACTCAAAAAGTTAAACTTTCATAAGTTATAGATTCAGGGCCTACAGTTTAAACAATTTCAAATATTTGTTTGTTACATAAATTGGGCTTCCAGCTCATGAAACCCACAAAAACAGAAATTAAAAAAGTTAGAATACTTTGGAGAAATCAGCTCAAACTACTTCTCAGTTTTGGCAGAAAACAATTAAAATCAAAATATGGTACTTTTAAAACAATATGTCAGTGGGAATCCCTTTGCTTTAATCACTGCCTTGATGCAATGAGGCATTGAAGCAATCAGCCTGTTGTTATGTTTCCTTAACCTTAACCTTAAGTAGGTTTCTATCTGAAATGATAATAAACAGCTCTATGGTTCATTAGCTTTTCTACCAACAGTGGTGTGAAAAAGTCTTTGCTGACTTCCTATTTTATGGCATGTTTGTCACACCAAAGTGATTCAGAACATCAAGCTAATTTAAATATTGTTCAAACACAACAATAGTAAACACAAAATGAAGTTTTTAAGTGATTATTATTTTGGGAGAAATAAAATACAAAACGTCCATGGTCTTACTCATGTTAGGATGATGAGAGTTCCAGGGGTAAGGGGGATTCATCCACAGAGCCGAGATTGACAGAAGTTCAGTGTTTGGTGAGCCAGTGAGCTTTCCTTCATACCAGAGTTGGGGAGCAGTGATGCATCAGAGTGTGGACAGACAGCTGAGTAGAGCAGAATAAGAGGTAGAGACCCAGGGAGCAGTTACACGGAGGGCCGACGGAGGAGCTGTGGAGAAAGGGACGGGAATCTGGGTGGGTGTTCTCCATGCAGATACTGCATGGAGAAGACATGGATGAAACAGATCTCTGAAGTCCAGAATTCAGACATCAGCAGCAGCTGTGTTTCAATACAAAATGGGCAATAAACGTTGTCAATATTCCGCTAATGTTGAACAAGCACAATTTCGCAATTGCAGTGTTTCCTTTAAATAAGAAAAGCAATTAAAATCACACATGAATAAGTTTGTTTACTCGTCATTAAAAAAATATGTCACACCATGATACTCTTACCACTTCCTGTTATTTTTTTGCTTTGCACCTTAGTAACATCAGGTTGTTGATCATGTGACTCGTGTGATGTGGGAAAAAAAGTGTTTCCATTGCAGTTTTGCAAAATAAACCAATTTTGATACAGCCTAAAAAGCAACTTGCTACTGAGAAAACCTTTTATGGAAAAAACGAAATTGGTGTGTTTCCACTGAGTAAACTTTTTTCAAAATGTCAAATTGAGCCGCCATATGGTCATGGTGATAAATAAAGTTGTTCAATTCATGTTGGTCACACTTCCAAATATTGAATTAACATTAACAGTCGCCTCATTCGGATCGGCGCTTCTCTCTTTGCAGAGGAGATCAGTTGTTTACAGTGCAAGGAATTTCCAATAAGCGTCGTAGCATTGAATTGACGCATTACATACGTCACTAGCAAAATTTTAGCAAGTGGGTAAAATTTAATACCTCAACACAGTCCCGCCTCAATAAAGCAATAGTTTCTCAGCAGCCAAGAGCCCACACCCTCTGTACGAAGCAAACTGTAGTACAAAGGACTGCTTTTTTACCAAGTTAGTGCATTTCTCCTCATTGTACAAGCTTTTAAATTAAATTTTTTAACATTATTTACTTTTGATTAGATGCTGCTGCATGTTCTTTGCTGGATTTCTGCCTGCCGCCCTGTTTTCCCTTTGTCTTCCTGAATGCCATCTTTTGCTGGTGACTTGTGATAGCTTTTCCAGTGATTCTCCTGGTGCTGTTCCATGTGCATGTCGTCTTCTGCTGCGGCCATGTCAGTTCATACCAGCTCCAGAATGGACCATTATTTCATGCAATAAGCCTACTGTTGCTGGGCAGCGTTGTAGCTTGGACTTTTGTTGCTGATTTAATTTCTTTGATTCGGGTTTATCTGTGTTTATGTTCTGTTGCAGTTTTCCTAATTTTTTTTTTGTGAAAGGGTAATAGCCAGCTCTTGGTATTGATGGTGGAGTTGTGCTTTGTGTCCGTCACTACCCTGTCCTGTATGTGTGTGGGGGGAGGGGGGTGGAGGGCGTGACTGATTATTGTCTTAAATTAAAATTAGTATTATCTTATGTGGTAAAATGGTAGAATATAGTAAAAGAATTATTAAATTGGATGAATTAATCTCCAGCCTCATCTGTCACTGGTCTCTGTGTAGTCCTAAATTCTAGTTGCACATTTTCCGTCATATTTAGTCCTACCACAAAACTCGTCACTCAAAAGATATGTGGAGTAGTCCGATTAGACTTCTCAGCAGTGTTCAATGTGATTGATCACAACTTGCTTTTTAGAAAAACTTGAACTGTGTGGTTGTAAACCATCAGAACTAAGCTTGATGAAGGGCTACTTGTTCAATACATCACAGTAAGTGTATTTCAATGTTAGTTTTTTAAAACTGGTGAGAGTAGACTGTGGAATTCCACCAGGCAGCTGTCCTAATCCAGTCTTGTACGCTATTTTTACAAATGACATCTTTTATACAAAAATTGTAGAGCAATGGATTTAAAATAACTTAATATTAAATACATTAAATACAGGTTCAGTAGTTGGTTCAAACAAGTCTCTTAAATATGATTTAAAGATCAATTTGTCAAATAACACGCTCATTGAACAATTAATAGAAGCTAACTTACTAGGAGTCTATTTGGATAGCAAACTGTTTTGATCAAGACACATAGAAACTGCTGTAAATAAGATGTAATAAAGTTCTGCCAGCTGATTTGCTGACGCTTGTAGTAAGAACTTTTATCTCCTAGCTTGAATATTGTCAGATAATATGGACAAATGCAAAAAGTAAAGACTTGGATAAACTTCATTAGATGTGGAATAAAGCTGTCCATCTAGCAATGAATTGTATAGGACTTAGTTGCCATTTCATTCTTAATAAAACCTTGTAGCAGCTACTGTTGTAAGAACTTTTATCTCTTATCTTATCTCTGCTTAAAAGAGAAAAAGAAATAGGATTTCCTGTGCTGGAGAACTGAAATTGCATTTCATTGTTTAAACCACAGCAGGTGATTGCTTCAGTTCCTGAGAACCTCCAGCCTGCAGTTCAAAAGACAGATGATGTAACATACAAGTAAACATCTTTTAGAGATCAATTTGATCAAAATAGCTGAAACTAAACAATAAATAAGTAGAGATCATTCCTAATGCTCAATATTTGGTAGTTTTAGTGTTTCAGTTATGGTAAATAATTGTAATTTAACACAGTATTATCAGGTTTTACATCATAGTCTTCTTGGAGGAAATTGCTGCTTCTCTTCTGGACTCCATATTAATAACAGTGTCACATTTAGCCAAACCTTTTCACTGCTTTTTAATGTCACTACAACCAAAATATTTTCTGAATCCAGAGCTTTGGAAGCTGATACAGTAATCTGTGGGAAAATCAAAGAGATTTTATATTTCAGCACTCAAAGAGGAATTTCACCACCCCACTTTGTGTTGAGATTAAAGTAGTAAAAAAGAAATCATGATCTCACATAAATTTATTATAAAAGTATTACTGATTAAACATTAGCTTTATTAACATAAGGCTACCTAATTTTTAAAGTTTAATCAGTAATACTTCTATAACAAATTTATGTCAGGTTATGATTTCTTGGTTAATGTCAAGTTGTCATAACAAAGACATTTTGAATAATGTCAACTTTGTATTAAAAGTGTCATGATTTACCAAATGACACTTTATGACAACAGTCATAAATATTCAGGAAGACTTACTCATGTTCATGACAGGTGTTATGTCATGTTTATGACGGTGTCATGACAGTTTTATTCACAACCCTTCAAATAAAGTGTTACCCAAAATCCTTCTCTTATGGCAGTCGCATGGTCAGCACACTCACTAACTCTTGGAAATATACACAGTAAATCCAGCAGGCCCAGATGAGCTCTGTCAGACTTGATTTTAACACTTTTAAAGTGTCTATATGGGTCCACCAGAAAGTGTTAATTTAACTCTTTTTGGAGAGTTGGTACATTAACTCTAATTAAGTGTGAAATACCAAATCTGTCTGGAGAAAGCGCCTTTCTGCATTCCCCCAAAGAGCTGCCCACTCACTAACACAGATTGTCTTCGGGTTGTTGGTCTGTCCGTGAAGTTTGGCCATGGACACCAATATGCTCCTCACAGGTACTGCATTGGACAAACTTGAGTCTCCAAGTAAGATAGCTCATCTTGGTCTCTGAATTATAACAAAAAACATAAACAATGAAAAATGGAAGTAAGGAATACATTTTTACAACTGTAACAACATGCCTCAGAGATGTGGAGTTTCAGAGATACTAACACGTACATAATCATTTTTGGAACATGAATCTTGGAGAAAGCGACGAAGGGGTGAGGAGGCGAGAGGGATTGACGCTGACGACTGGCAGTTCATTCTCAACCAAACTGATCTTAATATCTAGAAAAAAAGGTAGTTAAAGGATTAAAACATGCTGCAAGATGCATATGAAAAAGCACAACAACTGGAATGATGACAAACAACATCAAATATATCTGGTATCAGTGCGTAATATGCTTTCAACAAGAAAAAAAAAACATTTTACAGTTTTTCAAAGAAAAAAAAATCTGGATCAAAAAGGTTGATAATTCTGAACAAAATTCATGTAAACGTTCAAGATCATGAAAAAACATACTCCAGATTATTACAGATCTGTTTAGGTTAGCCCAGAATTTGATTGAATGTTCACCTGCTAGATTTTTTTTCAACACTATAGTGATACCTTGCCTGCCCGCAGATATTGAATTTCAGCGTGCTAAAATTAATTGGATCATAAAATGACCACCATGGATTTCAAACTTGTATTTTTAACTAGATAATCAAGTTCAGCAGATCTAAATAGGAATCATAGTTCATTGCATTTGAGTTGGTATTGCAGTACAGTATTAGTCTTAGCTCTCCAGGTATATTCTCCACCTGAAAACTCTCATACTTCCTGCCTGGATTAAGCAACAAGCAGCAAAGATGGCATTTCACCACTTTCAGAAGAGATAAATACAGCCAATTAGAGAGATCCTGGATTATTTCTCCCCACAGTGATGATCTGAAACAAACAGTTAAGATCCCATCCAAGAGGTGTAGAGATCAGCCAGACCTTGGATTCATGAAAGTCATGGGGGATCTAACTTCTGAAATTGCTTCATGTACTCAATTTTCTTCAGTTTAGTTTATTTATATAGAGCCAATTCACAACAAATGTCATTCCTACATTCCAATTTATCCTAGTTATCAAACAGTACAGTAAGCTCAGATATCATTCAAAGAAGTTTAAAAAGGTAACATATTGTTTTGATTGTCCCTGTTGAAATATTCTTTTCAAAATTCACTTGTTTTGGGTTAAGCCAGACTTCTGTTCTTTGTACTTGTTTCCATTAGTAATTTGTGACCTCATCACCTTGACCTTTGCACCTCTTCCCAGAGGAGTCTAGCATTGTTAGATGGCCAACACTTCCTCCCATTTTCTCATCCCCTTATCCGCTCCTATACTCCATAGACCCCTGGGTAAATGTCCTTAGGGAAACCATTGTGAAGTTTAGCTTCCATCTTTAGCCCTTCACTTCAGTCATGCCTTGCTAAGTGTAAGGAACTATAGTTGAAGATCAGGAATTATCTGCCACATAAATCTGAGCAGATTACATAGAACATTTATTTCTGAACAGTGCATTAGGTGTGAACGACTCTCAGGGGTAACACAAGTAGTTGCTCCAACAGCAATTTCACAGAGTGTTGGCAGCTTTTGAAATCTACATTATAACACTGAGCTGGGGAGGTGTCACATGTCTATTGAATGTCCATATATTTGCTTGGGAAAAATCAATATGTGATTAAATATTTAAAGAAATATAAAAAATCCCATTATCTCACATGACGCACATTGCGGCTTGTCAACATACACACAGAATGAATTGATTTTCCTCTTAGATTATTTCCAGATTTTCACTCATTTATATACTGTATTTAGCTGTATTTTGACATTTTTAAAAAAAATTTAAAATATCAACAAGCAAAACATAAAAATAGAATAAAATAACTCTAATAAATAATAAATAAACTCTAGCTCTAACCTGGATTAAGTGAGTATTGTGGATGGATGAGCTGCACAGTGGCAAAGTTGACAAAACTCTTGCTTTGCAGAAGAAACGGCCAGGATTTGAATCCTGGCCATTGGTCTTTCTTAGTCTTTCATTGATTTTTCTTGGAGTTTTCATGTTCTCTCTGCTTGTATTGACTCTTTCATGGTCTTAAAGTATCCAACTTTCTAATTTGTACTTAGATATGTATGAAGGTTGTTTGTCCTGTGTTGCCATGTGATAGACTGACAACCTGTCCAGGGAGTACCCCTCCTCTTGCCCATTGACTGCTGTAGATAGACAGCAATTCCCCATAATAAGGGGGTTTAGATGAGAGTTGATGGAAGGAGGAACTGTGTCTACTGTCTCTAATCACACTTTGAGTCCACCAGTGTTTTAATGGGAATTTAATTTACTCTAAAATCAAAAAATTAAAGTGGAATGTTCTCTGAAGTAAGAATTTTATTAGCAGTCCAAGATGGCAATTGTCTCCTTAATAAAAGGAAGAAGTCAGAAAGTTTATATTTTACTTCAAATGGTTTAAATGTAATCCTGTCTCTCATAAATAAAGTTTTGACCAATCTCTGTTAGTGAATGCACTACTACAGTGTTAAAATGAAGAACATGCTAAGGAATAGATTAACATTGATTAATGAGTTAACATAATTTAGAACTATAGTTACCATGGTTTCTGTTCATAATGTTCAGATGCATTTTTTGGTGGATTTTTTTCTATCACACTTTTTCCTTCCACTCTACAAATTCACTTGGATTCAGCTCTCTGTTGCCAAGCAGTTTCTTTAGCAAAGACTTTGTGTGGCTTCCCGTAAATGTTGAGTGCATCAGTGACTGTCTTCTGGACATATGTCCAGATGTTCAGCAGTCTTCCCCACGATTGTGCAGCTTATTGACACACAGAGAAACCAGGAACTATTGCAGGTGTTTTAAATTAACTAGAATAAAATTTTTCTTTGAGAGTATTTTGGATTTTTGTTATATGTAAGGGAGCTATAATTATATCACAAATTATATCACTGAATATATGTAATTCATAGTGTTATAGTCAAAACTACCTAACACAAGACCAAGACCAGAGCGTATCGAGACCGAGACAAGACCAAGACTTTTATGGTCCTAGTCCGAGTCAAGACTAAGACCGGCATCCCGCTCGACATGACACAATAAAATGTCAAATAAGATCAAAGTAGCTTCTTAAATGATCTGAGAGATTCATATTCCCATAAAACAAGTAGAAAAATGCTTAGAGCTTAAATAAATTTAACCAATATCATTATCAATTCAAACTCTTCATTCTGCTTTGCTTCCATCTCTGTATCACAATCAGCAGAGGTCTCTTGCCATCCCTAAAAAGATAACACCCTGGGCAGTTGCCCATACTGCCCATGTCAGAACCCACCAATGTCTGCTCTATTAAACATAGCAATTAAAGCAATGCCCTAACGGTAAACATTGCTCAACTATGAACACTGTCTAAGGTGCAACAAGCAAGAAGAACAAGGCGCGCACCATGACTGTTCTCACTCTCTTTCCCGTTGTATGAAGCCAGACAGCGCAGTGCTGTAATGTATGCCACCATGACAGGTGACGAAAACAATCAAAGAGCAATGAGCATGCTCTGTGTGCTCTTCCATTCTTGTGTTTTATTTATTTGCTAATTAAATAAATATCAATGTATATAATTCAATAAAATAATAATAGGTATTGCAGTGTACGCAGACCATTACAAGAACAAAGAATGGCTCTCAGTGAGGCTGGAGCCTCACTGAGATCTTCTGAGATCTTCTTAGTAAAAAGCCGTTCAGAAGAATGGGAACATTCTAAACTAATAAAAAAAAAATTAGCAACCTATTTGCATACAGCATATGGACTGTTGCATGTAAAATTCACCATCAGTAAATATTATGCTTGTATCAGACATGGACCAAAGAAAGCTAGGCAGTTACAAGCCTTTTATGGGTCAAATAGACTCAAGAAATTCTAATGTAGATGTGCAGAGGGGCAAAGGGGGGCAATTAAAATTTTTGTCCGGGGGCCAAAGATTCCTGGCGGCGCCCCTGTCAATGGCAGCCGGTGAGGAAATATAACTGTGCTTTTAAATCAGCTATTGTTCTGCCCACACTCATGTATCGGCCAATCAGCAGCTCTGACACACAGCGTCGCGTGAATTCTTGACTTATCATAGCTCTCCTTTCAGTAGGAGTCGAGCTCAGTGCTTGTAGCAGTGTGGTTGGTTTATGGCTGTGTTGTAGCCCGACACCAGAGCAACGATCTGACTGTCGTGCGCTGTACACACGGCTTGTGTGCGCTGAAAATGTCCAGAAAGTGACTCAGAAAGGAGACAGGACAACCTGGACGCTAACGCTGGAGTCCTTGGAAGTTTTTTCGCTGGCTAACCTGGCTCTCCTGCGCCGTATCCGCAGCGTTAGGTAGGTTTTTTTTGGCGCCGTGCCGCTATTACGACCCTCTACCTCATCGCTCCTCTCCCAAGCCGCGCAGCTACTAGTATTAAAGTCACATTTTAGACCGGAGGTTTATACAGACGTTATATGTTATTTTACACTCACTCATACTGACGGTAAACTGAGGTTACATAATTGCTGGGGGCGGGGGAGGTTGGCATGTTCAGGGGAACAGGCTGGAAAATTACCCCTGTTGATACACGTACATATTGCGCTGTTGACAGAATCATACATTAAAAGATGACAGTTATGCTGTTCTCACGAAGAAGTAGCGCGGAAGTAACGGTTTTTATTTCTCGGGGTAATGGACTCATATCCCTTTAACAGGACTAAAGACATTTCCTGAATTTTAAGTTGTAGCCTATCCTTTAGACCAGTGTTTCATGCAGTTCTGTGTACCCTGGTCCTCAAGGTACACTGACCTGCATGTTTTAGATGTCTCCCTGCTTCAACACACCTCATTCAGATGGCTGCAATTCAGCAAAAGCCTATTAACCGGTCATCAATTAACATTATGTGTGCTGAAGCAGGCAAATGCCTAAAACATACAGGGCAGTGTGACTTGAGGACCGGGGTCCTCAACCTGACACTGCTTTAGGTGGTGTTAACCATTTTAGTTTATTAAAAGATTTAATTAACAATAGCTTATTATTTCTGACATACATACACAGAAATGTTGCAATAGTTTAATATCCATGCTGAATTAACTACTGGATCAAAACCCATTGGTCCTATATTATACCTTTGTCGACTAAGCTCCTTTACTTTATCCATTGTGTATGAGATGTAGGAGCTGTCTGTTGACATGTAGAATATACACAAAGTATCAGCCAAACACAAAACTAAGTGAGCATTAGTGATATTTTATGTCCAGAACACCATAAAAAAGACATATGACAGAAATACCAGAGGGCTGAGAAAACAGTAGTCAATGGTCAGGAGGAGCCAGGAGCACATCTGCTGCATGCAGGTGGTCTGGATATGAAAGAGAAGGACCGAGGTACAATACAGTATTTCTCAGTGCTAGCTGCTTTGACAGTCACAGCTGTGGAGCCCCAGCAGCTTATTTAAAGTTTTGTTTCCGTGTCTGAAAACCACCCACAGCCACATCACAGTTCTTAGTTTCAATAAAACATATATATGGCTGTCCCGTCAACCAAGCTGCAGAGTAGGATGCATATTTATGAAGCCCCTCAAAGGAGTGCTTGCTTTCTAGGAAGTCGCCCACATTCATTAAGACCACCTGATGTCTTGCGTTGCTTCTCACTGCAAAACCTTTGATTAATGAACCACAGTTTGTTTACAAGACGTGGTCAGGAAGGGATGATGCAGCTGCATGTGGAGAGGTTCACATGCTGGTATTTCTTTTTCTCGGTTTCCTTTTGTAATGTGTAATCTCTTTCATTTTTCAACAGTTAAAGAGATTATTTTAGAAGACTAGTCATTGCTTGGTGATCAGTTTTATCCTTGACTGTACTTGCTTGATTATCACCAATTTGGAAGCTTCCAATATTGCAATCAGTGAATGCCTCCAAAGTCATCCATAGAATTCCTGAAAGGCTCATCTTAAGTGTAATACTACCATACATGTGTTTGTACTATATCATCACAACACAAACATCACTCACTGACATTCAGTTGGATGATGAATACATCTGCCACAGGCGATCATTATTCTTATCAGAGAGGAGGTGCTCACGTCTTCCTGTTCAATTATCCTCAATTGATTATAACCCTATATGGACAGGAATCAAAGGGTGGTCATCCCTCCCTTCACCATCTGTGATTGGTTTAGACCATGATGTGGGCCTGAAGTGTGTCTCTTGCTGAGCCACAGGGAAACTTTAAGTGTCTGAGAAAAATTCTTGAATTACTTGTTGCATTTCTATTTTTTTGTTGCAGCATTAAGGAAGGAGTAGCTTTTTACTCTACACTAACATTCTGGTGAAGGGATACAAGTTATCAATTAAGGAGCATATCTAAAATTGATTGATCTTATTGATCAGTTAACGATTACAGAAAACTTCTTAAGCCCAGTGGTCTGGACACTGAGGCGGTCAACCAGTAGCCTGTTGTGTTTTTGTATTAAAAGATGTGAAACTGACAGGAAATGTAAAATATTACTGGGTAATTATGTAACTGGAAGACATTGCCAAAAATACTTAAACCGACAGCAGCTATTGCTGGGTTTCAGATGACGTAGCGCCGACGTCACACAATGCAGATGGAGGGCCGGAAGTAAATGCAGTTCATTTATTTCTGTTGATCCAACATCAAAATGCCTAAAGTCTGTGTCCTGTGCGGTTGTTCCAACCGTTCTAATAGGGAGAAAGATAAACGTTATTTTGGTATTTCGAAGGTCGTTGGTCACAAGGGAGTTAATTTTAAAAAACTTACCGAAAAAAGAGAAAAGAAAAGTGGATCAATAATCTAGGACTAAAAACAGGAGGTGCAGAAACTAACAATGCCATGCAGCGCCCACTTTCTAACAGGTAATTATCACATCGTTTAAATTGTATTTTCAGATATTTTATTGGACAGTTACTTAGAAAGATAAGCATTCATATGTAAGGTAAGATATATTATTTTTATGCCCTAGTGTTGTTGTCCTCAGAGTGCTAATGTTGTTAACAGCTACCTCAGTGCCAAATCCCGGACAGAAAATATGTTTATTCAGTGGGGCTTTCATGCTAAAAAGAAAAAAAGTTAAATAAATTAAATATCACCTACCGAGCCATACTGTCACCATGAGCTGTGACTATTCCCTCACAGGGTTTGTGTCTGGCCACAAACTACATTTGTATTTCATGGTGTTTCTGTAGATCGCTGCAAATGGTTGACCTACATTGGACCTGAATCCAGTGTCTTACAACTACTCAACATTGATAAAAGTTCATACAATTCATACAACTCCAGCATGAATTTGGGTTTACAGAAGCTACAAAAATTATTTACCAGGAGATCCAAGCACATAGAAATAACATTGGTTCGTTTGTTGTTAGCGATAGCATCGTTATCATAGACTTATTACTTAAAATAGCACAATTCACTACTCACCCGACAGAAACAAGTTGTCAGTCATTTAATGCTTCTTTTCATCCTAAATGCTCGACCCAACCTGAAACTAAATGATTGTACTCCAGACTTTTGAAAACTTTTAACTGGCTTGTCGCAAAATATGAACTCTGCAGCACCAGATAGTTAGTTATGTGGATCACCTGGAGGCCTGGTAAATCCTCAAGATTATAAGAGAAGTCATTTTTATCGAGATAATACGGATCATATCCTAAATATACCCATATTTTTTCGAGATGCCTTGTCTGTTCCAACCTATTTATGGGATTAGCGTACTCGTTGTGATCAATTTTGCTTTGTTTTGAATCGGAGAAATCCCCTTCCAGACCTCCATTTGAATTTTGCTTGTCATCTGGGTCACTTGTCTGAAACCCAGCAATAGTCTTAAAAACAACAAATAAAAAAATGCAAAATAAATATCAACTATTTTCACTTCTGAGATGCTTGCAGTCTGACTTATTAAAAAAAAAAAGCTTTTTTTTTTTTAATTAACAAAAAATATAAGCAATGCTGAGCATAGCGGGAGGTCCAATTAATCCAGGCTACCCGCTGGGGGAACTGGGGGAAACTGGGGGAAACCCTGGATTAGTTGGTAGCTGACCAATTTCTTAAAAACCTGAGTTTTCTCTTGTATGAAGAGAGTTGTTCATCTTTCCATTACATAAAGGGCAACATTTTTTGTAATATGCTGAATTAAAAACATTTTGTGTCAGCTGTGTTAATACTGACTGAACAGAAAGTTGTGATTTTCTCACATTAATAGACATATTTGTAAAATATAACAAAACAGAAACATCAACACTCAAAAAATAAAATGTGGGGGAAGAAGTGAAACCTTAATTATTTATTTCTCTTGTTCCATATATTTTTTTGGCCCTGAACCTTGTGTTAAGCTTCAAGTTATTTATTGATTTATTTATTTATTTTTTGGAATGACATCTGTGTTTCAGAAAATCTTTTGGCCATAACTGACTCAGCAGAGGCAGAGCTAATTTCCGAGTAACCGAGTACTCTACTGTATATCCTTCCCTTACTACTGATATTAGCGAATTCTATGAGATTCGATCCAGTTCCGACTGTAGACCAGTTATCAGCTTCTTCTTTGCTTTAGTGGCAGTTGGCAAACAACTATAGAAAGCATAGCACCTTTGCTGCACAGGTCAGGCTCTGTTAAATGACGTTATCATTTATTATCGCAATATTAACTTTTACACCGGTGTCAAAAAAATCCAGTGGTATCACCATAAACAAGACAATATAGCACACCCCTAGAGACCAGACAAATAAAACAGGTCTCCTCTGGTTGCTCTACATATTTCTGAGTGGCTGCAAGCAGCAGTGACGTGCTTGAACGGACATGTTTTGCAAAGCGGCTTGTAGCACTGAAGCAGATTAGGATCAGAAAAATGTCTGGACCTTGAAAATCAGTGTTACCAAGCTGACTGTCTAACACTTTTTCAGAGTTTTCAACTCACTACTCACCTGGCAGTTTTCTACT
This sequence comes from Xiphophorus maculatus, assembly GCF_002775205.1. NCBI lineage: Eukaryota > Metazoa > Chordata > Actinopteri > Cyprinodontiformes > Poeciliidae > Xiphophorus > Xiphophorus maculatus. Next base: position 31,966,766 of record NC_036460.1, read on the forward strand.
CTTTGAGAAAGTGTGAAAAAGAGTGAAGACTTTCCTGATGGGTTCTGACCACTATTGCATCACTCCTGTATGTATGATTACCATTACTTTTTTTACCATTTTTTTTCTCATTAGTTTGTGTCTTCCTGTTTAAAATAGTCAGCTTTAATGGTGCAACTCAACACTAGCAGACACACTAGATTAACAACCCTCATAAAACTTCACACTGCAGTGTTCTGCTAGTCAGATCAAGGGAAGTGACTGCCCTCACTGTTGGCTTGCATTACTGGAAAGTGGGATATCAAAGCAATCAGCAGTGAAAATTGTAGGATTTGTAACTGGAGCTTCAGACTAAACAATCAAAATTAAAGAGTTTCCAGAGAGTTCCTTCTACAATGACAGCCGGATTGTCTCACTGCTGTTTCAGATAGCACTGGGAGAAGGCAGAGTCTTTTAATACATTTTTCACAGATTATCTCTCACGCCATACTTTCACAACACAATGACAGTTTTAACAAATATGTAAAGAAAAAAAAATGATAAAAGTTACATACTGCAGTTTTAATTTCACTTTGGAGAAGACAGGTCAGGAGGGACGTGGCAAATGGATATCTTTAATTTAAATGCAGGGGAAGGTAAAACTGTTCGGACTGTCTCCAGTTGAGACAGGAGGTTGTTTATTATTATCATTTTATAGAGATTGTTTGCATTTCTGTCAATAATAAACATATTATTGTTTTTGCCGTGTAATTGTAAAAAGAACTAAGACAGAGAAATTCCTAAAGATTCAGTTTTTAAGGGTCAGTTAGAATTTTTGATTTCAATTTGGCTTGTTTTTCTTTAATTATGTCGCCATGGTTACTCGAAATGCTAACAAAAGTAATAGCACCCCTCACGGGATTGAGGGGCACATTTTGATAAATATAGTGTGAAGGGGCACGCAGCGGTACGAGTCGCACTAACGGTAATGGGAAGTAGGGCTGAAACGATTCCTCGAGTGATTCGAGTACCTCGATTATTAAAATTCCTTGAGGAAAATTTATCTGCCTCGAAACTTCGTTAAATTATATTTTTAGTGCACCGTGTTCCGGCCGGGTTATTACTTGTGTTGCACAGCGCTCTCACTTCCACCTGAGTCATTGACAAAAGCTAACTGTTAGCAGCATAACGTCCAGTTTTCAAGTTCACCCTAGGAGGATTTTATTGACTGATTATAATGTCTGGGTGTTTTTCGGGGGACTGATAAGCATCCTTAAAATGACTGGTGCGTTGCCTGGAGTACGGCAGCTTTTCTGCTGCTGGAGCTGCTGCCTGGTGGCGGTTCAGAGCGAATAGCGGTTACGAGCGCTGAAGGTGTATTTGTACAGATGAGCGGATAGACTGAACACTGCGGGCAGCTGCGCATTAGATGAGTGTAGCTTTAGGTAAGTGTAAGTGTAGCTTTAGGGATGAACCGGAAAATGTATTTCATATCATCCCAGTCTCAACAAATGGGTGCCGGAGCGCACCGTGGCGGCACTTAGCTGGTACATGGTGTGTGACGAACAAAGGTGTCAAATCCCGTCGCTAACATAAACACAAAAACTATAAATGTCTGGGCAAGGTGAGAGTTCATCTATTAAATTGACTGAAGATGAATACATAAACGAAAAGCTGGAGTATTGACATTTTTTTATAAGCGTATTTGTGAGCTTGCCTCTTTATTATTAAATTTAATATAATTTCATATTTTTGTATAACTTTTCTTCAGATTAACTTAGAAAGTGAGCCATTATTGTTACAGGTTTATTTTCTAAACTACAGAAAAGTTATTGTTAGGGAAGCTCAAATGTGAAAAATTGGTCTGATGTTGATATCCAATAGTAATACTGCTGTTATGTTAGATTTACAAATGTTTGATTTTATCTTTTTTTTTTAATCTGATTACTCGATTAATTGTAAGAATAATTGATTACTCTATTACTAGGACCTTCACCCGCGAACAGATGCTGGGTTAGGTGGATGAAGGCTAATTCAGCAGCAGCGTCTACTGCAGGAGGGTGGATCAGGGGGGATCTCAGTTCTACAACTCGAGAAGGAATGCCACTGCCATGGCATTGCATGCAATGCATGGCAGGCACCTATTATTCTACACCTCAAAATAACTGCCGCTTCCTATTACCGTTAATGCTGCTCGTACCTCCTGTGCATTGCTATGGCACGCCCCAATAAGTAAAGGACATCTTCAAAAATAAAAATCACTATGTGATTTCATTTGGTTCTCCTATTTCCCCTCTTTTCCTCTGTTCTTTGCTTCTGCAGTGGCACCAATTCACCGGCAATGAAATAGCATATAAAAATACAGGGTATGTTTTATTGAAATATTCAAATTTATTTTTATCTGTTGCTGGTTGTTGGTCCATTGATATCTGTTGTGAGAGAAGATGTAGCCATTGTGAAGTCCAGTTGAGCAGTACAATACATAATGTTTTAACGTCACAAGATATTTTTGCATCTCTACCATCTGCAGTTTTAATAGATGTTCAGCTCATTGACTTAGACTTAGACTGACTTTATTGTCATTTTGCATGCACAGGGTGTATACAGAATGAAATTTCGTTGCATACGGCTCAGGACAATGTTTTGAGGTTCCAATGTTTTGAGGTTACTCCAGAATAAAATGAAATACAGTATAAAATATGAATATAAATATGAATATAAAATATAAAGTGCAGGAATGACAGTAAAATAGAAGTTATTTAGCTATGTACATGTGCAAGGTATGAAGTGGAGACCAGTTTTTGAGTGCAGTCCAGTTAAGAGTTCAGCAGTCTGATGGCAAGCTGTTTCGGAACCTGGTGGACCTGCACCGGATGCTGCGGAACCTCTTTCCAGAGGGCAGCAGGGAGAACAGTCCATGGTGGGGGTGTGAGGGGTCACTGACGATGTTTCGGCCTCAGGACACGCAGCGCTGGGATGAAATGTCCTGAATGGAGGGAAGGGGGGCCCCGATGATCCTCTCTGCTGTCCGCACCACTAGGCCTGTTGCGATAAACGATAAATCAATTAATCGTACGATAAATTAAAACTATCGATGTCATTTCAATTATCGGCATTATTGTCTCTTCCGGCCTTTTTCTCTTTCTATTGATGACACCGAATGAAAAAAGGCTCAACTCCGGTGCTCTCCACTGACCCTCCTTTCTCATTTCCTTAGTGTAAAGCCCAGGCACACTACGATCTTAGAGCTGTCGATTGTCGGCCCATTTTCAAACCCTGACAGACCACACATTAGCTGACAGAAATCCTAGGTATAATGGTTCGATCGGGTTCGTTCCTGCCGTGTTGTGTCCAACAATGGGCACAAAATAATGGCTACAAGTCCAGTGAACTAATTTTAAAACCAGGCATTAATCAATGCTTTACTACAATCTACCTGCAATGCATGTGGCTAGAGTCAGAGTAAAGTCCTGACTGAATGAAAATCATTAGAACGTATTTACGTCACGTTAACGAAGAACAGCTGAAAAGTTACCGGGTTTATCAACTGCAGTAGCAATTTCGCTCCAACTCCTCCTCTTGTCATTCCTATATTCTTTGCATGTTGAATAAACATTAATGTTGTTTCCACGTATCATCTCCAATGTCCGCTCGACTTCGGGTTGCCCTGTCAGCTGTTTGGGATTCCCCGACGTGATTTCCCCTCAGAAAGCACGAGGAGAATCCGCGCTTTCTGATTGGCTACCTGTCACATACAACAGGCTGCGTTAACGATCCCAGTCGGGGAAAACCCCTGATTTAGATCGGAGCGGCAACGACGATCTACCATAACACACCACACAATCTTAGAAAGACCAACTTTTTAAGATTGTTGTAAGGGGAAAAATAGGATCAAAAAATTATGTAGTGTGAACTATTGCATCAGGTAGTCGATGTGCCCATTTTCTCTATTTAAATCTAATTATTACTGAAGGGCAACATAGTATACACACTTCATAATCTGCAGTCTTTAGGTAGAATGCAGTATTTATTTCCACTTTGGCTTTATGTTGTTTAGTTTTTATCAAGTACATTTTTTGTTAATGGAGACTGAGAATCCATTTTATTTTTGGTTGTTTTGTTTATTTTGTTTATCAGTTCCAGTGTTAAATATTCTTTGGAAAATAAAGTGTATCTATCTTTGGCAGGAAATCGCATGCATTATTACGTCATTTCCATTACATCAGTGTAAAAAGGTCTTCAAGCAATATTATCGTTTATCGCAATAATTTTTTGAGACAATTAATCGCTCAGCAAAATTTGCTATCGTGACAGGCCTACGCACCACTCTCCTCACGTTCTTCCAGTCGGAGGCGCTGCAGCCTCCACACCACACAGAGAGGCAGCTGGTCAGAATGCTCTCTATGGTGCTTCTGTAGAACGTCTTGAGGATGGGCGGGGGCAGGTGTGCTCTTCTCATCCTCCGCAGGAAATACAAGCGTTTCTGTGCCCTCTTGACCAGAGACGTGGTGTAACTCTGTGTCTCATCACTCCACATCATCTAAGAAGCTTGACTTAAAAATGGAGCTTGAAACAGTCCAGTTAATGGATCTTGTGTACCAGTACACAAGATCGATAGATCTTTTATTTCTATGGAACTGGTGTAATATAATAGCAGAGGAAGCCGTCTATAACCACTTTAGTGTATCATATTTTGTGTTTTTTTTTTCTGGCTTTTCAGGATCTGCACTGTCTTAAGACAATGCTACAGAAAAAATTACATTAACCATTACTAACTGTTATTACCATTAATCAATCCCGTTGTGATGCTCTGGGTAATGTATATGACACAAATGCCTATTAATGTGGTAAATTCTTTGTGCAATTTCTTCCACAATTTCCCAAATATACATCTAAAATATGCCCAGAATACGCTTCAGTCTTATTATTCTCAGAGTTAATAAAAACTCTTCGGTCTTACAGTGTCTTGAACTGAATTCATTCTGGCTGACTGATGCTGCAGTTGTGCAGTTTTTATCAGTTTTTATTATTTATGTATGTGTAACCTGGTTGCGTTTTGCAGATTAATCTCAATGTGGTTTTAGCTGTATAAATAAGGGAAATAAGATAAACAAATTATTCCAGCGTGTATATTTAGTTAGTCCAGCTGCTTTGTCTTTCAATCACATAATATATGTTTTGAGAAACATAATTCAATAAGTTAGCCTTATGGAACTCAACCAACTTTAACTTGATTGACTCTGGACAATCACATGCAGGTCTAATGTTGAGGTAATTTTTATTTCTTAATAAGTAAATGCATCAAAATGAAGAAATTCCATCATTATCTGTTGCATCAACCATAAGCACAATCAACACCATGCACTTTAATGACCACATTTTAAAGCTTCATGTAATATTTAGTGACCTATCTTTTGATTAATGCATGGGGATAATCTTTAAAGACCTTCACAAAGCAAACTCTATCAATGAACTTGTGTGAACTAGTCCAAATCGGAATCTACAGGTCAGACCTCAAGAAAAAACGTAAATTGGCTGGAGCCTGGACAGGTAATGAGTTCTTGTCTCAATGAACCGCTGTCAATACCCACAACTGTAGCTCAATATAGCCATAGTCCATCATTCCCATCTTTATCTCCACCCAGTTTAAAATTCATATCATGCTTCATTTAATATAGATCAGACTGGGAAAGTCAGAATTCCTGGGCTTGTGTGTTTTGTCTTGCTTCTACTAGTTTGTCCTATAATTAATAGATTGAAATAAATAAAGATTTTCTTTGGTAGTCTTTAGATAAAAGGCAAAAGAACTGTTCATTAGAAGAAAGGGTCACTGTTTAAAACAGGTTGCTCTGTTATAGTTGGAGACATTAACCTAATACACATCAGAACATCATGTCAACTTGTGACTTTTTGTATGTAGGGTTGTTTTCTTCTTCATCATCTACTGTACAGTGGAATATTTAACTGAGGAAATTTGATTGCTGTTATAATTGTTTAATATGTGTCATTCAGAAGAGATATGATCCTGTGATTCGGAAGAGGCTTGATCCTTTTTTTAAACCCTTCCACAAATATATCAAGATGAGAGCCGAGAAGTCCTTCTTATTGCAGTGTGTGCTTTACCATGGCTTCACTTCTCCAGCTGCTCCTGGGAGAGAAGTATCCACTTCCCTTTCCCCCCCAACAGATCAATGGGAAAATATCCTGAGATGGATATGGGGAGCAGCAGAGAAGAGGCTCGATTAATTTAACAGTAACACATTTCAGCATTATGTGAGGTATAACATAATGCCACCAGTTTATCAGCCAAGGCATCTTAATGTTTCACATTGAGTGCATGGCAGTTTTTAGAAGGTAATCTGTCACTATCTTTCTCACCTTACTCTGCATGGTAAGTTTTTTTGCATTGTTTTGCTCTGCTGCATGACTTCCCTTCCTGTCATGTTCTGTGCATCTTACTTGAGTTTCTATGTAGCTTCTTTTACCTGTTCTTCTCCACTTGCCTTTTCAAGGAGCTCTTCATTAAAAGTATTAAGTACATCGGAAGTTACCCAGAAAGCAAATTTTAAAGCCTGAACAGATTCAATACAGCAGGAGAACACAGCAGGAGCCTTTTATACTTGTGCTGACTTACAGGTGTAGGCTGTCTGCTAGATGTAGTGGTTGTCTCTTCACTTTAACACAGAGACACCAAGGACAAGATATGTGAGAATGTGTGGGTGGCTTGAAAAGACAAAGCCCAACAACAGGAAAAGAGAATGAGTTACACATCAGATGGTGCTCTATCAGAATTATTCTCCAATAATCTGTTCTCTTTTAAAGTCACTGCTTTACAGGAATACTTACACTGCAGCTTAGAGTTGCAGCAGCTCCTTCTCACACAGAGGCCAATGAGTTGTGATATGAACCACTTTCTAGCAATATAACTAGGTGTTAACAGAAGACTGTTGCTTGAAAACAGCAGTCAAATGGGTCATTAGGCATGTTGCGCCCTCCTGAGAAGGAGTTGGTAGCACGGTGTTAAGAGAGGAAACAGATGGTAAAGTGATGACTGGTGCCTCCCAGCCTGGTGGCACAGACTCTGAGACGCTGCAGGACAGATTGGCATGTTTCATTTTATGGGATATGGCATTGTTTCAGTGTACTTAATTATCAGATCAATTTTTATAGTTTAGTTGTAGAATATATTATGGGATTGAGTTTAGTAGGATTTTTCAGTTCAAAAACATTTATTTCTGGTTATCAAGCAAGATATTGCTTGCATGTGAGGAAGAAGGTTATGTTGATCTTTTAGGTCAGAGTTATTTATACTAACTAACCTTTTGTTGTTTATTATTTACAGTGGCGTATTTACTACCAATTGGCTAAGCTCAACCAGCCTGTCCTACAGGACACAAATGTGATTCTGAGAGTTTGACTTTGACTTACTCTGAAAGTTGTTTAACTAAAAATAATAATGACAGTATTAGATTTTTAAATGATTGTTTTTTTCTCTGACATGATATGACCTCATTTTAAATCAGAGATTTATTGAGATTTCTGTTCTCTGATTTTTGCCCTAAAGTTGTTGTAGTCCCATCAGGGACCATTTTTAGCTTTCCTGTTGTGAGGGGATAAATACATTTGTGACATCACAACCTGGGAGAGCAGTCCATGTAATGCAGGTATTTTCCAAATTGCAACAAAGACCAGGTCATTAGAGTTGTGGCAATTGGCATATTTAATGCTGTTATTATTACTACATATATATAGGCCTGTCACGATAACAAATTTTGCTGGATGAGTAATTGTCCCATAACTTATTGCGTTAAACGATAGCATTGTTGTTTTGAGAACATTTTCAAGTAATATAATAGTAATAATGGCATAAAAATGCAAGAACACATTCTCAAAGTTTAATAAACTTTAAATTTATTAAAGCTTAAAGTGTTTGTTACGACTGGCTCAAGGTCATAACAATAATGGGAGACCATGCAGGGATTGAAGTGCATAAAAAGAAATATTTATTAACACAAACAACAATGGATTGAGGATGTCAGTATCAGTGGTGTAATGCAAATGCTTGGATGTGGTGTATGAGTGCATATGGACAGTGTTGTATAAAGTCCTGAAATCTCAGAGTCAAGTAAAAGTATAAGTACCTCTCCAAAATATGACTTTGGTAAAAGTCCAAGTCACTGACTGAAATGTTACTTGAGTTAAAGTCTTAAAGTATCTGAAACTTCTTGTACTTAAGTATGGAAATTACTGTAAAAATGGATGTACTCAAGTAATGTAATGAAAAGTACAAGTAAAAAAGTAAAACAAAGCAAATGCAGTTTGAATGACATTTTTTATATTTTGGTAAACTTGTCAAATACACTTAAAATAATGTACCCAACCAAGTGCAGGCAAAATTAAACCTGCTAATAGATATACCTGCAGGCATCATTTAGTTAAGAAAATTAGGTGCTTTACCTATAGCACAAGGTTAACTTAACCTGCTTTACAACTGAACCAGCTTCTTAGTATACCCTCCAGGACAGAAAATACAAAGTTTTTGTAAGCCTTAAGTTTTCCCTTCAAGTAAGGTCAGTGCTGAAAATGAGAAAAATAAATAGTACAGAAAATGCGGCCAACATGAAGAGAAAGATCTGTTACGATTACTCTACTTCACAAATCAGTGAATCAGTCAATGCTACAGTCAGTAGGTGGTGCACACAACTGGTCATTATGCAAAAGAAAAAAAGAATTGGGAGGGAAATGCAGCTTATTGGCATCTGTAAACCTGGTTTTGAACTTGCATGCCTTTCCTATATTCGTTAAATTTAGTCTAAATTGCTATCGCTATGGCTTCTGTCCCCCTTGAACAGAGGAGTCTAGGTAGCCTGCTACAGTCAACATTAAGCCTAAGCTAAATACACCACGTGTGGAACTGAAACAATGCCAAACAAAGTTCATTTATGGTCAACGTTTCACAATACAGTAGTGTCTAGTGACCAAGCTATAGTTACTGAAAAAGGAGGATTATAACTATTTCATAAGACGTTACCTCGATGTGTTTCTTCAAGTTGGACGGGGAGTTTTTGTAAGATAGAATTTCCACATCTTCGGGCAGGAATAACATAAACTGCATGCGGTACGACGAATCTTTAACACCCACTAAAGAGTATATTGTGTTTAAATAAGGCCATGGGCTCTCATCACCAGCTGGTGGTTCCCCTGGAGCCGTGTCCGACGTAGTTGCAGTTGCTGTGGTCTCCGTCTCCTCCTCCATGTGGCTGCTGCTGATTGCGAGACTTGCTTTGTGTTTAATGGGAGAAGCGAAACAGGTGTATCCTATTGGAAGTGATGAACAAGCCCAGGCTAGTAGGCTACGGACTTTGTTTGGTAGCCTACTTGCTACTTGCTAATCAGTAGGTGGGATCAAAACACTTTGTTTCTCTCTCTCGCTTTTTTGTAATGAGTAACTAAACCACACATTGAAAATGTATCGGAGTAAAAGTACGCGATTAAGTTCGGAAATATAGTGAAGTAAAAGTGAAAGTCATCAAAAATTTTCATACTCGAGGAAAGTATGAAGTACTCCAAAATATACTTAAGTAAAGTAGTGAAGTATTTTTACTTCGTTACTATACAACACTGCATATGGAATTGTTGAAGTGCAAAAACAAAGACAAACTCAAATGTGCAAGAGGAGGGGAGCTGAGGCCTGGCAACAAAACACCACAAGCATCAAGGCAGAGTGGACGCTGATGGCGACCCAGAGGGTGGAGACAGCCAGGTTTAAATGCTCTGTGCTCCAAATGAATAAAATCAGCAGCACCTGTAAAGGGGAGGAGCACAAAGACAGACAACAAGACACCTGCAACCCAACCCATAAGGCCCAGGGCCGTAACAATGTTTAAATGTTCTAATGAACATTTATCCCAGATAAATGTTAAAATAAAGAAAACAATAAATTAAATAAGTTTGTTTACAGAGATTTCGTAATTTATCATTCAAAAAAGGGGTGGTTGAGACCAAAGCACCAGACTGAAGACTTTTATCATTCAGTTTGTGGCAAAAAGAGAGGAAATAAAGAGAAGAATTATAAATCAAGCAAATGAAATTTATTGAGTTTCTTTTAATTTATTATGTGATTAATTGATTTATTGTTTATTGTGACATGCCTATACATATACATATCAGTCTGAGGGGGTGAACTTCAAAATAACCGTCCAGCAGTCTTAGTGTGACGGTCAGGAATTTCATGGTTGGACAATGTGATAGCCATATGGGAGTCCCATTAGCCTTACAGTTCCTGAAACCATATATAAAGAAACAACTCATAAACGTGCACACAATGTCAGTATGACCCTGCTGGGACCATGCACAAGGTGAAAAGCTCACGGGGTCAAATAGATGCCGTATTTAGAACTGTGTGAGTGCTTAACACTTTACTGATGGTAAAACTAATCAAGGTGAATATTTTTTCTGCAGGAACAACTTCCACATATTAGGTTTGTTGTTAGTGGGACCTGGTAGTGCTCAAGTGTCAATCACCAGTCAGAGCCAATTAGGCTTCAAATCAGCTGATTCCAGGCAATATTTTATGTCTCAGTGTTTTCAGTTCCTTGTTAGCATTTGAATTCTTTGACTATAAACTCCGAACTAATGGTGGTTTTTATGTTGTGCCACACCACAGGCCTCATGGAGCTGGGGACACACCACCTACTGTGGACCAAGGAGCTTCATCCATGCTGGCTTCCAAGCAGACGTCCATAAAGGGTGGGAAACTTAGCTACCCTGAAGTTGTTTTCCTCTGCCCTTTTCCTGAGACGCCCCCTTCCTTCCCCAAGGTGAAACCACTCCACTGTGTTGGAGAGTAACGGCATGATCGGCAAGCTGAAACAGAACCTGCTGGTGGCCTGCCTGGTCATCAGCTCAGTCACCGTCTTTTACCTTGGCTGGCATGCGATGGAATGTCACCATCGCTCTGAGGAGCGCAGCCATCCAGGAGGAGTCTTGCCTCTGTCCGCGCTGGGAGGCAGCATGCGGACCACCTTACGGACAGGCCAGAACCTCAGCACACCGTTTGTTTACAACAAAGACACGCCACTGATTTTTATAGGGGGTGTGCCAAGAAGCGGTACCACACTGATGAGAGCAATGTTAGATGCCCACCCTGAGGTGCGCTGTGGAGAGGAGACGCGCGTCATTCCCCGCATCCTGGCCATGAAACAGATGTGGAGCCGTTCAGGACGGGAGAAGATGCGCCTGGATGAGGCTGGTGTAACAGATGAGGTGCTGGATGCTGCCATGCAGGCCTTCCTACTGGAAATCATTGTCAAACACGGTGAGCCGGCAAACTTCCTCTGCAATAAGGACCCGTTTGCACTGAAGTCGCTCTCCTACCTGGCCAAGATTTTCCCACGTGCCAAGTTTGTGCTCATGATTCGTGATGGGAGGGCATCGGTTCACTCCATGATCTCACGGAAAGTAACCATTGCAGGATTTGACCTGGGCAGCTATCGCGACTGCCTGACCAAGTGGAATCGGGCGATAGAAACTATGTACACTCAGTGCTTGGAGGCAGTGGACAAATGCCTACCTATGCACTATGAACAGTTGGTCCTCCATCCTGAGAAATGGATGCAGACACTGTTGAAGTTCCTAAAAGTTCCTTGGAATGATGCTGTCCTTCACCATGAGGAGCTTATTGGGAAAGCAGGGGGAGTTTCCCTTTCCAGGTAAGTACTACCAGACAGCTTTTAGTCTAGTCTAACGTCACCTCTGATGCAATATTAAATGGTTATAGTTTTGAAGAAATGAAGAGTAGGGAAGGCTGTTGGTTTCTTGGTGGTGGCAGCAGTTTAAAATCGAGGTAGACAGGTTAGCAGCCCATGCTGATACAAATGTACAAATTCCATGTTTTGGCTCCAGCTACGGAATCGTCATTTAACTACATCATACCATGACTAATTTTCTCTTCACTTTTTCTTTGTGGACATTTTGTCACTCGATCTGTTTGGAAGTCATCTGCTGTGGCTACACATCAACTCATACCCACAGCTTTCACTTTTAACTAATCTTGATGAGTCAGTTACTAAAATAATAATCAACTAATTTAATACAACACAATACAACTTTATTTATAAGGCCATATAAATCAGCACCATTGGCCAAAGTGCTGTACGGCAAAAACAGACAAAAACGAACATAAAAACAACAGCAATTAAAACCTTAAAACCAACATCTCAAGCTGAGTCAAAAACCGAGGAGGAAAAAAATGGGACTTTAAGAAAAAATTAAAAAACAGGAAGTGAATGTGCCTGTCTGATTTTTAAAGGCAGATTGTTCCAGTTTAGGGGCAACCGATTTTGGAACCACCAGCAGGAAGTGATTTGCTGGTCTGATAGAGTGTGAAGGGACATGCAACTGGAGTACATCAGACTTACTGCTGGGCAAAACCATGAAAACATTTACAAACAAATGAAAGAAGTTTAAAATGAATCCGGAAATGGACAATTAACTAATTAACTGGAGTAAACTGCCTCAAAAAAAGGCCATTTGCTAGAAGAACAACATAAATCAATGATCAGTAATTAAGTCAAAACTGTAAAAATATTAAACATAATATATACTGTATATGATATAAGTATAAAAAAGCCTTTATCTTTAAATATGCTCACCCAGAAGTCCTTAGTGGCAGTTACCTTAAATGTATGTGTTTTCCCAGACTGACCTGATCTTCCATCATTTGATTTGAGTTGGAAGTGAGCCGTCCTGTTGAAAGAAGCCTAGTTATTACTGACCTGAAACATATGATCTTTTGTAAGCACTGCTGTTCTGTAGGCAGGATTTCCTCTCAGGACCACTTCAGGAGGTCACGCTCTGGAAATTGTTGACACATGGAAAGGGGTTCAACCTTGCTTCTTTTCCACCCAAACCCTTCCAGAAACACCCTTTTCCTGCCACGTAGCAGTAGAAAAATCCCAGATATCCTTTGGAGACATTTGGTTTGCATTTTTATAGTGTGGAGATGAAAACAGCCATGGTTTTTATTAAAATCTGCTGCGCACATTCATTGATTTTCCTTCTGAGTGTCTGCCAATAACTGCAACTCCTGAGTAGATCCTTCACTTGTCTTGTAAAAAAGATTATAAACATGCATAACTCGTTGAGCTAATTATTATGAATTGTTTTATTCAACTGTGAATTAAATATCTTGGCAGAAAATTTGAGAAAAAAAATTCTTGCTGACTTCAGTGGTTTTGTAGATTTCTCTTTTTGGCTGCTTGTGGGAAGTGGTCTTGGTGATAGATGGAGCTAAATGGTTCATTTCAGTTGAACTCATCTCTTAATTCACTGAACAGAAAAATGAGGAGACTTCCTGTCACAAATGGACAGCTCAAGAATATTAAGACACTATTTTCCTCAATACCACTACTTCAGTAAAAATGTCTGTATCTGTCTGGTCACTGTTTCTGTCTAATGATCTAGACAGCACTATTTACCTGGAAGCTTCTTGGCTACGAGTCATTTACAGTAATGTTCATTATCTGCTGAAACCATCTGGTAAAGACAGCTTCCTATTACCTAGAGTTGCTAAATAGACAGTTCCTCAAAGTGCAGAACATTAATCTCATGCATATGGTTAACACATTTGCTCAAGCTGTCAAGTTTGGTTTTCAGAGACGAATTGATCAGATATTGTTCCAATAGAGAGAGTTTTACAAAATCAGCATTCATTGTATTTTTTTCTATGAATGTTATGAATTATGGCTCATCTCATTTACTCCTTTACAGGGTCCACAATAGTTAAAAATATTTTCACACCTTAAAGCTGCAGTATGTAACTTTTGCAAAGATTGTCTTTTACATATTTGTTAAAACTGTCACCATATTTTAAGTTTCAGACAGATAATCTGTGAAAAGATCGAGCTCTTCCACCTCGTCCATGAGCTGATACTGGTGTCTGAGGAAATGCACCGTTACTGACCGAAAACAACCCATTAGAGCGAGGAGTCTTACCAATGAACCTCATAAATGCACTGCTCTGTGTGCTAATGGAGGAAAAACAACTTGGAATTATGGAAAAACCGCTTACACGCCGTCATCAGTGGCTATGCTAACTAACCTAGCATTCACAACAGGATCAGCTGACAAAGTAAAGCTGTAGCCGTAGCACTCAGCAAGGGGATTGAGCCCCATGAGATTGTGATTGACAAGTTCTAAGACCTGCCTCTGGGCTCTGATTGGTTGTTTCTAGTTAAGACTGGGAGAAGGCAGAGGAGCTCCATTTTTTCAGATTATCTGTGTCCTGTTACATGATCACTATGTTGTGACTCACAACAGTGACAATATAAACATATATGTGTAACCCTGTCTGTGTGAGATGACACCTCAGGGTGTATCATAAGCCTGGCGGGCCACCAGGCTTTACTTGTGCCCCCACCAGGTTAAGCATTATTTATTTAAGTTTTTTTTTTTTTTATGTTTGCATTTTTTAAGACTTTACAGTTGGTGTTCAGGTGTTAATCTTCACACGATTATCAAGTGATATTTAAAAAACACCCTGAGTATGTGACGTTACATCGATGTACACATGCACATTACCACAAGGTAGGACAAATTGATGGGTAGCACAGATGGTCAGAACACCTGACTAGTAGTTCGTTCTTGTTTAAATATGAGAGTAAAGTTGTAGTAATACGAGAATAAAGTCATAATTTTATGATAATTCACAGAGGGCATCTCACCGTCTGTGAGGCGCTTTCAAATAGAGCGCCCCACTATTTGAGAAGTTCTGGGCTACAGAGAGAGGATACACATGTACTGATAAATGAACATGTTAGGGTAATAATTGGTTGAATGCTATGAGCATGTGTTGTATCTCTTGCACTTGATCTGGTGTAATGGCTCCTTAGTACTCTGCACCCACACTACTTTAAGAATAGACAGCTTTGCCTGCAAGTAGGTTTTTGAAAGGCTCTTCTTTCTCATCGCCTTTATGTTCTGGATGTTTCCAGTCAATAGGACACAACCTGCAGTGGTCATGTTTCAGTGAAAACAATAGGACCCAAGCACTTCCATGACATGCATTATTAATTCCTCATTGATATTTGGGCTGAATGGAACATTGCAAAAATAAAGAATTATCTTTTTACATGATTTAGTTTCTGAGAAAAATGTCCAAAGATGAGGACATTCGTTTTAAGAGACAACAGTGACAGAGACCACAGTGTCACAATTGAATTATAAAATCCCAAACTCTTTCTTTAGTGTCTGTTCACAGTAAAAAAATTTCTAAGTTCAAAAACACAATGATACATAGTAGTTTTGCCTGTTTGAGCAATATGGCTCATTCAAAGTACTATAACAGGTACAGGAAGGCCTATGTCCCTAAAAAATGAAAAACACCCAAAGTAAATTGCATTGCTGCTTTTCTAAGCAGTTAATTTCACTTTCTGATTATGTTGTAAAACTTGAAACATTTAATTTACAGTCCAAATCTACTTCAAACTTTTTTCCTCCCTTTGGGATAATGCTTATACCTATGTGTGAATGGCTTTGTCAGAAATGAAGTCTGCCTGTAAGCAGAATACCTTATACACTTTTGCAAATATCTTAACAAAAATCCACCATAAAATTTGATTACATTTTTTAGCAGAAGAAAGTTTGGATCAGTTGCTGCCATGTGAACTAGGCCTGTCGCAATAAACAATAAATCAATTAATCGCACAATAAATTAAAACTATCAACCTCGTTTTAATTATCGGTTTTATCGTTTTTTCCGGCCTTTTTCTCTTTCTGTTGATGACACTGAATGAAAAAAGGCTCAACTCCGGTGCTCTCCACTGACCTCTCCCTTTCTCATTTCCTTAGTGTAATGCCCAGCGCACACTACACAATCTTAGAGTTGTCGGCCCATTTTCAAAACGTGAGAGACCACACATTAGCCGACAGAAATCCTCGATATAACGGTTCGATCGTGCCGTGTGGTGTCCAACAATGGGCACAAAATAATGGCTACAAGTCCAGTTAACTAATTTTAAAACCAGGCATTAATCAATGCTTTACTACAATCTACCTGCAATGCATGTGGCTAGTGTCAGTTCTGACTGAATGAAAATCATTATAATGTATTTATGTCACATTAACGAAGAACAGCTGAAAAGTTACCGGGTTTATCAACTGCGGTAGCAATTTTGCTCCAACTCCTCCCCTTGTCATTTCTATATTCTGAAATGTTAAATAAACATTAGTGTTGTTTCCACATGTCATTGCCAATGTCCGCTGGACTTTGGGTTGCGCTGTGTCAGCTGTTTGGGATTCCTTTCCCTAATTTCCCCTCAGAACGCACGGAGGGGAATCCGCTTTCTGATTGGCTACTTGTCACATTCAACAGTCTGCGTTCACGCTCCCAGTCGGGGAAAACCCCTGATTTAGATCTGAGTGGCCACAATGATCTACTGTAACACACCACACACTAGAGCAGGGGTGGGCACTCCTGGTCCTCGAGGGCCGGTGTCCTGCAACTTTTAGATGTATCTCTACTTCAACACACCTGAGTCAAATAATGAGGTCGTTAACAGGACTCTGGAGAACTTGACTGCACTTAGGAGGAGATTCAGCTGTTGGATTCAGGTGTGTTGGACCAGGGAGACATCTAAGAGTTGCAGGACACCGGCCCTCGAGGACCAGGAGTGCCCACCCCTGCACTAGAGGATGATCGGTTACAAAATCGCAAGCGACAATCTTAGAACGCCCAACTCCGTTGGATTGTCGGAAGGGGAAAATCGGGCCAAAAAATTGTATGGTGTGAACTATTGCATCAGGTAGTCAGATGTGCCCATCTTCTCTATTTAAACCTAATTATTACTGAAGGGCAATATAGTGTAAAGACTTCATAATCTGCACTCTTTTGGTTGAATGCATTATTCATTTCCACTTTGGCTTTATGTTGTTTAGTTTTTATTCAAGTACAATTTTTGTTAATGGAGACTGAGAATCCATTTTATTTTTGTTTTTGGATGTTGTGTTTATTTTATTTCAGTTCCAGTGTTAAGTGTTAATTTGAAAATAAAGTGTATCTATCTTTGGCAGGAAATCGCATGCATTATTATGTCATTTCCATTAAACCAGTGTAAAAAGGTCTTCAAACAATATTAGCGTTTATCACAATAATTTTTGAGACAATTAATCGCTCAGCAAAATTTGTTATTGTGACAGGCCTAATGTGAACTTTGGGGTATGTTGTCAGCCATATTGGGTCTAACCTGTAATGTGCTCTACTCTACTCTACTCTTTGTGGCAGTATAATGACCTCTCATGTGGACACCAGGCCCAATGTAGAGCAAAAATTTACATTGTGAACTAGACAACCCAAAATATGATGTCCACAAATGTGGCTGCCAGGTGGTTAAGATTAGACAGCTTTACCTACAAGTAGAAAAGGCTCTTCTTTTGCATCCTCTTTATGTCCTGGATGTTTCCAGTCAATAGGACACAACTTGAAATGCTTTCAGTGAACACAATAAACTATTTCAGCTTATTTGTGAAACCAACCGTAGAACGTAACAAGACTTTCAGTGAAAGGAAAACATAAGGACAGAACAACAACAAAAAATAAATAAATAAATATCTGTCAGGGGAGAAAGAATAAGAACTTTTCTGTGGCCATTTAGTACACCAGTCATCTCTCCACAAATTGATTCCTATCAAATATTAATGAACTGGGACTTAAACCAGAGAGCGGAAGATCAGAATTGAGAGGCTTCTTTGCAATGTCCTCTACTGTTTGTGTTGTCTGAATGCTGGCAAAACAAGAATTTAAGAGTAAAATAAAATTCTTCATATCTTGCCCCTGGGTGAGAAGTAGAGTACAACCTAAGGATTGTTTAATGCAGAGAAACATTAACTTAACATGCATAGTTTTCAGTCTGGGGATGTACAGTAGCTTTGGCTGTACAGTAACATAAATTGATCTCAGTCATTTCTTAACATTCCAGTATCAATCTGATAAATTAAACTGGCCTGATAGTAGTTCTGATACTTATTTCCATCTTGTTGCTGTTGGTTTCTGGAGGAGGGCGGGGAGGATGTTGGTGATTGTGATGCAGCAAAGGACTGTATGGAGTTCAGCTGAACTAGAGAAGGGTAGTGCAATATGAGTAAATATTGGCTATTGGCTGTAACTGCAATGTTTATATTGGATATCAATATCTGCTCAAATTTTAATTTCCCAGGTATTTTGTGTGGGAACGAGAGAACCTTCATAAAGAGAGGCCCAGCTGGGATTCAACTGTCTTACTCACATCTAGCCCTATCACAATAACACAACAGAAACAACATATAAAATAAATTATGAAGACTCTAGAAAACTTGTTCTTCAAAAAAAAGAGACCAATGCACAAGACTGAAGACTTTTGTCATTTATTTTTTGGTAGAAAGAGAGAGAAAATAGGAAAAAAGATAAATTATGCAAATTATTGAACTTGTTTTAATGTATCATGTGATTAACTGAATTATTGTGACAGGCCTACTCAAAATATGTTTTTATTTTGCTTTTATATTTCAGATCAGTAGATGTCCTAACTAAATTTAATGATTGCAAATAAGTTATTAAAAAGCATATAGTGTTTTAATAATAGAAGGACCAAGATGCAGCTTCTGTATGCATGTATGTATGCTGTGATATAGGTGTTACAAAAAGGAAATGGTTTTAAAACATTATTTAGAAAATACATTTCCAACCTTCTTTGTGTCTGTTATGCAACACATGGAAATGAACTATGGATCTTTATACCATTATCTTTGGATTTGATACAGGATGTTTCTGTTGTTTGTGACCCTGTTGTGTCGCTGTTAAACGCTCAATAACATTTTTATTCCATCTGAAATGTCTGATATTTTATGGTCTACTACATCAAGCAAACAGTATCTATGGCACTTTTTGAGTACTGTATATCTAAAACTTAAACATAGCCTAACCTGAAGTTTTGTCCAGGTTGGGCTAGATTTGTTTGCCTGATTGTGGCTTGGGCTTCTTTGGCCCATTTAATAAGTCTCCAGTACACAGAGAAAGCCAAAAGAGAATGCACAACCAAGTTCTGTTATACTACTTATTATAATTTAAATGGAGGAGCAGTATAAGCTTACTGTGTTGAGGAAGGAAAGAAATTAAAGTGCAGATGTCCACTAGACTGCAACAAGCACAGTACGCTGGACCATAAATGCGCATGCTGCTCCACCGCTACGCTCCAATTAACAACACATCCCAGATGACAAATACTACATGTAACGCTACTTAAGGCTAGGCGCCTGACTACGGCCAAATATAACAAATGGCGCTCAACTAGATTCGGCTATGGAGCCCGTGGGTGTGAATAAAATACCATTAGACAAAAGTATGTTTAAGTTATTGTATTCAACTTGTTTTTTTTCTTTCATATATATATGGAGATATGCAATAATAATAATATTTATAATAACAGTGATTTTCTATAATATAACCAAAAACACAACAAAGGAAGAGAAAAAAAAAAACAACAAGCACTCAGCAACAAAACAATAAACCCTGATGTCACCCAAGAGTTTCTATTTTGGTCCATTCATGAATCCAAGGTGATCAATAGTCCATCAATCAATATCTGATTGTTTTCTTTTTTTCCAAGATCCAGAGCAAATAGGTCCAGAATGAAAAAAATAGCTTGGTTCATTTAAATCCTACCGCGAAGCTGCGGTGATCCGGTAGCTCGCCATCCTGACGTGACACCGGGGGTGGGAAAAAACCTGACCTAAACAAGGTCATGAATAAAAATAAAACAAATTAGCTGTCATGTTTAAACATTGTTAAACTGTTATCCAAAATAAAAAAACATTCAACAATTACAAAAAAATAAACAAATAACTATATTCCATAAAGTGTTTTCTCATGATTTTTTTCAAATGAATTTCCAATTAAAGATCGCGATCAAATTCAAAGTTACATTCAGATTCAAATCAAGGGTATAGACCTTATTAAAGTTACCGGTAAAAGGTACAAATCAAATTAAAGTTACCGGTACAGATCAAATTAAAGTGCACTTTCACATTATATCTAAGTTTAATTGACGCAGTCAATTAAACTTAATTGACTTCCATATCGTTTCAATAAACAATTGTTTTTTTTTCCTTTTTTTTTCCCCGTTGCGCAACTCCCCAATAAAAACAAATGACCAAGCCCAGAGTTCTATAGGCCGTTAGCAAAAATCAATCAAAAAAATAACTAAAACTGTCCTAAAAGGACAAATCTACAAAAATCAAAAGGCCTATTTAATATTTTAACAATATATAATCTATTCGGCCACAAAATTAACAAAAAGAAAATGACCTTTTAAATCAATAAATAAACTTTTCAGTCATTAATGCACAGATTAAGTGGGCGTGTCGCCACCGCATTTCTATTTCCAAAGAAAACAAAGTACGTAAATTAAACGACTCACCGTCGAGCGGTCGACAGGAAACACCCAATTTAATCCTTCGGTCCTTTTTGTAAGCCTCGATCCAGCCGTATTCTTCTATAAGTTTAGAAGACGCCGAGACGAGCAGCTGGCCACAGGGACAGCAGCAACAGCGATTGAGATCCGAGTCACCTGTGACCCGTAACTTAAAGGGTGCTGTCAGATTGACCCGCCAAAATAAAATACGGGTTCCTTATTTTGTGCAGGTTACACCCTCCCCTCCTGATCCCATGTACGTCCTCGTACATGTGCCAGGCTGGCAGCAAATAGGTGGCTGACTAGAGTACGGAGCAAAACACTGTTTTTCTTCATCTTCTTGGAGGGCGAAGGAGAAAGCAGAGCTCAAACCGTGGAGCAAAGCCTGAATGCTTTTCAGTAATGGTTCGCCAGGTTTAGTGTACTGCAGTCGATCAGGTGGATTTCTTGTGCGGCTGGAACGTCTCAGAGGTTGGTCCTCAGTGTCCAGAGATACTGAATCCACTGGTGAGTGAGGTTGTTCAGCATGGCTGGAAATGTCAGGTACATCAGGTTCTTGTATGTCAAGTCCTGCATTGTCAGACTCTGGAGTATCAGGATCTGGAGAGAGTCTTCCTTCAACTCTGGAGACTTCAGCAGGATTGATTTGTTCAGAGTCAATTTCAGGTTCCTCACTGTCTATTGCTAGTTGTTCCTCTTTAACAGTTGTGGGTTCCCCTTCCACAGGTTTGGGTTCATCATCCTCAGCATCATTGTCCTCTTCAGTTACAGGTGCTGGAGATTGCGTGAAGGGAACAAACTGTTCAGTGCTTAGAACAGACTGATCGATAGGAGGCAGGTCAATATCAATTGTAAATTTGACAGGTTCAACAGATGATGGAATGTACAGAGGTGGATCAATTAGTTCATCCTCTGATGGATCCTCTTCATCATCAGCAGATACTGGAGAAGACACAGGAGATTTCTTTTTATCTCTGGTAGGTATCTCTTTTTCAGGAACAGGTAAGTACCCACATGGCAATAAAAGGTCTCGATGCAGGGTTCTTAGTGGTTTGTTCTGGCCTTCCGGTCTGACTGTGTACACAGGAAGATTGCCGGCTTTCTTCACAACAATATACACAGACGACTCCCACTTATCTGCGAGTTTGTGTTTCCCCCTTAGTCGCACGTTCCTTACTAGAACTCTGTCTCCAACATTTAGTTCTGATGCAGTAACTTTCTGGTCAAATCGGGTTTTGTTACGCTGCATCACTTTAGCTG
Source organism: Xiphophorus maculatus (assembly GCF_002775205.1). NCBI lineage: Eukaryota > Metazoa > Chordata > Actinopteri > Cyprinodontiformes > Poeciliidae > Xiphophorus > Xiphophorus maculatus. The sequence goes on from NC_036460.1 coordinate 31,988,428, forward strand.
AGTTCTTACTGGCCAGTTTGTAACTTTCCTCCAGGTGGGACTTTAACTTTTGCACATACTGTGTGTGGGAACAAAATCCATCCTCATTTAATGGCAGTCCAAAAGCTAAATCCACCGGTAGGCGGGGTTGGCGTCCGAACATCAGCTCATATGGTGAGTATCCTGTAACATCGTTTTTTGTGCAGTTGTAAGCATGCACTAGTGGTTTTACGAAATCCGTCCAATGAGATTTTTCTTTTTCAGTTAGTGTTCCTAACATGTCCAGCAGTGTTCGATTAAAACGTTCAACAGGATTTCCTCTTGGATGGTATGGAGTGGTTCTTATTTTGTGAATGTTGGCCATTTCACAGAGTTCTCGGATGGTTCGTGATTCAAAATCTGGGCCCTGATCACTGTGCAGCTTTTCTGGAATGCCGTAATGCATAAGGAAATTATCCCACAAACACTTAGCAACGGTCTTAGCTTTTTGGTTTGGAGTAGGCACAGCAATGGCATACTTTGTAAAGTGGTCTGTAATAACAAGGATGTCTTTGATTCTACGATCCGGTTCTACAGAGAGGAAATCCATACACACCAACTCCAAAGGATGAGTGGTTTTGATGTTGACCAAAGGTGCAGCTCGTTCAGGCAATGATTTGCGTCTCACACATCTTTCACAGGTTCTAACTTTATTGACAACATCAATGAACATCCTGGGCCAGTAGAAACGGGAACGGACCAAGTCTAGAGTTCTGTCAATTCCCATATGACCCATTTGGTTATGCAGTTGGTGCAGCACAACAGCTCGATACTCCTCAGGTAATACTAGTTGGCATCTGGATTCACTTCCCACTTGTCTCCTCCTAATGAGAAGGTTGTTTTGGAGCTCCATTTTATTTACTTCTCGGAGTAGAAAAGGCAGTTCAGGAAGTTCTTCCTTCACCGATGGTGATGGTGACTCTCCTCGTTCCAGCTGAGCTATGACATGGCGGATAACAGGGTCGTCACGCTGCTTGGCTGCAATGTCATCTGCTGAGAATCGAGGAAGTAAAGGGGAGCTGAACTGTTCATCGTCAGTAAAACTGTCAGGTAGACTGTTGACATGGGTTGACATAGACAACACCAGAGCATGGTCAAGATGTACATCTGAGCTGTACACCAGGTGACGAGCACAAACTGCTTCGATGGTGTGCTGATCAATGGAGACATAATCTGGTTCGTTGAGGTGTTGCTGGGCAAATTTTAGGACTCGTTCATGTTCCTTCCTGGAGGTAGGATCATCAAACAGCTCACCATGAGGTCGTCGAGACAATCCATCAGCATCCATGTTCTGCTTTCCAGCTCTGTAGATGATCTTGAATGTGAAAGTAGACAAAGCTGAAAGCCATCTGTAACTGGTAGCATCGAGTTTTGCTGAGGATAACAGATAAGTTAGTGGATTGCTGTCTGTGACAACTGTGAACTGAGCACCGTAGAGGTAATCATTAAATTTCTCCGTCACCGCCCATTTCAGAGCGAGAAACTCCAATTTATGAGCAGGGTACTTGGACTCACTCCGTGAGAGACCTCTGCTGGCATATGCCACAACCCTGTTCTTTCCGTCCTGCTCCTGATACAACACCGCGCCAAGACCGGTGGAGCTGGCGTCGGTGTGGAGTGTGTAGGGCTTTTGTGGATCAGCAAATGCCAGTACAGGAGCAGAAGTTAGTTTCTCGATGATGGTTTCAAAAGCCTGCTGGCACACTGGTGTCCACCGTCCTCCAAATGGTGCTTTGGGGTTCAAGTAATTCTCAGGTTTTACAGTTGGTCTCAATTTCTTCTGGGATGGCGGATAACCAGCAGTCAGGTCATGCAGTGGCTTAACTATGGCTGAATATCCTTGGACGAAACGGCGGTAATATCCAGAGAAACCGAGAAAAGACCTCAGCTCTTTCAGGTTTTTGGGCACTGGCCAGGAGGTGAGTGTTTTGATCTTATCAGGATCTGTCTCAACACCATTCTGGGACACTACATGTCCCAGATATTTCACAGATGTTTGGAAAAACACACATTTCTCGACTGACAACTTCAACCCAAAGTCCTTAAGTTTGTTGAGAACTTTCATCAGGCGTTCTTCATGTTCCTCCAAAGTAGGTGCAAAGATGATCAAATCATCGATGAAAACCAAAACTTCTTTTAGATTTAACTCTCCCATGCATCTTTCCATCAACCTTTGGAATGTGCTTGGGGCATTGGTGACCCCTTGTGGCATGCGGTTGAATTCCCAAAACCCCAATGGACATACAAAGGCAGTTTTAGATTTATCCTTTTCCTCCATCTCAATCTGATAATAGCCCGACTTAAGGTCTAACACAGTGAACCACTTTGATCCAGAAAGGGCAGAAAATGCATCTTCAAGCTTGGGTAGAGCATAGGCGTCCTTTATTGTTTGAAGATTTAGCTTCCTGTAGTCGATACAGAGACGTACACTGCCATTCTTCTTGCGAACAACCACAATTGGAGAAGCAAATGGCGAATCAGACTCACGTATGACTCCAGAATCAGAAAGCTCTTGCAAATGTTTTCTTACAGCGTCGACATCCTGAGGGTGGATTGGTCTTGGCCTTTGTTTGAAAGGAGTGGGATCAGACAGCTTGATTTGATGTTTAACTTTATCTGTCCGGCCGAAGTCCAGCTCGTGCTTTGCAAACACCTCAGGAATACCGTTGAGTTTTTGGATGATTCGCTGCTTCCATTCTGGAGATAAAGGTGAGTCTCCAAAGTTGTATTGTGGTTGAGATGATTGTAGCGACTCTGTAGACTGGGTTGAATTTTGGACTGTTTGCTCTTGTGAGATCACACTCCGGAAAGTGCTGATTTCTGCTATGACTGCTCGTGCTGGAATGTGAATCTCATGGTCAGACTCATTGCTTACAACAACTGGCAGATGACAAGGCCGGTGTTGAGGCAAGTCAATAAGGCAGGTTTTTACCATAAGCCCACCAGGGAGGGCATAGGAACTTGGATGTTCAAGGAGGACTTGTTTTTCATCTTGCCATAGTCTTGCAGCTAAGCATCCTTCTACAACTGTGGTTTGACCAGCAGTGATGACTTGAGGCCGATTAGACTGCAGGGTGACAGTTGCACTATAGTCATTCAAACTCTGGGCATAGCGGTGTTGGAGGATCTTATACACTGCTATATACCCAGAGATCATAGGTTGAAATGACTGGTCAGGATGAGTATCAAAATGTTTGCTGTAAGCAACATCTAAGGTGTTGGTGCCAATGAGAATCAAATGTTGAGATGGTTTAATATCAGGTACTATAAGAGCAAGTGTATCTACTTCAACAGGTAAACCAAACAATTCAGGCGGGAAGGTTATGTTGACCTCTACATATCCCAGGTAAGGCACTGTTTGTCCATTTGCCCCTTCTATTTCCAACAGGTTGTTTATTGGTTTGATTTTATGATCCATGAGGTAAGTATTGTAGAAAGAGTAGGGGATAGTAGTAACCTGTGAGCCGGAATCAAGGAGGCAGTTGAACTGATCTCCTTTTATTTGAACCTGACCTGTGCTCTTTGTACCAACAAGACCTCGTGGCAATATTTTCATTTTGCGTTCTTTGGGACTGTTCATATACACAGCTTCTGTGTGTCCCACAACAGAAACTGTTTCTAGTTTAATGATTTTGAATTCTTGGCATCCCATGCTTGCTGCTTTTGGCGTAACAGTTTCTTTTTCTGCTCAACGAGACTGGGGTTTGCTTTATTTGTGCAGGAGGAGGAAAGATGGCCATCTTCTCCACACTTAAAACAATACCAAGGCTTGGGCTTTGTTTTTAACTGAGGTGAAGGAGAGTAGGATTGGTTCTGCCTTGACATGGACTTGGATTCAGCTGGACTCTTCCTGGACAGAAGTTGAGACATTTGCTGCTGTAATTTCTGAAGTTGTTTTTTCATTTCTTTCAGCTCTTCATTGGATGTAGTATGTTCACAAGGACAGGCACTTTGGGACTGAATGTGAACTTTCTGTTTTGGTGTGCCAATGTGTTTTTTCATCAGTAATTCTTTAGCATGCTGTCTGTCTTCCTCTGTCCTCAGTAGCAACAACAATTCAGAAAAAGATGGTGGGTTATCTTTCTTTTGTTCCAGCTGTAACTTGGTTATGACAGTGTTGTCCCAACACCCACGACAAAACTGTTTCAGTAGATGTTTATTAATGTCGGCAGGTGAAATCCCTCCTTGCTTCACAACAGTGTTGAGAGTGAGCAGAAGCCTTTGCAGGTAAGTGGACGGTCGCTCGCCTGGATTCTGGAGAATGTTTAAATATTGGGCATACAACTCTTCACCATCCTGTACTGTTCCAAAAGCAGAATCCAGTATGTTTAGTAAAACTGTTGGTAATGTGTTTGGACTCAAACCCTTGACCAAATCAGCTGCAGGTGATGACAGGCTTTCTGTGATTCGTCTGGTGACATGCAACGCTGGAAAGTTGGGGTCAGCAAGCAGAGACTCAATCTGGGAACGCCAAAACTCAAAATCAGCTTCATTACTTGGCTTAGGAAGCCTTCCAGAAAAAGTACGGAGACGAAGCGAGGTTGAACCAGTCAAATCAGTATTTCTGACCACATGTTCAACAACAACCCGTTGTATTTGAGGTGGAGTAAGGTCATTGGTGGACAGTGACAGCCTTGGAGCTGGTCCAGTTTGCCTGCGACGGGGTCGTGCTCCCTGGTCCGCGGAGGAATGAGCAGGAGGAAGTGAGGATAACGATCCTGATTTCAGCCCTGTTTGTGCTGGCTGTAAAGCAGTGAATTTATCCACTTCCTCTTTTACCTTTACTCTATCCTTCTCCTCATCAATGTCATCGTCATAGTCATCTTCATCATCATCATCATCATCGTCATTATCACCTTCATCTGCTCCTGCTGCATGCAAATGTTGGCCAATCTGGCTCATTACTGTCTTCAGGACATCTTCAAAACGATGGCCGCTTTGATCAGCGATTTTCTTAAGTTCAGCGATGTAGTTGGGCTGATTGCTGCTGCTGCTGTCCACTGTGGCTGCGTACTCGAGCGCCAAAGCAGTGACACGGAACACAAGATCAGTATTTGTTTTAGAGGCGTAAGTATAAGGTAGAAGCGGTTGTAACGCGGAAAAAAGCAGTTAGATCCGCAAACTCAACGATCAGGTTTTCAAAAAAAGTGCTTGAGGAATCAATTACATACAAAGTGCGATTAAGTTTGCCATAGCTACTTAAGCAATCGAGTATTTCTTCGTCGGCGTTGGTATTAGTAGCACCAGTAATCATCACTGACTGTGATACGTTTATACCAGATTGCACAACAAAATCCATCTTTTATTGTTTTATTTGTTTTGAATATTTTACTCAAATTTTTTTTTCCAAAACTGAAATAACTGTTCAAAATGTAAATAAATAACCCAGAAAATATTCACACCCACAAGCTCCTGGCTAGCTCGCCACGTGTAACGCTACTTAAGGCTAGGCGCCTGACTACGGCCAAATATAACAAATGGCGCTCAACTAGATTCGGCTATGGAGCCCGTGGGTGTGAATAAAATACCATTAGACAAAAGTATGTTTAAGTTATTGTATTCAACTTGTTTTTTTTCTTTCATATATATATGGAGATATGCAATAATAATAATATTTATAATAACAGTGATTTTCTATAATATAACCAAAAACACAACAAAGGAAGAGAAAAAAAAAAACAACAAGCACTCAGCAACAAAACAATAAACCCTGATGTCACCCAAGAGTTTCTATTTTGGTCCATTCATGAATCCAAGGTGATCAATAGTCCATCAATCAATATCTGATTGTTTTCTTTTTTTCCAAGATCCAGAGCAAATAGGTCCAGAATGAAAAAAATAGCTTGGTTCATTTAAATCCTACCGCGAAGCTGCGGTGATCCGGTAGCTCGCCATCCTGACGTGACACCGGGGGTGGGAAAAAACCTGACCTAAACAAGGTCATGAATAAAAATAAAACAAATTAGCTGTCATGTTTAAACATTGTTAAACTGTTATCCAAAATAAAAAAACATTCAACAATTACAAAAAAATAAACAAATAACTATATTCCATAAAGTGTTTTCTCATGATTTTTTTCAAATGAATTTCCAATTAAAGATCGCGATCAAATTCAAAGTTACATTCAGATTCAAATCAAGGGTATAGACCTTATTAAAGTTACCGGTAAAAGGTACAAATCAAATTAAAGTTACCGGTACAGATCAAATTAAAGTGCACTTTCACATTATATCTAAGTTTAATTGACGCAGTCAATTAAACTTAATTGACTTCCATATCGTTTCAATAAACAATTGTTTTTTTTTTCCTTTTTTTTTCCCCGTTGCGCAACTCCCCAATAAAAACAAATGACCAAGCCCAGAGTTCTATAGGCCGTTAGCAAAAATCAATCAAAAAAATAACTAAAACTGTCCTAAAAGGACAAATCTACAAAAATCAAAAGGCCTATTTAATATTTTAACAATATATAATCTATTCGGCCACAAAATTAACAAAAAGAAAATGACCTTTTAAATCAATAAATAAACTTTTCAGTCATTAATGCACAGATTAAGTGGGCGTGTCGCCACCGCATTTCTATTTCCAAAGAAAACAAAGTACGTAAATTAAACGACTCACCGTCGAGCGGTCGACAGGAAACACCCAATTTAATCCTTCGGTCCTTTTTGTAAGCCTCGATCCAGCCGTATTCTTCTATAAGTTTAGAAGACGCCGAGACGAGCAGCTGGCCACAGGGACAGCAGCAACAGCGATTGAGATCCGAGTCACCTGTGACCCGTAACTTAAAGGGTGCTGTCAGATTGACCCGCCAAAATAAAATACGGGTTCCTTATTTTGTGCAGGTTACATACATGTAAAGTACAGTATATGTTACATTGCTTATGCTAATGGTGGTCTAAAAATTAAAGTAGTAAAAACTTATTTAAAATATGTCAGACCCCCTTCACCCTGATCTTGACAATTTAGCTAAGTACAGAGAGCAGTTTGCTTGTTTCATATCCAGACTGTGATTACGCACACTTGACCACTTCAGGGTTTTCCCCAGTGTATTATAAGCCTGGCGACGCGCAATGCTTTACTAAACTCTAGCAACCACCAACCTGAATGGAAATGGAAGAGCTACTAGAGCCACATTAACAGCATTAAATTAAACCTCCCGTTTGTTGGACATCTCTGCTCACAGTGGAGCGGATTTAACTCATCATGCAAGGCCGGTCGAAGGCCGCATGAGGCATTGAGCAGGATTTGACTTAGGGGCCCCTCTTGCTGCTAAAAACATCAGCACCTCTAACAGCTTCTGTGTTAGATTTAGTGAAATCTGGGAGAGGGAGAGTAATTTAATTGGCCAACCTAAAAAGCAATCACTTATAATTGCAGTTTACTGATTTGAATTTGTGAACAGAGGTCAAACTCTGATTAATCAGCATCAGATTGTTGCTATGGTAACAAAACAATCTAACTATGAATATTGTTCTTTGAAGTTTTACAAAGTTAACTTACCAGCTCCTTAAAATCTTATATTTAAATGTTAAATAATTTAAAATATTTTAATTTATGTATGCTGAAACCATTAAATCAAATTTAGCAGCATTGATCATCTCAAGGCCTCATAAAATAAACAAATGTTACCTTTATGTAGTTGTGATCTGTGTTAAAATATTAGCATTTATGGGACCCCTGAAGCCCTGGGGAGCCTTATGGAGTCACTGACTTAATTTGGATTAAACAGAAGTGCAAATAATTGATATTCATTTTAATTGTATTTTTTTATTTGTTTTTAAGACTCTGTAGTTGTTGGTTTAAATAGCGTTTCACTGGTGATGTTTTCCTGTTACATATAATTACCCTGTAATATTTTTATATTTCCTGTCTACTTAACATCTTTTAATATAAAAACACGGTGGACCGCCTCGGCGCACCGACCACCAGTCAGTGCCCATGGCACATGGAAGAAAATGCCTCTTTACACAGTGCAATCACCAGCGCTCCTGCTCTTTATGTTTTGGGTCTCTATCCAGATGAAGATCTCTCTCAGTGGGAAGCCTGGCCCCACAGTGGGACCTTGCCTCAGCATTAACAGCAATTACCTAGCCTTGATTTAATGGACAACCTGTCTAGCTGAGAATCCTGCTCCATTACTACCCCCAGAAGAGGCAGCATTTCAATCTTTAACTCCGCCATCTTTGGGATCTTGATGTCTTTGTGTGATTCCCTTATCAGCCATGATTACTGCAGAACACAATGCTGTGTAAGTGGAGGCCGCAATGAATAATTCACACACTGAAGGCGATTAAAAGCATCAACATGAGGAAAACTGGCATTGTTTTCTTTCTTTTTTTTGTCCTTTCCAAAGCCAAGAAGAGAGAGTGTTGTGGGTTACCTTACAGATGGCTAAAATATTCACTATTTGAATTCTGTGCTTAGTTACAGTGTTGACTATCTCTTCCTCAGAGGTTGCGCTAGACTGTTTTTGTTGTCTGTCATTTTGACCGATTGGCTCAAAAACAATCCCATCATAATTATTTGTACAGGTCAAATTTTGAAAGGATAATAATCAAATGCATTTAAAGGGGCGGTTAGAATAGAGTTGGGTGGAGTACAGTTGGGTCAAGCTACCCAGCTTGACTCTACTCTGTCTCTACTTGACAGAGTAGAGTCAAGTAGAGAAGAGTAAAGTAATGTCGAACCGGGTAGGATAAAATAGAGCCTTGTTGAGTTTTCACTACACGCTGTTGTTTATTTTTAAGCAGTTAAGTCGCAGTGACAAAACCTGAAACTGCTGCTAGGCAGGTTATGCAATATTGATCAGCCACCGATCATAATCGGACGATTTCCGTAAAAAAGTGTATGATCGGTGATTGCCGATCACTGTCTCCTGCTGCCGCTCACAAAAACCGATCACCTGCATCTCATTTTTTACACCCATCAACAGCATACTGCGCAGGCGCAGCAGCAAATCTAAGGACTGTCATGTGAAACTTTAATGCTCTGAGAGTGAATGGGGAAATTTGCATCTTGCGACGGAAAAATACCTGGGGGGTGAAGCACGTCAAAATGCATCAATAAGAGTCTAATATTACACTTTAAAAAACAAGCACTAGAAGGAGTATGGTGAGTTATAGAGGCTCACTGCAAATAAAAAAGGCATCCTGACCGGTCAGACACTATGTAAAGCAGTGCATAATTGCCAAGCAAATAACCTGGAAAATTATTGAAGTCATCGGGCTAGTGGTGGAAGACGCTGGGTTCTGCTCTCATTGTTCAATCAGCGCTATGCGCTACTGAGGAGTAATATTTTACATACATACTGGCATTTGCACTCCACCTGCCAGTGCTTTCTCTCATCAAACGCCTGCTTAAAGCTGCAGCACACAACTTAAAAAAAAGTTTTGACATATGTATTAAAATGTTTGCTGTTCTAACATGAGACAGATAATCTGTGATCGAGCTCCTCTGCCTCCTCCCTGTATTCTGCAGAATTACACCGCTCAGTCAGAAACAACAAATCAGAACAAGCAGAAAACACCTAGCCATGCTCTCAGGCAGTTTTGATTTAGTAACATAGAATTGTTTTTTTTTTTTTTTTTTTTTTTTTTGTAACCCCTCCAGGGGGTCTTTTTGTGGGCTCTAGTGTCCCTTTTCATGAAGTAGGCTGACAGGAAAGGGGGAGGGAGAGGGGGGAAGACATGCGGTAAATGTCGCCGGGTCCGGGAGTCGAACCCGCGACAGCCGCGTCGAGGCCTCCAAATGTGGGTCGCGCTAACCCCTACGCCACCACGGCATGCCCAGAATTGTTTATTTTAATGCAACCTGCATTTGACTTTGAATGTTCTATTGTAATATTTGATATAGGCAATGTTGCGAGATTTATCTGATTTTATCTGATTATTTTTATAATTCAGGCTGTTGAGAAGCCTTAGAGTTAAATATTGTATTAACAAGTGTCCCCTGAAAACTTGGTCTAGGCAGTCCACCATGTGGTTTTATTAGAAGATGCTAAGTGGACAGGAAATGTAAAAATATTACAGAGTAATTATGTTACGGGAAAACATCGCCAGTGAAACACTATCTAAACCCACAACTAGTCTTAATAACAACAAATCAAAAAATATAATTAAATGAATATCAATTATTTGTACTTCTGTTTAATCCAAATTAAGTCAGTGACTGCATAAGGCTCCCCTGGCCTTGAGGGGCCAAGTAAATGTGAATATTTTAACACAGACCACAGATACATAAATATAACATTTATTTATTGAGATGATCAATGCTGCTAAATTTGATTTAATGGTTTCAGCATACATAAATTAAAATATTTTAAATTGTTTAACATTTAAATGTAAGATTTTAAGGAGCTGGCAAGTTTACTTTATAAAACTTCAAAGAACGGTCTTCATAGTTAGATTGTTTTATTACCATAGCTACAATCTGAAGCTCCGAGTTTAATCTTTGAGTTTGAGCTCTGTTTGTTTACAAATACAAATTAGTAAACTGCAATTATAACTGATTCCTTTTTAGGTTGGCCAATTAAGCACTGGTTTGTTAGCCACTAATGCACCGGCCAACCGGGAACACATACATAAACTTACACGCACCTCTGAAAGCGCGACTAGTTATTCCTGCAGTTCGCATAGAGCTGCGCAGTTAGACTCTTACCATGGTGCAGAGTTCTCCAAAGAACTATAATTACTCACAGGAGGTTGATATAAATATTCATACAGGTCAGCCTGTGTCTAGTTTCAGTGAACTGGACACAAGGATCTGCGCTGAGATAAACTTTAGACATCCAGCTTCTGCAGAGCGCGAGAGAACACGCAGAGGCGCTAGCTGTGTGATTGGTCCGCTCTGCCGGCTTTAAATGCATAAAGTATAAACTTATCTTTTAGGAATAAATCTGCTCCGCCAGTGAAATGCTCAGAGCAACAGAGATGCTTGCAATCCGACTTAGAAAAAAGCGTTTTCTTTTTTTTATTATTTTATTTATTATTACTATTAATAATTTTAATTATTTTCTCATTATGCTTGTCCTTTAATTAGCTATGCTGCAGGATATGTTTACTTAACCTCTTGCCTGTCAGACTCAGACATCTCTGTCTCTAAGATTTGTGGGACAGATGAAAAACATGAAGTATAGGCGTTCCTATAGTTGGGAGAACTATCAACAATAGAGTAAATAGAGTGATGCAGGCACTCTAATAGTGCCTCCATCACAATGCATGATGTTTGTGTTGCAGACTGTATTTAGCCTGTTGCATATCTCTTTGTGTTCCAGAATGCCATTATCTGGCAAAAATGTTCTCATCGTGAAGCCATTGTTGATCACTGTGCAACTTCTTCTTTTGAGCATTTGTGTTTCCTCACAGTTACCATCTCTAGTTATCAAAGTGGAGACATTCCTTTTGCTTCAAAATACAAAATGCTGAATTTATGCAGTGACAAAGATTTTTTCTACATTTTCAACGCAATTTGAATGATTTGCATGATTCCATTTTAGACAACAGTTCTCTGAATGGTACAGACGTTTTGCTGCTCTGCATGGAAGGCTGCCTGCCACTAACAGCATGGATAAGCTCTGCTCAGGAGCCTCTTGGGCCTTGATGGACTTACCTAAAGTGATTCTCTCTCCCATTTATTGCAGAGTGGATGTTTGGACCGTAGCCTACCTCTCAGAATGCATCTACACCATTCTCCTGAGATGACAAAACCAACTCCCTCTATTAATCATGCAGGAGACTATAACCCATACAGTGTAAAGATTCAATTGCAAAGTAAATGAATTAGAGGAAAGTGAATTGCTGTATTGAAGTATAGAGCCAACCAAGAAACACAGGAGCAGAGGGGAGGAAAGCAACTTGATACAACTAGTTTCAGCCTGTGAGGGATCAATTTACAGAACTACAGGAACACTGTGAATGTGCAATTGAACTTTAATGCAGACCAAAAGAGCGAACATTGATCCACCTAAAAACCTCGGTCTCAGTTCGGTTGAAGGTGCGGTTTGGATGCAGTTCGAATGCAAGCAGACCGGAGACCACTCCAAAAGTAGGAAGCTAACTGTAGCGCAGGGCATTCTGGTCAATATATTACTCCCTGCTCTGTGGGTGAGCGAAGATGCTGTCAGTTGCCATGGCAACATTTAACCCAGTGTGAGGAGGAAAAGTAGAATATACTGTAAGTGTTTTAAAGTTTTTACACCGATTTCTCAGTTAATTTCTCCTTTGCTGAGGCTCACTGTAGCCACTGTAATATTTAAACCTTCATTAACCCTATAACGCCAAACGTATCATATATGATACATGAGTTTTTGAGACCTCCAAATTAGCAGTGTGACATTTTTTTCCCTAAAAAACCCGATGTATACAATTAGACACATGTAGTGCACTGATAATCCAACAGGGGGTAGTAACTTTCTCGCCAGAGGCCTTTCCACTGATACTACAAGACTGCCATGGCAAAGGACTGGGACACATGCGTTTTCAGCAGGAAAACTTTGCCAATTTTAGAAGGTTAAGGTAAGAAAAAAAATTGTTTTGGGGTGAACTATCAATAGGAACACTTACTGAGTTGATGCAATGTAAAATTACTTAGTATTTTATCATAATTTATTTGTAAAACCGTGTTGAAAAGTGATGTATCAAATTTGATACAGTGGGTCAGTTAACTCGAAAAATCAGTCAATTGTCTTTTATTGTACTTCGTGTATTTTACATCATGTCAAGCAATGTACAGTCTTTTTTCATATAAACTAATGACATGTTTGCATGTTCATAATTTTGGTACATTTATAGCTTAAAAATAGATATGCAACTTGCACCTTTTGCTTATTTTCAATGAAAACTGACCAATTCAAAGATAAAATAAACACTCTTTTTTGTGCCTGTGTTTTTTTAGATGGCAAAGACATACACTGTTGAAGATATTCTGAATATGATTATGGGTGGGAATTCAAGTGACATTGAGCAGCTAGGGGAGGATGAGGATGAGGAATGGACTCCTGCAAGGATTGAGGAACACCCAGATAGTGGCGATGATGACCACCTGAAGAATGTCACGCTGTTGACGAAATCATGGTGCCTTTCAAAGGAAAATCACATCTACGGTGCTACATGCCAGGAAAACCTCACAAGTGGGGGTTCAAGATGTGGGGACGTGGTGGGCAAAGTGGCTATCTATATGACTTTGATGTGTGCCAAAGGGCAGGAAATCTTGACCAAGAGAAATCTGATGTTGGTGCTACAGGAGATGTTGTCCTGAAAATGACCTCAACCCTTCCAGCAGGAAAGAATCACAAAGTTTTTGCTGACAATTTCTTTATGTCAGTTCCATTGGTAGAGCACTTGAAACAAAGAGGAATCTACTACATAGGCACAGTCTGAATGAACAGGGTGAAGAATTGCCAACTGATGGATGAGAAAGAACTGAAGAAAAACGGAAGAGGGTCACTGGATTTCAGAGTAAACCAGGAAAACAACATCATTGTGAGATGGTATGACAACAAAGCTGTGAACCTGCTCTCTTCTTTTGTTGGTGTTGAACCACTGGGCAGTGTGAAGCGTTGGGATTGAAAAGCCAAAACCCACATAATGGTTCCCAGACCGGCCATTGTTGACACTTACAACAGGTTCATGGGAGGCATTGACCTTCTTGATATGCTTTCTGCACTGTACAAGTTCAGCTTCAGATCTCGAAGATGGTACATCTACATTTGGTGGCACACCATCACAGTGGCAGTAATCAATGCATGGATCCGCTACAGAAGAAACCTGGAGAAACTGCATCCCAGGCAGAAACACCTGCCCCTGCGAAGGTTTCAGGCCTCTGTTGCCACTGCCCTCACAAGTGCACGAAAGGTCAAAAAGTGTGGCAGTCCTTTGTCCTCTCCGGAAGCAACGCCAACCCCTCCTAGGAGGAGGAAAACCACTGAGTTGCCCCCTGATGTGAGAAAGGATGGCCTCAATAATTTCCCAACATGGGGAACCCGACAGACATGCAAGCACTGTGTGGGCCACTTTGCCCATGTGTTCTGTAAGAAATGCAGAGTGCATCTTTGAAGAAGGGCAGAAACTGTTTCCAAGCCTATCATAATGCAAAATAAAAAGGTTGTGAGCCACAATATGTCTAGAAAATAATTGAAATGTTATGTTCTCGAGACTGCCACCCTGCCAGTTCCACTGGTGGATTTGTTATTGCTGCATTGTTGTAGCACTTTTTATGTTTGGAATTAACAATTTATCTAACTTATTTGTGTTTTATTATGTTTTTGTTTGTTCAAGAAAAAATAATCTTTGAGCATTGTGACCCGATGTATCAAATATGATACAAAATGAAACTCATATATGGAAAATGATATTTGAAAAAAAATTTTTTTGTTTGTTCAGAGGGACCAATAAAGGCTCCAGTTTCAAAGAATTGGAATTTTCTGTCAGTTATTTCATGGTGTGGGCTTTACAGGGTTAAACGACAAAAACTGGACGATTTTCCTCGTTTCTAGAACATGATGGTATTCATAGGTATTTATCATCAAATAGGATGAAATATTTAATGAAGCCATGGTTTGTTAAATTATAGCAAGCAAATTTTAACTGCGGCAATTAGGCCTGTCACAATAACAAATTTTGCTGAACGATTAATTGTCTCAAAAGTTATTGCGATAAACGATAATATTGTTTGAAGACCTTTTTACACTGATTTAATGGAAATGATGTAATAATGCATGCGATTTCTTGCCAAAGTTAGATACACTTTATTTTCAAAAGAACACTTAACACTGGAACTGATAAACAAAATAAACAAATCAACCAAAAACAAAAATGAAATGGATTCTCAGTCTCCATTAACAAAAAATGTACTTGGAAAAAAAGCTAAACAACATAAAGCCAAAGTGGAAATAAATACTGCATTCTACCTAAAGACTGCAGATTATGAAGTGTGTACACTATGTTGCCCTTCAGTAATAATTAGATTTAAATAGAGAAAATGGGCACATCGACTACCTGATGCAATAGTTCACACTACATGATTTTTTGCTCCTATTTTTCCCCTTACAACAATCTTAAAACGTTGGTCTTTCTAAGATTGTGTGGTGTGTTATGGTAGATCATCGTTGCCGCTCCGATCTAAATCAGGGCTTTTCCCCGACTGGGAGCTTTAAAGCAGCCTGTTGAATGTGACAGGTAGCCAATCAGAAAGCGTGGATTCTCCTCCATGTTTTCTGAGTGGAAATTACAGAGAGGAATCCCAAACAGCTGACATGGCGCAACCCGAAGTCCAGCGGACATTGGAGATGATACGTGGAAACAACATTAATGTTTATTCAACATGCAAAGAATATAGAAATGACAAGAGGAGGAGTTGGAGCGAAATTGCTACTGCAGTTGATAAACCTGGTAACTTTTCAGCTGTACTTCGTTAACGTGACGTAAATAGGTTATAATGATTTTCATTCAGTCAGGAATGACACTAGCCACATGCATTGCAGGTAGGTTGTAGTAAAGCATTGATTAATGCCTGGTTTTAAAATTAGTTAACTGGACTTGTAGCCATTATTTTGTGCCCATTGTTGGACACCACATGGCAGGATCGAACCCGATCGAACCGTTATATCGAGGATTTCTGTCGGCTAATGTGTGTGGTCTGTCAGGCTTCGAAAATGGGGCGACAATCGGCCAACAGCTCTAAGATTGTGTAGTGTGCGGTGGGCATTATACTAAGGAAATGAGGAAGGGAGGGTCAGTGGAGAGCACCGGAGTTGAGCCTTTTTTCATTCAGTGACATTAACAGAAAGAGAAAAAGGCCGGAAGAGACGATAAAGCCGATAATTAAAATGATGTGGATAGTTTTCAATTATCGTACGATTAATTGATTTATCGTTTATCGCAACAGGCCTAGCTGCAATTATGTAAAATTAAATTACTAACCAGTTGTAACATCCAATTTTTAAATTTGTTCTGAGGGGATTTTATTGAGTGATGATAATGCCTGAGTTTTTATCTATTTTTTTTTTTTTTGTCGAGACCAATAAGCATCCTTAAATTGACTAGCACATGCCTGGAGTACAGCAGCCTTTCTCCTCCCCGAGCTGCTGCCTGGTGGCCAGTTCAAAGCGAACGAAAAGAGCACTGCACATGTATTTACACAGGTGAGCAGATAGACTGAACACAGCGGGCTGCTGTGCTGTAGTTGATACTTGGTGTCAGAGTAAGTTTACGGACAAACCAGAAAATAAATTTACCACCATCCCGGTCAAAATAAATGGGTGGCGGAGTGTATTGTGGTGGTACAGCTGTCATTTGTGTTTTTATGTTTGATGAAGGAGCCAAATCCCATCACTAACATGGACACAAACACTATAAATGGCTGGTCAAAGTGAGAGTTCATCTAATAAATTGACTGAAGCACTTCCTCGCTGTCCGACCGTGAGATTTGCCGTGCTTCCCCTGAGCATCGCGCTTAGTCGGCGGACCGTGGGATAAGAAACAGAATCCTTTGGACCCTGTGAGCTTTACCCTGTGTGCATCCCAGCAGGGGTTGCACCGATCCCACGTGCGCATTTAACCCTTGATTCCCTGCTGTCTGACTGTGATATGTATTATTGATAGTGACTGTCACTGCTACTGACTGATATCTGCCGCGGTCCTCCGGAGCGGTTTAACCAGCACAGACGTAGTTAAGCCTGAACCAGGTCCAGATAATTAAATTTTTTCCACCTATCTTTTTAACTAGCTCTTCCCTTACATGGCTGGGCACGCTACTTCCCGCTTGCTCAACGTCGAAACCGATCGGTTACGTCATCAACAAGCATTATCATGTTTAGCCAGTAGACTAAAGATTTCCATTGTAAGCCAAATTTCTATCGTTTTTACCATATACCATATATATTGCACATTCCTGCAATAGTGTCTTCACAGGTCTGTCTAAAAAATCAGACAGCTGCAGTTGATCCAGAACTTTGCTGCTCTCGTCCTCACTTAAACCAGATAGATGGAACACATCACCCTAGTTCTAAAGTCCTTCCTTGGGCTCCCTGGAGCTCAGAGAAGAAACTTTAAAATATTGTTAGTTTATAAACCACTGAACGGCTTAGCACCACAATACCTCTAAAATCTTCTGGTTCTGGTCTGCTTTGAATTTCCAGTACCAGAACCAAACATGGAGAAGTGGCATTCAGCTTCTATGCACCACAAATCTGGAACAAACTTCCAGAAAACACTGAGTGCCTTTAAATCTAGACTAAAAGCCCACCTGGTTTAGAGTTGCTTTTGAAACATTATTAATAAAACTTTAATCAACATTCTGATGTGTAATGACGACACTTGACAAAATGTAATGTTGTAATTGTTGACTATGTATTGTTCTATGACTTTATATTTTTGTGTTTTTATGATGTAAAGCACTTCAGAACTACCTTGTTGTTTAAATGTGTTAAATAAACTTGAACTTAAACTTCCCTACAAGAATTATCTTGTAACTGTAGATTGTAGATTTGGGCCTCAGCAGGTATTTGTTTTAGAAGCTGGAGATAAGAGTAAAGCCATGTTTTTTTCACTACATTGAAGATTTACAAAGCTTTTCCTCTGCTGGATCTGTCTTTTGCCTTTTTGAGTTTTAACATTTTGATGTTCAGTGGTACTAAATCTGTTTGTGTCCAGTCTAGGATTTCCTTTGTTGCTGCTTCAAAGTAAAAAAAAAAAAATCAAATAAAACAAACGTGTTACTTTTACTACACAGTACATATTTACTGCCAGATAACCTCAGAATAAAGTCAGCGATTCTCAACTAAAATCAGCATTTTTATTTTTTGTTTTAGGGTGGAGAGGTCCACAGACCAAGTCATTAAGCCAGTAAACGTGGAAGCCTTGTCTAAATGGGTGGGAAAGATCCCACCTGATGTGGTGAGGGACATGGCGGTCATCGCTCCCATGCTTTCCAGACTGGGCTATGACCCGCACGCCAACCCCCCCAACTACGGGCAGCCGGACCCCAGAGTATTGGACAACACCAGGAGGGTGAGTGCTAAGCTGTTGCTTTGAGAATACTTTACTATGAATTGGGATTTTGTAAGAAGACAGATTAAATAGTTCTCTAAAATTAAATCTTACATAATATTTTTAAGGTACCATTTAGGAAAGCAGCAGTCAGAATTTTGTAGACAAGTTGTATTCTCAGGTTATTAAAACTTTTACTTGTCTATCCAATTATTGTCCTGTTGAATTTATTCATAAGAAAAGCTTTTAAATTTCATTTCCTAGCCTTTCTGCCATGAGTGACCATTGTATTAGGAGAGGCTAAACCCAGCTAACCAATCTGCTAACCAGTTTTACTTAGATTTTTAACAATTATTTTCCTTTCTTAAAAAGAAATAACAAATGACAGAAAATTATTTTCAAAAGTCATTTTTATTTTAATCATGTATTCTGGAAGTTGCCCTGAATTTAAAGTCAAGGTATAAAACAAGATGGTAGGCACTGGAAGGCTGATATCTCTCTGAAATACAACAACCCAAAGAATGCATTGGTAAAAATAAAAAATCCAAAATAAACTGTCTAAATACTGTAGGTTAATGAGGGTTCTATTTTTATGTTCCTGTTCAAATTTTGACCCTTATGTTTTGTCCAATTAGTTTGCCTAAAACCATCTCACTATTGACCCTTTATTCAAACAGTTGAATTCTCATCTTGGCTGTAGCAATATGGCTTGGTACAACTTTGTCACAAATCCACGTTTTGAGAAAAAAGCACAGCGCTCCTTCCCCTCCTATTCCCTTCCTGGTGGTCAGGAGTTGGACTTGCTAGCGTTGCCATGGTGACTGGTGAGCATTGATTGATAGTGTTATTCAGCTTTAGAAATATGTGATTTATTTGCAATGTGGACACAGAGTGGAATGAGTCTGCTCTGCTCTGACTATTGGGGAAGGTATGGTGTTGAACTGATGACTGTGTTAGACTGACTGTAGTGCTGAGGAAGCAGGAGAAGCTAATGGCCACTCTTGCTGCTCTCTTGAGGACAGGCAGGCTGCCTGTAACCAAGCTGCAGAACGCTGCCACCATAAAAGTCTACATCAGCACAGAGTAAGAATCGTTAGATTTATCAGTAGTTTTGAAAAAAGTCACTAGCGTCTGAAAAATCAATAAATACAGCAAAAAAGCACTGTGCTTTTTTCATCCTGATCACAGACCTATTCACCCCCTCCACTCATCCCCAAACTTGGTTGCTCCGTCCACTACGCTGCAATTTTTCAACATTTAACAGTGGCGGGTTTAGGTTTCAGAGCAGGGTTAGTTGCAATTTAAGACAGTGTTCAGAAGTACCTCAGCTGGGCTGGTGAACCACACATCTGCTCTGAAGCTGTTTGGGTTTGGTGGAAAGATGTTGGATCCTGGTTTGAGCAGTCGGTCTTTTAGCTGTAAAGCAGGGTAAAATGGAATGGAACGAAAGCTGCTGTTTGGTGGTTTATGACTCATGCTGCGTATTACTCGACTCCATTAGGCATTTCTTTTTCTTGAAACAGTAACGTTGGCTTTAAAAAAAAACTGTCAGCCTCCTGTCTATTTCTAGAGAATCTTCCTCTGAAAGTTGTCAATCTTCAGAAAGTGAATGAATGAATCACTCTCTTTTACGCTGTTTACTCAGACGCATTTGAACTAAGTGAACTTTTAGTGACTTCTGTCTTTCTGTGGGGAGGAGGAAGACAACACAAATCTTCCAGTTGATCTCTAACCTTGTCTGAGCCTAAATATGACTTGATAATCTGCAAAAAAAAAATCAAGCTCCTCTGCTTTGTCTCTGTAGTCCTACTACTATCTGCAGACATACACTGCTTGATCGGACACATCCAGTCACAGCCAGAGGTACGGTCTTTGCGCTGTCAGTCATGCTCATGTATGTGCTGCTCATTAAGCTAATGGTGAAGAAGCAACTTATTGTTGTTGTAAACAGAAGAACTGTTTACCTGATGTTATCCATGGCCATGCTAACTAGCCTTTGCATTTACCGTAGGCTCCAGTGTGGGGAACTAGTTGTAGTGAAGCAGAGACAAGGGGGATTGGTTGACAGTGCTAAGACCCTCTCCTGGTTGTGATTGATTGTTTCTGACTGAGCTATGTTTTGACATTAACAGTTGTAACAAATATGTAGAAAAAAGCGTAGTTTTTATAAAAGTGACATACTGCAGCTTTAAGAAGACAGGCTGCTGTTTCTATTGAGTGTAACACCAGTCAGTAAAGTCTTACTAGTAAAATGGTGCAGGATTAGAGACTGCAGAGACTGGAAATGTGGAAAATGCAGGACTCTGTTCCTTTAAGAGACTTTTGCAGCTCTATTAGCAGTGAAACTCAGAGTTTCACACACAGTGTCTTCCCAGTGACTGTTTTTCATAGTTTTACCTCTCCCCCACTGGAGCACTGTCTAAACATTTTTGGCAGATTTTATGTACTCCCAGGCAGGAACTCCAGAACTCTCTCCAGATATCTGGATTTAGTCCTGAAAAGTCCTGTTTGCATAGCCAAGGAGTCTTTTATGTTCCACATTAAGTACTTGTTTTTTCCAGCAAACATGACAGACAAGATGTCTTAGTTCTCAAAGATATTACCTCAAATAAAGCCGATGCCCAGTGTGTGAACCTTGAAGTCTGTGTTTATCTCTGTTCAGCCAGCGCTAGAACTTTATCTTGTTGAGTTCAGGGATGCTGCTACAGTCTGTTCTGTGTGAAACGATTTCATTATTCACAGCTACAGAGCCAGCCCAGGGTCATGTTGTTCCATTACTCTACATGTTCCCTTATGTTATTTCAGAGAAATAAATCAGTAAGCTAAACAGGGGAAATTCTTGACCTTAAGCACCCACATCAGGGGATTTCAAAAACACTGGTTTTAGTGGCAGTTTCAGTTTCTGCACTTTAAAATGGGTAAAGTGTTTTTTTTTAGTATTTAAGAACAGATGTCAGCTATTTATAGAGAATTTCTTTCTACTTATGATTTCATCATATGAGCTGGTAATAACACTACCATTCAGAAGTGAACTTGCCCTATGCTTTATATTATTGCCCTGCTGTGTAAATCAAATAATCTGAAACAAACCCAGCTGACATTCTTCTTCAGAATTTCCTCCTAGAGATCAGAAGATACGATTCCATCCATTACAATATGTTATCCAGGTGCTAGGGCACAACAGCAGTCCCAAATCATCAAAATGTAGATAGGATGTTCTTTTTCTCAAATGCTATATTAGTTTTACAGCAAATGTAGCAGGATACACACTTTCTGTCAAGGTATCTCATCAATCCACAGAATATTTTCCCCAAGTCTTGGAAATCATATTGATGTTTTTTTGTTTGTTTGTTTGTTTTATCTTTTGCTTGGCTTTATGTTCAGCTGTGGTTTTTGCCTAGGAACTCTTCCATGGAATCTACTTTGTCTCTTTCTGATTGGTAAATATTGAACACTGACATCAACTAAGGCAACTGGTTGTCTTGGTTGATCACCTGCAGTGATTTAGGTCCTATTTACACAGGTATGATTTTCAGTGAAACCGTAACATTTTAGTTGCAATCCAGTCGCTTGGTTACACCACTTCAGTGATTAGAGTCTCTGACACTGGCACTCTGGAAACCAGGTCTCAGAGTGAAACTTCTCTGGAAGTACTCTACAAGTGTGAAAGTGCACATGTGCAGAACGCATGGCCGTAGGGTTTATTCAACACATGCGCAGGCAGATAACAATCATTTTTAAAAATAGTAGCGGCTTCATTACTGTGTTTGGTTTAACAGAACTTCTGTTACAGAAAATATATGATTTTCACTTGGTTTATCAGTGATGGAGGAGCACTTTTGCAGATACTGAACAGACCCATGAGACAATAAGAATTGCTACGACATGTTAAACCCACAGCGCCGTATAGTGGCCTGGCATGAGAACTACAGTGGATTCTAAATGTTTTGGAACTTTCCCCCAGTCGACATCCAAAAATGCTGGAAGTTTCTGAACAGATCTGACCACTGGTGTAAACAAAACCTTAGATTTTCACACTGCTGATGTTGACCTCCTGGGTGAGTCATTCATGAGTCATTGTGTTAGGCCTAACACTCATGTAGTTACATTTACATGAGTAACTGGCACCACAACGACAGAAATGACTGCTACATGTCAATGACTTTCTCATCTGTTTATTAATTTCTTTAGATCACATCATGATGTTTTGCTTTTTGAGATCTTTTGACCTACTTCATGTTATCAGATTCAATTGAAGTCGTTTGATACTTTTTACAAGAACAGTAGTCCTTTTATTTTCATAGGACCAAGTTTATATGAATAGTTTTTTCCTCTAATAGATAAAATTCTTTCGTGCAGATCATTTTGATTCAGTAAGGATGTTCCTTCACAGCATTTTCGTACTCCCTACAGCAGCAGCACAGTCTCTCACTGGCCATATGAAACAGACAATTTTACATCATGAGAGAGGAGTAAAACATCTAAGGGCCAGATACTGCACTCTCAGCAGAGCTTAATAAGCCACAGCAGAGTATTAACTGTGGGGGAAGGACTTTATGCCACATAACAGTGGTCTGTTATTTGTTTTTTGTTCTGAAGAGGAATCCTTATATCTGATTTTACAGTTGCATGCCCTTAAAGTGGTGGTTTTGATATCTGCTACCCAGCTATGGTTAGATAAATTTTTTCCATTATGGCAGAGCCATCCTGATGAGGAATGATGGCTCTCTTACTGGGGTTTTGATTGCTTTTCCATTTGTTGAAGGAGTTCTAGAGAAGGGTGAACGCTCCAGAAATTAAAGAAACACTGAACTTAATGGAATTTTTCTCAGTGGTGACTTCAACGGAAAGTATGTGGAATTTAAAGAAGCAGGAGGAATTTTGTTTCTTTAGATTACATTTTAGAGAAAATATCTCTAAATTTTGACGCAAAAAAATGGAGAAACCTTCCACTATGCTACAGGGAGAAGAGATGCTCTGATTGCCTTTTCTCTTGGTTGGTTCCAGTGTAAATCTATGTATAACTTTAGATTCAAGTTAAATTAAAACTACCAAAAAGCTTCCATTTTTCCTTTATTTTGTTTTATTGAAAACCTAGATTTTGCCCAACACAGGCTTTCTTTATTGTAGAAAAAGTGTTGTTTTGTTTTTGTTTTTCTCTAAAACAGGAGCAGTTAAAAAATTGGATCACCAGTTTAGGTGATAGCTGGTTCATTCATGAAAAACCTTTGTTTTGATTGTACAGTAAAGCTTCCCGCCGAATGGAAAAGTCAAGAACATTACAGAACTTTCCAGATCTGGATAAGTATGAGAAGAGAAAATAGTTCAGGAAATGCAGGAAAATGTTGTCTCTTTTCTGTTAATAATGGCATTTATAGAGTTTAGTGACTCCTCAGTGACATTGCTTCCCACAACAGGTCAGCTGTAAAACTTAAATGTTGCCTTCTTGTTTGAACTTCAAACCTGCCACTGTGACTTTACTGGCAACTTCACTAATATACCTGCATTTGGAAAGTGGTGGGTGTTAATATCCAGCCGCAATGTTGTGATTGACATCGACAGACATTAAAATAAACAACACTACTACTAAGTGCGTTATTTTTTTAAGTTACAAGAAATTCAATAAAATACTTCTTCGATCGTCACAAAGCCGTTTCTGACAATAAAAAGCAATGTGTTATTTTAATTCAGAACCCAGAAAGTCGAAGCAGATCTGACCAGGAGCAATAAACGTTCTGCTGATTGGTTGAGGAAGTAGTCGTTACAAGCCAATCAGAGGCAGGTTTGTGCAGGCGTTCATACAGAAGCAGAGAAGCACACGAATGTCAGACAGACAGTTGTGTAGTGTGGGAGCCCAGATAGTCTAAAGTAGCACGTTTCACTGAAGGTACAGATGTCACTTTTGTTTGAGATAAAAGACATAAATCCGAATGTGACGAGTAATTTATGCAATTAATCGTCATTCTTTGTATCGGTTATAAGAAACTTGAATCTCATGAAGCACCTCACAATATCTCATTCTTCAACAAAACTAGTCACGAGCAGATGTGGGTATTAACTAGTTACATTGACTTACATTTACATGAGTAACTTTTTGGAAAAAATGTTCTGAAACCACTATTTTTATTATGCTGACCTTCTTACTTTTTACTATGAAGTATTGCTACTCTTACTTGAGTAATATTTCTGGATTATTTACTTACTGAGTAACTACACTTAAAGTACAAACATGTTTTACCAATAATTCAGACCAGACATAGACACACACCTGCACCTGTTCCTAGTTTCGTATTTTATATTGAAAGAATTTGATTTTTCTTTTGCCTGATTTTGTTAAATCATAATTATCTTATTTATATAAATTATTTTCATTTCAGACCTTAAAAATACCAAGGTTTCCAAATAACTTTGTATTTTGGTCCATCTGATGACGTTATTTTTAAATAGTAAATGATTGATGTTTTGATACTGAAATTTAGTTGAGTAGCCTTTTTACCAAATACTTTTTACTCTTGAGTAAAATTTCTTGGATGTTTTTTTTTAACTTTTACTTTAGTAAAAATAAGTTGGAATAGTGCTACTTTTACCGGAGTATTTTTTATGGTACTCAACACACCTCTGGTCACAAGGATGACAGTGTAGATGCTAGCAGGTGCAGCCCAAACCCAGCTGAGGTTAATATAAGCAGATGTGCTGGCGCTGTCCCAGCAGTTTGGTTTCACTGATACATTACAGCCACTAGTGGATGTTCAGGGAGGTTCTTGACAGTTCCATGCCTGGAAAACTTCTTAATAACATTATGCACTGTTGAAACAGGAATACCAAGGTCTTTGGCGATGGCTTTATACCTTTTATACCCTCTTGTGCTTGCAAATAATAGCATTTGTGGTGTCCTCAGACAGCTCCTTTGTCTTTACCATTGTCGCACATGAAGAGGGTGGCTTTTAAAATACCAACATGATCAATCATTGGATAATTCATCATGTCACATGGGTGGAGGCAGTTCATCGTAGGTGATCCTTATTTGTGAATTGCAACAGGTGAGCTGAATTGGGTTTTCATACTGATTTGCAGCAAAGGATGCCAATACCATTGACATGGTAAACATTATGTTTTTCTATGTTTTCCTCATAATATTTATCTTTTTAAATGTTCTTTATCATTTGCTGTTTTGTATCAAACACAAGCTGTCTGTAGTAAAATGTTGTTTCACTTGATGAATTTCCTTCTGTTAAATATTCCATGATGTCTCTCTTGTGAAATGAGCCCAGGTGTCTTCTAACGTGGTGTTGCTCCTTTAAAGCCACGCTGCTGCATGTTGCCACATTTCTGTCCAGGCTACCATATGTGAGAGTGCCGCTCCAGTTTCCTCCTCGGTGTCACGGTCTTGCGTGTTAATTCTTCTTCAATGTGTCTGTGGTCCTGTTTACATTATTTACATGCTGTAAATATGTGTGTGTGCTTGGTCTGCCTCTACTCTGTGCAACACTCAGCTCTGTTTTTACAATAGACCTGTGTGGCATGTTGACAGCATGTGTATGTTGAAGCCTGTTTGCTGGATTTATGTTGTGTACATCTGCAGCCCATCAGTGTCATTTTCTTGTCTCCTACTTTATCAAGTCAATGTGCAGGCTTATTGTGTGTTATTTGGTTTCCTCCTCTGTGTCCCTCTCCTCTTAGAGCAGAGTCCTGCATCTCATTTGCTAGGTAGTCAGTTATTGACAGTGTTGTATAAAGTACTGAAATCTCAGAGTCAAGTAAAAGTACAAGTACCTCTCCAAAATATGACTTTGGTAAAAGTCGAAGTCACTGACTGAAATGTTACTTGAGTTAAAGTCTTAAAGTATCTGAAACGTCTTGTACTTAAGTATAGAAATTACTGTAAAAATGGATGTACTCAAGTAATGTAATGAAAAGTACAAGTAAAAAGTAAAACAAAGCAAATGCAGTTTGAATGACATTTTTTATATTTTGGTAAACTTGTCAAATACACTTAAAATAATGTACACAACCAAGTGCAGGCAAAATTAAACCTGCTAATAGATATACCTGCAGGCATCATTTAGTTAAGAAAATTAGATGCTTTACCTATAGCACAAGGTTAACTTAACCTGCTTTACAACTGAACCAGCTTCTTAGTATACCCTCCAGGACAGAAAATACAAAGTTTTTGTAAGCCTTAAGTTTTCCCTTCAAGTAAGGTCAGTGCTGAAAATGAGAAAAATAAATAGTACAGAAAATGCGGCCAACATGAAGAAAAAGAGCTGTTACGATTACTCTACTTCACAAATCAGTGAATCAGTCAATGCTACAGTCAGTAGGTGGTGCACACAAATGGTCATTATGCAAAAGAAAAAAAGATTTGGGAGGGAAATGCAGCTTATTGGCATCTGTAAACCTGGTTTTGAACTTGCATGCCTTTCCTATATTCGTTAAATTTAGTCTAAATTGCTATCGCTATGGCTTCTGTCCCCCTTGAACAGAGGAGTCTAGGTAGCCTGTTACAGTCAACATTAAGCCTAAGCTAAATACACCACGTGTGGAACTGAAACAATGCCAAACAAAGTTCATTTATACAGGTAACGTTATGCTCAAGATTTCACAATACAGTAGTGCCTAGTGACCAAGCTATAGTTACTGAAACAGGAGGATTATAACCATTTCATAATACGTTACCTCGATGTGTTTCTTCAAGTTGGATGGGGAGTTTTTGTAAGATAGAATTTCCACATCTTCGGGCAGGAATAACATAAACTGCATGCGGTACGACGAATCTTTAACACCCACGAAAGAGTGTATTGTGTTTAAATAAGGCCATGGGCTCTCATCACCAGCTGGTGGTTCCCCTGGAGCCGTGTCCGACGTAGTTGCAGTCGTTGTGGTCTCCGTCTCCTGCTCCATGTGGCTGCTGCTGATTGCGAGACTTGCTTTGTGTTTAATGGGAGAAGTGAAACAGGTGTATCCTATTGGAGGTGATGAACAAGCCCAGGCAAGTAGGCTACGGACTTTGTTCGGTAGCCTACTTGCTACTTGCTAATCAGTAGGTGGGGTCAAAACACTTTGTTTCTCTCTCTCGCTTTTTTGTAACGAGTAACTAAACCACACATTGAAAATGTATCGGAGTAAAAGTACGCAATTAAGTTCGGAAATATAGTGAAGTAAAAGTGAAAGTCATCAAAAATTTTCATACTCGAGGAAAGTATGAAGTACTCCAAAATATACTTAAGTAAAGTAGTGAAGTATTTTTACTTCGTTACTATACAACACTGGTTATTGATATAAGCTTGCAAAATCTTTGCAGGTTAAAGTTTACACTTCTGCATTTGAGGTCTTCCTCTCTCTTTTTTAGAAATATTTTCTTTTTGCAGTGCAGAAAACTAAAGAAAGCAGAATAAGTATTAAACTGCATCTGCAAAATTAAATACAAAAATATCTGCTTTTTTTATCCTCTCACCCTATTATTCTTTTATAGCTGTAAAGAAGATAATTTGTTTATTCTTTAGTTCCTACTACAGATGTTCTCATCAAGACTTTTTTGTTCCTGAATCTGATCAAACAACTTGCACATTACCTGGGCCATCCCATGTTATTGGTGTTATACAAGGGTTCATTCAAAATGCTTTACTGGGAAAAACACAAAGAAACAGCAACCCTATCAAAAGAACATCTGGTTCATGAAATAGCTTAAAAACACTGAAATGGCAAACTTTCAGGGTTTTAAAACATGTTGGAAATTACAACATTTTTTGGGCTTTTTGGGTAAGCTATAATAAAGTTACTTTTCTAATTCTTATTTAGAGGAGCCAACAGTTTGTGTACATCTCAGTTTTTCAGAGTTTGTTCCAGAGCTGGGGAACAGCAAAGCCACAGGGTCAATGTTTACATCCAGGATTTTTTGCCTTCTCTAAGTAATTAACTTCAGTAGACTGAAGTTACTTCTTGTAACCATGGTTGTCAACATGGAGTCTTATTTTATAGATCAGTTTTTTTTCAAAAGTTAGAGTGGAATCCTTTGTGCAGAACCAACTGAAGCCTTCTGAGGGATTATCAGTCGACTTCACATTGCGTCAGCAGCCACTCTACCGCAGGCAAGAATACATTATTCTAACTATTTAAACTATTTACATTTAGGCTAATAAAATAATTTACATCTCGCCGCCAACGCAGGTTACCTCTCTCCCCAGCCACTTCTTCCAGCTCTTCCAGGGGAATACTGAAGCGTTCCCAGGCCAGCCGAGAAACATAGTCTCTAGAGCGTGTCCTGGGTCTTTTCTGGGGCCTCCTACCGGTGGGACGTGCCCAGAACACCTCACCAGGGAGGCATCTAGGAGGCATCCTAACCTCCTAGATGGCTCACTGGCTCCTCTCGATGTGAAGGAGCAGTGGCTCTATTCTGAGTC
This sequence comes from Xiphophorus maculatus, assembly GCF_002775205.1. Taxonomy (NCBI): domain Eukaryota; kingdom Metazoa; phylum Chordata; class Actinopteri; order Cyprinodontiformes; family Poeciliidae; genus Xiphophorus; species Xiphophorus maculatus. The sequence continues at coordinate 32,016,830 of NC_036460.1, forward strand.
CCTCCCGGATGACCGAGCTTCTCACGCTATCTCTAAGGGAGAGCCCAGACACCCTCCGGAGAAAACCCATTTTGGCCGATTGTATCTGTGACCTTGTTCTTTTGGTCACGACCCAAACCTTATGACCATATATGAGGGTGGGGACGTAGATTGACATGTAAATCGAGAGCTTCGCTTTTTGATTCGGCTCTCTCTTCACCATGACGGACCAGTACAACGCCCGCTTCATTGCAGACGCTGCGCCAATCCATCTGTCGAGCTCCTGCTCCCTTCTTCCCTGATTTGTGAACAAGATCCCGAGATACTTAAACTCCTCCACTTGGCTACAAACTGCTCCAGCGAGAGCTGCAGATCACAACCTGATGAAGCCAATAGGACCACATCATCTGCAAAAAGCAGAAATGCAAGGCCACCAAAACAGATCGCCTCATCACCTTGGCTGCACCTAGAAATTCTGTTCATGAAAGTAATTAACAGAATCAGTGACAGAGGGCAGCCTTGGCAGAGTCCAACCCTCACCAGAAACGAGCCCGACTTACTACCAGCAATGCGGACCAGACTCTGACACCGGTCATACAGGGACCTAACAGCCTGTATCAAAGGTCCTGGTACACTATACTCCCAGAGAACCCCCCAGAGGGTTCCCTGAGGGACACGGTCGAACGCCCTCCTCTCCTGCCAACCGTTCTCTCCTCCCATACAGGTAGCTTGCGCACAAATCCCTTCTAGAACATGCTGAGGTGCGTTTTTTTTTTTTTCTTTTAAATTTGAATTGTAGTAATGCACTTGACAACAGGGAGCTAAAGATGGGGCGGCAGAAAAAGGACGATGACATGTTTGCATACACCTCAGAAAGTATGTAGTTGTGCCCACGTGTCAGGCCTTATCTTATGTAGAGCTAAGATAAGGCCTTTCAGTAATAATTTTAGATGTAGAAAAAAACATCACAACATTGACGACATACCTCTAGTCTGTTAAAAATGGGAACATGACAACTTGTTAAAATTGTATGAAGGAGTGTTTATGAAAACTCTTTTTAAACTCATAAAAGTGAATGGTGCAGTCCATTACCACATAACGTTGTGGAAGAAGTCTGGCTACATTTCCTTGAGGCAGTGTTTGGAATTGCTTTATGTGCTGTCTTATTTGTCACCAAGTTGGACTGAAATATTTATGTCGTCTCGTCTCCTCTTCAGCCTTTATTTCACCTCAGTAAAGGTCATGTGGGTCTGCAGAACATTCACTTGGAAGGAAACAGTTGCTGGAGGGAATGTTTTCCTTGGCTGATCCAGAAGGTTAGGGAAGCATATTCTGTTAGTGGAAGCTCTAACCGAGTGGTACTTGTGTTTCTCCTCTGAATGACAGTCCATTTGCTTCTGCATGGGTGTTGACAAAGTGGATGCATTGATTTCTGGAGAGTTAGGCCCAGGGGATTTCTGCAAAGTCAATGACTTGATGCAGTTGACTGGGCTTCCCTACACAAATAACTTTTGACCAGTTGACAATGTAAACTCAATTAGACTTTCTTGTGTTAAACTAGGACAAAATGAGTCTTTTGATGAATCCTATTTGTGTTTAGGATTTCATTTTATTGGTATGGATATTATTAATCTTGTATATCTGTATAATTGAAAGGAACTGGATCTCTGTGCCTTAACTGTGGATGGTCACTTGCATTGGGTTGTTGACATTACAGCAATCCCTCATATTATGCATGCATGGAGAGGAAAACTACCTTTTTAACAGGAAGAAACTTCCAGCAGAACCAGACCTGGCTCATTGTGAACAACCATCTGCCAGGACTGACTGGGAGTTTTAGATTACACACACAAAAAGCAGAAGCACGGATCCAGGTGTACTTTCTAAGTCAAAGAAAAATAAAAAGTTAATGGCAACAGTAGCTCCGTTAGTGGCTTCGTCTAGTAGAGAAAACATATCTAAACAGAAGCAATTAATACTTGGCCAGTGGCTTTGTCTAGGAAAGAGACATGATTAAACACTGAAAGAAAGAGCCAAGTCTGTGAAACCTGACATTTCTGAACTACTTTTTAGGTTTAGTCTTACCTTCTTCAGGTACTGCAAGAAAAACACTGCTGTAGACACAAGTTCACTAGTGAATTAAGTGTTTAGTGAAGATGACCAGCAGATTAGTCATAAAGAGATTTAGTCAGAGGGGTGAGAGTTATTTTTTTTAAAGAGACAGACAAGATTTGAGATGAAACTGTGGGATCATCTGGTCTGCCAACTGTCTGCCACTGGAGTAAAAAGACTGACAAGCAAAAGGTAAGGAGTGTGGTGGAGGTGCTTTCTGCACTTTCCATCTCGCACATTGCAAATTAAAACAAAGAAATAATAAGCAAAATTGCATCTTCTGAGATGAGTTTGTAAATAGGCATTTATTATCAGCTTTGTACAAAAGAAGCTATTGGTTAGCAGAGTTCCTTCAGGCTTTGATCTACTTGAAAATCATCACACTTGACTGGAAACCACAATCAATAGCTCTAAGTGACTTTGGAGTTGTTCTGATCCCTGGTGAGAAATGGATATTGGGATCAATAAATTCCCAGCTACTCCGTAGAAGTAATAATGAGATGAGTTGAGAGGCGTGGAGGGATGATACAAAAATATCTCTGCAGTTCTTCATCCAGCAGATTGTGTTTGGCTTCCACAGCTGGACCTGGGCACTAAGTAATGTGCTGGCTAATCACATAATATTGATCAGTCATGATTCTGCCAGCATAGTACGCTTTGACTCTCACACCTCAAAAGTTTCCTCTTTATCAACCATCTATATCAGGGGTGGGCACTCCTGGTCCTCGAGGGCCGGTGTCCTGCAACTTTTAGATGCATCTCTACTTCAACACACCTGAGTCAAATAATGAGGTCGTTAACAGGACTCTGGAAAACTTGACTGCACTTAGGAGGAGATTCAGCTGTTGGATTCAGGTGTGTTGGACCAGGGAGACATCTAAGAGTTGCAGGACACCGGCCCTCGAGGACCAGGAGTGCCCACCCCTGATCTATATGATGATGGGAAGAAGAAGGGTAAATGAGGACATTTTATTGAGAGATTAATTGATTAGGTCTTCCTCATGTAGTTCAGATGAAGACTTGGTCAATTAATCTCTCAATAAAATGTCCTCATTTACCTTGAAGACTTGCACTGTTTGCTCTTTTTTAAATAGTACAGTACAGTAAACCCTCCTTTTTTGCGGGGGTTGTGTTCCGAAAAAAACCCGTGATAGGCGAAATCCATGAATTAGTTACCTTTATTTTTTACAATTATTATACAGCATAATTAAATACTCTACTTTGAAACCAAAGAACAAAACCTGTTTTCAGGCCCAAGCATTTTTTAAACAAATATAATGCTTTCTTTCAAATAACTACAGTAAAATAATAATTTTAATCATCAATACGAAGTACAGTAGGACAAATTGTGACTCGCGTATTTCACTGTTCCTCTGACTGTGATGCTGTGGCCTCACTTCGCTCTCTACGGAATACAGTTTCTTCTCAAGCCTGTGGTGCAGGTGTGTTTTTTCGAAAGAGGAAAAATAGTTATCGGTAGTTGTTGTCGCTCTTTTTTTTTTTCTGGGCAAAAACATTTACCAAAATTTGCCAAGCTGTATTACGTATATTTAAATACCGTAACGTTATTGGCACACAGGTGGAGGAGAAGCGCGGAGACTGTTTAGATAATCAGGATGCAGAGCACAGTGCACTGTGAAAAAAAACTGCACAAAAAAATCCTCGAAGCAGCGAGACCGTGAAAGGTGAACTGCGTTATAGTAAGGGTTCACTGTAATACTGAAGAAACATTCTATGCATGAATGCTTATTTTTCGCCACCTTTCTGGCTGCAGTGCACACTCCTGAGACGGAACTGAATCAAGACATTGCAAACCAGATATCGCAGATATTCCTTCACTTTTTGTTAAACGTTTTATTGGCTCTAGTGGCCTTTATTTGGTAGTGAATTGGCAGGAAAGTGGGTAATGAGAGAAGGGGGAAGTCTTGCGGCAAAGGTCACCAGGCCAGGAATCGAACCGCGTTGAGGACTAAGGTTTCCTTATGTGGGTTGTGCTTAACCCCTGCGCCACCACAGCCCCAGCCCATTTCTTGACACTGCGCAATCGCGCCGTATCAAAAACTGAGCAATGTTGAGCAGAACTGTTGCGCTCTCAGAGTGACATGAAGTTTGCGTATTGTGATCTAAAAATACCTCAGGAGTCAAGCATACTGCATCAACTCCGTGAATTTAATATGACGTTTAAAAAACAAGCACTTAACGGAGTATGGTGAGTTATCGAGGCTCACTGCAGATAAAAAAAGATGTGGAACAGACAGACGGCACTTAACGCAGCTCACAATTGCCAACACTCGCACCGATGAGTTGTCCTTTGGCATGAACACTTGCTGCATTGCTTGCAAGATTTTTTTATGTTTTATCTAAATTAGGGTGACTTTATAGCTCCTTTTTGTCAGATCATATAGCCAGTAGCATTTATACCTAAATCAAAAAATTAACAGCCAGTCCATATGATCGGTATCTGTGATCGGCCCTCATGAGTGATCAGTATCTACTGCAAAAAAACCCTGATTGGAGCATCCCTAATCAAAATCAAATGAGTTCATGGTGCATTTTATAAATGTTTGATTTTTGATGCCAGGATCAAGACAAACATACAAAAAGCATAAATTTATTGTATTTTTTGGAAGTTTTGATTATTACTTTAAAATAATATGGATCCTTAAGCATAATTATATTTAAGTCTATATATTAAATATTATATATATATACATATATATATAATATATATTATATATTATATCATATATTATATTTAAGTCTTCTTTCTCCCTCCTGTTTCTAACTGAAATCAGAAGAGTTAAACTGTTTTCACTGTGCTTTTAAAATAAAAGCACAGTGAGTTGTTTAATGTCTCCTCTCCAAGTTCCCTCCCACAGAGGATGGAAGCAGATTAGTGTGTATCTGGTTGGAAGTTGACTCTGGCACCTTCTTCAATGCACTGGGCTGTTGGCACGATGTTCCCTCCTGAGTCTGAAGCTGAGTCACTGGGCAATGCTGAGGCTGAAGCTTTAGCTTACTTATACTCGTACCATGTGAATGTTCTGATCCACACAGCTAAGAGATTTAGGATCATTTCAGTAGTACTTTCTCTTGGGTTTCCTTTTTCACTGAAAAGCCTTGAGAAAAACGGCCATGTTGGGGGAGAAAATTGTTCCCAAAACCCTGTTGTTTTTATGTTTGCGTCGTTACACATAGTGTGAGCAGAAATCAAAGGTGCTTATCATAACCCCAGTTTGTTTAGCATGCAGGCTGATGCATAAATCAACATTATTGACCAAAGTAGCTCATGCTGACCTGAACTTTGATTAGGAAGCTTAAACTGACTGATTTGGGAAAATTTCTAAAGATCTTCATTAAAGGAGCTGTATTATGTATTTTTTTGAGCTTTACATCATGTTATGTTTTTCTCTCATCAAAAACATACCAGCCGAAAACAAATCCAAAGCACAGATTCAGGCACACACTGTATACACAAATACACCATAGAGGATGGAAAAAGGATAAATCTGGCTAAATGTTATCAGCCCACACTGATTATGGGTTGATATTACTATGGTTTGCTTTAATTCTTTCATGCATGTTTGAGAAATTCTTTAATCTCCATGGCAACCATTCAGCTGTGTAAAACTTCTGGATGGACCGAGTGTCCTTCAATGTGCAGCTCCTCCTTAGAGCTGCAGTTTCTAAGCTTCTGAGCTTCTGCCTCACAGAGCAGCTCTAATCACGACTCCCCCACTCAGCTCCTTCAAACTAGCTAGTAGCAATTAGCAAACACCTGGTGGAACAACACATTTGCTGAGCTCATCAAAGGAGTTACTTTTCAGTGAAATACTTCTCAGTGAAACGTTGTTAAATGGTTAATAGAGGAGCCATGTTGTGATGATTTCCTGAAGGCAGCTTTAGAAAGAGCTGGAGTTTCTTGAGGAGGAGATAGGAGGCCCAATTTCAAAGCATTTGATTTTGAATAATAAATAAATAACAGACAGCTTCAGTTATAATGTTCTTTAGGTCCAAAGATAATAACTTCAGTTTGGTTTTTGTTCAGCTGGAGGAAGTTATGGCACACCCACATGTTCTAAGCATCTGTTCAGTGATTGGATGGGTTTAGAGTCACCTGAACCCATCATAATGTAGAGCTGTGTATCATTTGCATAGTTATGGTAGCTGTTTGTTTCCTGTTATAGCCTCAGCCAGTGGAAGCATATCATTATTAAATAAGAGGGGTCCTAAGATTGAACATTTGGGTTCTGTCTACTTTGATGAGACGTTACCTATTGACACAAAGAAATCCCTGTTCTTTATGTAAGATTCGAACCAGTTGAGTCCTGAGTCCGGAGAGTCCTACCCAACTCTCCAGTCCTTTCAGTAATATGTCAAATAACAGAGTCAAATGCTGCACTGAGGTCCAACAGAACCAGCACTGTGGTTCTTCCACAGTATATTTATATGGATGTCATTGAACATTTTAAAGGTATTTAAAACAAAGTCTGAAAAATCTGACTTTTTAAAAAATATTTACAAATAAAAAACTGAAATGTTTACAGCATTTATTATCACTCTTACTTACTCATGTACCTCTGAATAAAACACAGAACAGAACATTTGTGCTATTTCTGCATGGCACAAATGTGGCCTCTATGGAAAAGTGGCCAGTTTCAACTTGGCCCCAAAGACCTGCAACTGTAACCTATGAAGCATTTGAGTTTTGAATTTTAAGGTGAGTGTAATAAAAGTAATGAATACTTTTGCAACACATTGCAAGCCAAAAATATAAAAATTGTTGGCTTTCTACAAAACCTGAAAGCACGATTGGTACCTTTGGCTCATTTGTTCATGCTCTAAAGAAATACTTCCGGATTATTCTTAAAATGTACATCAACAAAGTGTAACATATTTATTTATATTAATTAAAATACTACTTGTTATAAGATTGCCTATTTCCCTATATGGCGTTATAATTTTCCGTAACACTTTATTTGAAGGTGTGTGCATAAAACTGACAAGACACTGTTATAAACATGAATGAGTCTTCATGAATCTTTGACTGCTGTCATTAATTGTCATTTGGTAAATGACACTTTTAATACAAAGTTAACATTGTTTAAAATGTATTTTGTAAAGACAACATTAACCAAGACAAAATTTTAAATTTTTTTGTTTGCTAGTTTTTTGTCTTGGGGTAATTTATGATAATCAGACATAATGATAAACACACGTAATCAGAGTTATTGAGAAACCAACAAAATAAAGTGTTGGTGTGATTCCCTGTTATGGCTTTAGAAAAATGACTGGTTTGGAAAAAGCAAACAAACAAAAAACAATGCCAGGACTACTTATATGGCTGGAAGAACTCATATCTGCAGGAATGTTATTTCAGTCTTTCTGATTGGGTTGCAGAAGTTCTATCGTTTTTAGAGTACAATTGTGATAAGTAATGTGCCTCCGGCACCCAGCTCTAGGTCTGCCTGATCTGGGTCTGCACTGCTGCAGCTGTGCTGAGTGCGATATGACGGTGACGAGGCACTGAACAGTGGTGGGCACCATGCTCACTAACTGCATCTGTACCACCTAAAATAAAAGAATTATGTTGGATTTTTACCAGGGTGAAAGAAAACAGTGCCTAACATGTTGTATTTATTGTTTTCTTCTAGTTATTTGAGAAAATTCCAAGCCATTGCCCGACCAGCTAACGACACAGAATCTCATAGCCTTGTTGGACTAACAAGCAAAAGCTGTTCTTGGTTTTTTTATGACTTAACTTGCTTATGATACTCTGGATACATCAACAGCTATTATTTTTATTTAATTTAAAATAATTTAATCAGGAATAAATGCAATAGCTAAATTTAATTGATAGAAATGGGTCTGTGTTTAAAAAAGAAATGTTTCATCCGTACGTATTGGTATTGGCTGTGTTCAAAACTCAGGTATCGAAAGTTAATAAAAAGTAGATCGGTGCATCCCTAACCTACAGTTAGAAATCGGTTTTGTTACTGATTTAGTTTTTGTTCAAAACAAAAAAAATCTGAACCATCCATTCAGTGCTAAAAGAATAAAAATAAGTCAAAATGGCGTGCCATGGTAGCGTAGTGGTTAGCGCGACCCGTATTTGGAGGCCTTGAGTCCTCGACGCAGCCGTCGCAGGTTCGACTCCAGGACCCGACGACATTTGCCACATGTCTTCCCCCTCTCCTTCCCAGTTTCCTGTCAGCCTACTATCATAAAAGGGACACTAGAGCCCACAAAAGACCCCCTGGAGGGGTACAAAAAAAAATTATAATAAATCAAAATGTTTCATTTTATTTTTAACAGTAAATCACACAAAATGTTTCCATTTTTGAGTCGAGGTCCAAACTAAGAGGAAGGGGCTGGATGGTGCTGCTCTTCCATTAGGAGAGCAGAGCTTCTGTGGTTCTTCAGCAGTTGCAAGATGAGGGGGAAAAAAAGACAATGCAACATTTGTGTCTGCAGGGTGGGGACTGAGCCAGGCTACGCAGTCTGAAAATCAGCTTATTTTCTGTCCATCAATACAAGAAACCATATATTATCACCTTATGAATATCCCTCTTTCAGAACCATTTATAGTGCATCTTTCAGTAGTAATGGATCCGGAGGTCAGAGCCTGCAGGAAAGAGGAATCCTAGCTTTATGTTGCAGGATCCCATGTAGCAGATGTGACAGCATTCCTTTGATCTGCATCTTTGGTTCTGGAGAATTCTTCTGAACCCAAACTGTTCCAGTGCTTCATTAGACCTGGTGCACCAGAAGAAGTCTGTCATTTGTATGTGTGTGTGTGGGGGGTGTGGGGGGGGCGCATACAATAATAATTGAAAATGGGTCTACAGTGCAATCACATACGCAGGATTGAGGCGATCTTCAGTCATTATGCCCCCTTCTGAGACTTGCTGATTAAACCTTCCCCACAAAACTAAATCAGTGGCTAATCCTCCTGCGTGTTGTGTTGCTGGCTTGGGTCTTGGCCTGGAAGTGCCCAGAAGTGGAACAGAATCTGATTCTCAAGATTCAAGGAGGAGAAATGAGAACATGTTTCACACTAAACCTGTTCCATAATAGTGCTTTTTCCTTGTATTAACAAGTACAGTTTGTTTAAATCATTTTCATAGCTTTTTCTCTAAGAAGTTAGGCTTCAGAAAAATGTGCTGAAGTCCTGTAGAAGTGCTAGAATTAGTAAAGACCAGCATGTGTGTAAGGGAGCTACTCCTGTGTTGAGAAAATTCAAACATCGAACATGAACAATGGTTGGTGTTTGAGTTATTTCAGGTAGCTTTATGAATCTATATTATAAGAAAATCTTATTGTACAGATTCTTTAAATTGAATTTGGTCATGTCCTGATTTGAGGACATGACCATGCTGGATAACCTTTGTCACACAACTTGCTAACAAGACAAAGTGCTTTTCATTTTGCTTTTTCCCCTTGTCTGTTTTCATCTTGGTTATAATCTTTTTTTTCCCTCTGTTTGTGCCCTTATGTCACTTTTTTTATTATTAGTTTTTGATAAATGGGAGATGGTGGGTCATGTTGTCTCCAAACTGTTTCAGAAATGATTTAAAGCAGCAGTATAAGTTGCTGCTTTTACTGCTGCAGCTTCTAGAAATCTGGAGGCAGATTTCTAGAAGCTGCACTGTCTCTTAATCTGACGTGACTTCTCTAAAACATTACTCGCCTTTCAGTTCCAGCCTCAAGGTTCTCTTTTACTCACTAGCATCTGTTCATCCATACGACAACTGGTCACTTCCTGTGTTCATCTGTTATTATGGTGTATGAAGCAAAGCTCAGCTCTTGTTTGTTGTAGAAAGGGAGAAAACAAGGTTTTCATCTCCAGGAAGACATTATAGGGATATCCTGTGGGATGTGGACTGTCTCTACCCTGTCTATCCCAGATTCCTTGTTTTTTTAAGCCTCTTTTTGCTCCAGAGTCATTTTGGAAGTTAGCAAAGGATAAACAACCCACTCAATATGTCACTGTTTTCTGTGGAGTCTCGTTACATATCACTAGTCCAATTCAGAGTTGATCGTCCTGTGAAGTTCTAAAGCCAGCCCTTTGTTTTTCCAGGTCTTTAAAGGTGAATTTCAGCTCCCAGATTTCCTAAAAGAGCAATCACAGGTACAGTAACACTCCTGCCTGTTGCTGAGCTATTTGTCTCTTGTTGTTGTTTCTTGTCACAGATTCATCTTGTTTTATTATTGTCAGAGCCTCATTTTAATTAGACCATGTGTCTGTGTGGAAGATCAGTTTTAATGCTTCCATATTCTTCCAGTTATTCAGCTCTCCACTCTGTCACCATCTAATGTAGCCTGTTGTTCATTTGTGGTGTCAATTCCATGACTTCTTCTATTCTCAGTTTTAAGCTTAGGATTTATTTACCTCTTGTGTTATATTTTGGTTTTAGAACTTGTCTAACCCCTACTGGTGGTTTGATGATGGTGTTTTGTTTCAAACTGCCTTTTTTGCTTGTTTGTTTGCAACTCAACAGTTGGAATGTGTCTTAGTGTGGTGACTGTGGTGTTGCAGCATGCTGCTGGTTGCATCTCCCCCACTGAGAGCAGCTCTTTGTTCTTCTACACAGATGCAGAAGTCTGCAGAGAGATCCAATCCCAGTTAGAAGCAGAGGAACAGCTGGACCACAGCACATAGGTACAGTTTCACATCTACCAACACAATCCTAATGATGAAAGATGCTGCAATGTTTGCACACACATCTGACTTTTCACACACTGTAACTTCTTTACTTCAAAGTTATTTCAAAAAATATCCTTAAGAATATGTTGTCTTATACTGATGACATCATAGTCTGGAGCTCAAGGAGTTTTTTTTATTGCTTATTTGTAAATTCATGAAAAATAATTTTAAAGTAATATATGCCTTGTCATAACCACAAGCAGCAATGAATGTGTTAACTTCTGAAATGAAAACTTGTCTTTTTACTAAATAGATTGGTTATATGTCTTAACACAGTCAAGAGAGTTTTATTGACTATAGTCTGTTTGCATTCTTGACCTGTGACTGAATTTCAAGAATATGGTTAAAAAGGGCTGCACAGTGGCGCAGTTGGTAGCATTGTTGTCTTGCAGCAAGAAGGTCCTGGGTTCGATTCCCAGCCTGGGGTCTTTCTGCAGGGAGTTTGCATGTTCTCCCTGAGCATGCATGGGTTCTCCGGCTTCCTCCTGCAGTCCAAAAACATGACTGTCAGGTAAATTGGACTCTCCAAATTTTGTCTCTGTGTTGCCCTGCAACAGACTGGCAACCTGTCTAGTCTGTCTAGCCTCTGGCCCAGAACGTTAGCTGGAGATAGACACCAGCACCCCTCCTGACCCCTTTAGGGACAAGGGTGTAAGAAAATGGATGGATGGTTAAATAGAACAGCAGATTAATCTGATTGTTCAACATGCTTCATATTTTCCAAAGTCTCTCTCTGATTGGCTGATCAGCTCTCATGATTATTGCTTCTCTGAAACTGTTAGCAATCTCCTGCTTCTCAATCCAACGCTCCTAAGGACTGTTGTAAACAGGACTTGTTTGTGATGATGCACAGAGTGTCTGACAGAACAGGAGCTTCTAAAAGAGACGGAGGCCAGTTTTAAGGTGTCAAAATAAAGTCAAACTTCTTTTAAGTCATATCTGATACAATGTTTTTATACAACATAACAAGTCAAGATAACAGTTACTTGATTGTGCTATAAAATGCCATTGTGCCTGGAAAATACATAATACCACCCTTACAAGTCCCAGTCCAATATTTAATCAGTGGACAACTCTGAACACCAGCTTGCCTGATTGCGGGAAACGTGGAGATTTCACTGAACTCCTTTCAGTCTAGTCAGCATTGCCCTCTGCTGGGCAGACAGTAAAAATAATCTTTAGAATTTCAAATTATATGTCATCAGTCAGAAAGCAACTCAGAATAATGAGCACTGACAGATGAGCTCAGCTGAGTCACCCTCAGCAGTTTACATACACAGAAAGACTCCTACAGCTCTGGGTCTGTGTTTCTCCAATTTTTATTGGTGGAGTAAATTAGAATTTTACCAAACTGTCCAGCTCACTCTGTTCCTGTGTTTCTGTCCAGAACTGGGTGGACCCAAGCTAAAAGACGCCTCTCCATCTGCACTGGACTTTGGCACATCCAAGCGTTCTTCTCTGGTTCCTCTTCCTGTGGTCGGCTCTCTCTCCTCTGCTTCAGGAGGACCTTTGGCCTTCAGTGTTGTACCTTAACGTGAGAAGATGTGCCACTTCTCAGCACCATGGAATGTCTGCTGATTGTTATTTTGTGTCGCATTACACTCATCAAGTTTGTAGGAACGACCTCTGGATGTTTAGCGAAAAAACTGTGATTCTGTTGTAAGAAACTGCAGTGATCTAAAATCAAACCAGTATATATGAATGGGTGGATTAGCTTTCAGAAGCTGCAATACTTACTTTAATGTTTCATTTTTGTTTCAATGCCTTTTTATTGTGCAATGCCATGGGTACTGTTTATTTTAATGTATCGGAAGTGATAAATGATGCTTTTTTTAAAAAAAAACAAAAAAACATGTCTGTCTGTTGATTGTTGCTTTTTTTATATTGAAGATGTCATCAATCTTTTCACTTGGATGTAATATGACAATATGCAGGAAAATATCTGATTTGATTGATAAAATAACTTTTAAGCACAAAACTGTTCTCTTGACAATGATATTTATGTGGCCACAGAGAAACTTATGGAGGGCTGGATTTTGCCCCCATGCCTTTAGTTTGACTCACATGCCCTACTCCTTTGTGTTTGTTCATATTTTCATAGTGAGCTTACATGGCTGGTCAGAGAGAGCAAGCTTTCCATTCAAAGAGCCACTTTTGCCCCTGCTGTTCCAAAGTAAAACTCACATAGAGGCACAACAGACAATTTTCTAAATATGTAAGGCATCAAATATTTTAATATGAAAGCAAAGAAAAAGTAATTTACCTATAATGATATTTTAAAATAAAATCAACCCTCTGGCACAAAAGAGAAAAACTTTCTTGTAAAATGAGGTGAGCCTTTTCTATAAATATGGAAAGTAAAGAAAGATCGGTTGCATAGATTGAAGCTAGTTTCTTTTAAAAATTTGTTGCATATATTCCATGCAGATATTGAATAAGAACTTAGAATGACCTAGAATGACCATTTCTTGTTGCAGGCAGGATCATAATCATTTCCTTTTTTGTTTTGTAAGAGCCACTGTAGGGCCGCCGGTTGCAGACTACCAGCCTATTAATGCTGCATGTGAACTCCCACTAGGCAGCAGCACTTACAAGCTCAACTCTTTCTAGAAGAGTCAGGGTAAACACTGTATATATCATACTTAAAGTGTTCCACCGCAGCAGTGTGGGCTTTGCCTCTATGATAAAAGTGAACATATTGTGCAGGCTTACATTGCAACTAGTGAAGATTAGCCATTATCATTATGAGATGGGATACAGATAACCTTTCCTGTTCCTTCCTGCCATCATCAAGTTATCTCTCATCTGTCCTCTTATGCTGCTTCTTGTTTGTGCCTCTCTGTCACAGTTCATTTTACAAATTAGTGCTCTGCTGGAAGGAGGTGGAGGAACTAGATTTTTTTTTCTCACTTTTTGCAATATTGTGTAAGCTGCGTCTTTTTGTGAACAAGTTTGATGAAAACATTTATCTGTCTTATAATGAATAAATCAATCAGAACATATTTAATGCAGTTAGTTCACATTCCTTAAAACACCAAACAGTTTTGTTCCGTTTCCATTATTGCAGCATCGTTTCAGGTTTTATTGAAATAAAAGAACAGCAAACTAATGAACCACCTCTTCTTTAATAACACGTTACATTCAAGGCAAATGATACATCCTGACCAATACACGTTTGGCAATGCAGTCATTGTTAGCTCTCTAAATAATTATAAATCTTAAAGTCAGTGCACAACATTGATAGAGAACACTTAACAGTCAACGTATAACACAGTCTGCACACATTCTGAATCTCTGCACAGTACACACCTCCGATTAGTGCTGTTAGAACCAACAGAAAAATAGATCTGAAAATAAGTTATAGATTTATATATTTATTTATATATGTTCAGTTTGAATACAAATAATTGGGCTTTTGGTTCATATGTATGTACAGGCAATATAGACTTTGATGGGATTCCCAAACAACAGAAATTGCACAGTAGTTAAGAATTCAAGAACACTATATCCAAAAATATTTTACACACATAGTAAACAGTCAGTCTTCAAGATGCAGTATGAAATTGCACATTGTCATCATGCCACAGAGGGGGCTGTTTCAAGGCTTTGGTACACAATGTCCTGAATGGAAGAAGTTCTGCCACAGATGCCCGTTTCTACCCTCCCCCAATCTGAACCTCAGTCTCCACGTGGGAGAGGGAGCAGGTGCTGTGGCAAGGTACATCCACACCACCACCTGTTCTTGGGATCAGAGAGCCAGATGACTACAGTACATTTCAGGGTTTGGGGAAGACTCTTGGCACTTGTATCACAGGTGGAGGTCCGTGCTGGATGACCAGAAAAATGCAGCCATGTTGGACATGTTGAGAAGGGTCACACTGATGGTGCGGAGAGGAGACCGTTTCAAAAAGGCCCCCTAGTTTACTCCAGAGCCAGAAAAAATGTGCTCAAACTAGCCTCCTACAAGACCGAGCCACCAGATGCAAAGGAAATTACGCCTTCTCTGGAATTTTAAGATCTGAATCAGTAAAATGCAAACTGTTTTAGTTGGGGGGGAGGGGGGGTGGCTTTTTTATTTAGGCTGGTTATCAAATTCCAACTGAACAATTGCAGCCACTTTTTCCAGACAGGATTGTTGATGCAGCAAGTTTATTATCAGCATGGTGTTTTCAGATCACAGCACTATTCTTCTTAAAAGAAGAACTTAAAAGTGTAGAGTTCCTCTTCCTTTGAACTTCTGTTGTTACGCTTCATTAAAGTCAGAAAATACAAATTTTCTCCAGATATTTCTGACACTGACTGTTGTCCTTCGAAAGCAGCAACAAATTTGGAAAAAAATGGAAAAACCAGAATTTAGAAGCGATGCTACAATGAATAGCTGCGTTGTTTGTGTCTTAAAACAGCTGGTGTAGTTTAAATATTTTTTTGCATACCTATGTAAACCTGGTTAGTGGAGCAGGGCTGCAGTCTGACCCAGCAGTGACTGGATGAGAGGCAGGGTCAACCTGAACAGGTAGCAGGTCCATCACAGAGCCAGTTCAGGAACAACTACACACTCCCTCAAACTGGAGAGTCGAGTAGTAACCTACCTTGGATGCTTAGGGGATTATGGGAGGAAACAAGAGAACCTGAACTCGGAAAGTCATGTGCGAAGTAGACATTGCCACTGGCACAATCCATGAAGATGAAAAATACAGAAAGTTGGAGAATGATGGCACCGCATGTTTTTTAATGACTTACTGAGTGCACAAACTTATTCATGTGGGATTTCAATTGCGCTTATTTAATTTTAACAGCAATTGCACAATTGTGTTTTTTTTTACATTAGCAGAGTATTGATAAAAGTTTTGTCTAAATTTGTAATGGAAATGCAGCTTAGGACAGACTGGGCGAATCATAAAATTATTTTAAAATGTGTTCTGATCAAGGAGCTGCTGAAGCAGGGAAACACACAGCCTGCGGTCTTTCTGTGTGGAGTTTGAATGTCCTCCATGTGAATGCATGGGTTTTATCCAACTTCCTTCCACAGTCCAAAAAAATTAACGTTTAATTAACTGTTCTCTCTATATTGCCCTATGGGATGGATGTGTGTTTGCTCACTGTGTCTGTTAACCTGCGATGAGCTGGCGACCTGTCCAGGGCGGACCCCACCTCTTGACCAAAGACAGCTGAAGATAGGTACTACTGAACTAATCCAGTCACTTGTGGAAATTGTATCACTATGTTTATCCTAACTCATCCCCAACCCCTTTTAATGACCCACCAGAGAAATGAAGTCTGTGTGCTTTTCTCTTTATGGTTGTGCTGTTCTAGTTTGTTCCACACATGCTTCAAACACATAACGCCATGTGCAGGAAAACTGGCTGCAATTCATCCACTGCCGCTTCATGCCTCCGGCAAGTTGGATGCAGCCTTCATAAGCACCACTAAGGATACTCTAGGAGAAAAGTGCATCTAAGTACCTTGGGCTGTCAATAAAAGGCAACATTTGTGGTTACTATGAAAGAAACGTTAAAAAGGTGGCAAGCAGCTAAAAACACACATGCTTGTAGAAAGCACTCGCGAAAAGGTAGTTGGCACAGTTCATTTGGTCACTGATGAAAGCATCTTCGTGGCAAAGTCTTCTGCTCCTCCAATAATGTTGTGTATAAATCCTGCTCTCTTGTGGCCTCCTGTGGTGCCGCACTGAGGAACATGTTAGGGAAATTGACGGAGCTTCAGTTTTCCTTGCTGGCTTCCCAAATAGGAAGTTCCAGAGTCAGTAAAAGGAGGGGACTCTGGGAGAAGAGCCAGAACGATGTGTGTGTTCTCATGCACACACACTGTAAGACTGGGGGGCTGAAGAATGCGTTCACAGTGTGATTTAACTCACTAGCATGCAGACAAATCCAAATGCCTGAACAGACACCATGTGCATTCCAGGTGAAGGAACATGTAAACAGAACGCAAGAGCCATGTGACGCTCCCCATCTTCCACTGGAACCCCCACTGGAACCTTTACTGGCACCCCCACTGGAGCTCCCTCTGGGACCCCTACGAGTACCTTCACTGGGACTTCCAATAGGATCTCCTTTGGGATCCCCACTGGGATTTTCATTTGGACCCCCATAGCCAGCTCTGGACGTGTGGAGGGCAGGAAACTGTATCTAATACCAGACTGCACACACATTCCCAGTCCTCCCAGTTATCCCTTGTAGAGTTACTTGTTGTCCATCAGAGACTGGACTTTGTGCACCAGCTCACGTGCCATCCGCAAGATAAGCTGCACATCGTGACGTTCTGCCATCTCTGCCGAAGAAGACGCATGTAAACATCCTGTGCAGCTGGTTCAAGCAACAGCAGTTCCAACAACATCCCTACTGCACTCACTTCCAGAAACAATTTTGTCATGTTGTCATGTGACAACCAGAAATTCCAATGTAATTTATGTGATGGACCAACATAGAAAAGTCAGAAGTTATGAGGAAAAATGATATATGGTTTTCCCAAATTGTTAGCATTTAAAATATTAGAAAAGTGTGTTGGGTGTTTATATTCAACCTGCTTAGAAAAAAAATGTGCAACCGTTAGCCCTAAATCTGCAGCATGTAACTTTAAAAAATATATTTTTTAGACATTTGTTGAAACTGTCACTGTCTCATTAAGGTATGAGAAACATAATCTGTGAAAACCAATCAAGCTTCTCCACCTCCTCCCACTGCTAACTCGAGACAAGCAATCAGAGCCAGGAGGCGGGTCTTAGTACTGTCAATCACTTTGTGTGGCACCTCTTCCCTTTATTCTTTGCTTTGCTGCAGCTAGCAGAGACTGTTGCGAATGCTAAAGCTAGTTAGCATGTTTTCCTGTAATAGTAAGTTGTTTCTTCACTATCTGCACATTTAGCAGATAGGATGATTGAAAGCACTAAGACCCTCCTCCTAGATCTGATTGGTTGTTTTCTGTCGGGATGGTGCATGTCTTCAGATGGAAATAGTAGAATCTGTCGCAAAACATACTGTCATGACATAGTGACAGTTTTAACCATTGGTTGTTTGTGATATGGGTGATGTGGGCAACTGCCCAGGCCGGCATCTTGCAGGGGGGCGGCATGGGCCTTCAAATACCCACTCACTTACACCTGGAGGATGTGAATGTTGATAGTGCAGTCCCTCCCACACACTCTCCCCAATCAACAACTTCACGGAGGGGGCAGAGGGCCCCGGAAAAGCGGTTCGGAACAGGGCATCTGGTCAGAGTGGATGTACTACCAGCTGCCAGCAGGATAATAACTCTAATCATACAGACATAGCTTCACTAGAAAGGTTTAGATCCAACTACATTAGTGTACTTTATATGAATCCTACTGAAATTCTATGACAAGACTTTTAAAGGGTTCTCCATCCAACCCAACTGAGATTATATGGTTTTGCAAAGTAAAGGTTAGGAATTATTTCAGTCTTTATACCTGCAGACATAGTAGTGACACACACCACATTACAGCAAAACATGGTTCTATAAGGTATTAACTTATGCTCCAGAACTTATGACCTTCTCTGACTCTGTAGTAGCAGACTGGTGCTTCCTAGCATTTTTCTGGTTATCCCAACAAAATCAATACATTATTTACATCCATGCTGTTCACAGTTTTTTATTATCACTTATTGTAAATGTAATGCTCAAATAGACATTTTTAAATTAACAGATTTAGTTGCACATTTCTCAGGACTGGAGTATGTTGTTTTAGATCTACATTGTAACCTTTAACTGAAGTTTTTGACATTTGTCCAAAGAGTGTTGTACTCTATAGTAATATTAACAGAAATAAAAAACTATTCTCTGATGATAGAAATGTGAATTACATGTCGTACCGTTAAAGAACTTGATGATGTCAGTGAAGTCCATGTTGTTGTCTATGATGATCTCACGGTACAGCGTAACCAGCGCCAGGGCCAGGAAGAGGACGAAGTGGCGAGACGAGATCCTGGGAGCCACCCAGATAACCTCCCATACTGCAAAAACATCCTCATACAGAAGCTCTGCACACACACACACGCACGCACGCATACATTAAGTTTGGACAATTGGGCAAAGTCAATCCTTCACCATTGTTTTTCTTGTTTTTCACAGGGGGGAGGGGTTGCCTGGTTGACTCTCTTAACTACAGTAACAACTTAATAACTTCAATGAAGCCAAAAGACGCAGCCCAAAGAAAAATACATTAAATTCCCAGTGGTCCAGAAGAGTTCAGAAGGTAATGTATGTATATTTTTTCCCAAAATGTACATACATTACCTTTCAAATCAATCATTCGAATTTCTCTCTTAGACTGCAAACCAACTTTTATAGTCTTACTTTTATATTTTTATAGTCACAGTTCATTTGCATTTACTATTGAGAGAGATTTACATACAATGAGCTTTGTGTCCATCTTGGACTGTCCACTGAAATACAAAAAGTAAAGGTGCTTCCACTCAATACTGAGCAAAGAGTCTCAATACTTATGACAATGTGATATTTCAGTTTTTCTTTTTTTTTACTAAATTTACAAAAATTTCTACATTTCTGTTTTTTTCTGTCAAAATGGGATGCGGAGTGTATATTCATTAGAAACAATATGAACTTTTTGATTTTAGCAAATGGCTGCAATTAAACAAAGAGTGAAACATTTAAAGGGGTCTGAATACTTTCTGTATAAACTACTTTCTACATTTCCCTCCTAATGATGACATATGGATACAGCAAATGTTTATCTGCACTGGATGAAAGTACAACCCTTTTTTCATACTGTCAGTTATAAAATACAAAGAGTCATAAAACATATTCAGCTTTTGATTAATTAATTCACAACACCTGATGTAAATGAAATAAAAAAAAAACAATGTGAGGGTTTATTTTAAGGGACTCTTAAAACATACCACTCCCTCGTGTGGCCTTTGATCCCAGTCAGACTCTTCATACAGTCTGTGTAATCATCTGGCTTCAGCTGTTTGGGAGAAGAGCCCACCTCAGTGAGCTAAAGTATGCAGTGAGGTGGAGCCTTTACCTCGTTTGAAGTCCAGCAGGAACCATCGGTAGCAGAAGTAGAAGTGTGTGTAGTCTCCATTCTGCTGCATCAGCTCAAACAGCTCAGAGTCCAGGATCTGACAGCAGGAGGAACAGCAGAGTTTACACAATGGATCTCATGGGAACACCAAGGTTACCCTGAAAGAGTAACTTGATTACTTGATTTTTAAAGTAATCAAACTAATAAAGTTGTTTGACTACAAGTGACTTTATTAGTTAGAATGTAACTACATTCAAAAGCTACAGGCAACAGCCTCCACCGTCTCAACATAAAAATAAATTTGAAGCTAGATAGTTTAGTAGGTTCGAAGATTATCATCTCCTAAGGGCAAGAACTTAAAGATTATATTCATGTTGCGAGATTAATTGTTTGTAAACACAGCGAATACGTGTGCAACTTGACTGCAGAAAGAACCGGACCAGCCCTTATTCGGACATTTCCGACATTTCCGACATTTCGGAAATGTCGGAAATGTCGGAAATGTTTTATGTTTAATTCACATAAAAATAAGAAAAACACAGCAAAACGAGTTGTTCTAAAATGCCTCAGAACAGGGGTAAAGGAGGGTTCTGTAGACCTACAATAACCAGGAAGCATTGCAATTCTACTTTATATAGACCATAACTGAATGATTTACATGTGAAAAGAAATCATTTAAAAGTATGACATGTCCACTTTAGGCACATTTATTTTCAGAATTCCAAATCGGTCTAGTATTACACATGAGACAATTCTCCCCAAGATGCAAATAACAAAGTAAAATGACAAAAATAATAAGTAACAGTGATTTGGATAAGTAACTTTAATCTGATTACTGGACTGGAAGTGACATTGCGTTCAATTACTTGCTACTAAAAAAAGGTGTTGGATACTAACAAATTACTGTCATCACTGGTGAATACACACACACAATCACAGTTCTCTTCACCTGGATCAGCGACCTCATGTTGGCAAAGTGTGTGTCCATGGCTCCACCATTAGGGAAGTTCTGACTCATCCTCTTCATCAGCTGAGTGAAGCAGCTGTATGCCAGGCTCTCTGAAACACACACAGGACAACATGCTACTGCAGCCTGCGCAGGTGCAAAACACACCATCAGTCCAGATGTATGAATTCAAATAAAAGATGAAATGAAAAACATGTCATCATCAGTAACAGCTGAGTCACATCATGTCAGTCTGATCTGCTCACACTGACAGCAACCATGGAGAATCTACAGAGAGTGTCTTCTCACCGTCGTCCAGGATGACCATGAGCGGCGCCAGGAGGTCACACATGCCCTGAACGTAGCCCATCTCTAGATGCTCCCACACGTAGCTGCAGGCAAACACACACACACACGCCCACACACGCACACACACCCACACACACATACAGGAGCTCATTACGTCACAAAATGCCGCTGCCCTTTGAGCTATCACTACAGAAGAAAACAGCGACACTGCATTTATAATATTCCATGACAAATATGTATTATTAAAAGCTTGCATGTACATGGAATTAAAGAAGAGTAGTTCATCTTTTTAAATCATGTATATGGTTTAATCGTGTCAGTGACACTTGTGAAGGAAAAATTTAGTAACAAAGTTTAAATAAATTTGAATGTACACTTTATGATGTTTCTATTAAAGGTTTGCATTCAGTTGCAGCTCAACAGGACATATGCTCTTCTGACCCTCCTCAAATAAGTGAAGAACAGGGTGTTCAGCGGTTAGAAATGTGAGACATGGCTAAGGTGATAAGCCCAGTTTGTAGAAGTTCAGTTACTAGTATCTGTTTAGCCATCAGCAGAGAGGCCTTTTTGGAGAAACGCCTAAAGTTGAGCTATGAATGTGTATGCAACCCTGCTCGACTGAAACTTACAGATAAGTAACGTATAGATTTTTACCTGACACTTGAGCCATGGGGTGTGGCTACGTAATGTGTGATGTACAGTATCCTATGTAAATGAGGGGACATTCAGCCCCAAGTCAGAACTCATCCGATTCTCACTGAGATGTGAGCTTTGTATGTTTTCTCCATTTGCAAATGTTAATTAAAGTTGTGTTTGTTCTCTTTTAAAGCTGACGTTTGGTCTCGAATTTTGTGCAACTTAACACACTTTAAATAGAGTAGATCATGAGTTCATATGTAATTTGTGTATAGCACTGCAACAACATTTTATTTTATATTTAATATTACATTTTCATGCAACTTTGTAAATCCCAAAACATCTGAAAATATATTTTCATCTCCAAAATATTCCCACAAAACCAACTACAAGGTGGAACTTTTTGTTTCATGTTCAGATGTCCAGATCTTTTAGGGATATGACTCATGGAAGCATCATGCTGAGTAGAGCTGCACAAGTTGCCAATTGCCATTGCAGTCTATGGAATATAGATATATTAACCACAAAGAATTGATTGGATGCAATATCTGTTAAGTGTTGGACATTGATAATACTTGGTCATATATGGACTTGCTGCCCTTTATGCCTACAAGTGGCTGTAAATGTGGAAAAAGAAAGTGCTACAGCATATTGACTCAGCTGGGATGAAATCAAATACATCTATCGGTTCAATCCCAAATGAAATACTCTGAAGTTTGTGGTTGAAGTTCAAGAGGCTTGAATAGTTTTGAGGCTTGAATAGTTTTGAAACCAACCAATGCTTTCAAATACAGATACATTTTTTTAAAAATACAGGTTTTAGCAAATTTTCAGTTTTCATTAAATGTGTGAATTGCATTTCCACAACAGAATGACACTAAGAGTATCAGTAATATATTTGGATGTATTTTCTTGTCATTAGGCTGGAAACAATGTATTTCTGTTTTTTTTTTTTTTGTTTTTGTCACTTTCAACAGATGTCAACATCTTATAGAGAAAAATGTTTCCATCCTTTGTTTTTCCAAATGTTGGTTCTTTAAAAATGACAAGCAACCTTTAACCTATAATCAAAAATTATAGGTTGTCCTTTTTCAAAAGGTTGCAGCTCTAAATAATCTTTATTTGGATTAAAGGCAAAAATTGTTCTTTGGATTGCAAAGATTGCAGAATCCTGCTATAAACTCAAAGAAAATCAGAAAATGGCAACTAATTGCCTCTTAGATGTGAAAGTAGTTTATTTCATGCAAATATCTCAAGAATATTTGCTGGATTTTGTGCTTTCAGCTGGAATTTATTTTCCTTTGAATGAAAATGCATGTTGTTAGAAGCACAGAAACCATTTTATTCTGCCTGCAGGACTCCAGCACCGCGAGGTCACAGCTGTTTCTACCTGCACATGATGTTGCGTAGTTTCTCCAGGTTGGCTGTGGTGAAGTAATAATAGTTGCGGTCACAGCGCTGCACATCTTTGTCTATCCTGTGAAGGTTGAGGGCGACCATGTCCAGAAGCTCGATCTGAAAGGAGAAACAATACAGTCAACATCACTGGGAGTCATACTTGTGCTCCACTGAGACGTGTCTGCTGGCCAGAATCAGCCAATTGGTGCTGATCTGAGACCGGCGAGTGGGGAAGCTGAAGATCTCAACTTTTTCTGACCAGTAAATGTACCATATCTAAGCAACATCAAATTCTAGTGTTCAGTGTGGGTGGTGGGTAGACAATATAGCGACTCCTTGGTCACACAAGGTGAACCAATGTTGTTGCTATGAATGACTGCTGTGGACAGGAAGGCTAGAAAGTATTTTGAATGCTGTATTTAGGTTCTGATACTCTAGTTGTGAAAAAGTAATCGTGACTGGCTAGAATCAGTCAGAACTTTACAGAAAACAGAGATTGGAAATCCGCCATAAAATCCTGATTAGTGTACAGCGGCATGTAAGGGCCATTGTACATAGGAAAAAAAGGTAGTAAATTTCTGCCAAAATACTCAGAAATATTTAGACGAATCTAATAAATTTTCTCAGGCATTTCTGAGTTTGAAAAGTTTAAAATTTCCCAGAAAAGTTTTTTTCCTAGAAAATTTCCTAGAGTTTTTTGGCAGAAATGTACTCCTTTTTTTCTGTTTGCAATATACAATACATTGTATTGGTGTATCTAAAGACTAGCAGAATAAAATGAAAGCAAAATTGGGATAAACATATTAATACAAATTCTAGTTCAGTTTTTTTCTTTTTGCACAGTCAGATTAAACAAACAGAAAAGGCTACAAGGCCTACGCACTGTGTAAGAGGAGAGCGAAGCTGAGATGGCCTCGGTGGCAGCTCCACTTGTCATCAGTTTGTCCAGCTGACTGCAGAGCCTGTCCTCAGTAAAAGAGTCCTGACGCCCCCCTACTGGAGTCCTGCCTTCCTCCCTACCCCCACCTTCCTCCTCAGTGCTCTGACCATCGTCTATGCTGGACAGGATCTGAGAGTGAGCAGAAGTCACAGAGTAGTTCCTGGAGGAAGGGAGACCTGAGTCGGGGGAGTCAAACTCTACCAGAGGACGCTCCTCTGGGGGCATAGCAGCAGGCGGGGCCAGGGTGGTCATGACAGGAGTGCTGTCCTCGCCACTAGGGGTCTCCTGACTCCCTGCATCTGGCTCATCCACAGACATGAAGACCTGAGAATGGAGGAGAGGTCGGAGAGCTTTGCTGGGTTAAATGTTACTGTATCGTTTTTGGTGCTTGAATTCAGAACTATTGTTAATCTGTGAAACCCCGAGTGATTTCTTGGAAAAGTCACAAATTTCTTATATTTTTGAATATACGCAGTATATTCAAAATACTGTGTATATTTTGCTGTGTGTAATGGCGGAGAAACAACTCACAGTAACAGGAAAGCTGTAACTGTGCTAAATAGTCTTAGTATTCATGACAGGTTCTTTTTCTGAACCAGCTGTAGCATGGCACAGAGAAAAAAGGGAGATGTGAGCACCCCGTACACAAGGGTGATTGACAGTGTTAAGACCCTCCTGTCTTTGATTGGTTGTTTCTGTCTGAGCTGTGTATTTGTGCAAAGGACCACAGGGAGGAAGCAGAGGAGCTTGATTTTCTTTTTCATTGATTTTCTGTCCCTTATTTTACTGTCACCACATAGTAAAAAACTTTTTTTAATATAAAGGTTTATGTTATCTAGTTAAACCAAGAATACAAATTTTAAATGATTTCATTAATTAAAAAAGAAAATTGATCCGGGCTAAATAAAAGATTAATTATTGTTATGTTACAATCATGAATTAATGAATATTAACCGCAATTTGTGGTCAATAGTAGTAAGTTGTGTTAACTTTTTTATTAATTTTGTCAAACCTCTAGCGGCATGTTTGTGTATGATGTGTTTCTGCATGAGTGAGATGGAAGTGTGTTACATTTATCTGACTCTTGGCTGTTATCAAGACAAATGTTCATTTTAATGCAACTGACAGTTTGCAAAGATTGAGGATAATGCCCTGATCACAGTAAATGTTTATCAGCAGAATTCATTGTGATGTTTAATAAAACTCATTAAGAGATCAGAAAGTTTGTTCATGCCATTTGAAACAAGAATTTAAACTATTCTACAGTAAAATTACTAGTTATTTTAACTTGATATTGTGAGTAAAAATAATAGAGAAATGTGTGTTCTTTAACTTGGTGAGGGAAGTTTTTTCTTACATATTGTGAAATAATTATTTGGTTTAAATTGCAGCATAAAGTTAAAACTCACAATACAATATTAATGAACTTAAAAAACAGTGTTTAGACAACTTGACTCTTGTTGTTAAATCAACTTCATGAACTTTAATTTCTGTGTTAAAACCAAAACAATTTTCTTGAAGAAGTTGCATTTGCAAAGCAGTAGGTGGACTAACCATTCTTGCTTTTGATAGTCCTGTTTATTTATGACCTTTAAGTTATTTAACGTGTTTGGGTGCGTGAGTAGTAGTTAGTAAGCATGTGAAGCTTGTAGCCAGCAGGTGTCACTGCTGCACTGGTGTATTACATCCACCAGCCTTGCAGTATTCAGTAGATCTTCATCTACAAAGCCACTTAAGAACGTTTTACCAGCATTTCATTGAGAAGTAGCTGCTATTATGAGCTCAGCAGATGTGCAGTTCCACCAGGTGTTTGCTAATTACTCCTGGCTATTCTGAAGGAGCTGAGTGTTGCAGTTGTGGGAGAGAGCTGCTTTGTGAGGTGGAAGCTTGGAAACAGCTCTGAGGAGGAGATGCGTCTCAAAGGTGGGGCTAAGTCCACCCAGGCGTTGTGCACAGTGTTTGCTAATGGACATTAAAGGATTTCTCAAACATGCATGAAAGAATCAAAGCAACACTCCAGGTATGTTTTTCGTGAGTGAATTACATTATAACATACATTATACATTGCATTATAATGATGTGAAGCTCAAAAAAGTCAATTTTACATAATACTCCTGTCCATATGAGGTTCATTCACACACAGGGTGCCAATAAAATGATTTGTAGCCCAGATTCAAACCGATTCCATTTAATAAAAGCGGAGCTAAGCTGGGCATCTGCTTTTCAGATGCAGCTGCCTGTTCACCTCATTACTGAGTGTGGAGTCTCTGTGAGCGAGCCTCAGGACGTGGCTGTCTATGCTACTGCCCGATGACAGCTTGGCAAAGATGGCCGACTGCATCTCCTTCTCCCTCTGCTTGACGATGACCTCACAGGCTTTCCACTCCCGCATTACCTGCTGGTAGCGCTCGCTGATCTTCACATCAATCTCCATGAGGAAATAAAAAAACGGAGAACTTAGAAGCTGACTTGTAAACTAAAGCTGGTAGCTAGGAGTGTGTGTCAGTGTTGCCGTACCTGGCTCATGTCCTTTTTGCTCATCCCGAACTTGTAGTGTCCCAGCAGGAAGGGCCACACCTCCTTCCTGATCTCGTGCTGGACTCCTCCATAGTAAACCAGTCTGAGCAGCTCAAGCTCCTTGTAGTTCTGTAGATACACATAGGAAGGATAACAGACCTGAACGAGAGAAGAAATTCAAATTCAATTCAAATTAAAAAATACTTTATTAATCCCAAAGGGAAATTAAGTGGTCTTGTAACTCATTAATTTACATTCTTCAAGAGTTATTGAAGATGGTGATGTTGGCAGGAAAGATCTTCTGCACTGAACTGAAGAAGCCTTTGATAGAAGATACTCTGCCTTCCCAAGACAGTCTCTTGAAGAGGGTGGTCAGGATTGTCCATAATTTTCTTGATTTTATGAAGAATCCTTCTTTGCATTGTCATCTCCAGAGGTTCCACAGTTATCTCCAGAACAGAACCAGCCATCTTTATTAGGCTGTTGAGAGCCTTTTTATGTCCCTGGCTCTCAGCAGAAGAGATGACGCTCTCGACAACAGACTTATAGAAGATCTGCAGCATCTTGCTGCAAACATTGAAGGAGCTTAGCTTCCTCCAGCAGTACAGTCTGCTCTGTCCCTTCTTATAGAAGCTTCACTGTTGTGTCTCCAGTCCAGTCTGTTGTCCAGATGAACACAGAGGTATTTATTTTCCTCAACCACCTCCACTTCTTCTCCCATGATGGAAAAAAGGTTTGATCCAATCCTGTTTTCCTGAAATCAACAATCATCTTAAGACAACAGGAAGAAAACGCCTACATGAAAGACGCAGCGGATCAATAATTGAGGGCGAGGAAGAGCGATGGGGACCCGCACAGAAAAAGACTCAGATGAGTGCTAAAGATAAAGGATGCAGATATGAATTGAATAATGATGACTTTGTTGAAGCTGATGAAAGATTACAGTTGCTGCCTTAATAGCTGTGATGGTATCACACTGCACTCTGTAATGAGACTTCAGTTCACTGAATCTCATTACATTTTCATTAAAGTGGAGGAGAGAGTGGATAAGGTGGAGAACATCCCACGCTTACGATTAACATGACTACATAGGCGCAGAGTGGCAAGGTTAGGATGGAAGAAGAAACATGTTGAACTGAGCAGTGAGAGAAGCTCATTTAGAAAGCTGGAGCAGGTTCAATGGTTATGTAACATAACTAACAGCATAGGTCTGATTCCAAAACAGGAAAAAGGGAAAAATAACAGAATATGAATAAGAGTTTTCACAGCACCCACTGTTTAAATCACAAATAGTATTCC
This sequence comes from Xiphophorus maculatus, assembly GCF_002775205.1. NCBI lineage: Eukaryota > Metazoa > Chordata > Actinopteri > Cyprinodontiformes > Poeciliidae > Xiphophorus > Xiphophorus maculatus. The sequence continues at coordinate 32,044,695 of NC_036460.1, forward strand.
TCAAGTTCAGCTTTGAGTTGCTGATGAGTTTTATCTTTATCCATTTTAAGTTTCTCCACACACACAAATCAAGCCCTCATTAGAGGGCAGCCTTTCCTCCCACAGAACTCTGGCTGCTGTATGCAGAAGCCTCAACTGACACTGACGCTCAGTTACAACATCATTCGTAATGCCAACTAAAAAAATCATCATGTTTCTGTCCTACATTCCTGTGCCAGTTGCTGTCAGATTTCACCTCTTCACTAGTTAGGCTTAAATAGTTTCTATTTCCCAAAGGCAAAGACAAAGTTATTCAGATCAAATCATATTGCTCCAATAGTTAGTCACATTATAAATCAAAGTTTTGTTAAAGAGTTTGTGCCACAAAAATGGAAAATTGCTCAAATAATCACATTGTCAAAAAGTAACAAATTACCGTTATATGTATCTAATACCTATTTAGTCTACTGTCTATCTATTCTAAGTAAAGTGTTGGAAGAAATTTGTACTTCATCACTTTGTCTCTTCAGACATGTTCATTTTTGAACAGATCTGTTCAAGCCTGTTCATACTTGAAGATTAAGACATATTTTGCTCAAAATAACCTTAACCCTTAATTCAAGTGCTTTGGATTTGAAACACCCTCATTCGTGTGTGTCAGAAAGTACTTGACAAAAAAGGCACAAAAGGTTTTTTATTCTGGGGACAGAGGTGTGAACTGTGGGGTACCACTACTGTACACCATTTGTACTAATGATTTTCCTTTCATGCTGAATGCAGCAAAAGTGGCAATGTCTCCTCATAACTACAACACTGAGTGCACAATTAATAGGCAAGTTTCAGTTTTAATCATATCATCATTTTCATAGATATATTCTGTCTCCAAGCTGTATAAACTTTAATGCTTATTGAGAATAAACATATCAGCTGATGTCTATTTGTTTAATGAGATAGGGTGGGGCCTAAGGAGATCAACATTTATACCAAGGTATATAGGAATCATTAGGCAGCTTCTTTTCCTCAGGCAAAATGGGCCAAAAAATAGATTCAAGTGACTCTGAAAAGTGGGCTGCACAGTGCCGCAGTTGGTAGCACTGTTACCTTGCAGCAAGAAGGTCCTGGGTTTGATACCCGGCCTGGGGTCTTTCTGCATGGAGTTTGCATTTTCTCCCTGTGCATGCGTGGGTTCTCTGGCTACCTCCCACAGTCCAAAAACATGACTGTTAGGTCTGTAGTGCCCAGAATACAAGATGTTCAGAGCTCAGAGACATGGCCAAGGCAAGAAAGGCTGAAACCCGACCACCACTGAACAAGACACATAAGCTGAAACATCAAGACTGGGCCAAGACAGATCTGAAGACAGATTTTTCAAAGGTTTTATGGGTTGATGAGATGAGAGTGACTCTTCACCTACCAGATGGATGAGCCTGTGGCTGGATCAGTAATGGGCACAGACCTTCACTTCACATCAGACACTAGCAAGGTGGAGGCAGGGTACTGATACGGGCTGGTATTATTAAAGAGGAGCTAGTTGGACTTTTTAGGGTTGAAGATGGACTCAAGATCAACTCCCAAACTTCTGCCAGTTTTTAAAAGACAATTTCTTCAAGCAGTGATACAGGAAAAAGTCTGCATCTTTCAAGAAGTCCATGATTTTCTTGCAGGACAATGCTCCATCGAGCATCAAAGTACTCCACTATCTGGCTAGCCAGTAAAGGCCTTAATGATGAAAGAATAATGCAGTGGCCCCCTTCCTCATCAGACCTAAACCCCATTGAGAACTTATGGGCCCTTCTTAAACGGGAGATTTAGATGAAGGAAAACAGTTCACATCTCTGACTAGTGTCTGGGAGGCTATGTTTGCTGCTGCACAAAAAGTTGATCGTCAACAGATCAAGAAACTGATAGACTCTATGAATGTTATTGAACTGTTATTGAAAAGAAGGGTGGCTATATTGGTTACTGATTTATTTTTTAAATGTCAGAAATGTCTATTTGTCAATTTTGAGTTTTATATTTATCATTCTCACTATAACGGATGACAATAAACAAGTGAGATGTGAAAATTTTCAGTTGGAAACAATTAGTTCTGCACACTAATTGTTTCCCAGTAAGCTTGCACATATAGATTTTGTCCTAAGAAAGCCAAAATCTGAGAGGTTATTAACATTTTGGATTGACCAAGATTGCTGCAGTTATTCAACAATAAAATGAATCCTCAAAACTACAACTTGTGTTAACAATACTGCACACAGTGTACAGTATACATGTAATCAACAACAACAGAATAAATAAATCTGAAATTCTGAGAGGAGTTGAAATCAGTGGATAATTTCAAATAGGTTAGTTTTGAATGTGGTAAAAACTAAAAGTATTGCTTTTGGATGAAAATATCAAACCAAAAATGTTCCAATTATGTGATGTTCCTGTTGAGAAGGTGGTAGTTGTAAAACACTTAGACCTTACCGTAGATGGCACAACATCATGGATTGAACAAATCAGCAGCATCATTACTGAGATAGGTAGAGGGTTAGCAATTATTAGACAACATACAGGACTACTGTCATTATAAGCTGTAAGGAAAATGACCGAAGTCTTAATTATGTCTCAATTGTATTACTGTTTTATGGTTTGGTATAGTATCCATCCACCCATCCATTTTCTTACACCTTTGTCCCTGGTGGGGTCAGGAGGGGTGCTGGTGTCTATCTCCAGTGAATGTTTTTGGCGAGAGGCAGGGTACACCCTGGACAGGTCGTCAGTCTGTTGCAGATTTGGTCTAATAGTAGACTTACAGAATATATTATTGAACTTCAAATTATTCAAAATAGAGCAGCTTGTCTTGTGCTTTGTTGTCATTGCTTTACAATGACAGAGTATGCTTTCTAGAGTTAGAATACATGAAAAACCTTTAACAGTTGATGTTAGGTGAAATGTATATATTATCATATATTTGTTGTTTCCTTTATAACAATAGTGTTTCATATTTGATGTTCCATGATTGTTTTCTTTTCTCTAAACATAAAGACTGTTTCTGTATGTTTTGATCTACTTTATCTCCGTCTTCACAAGAGGGCCTCCCTGAAGAGAAGCAGTGATAACCGTGCTCACGGGGTTCATTGCTCACCAGGACTTCTTCTTCCTTTGAGCTGTTAGATAGCTGACGAATCGTCGCCTTGAAGATATACGACCTGTTCTGTTTTTACTCTGTGTTCTAATGCAAGATAACATGTGTTTAGTTAGTGATTGCCATTTAGCACTGCAACTAAAATGCTTTGACCACACCCTTTAGAGTTGCAGTGCTCTCTGTGATAGGGACTCTGAAGATAATAAAAAGAGAGGAGCGGACAAATGTGTTTCAGAGCGGTCGGAGATTTGTAACTGTAAACACATCTCTGTCCGTTCTCCTCGCGAGTACAAAAGAATCTAACTCTCTTGTCTTTTCTGTGTTGTTCAACTTGTCTTTAATAGGTGTCAAACCTGACAGTTGATAACCAAAACTGAAACACAGCAGCTGTCAAACTTTAATCAACTAAACGTTTACAAAACAGCCAAGTAAATGAGCTCTTTAGAATTTATCTAGGAAAATGTATGTCATCACCTACATACATTTACATAAAGCTAATATCACTAAATGTTTTCAAGGCAAGCAAAAATGCAAAGCAAAAATTAGCTCCTCTATTACCACATTAGTGGAAGTTTCTCCATCACTGCACAGCAGCTTCATGGGATGGTCATTGCATGGTCTGATCATAGGCGTAACTTCCTGAAGGACTGGTGTGGACATGTCTCCACCAACTTTGGACTGAGGGCGACAGTCCCCACCAATATTTTCTGCACCTTTTATTATTTATGTGCCTGTATTTATGTGCGGACAGTAATTCGGCAGCAGTTGCTGTATTGAAAGCATTAACAACCAGTTAATGCTTTTTAAAATTCCTTTGTAAAACGTAAATGGCAAGTCCGATCTAGTAGATTGGACATCACGTGACTTACTGTGCACGGCAGTGCGCTACATGCTTTGCATTGAGTCAGGAATACTGGTGGCCAGGGGGAAATGCCACAATCAAGCAAAGAATCTGAAAAAAGGGACGCAATGTTTTGATATTGTCAACACTACAGTAGCAAGATAACAAGATCCAAAGGGATCACATTTTACAGGTCAGTAAAATGCTTCTATTAAAAAAGATATATAAAGAAAGTGGGGAGTAGGTTTGTTATGCTAACTTAACTTTTATCACTTTAACATGGACTCTTGCTGCGCAGTATCGGAGTATTTCAGTTCAATTAACACAAAAATAAGGTGACCCACATAGATTTTCTGACAGATAATCAGGAGTGCAGCTGCTTAAGTCAGCTAATCAACCACCGCTAGTGTTCAGGAGATCACTTGCTAATGATTGCAAAATGGAAATTAAAAAACATAAATCTGCAACAGACAGAATGTTCTGTTTGATGTTTTTATGTACTTTTTTGTGTGGGAAATGTGTTTGTGGTTTTTTAGCGTTAATTCCTGATGCACTTGAATTAATCTTTGCTCTGCACTCTGGGGCTGTTGTTTATTGGTTGTCTGTCAGTTTAACGTCCGCATGTGTCGTTAAGCTGACAGACTCAGAAGGAGAAGAAAATAATACAATCACCGTTTTTCTACATTTTTCCCAGGACAAATTGCATCATTTGTTCGTAAAATGAGACAATATCCAGAGAAATCATCAAATAGGATGAAATATTTCATAAAGCATAAAGAGCCAAAGATTGTTAGATTTTAAACCATGGCTCAGACAGCGACAATTAAGTAAAATGAAATTACTGGCCAATATAAAAAGAAATTTGTTTTGGTCTCTCTTGAATCATTTTATAGAATCCAATAATATCGATGGTCAATCTACTCACCAAATGCCCCAAACAGACCCAAAAAAGATTTTGCGTTTGTATTATTTTCTATAATAAAGACACATCATCTGCTATGTGTAACTCAGTAGGATACAAATTTATGCCAGCCAATTGAAGGATAGCTGTTGAAACAGAATCATATAATTGAAAAATACAAAGTTTGCACTGACAAGGATTCATTTGGTTTACACAGAAGTTACTTATTCTGCTTTTGAAATGTTTAATAACATTTTGATTGTTACAGAATCTCATGTTGTTTATGTTTTTAGCACTTGATAAAATCAGACAATAAAAGGCAACTATGTGATAATTCTTCACAAAAAATATTACTGAATTGTGAAACTGTTTTCAACTGTTGGCAAGCATTCAGCAAATATACAGACTTATTCCATATATTTGAATATGACTGAAAAGTTCCTTTGTTAGCAATTCCATCACCAAATGAATTGCTGATTCATTTGGTGATTATATAGATTAATTACATTACTTTTGTTTTAACATATTTATATTTTGTAGTATGTGTAATACCTGCTAAAAGGTTATTTTCAAAAGACTATTAATCTAACAAGGCCCTGATCAGGATGTATATCCTAATTTATTGACTAAGACTGCATGGGATTGACATTTAAGTTTTTGCATTACTCTTAGCACTAAAAAAGAAAAGGCCTTCCAGTGACTGTGAGGGCGCATCAGACCCCCCCTCTCTCCCGCTCCTCCTCATCCCCACCAACTTGCAACACAAAGTTGCTTTTTTCATTGTAAAAAGATTGTTTTATTAGTAAAACTTAACTAATACATAATTTATACTAATATTTAATTTATTAAATATATTAATACATTAAATATTTAATTCATTTAATTAAATATTTAATAAATTATTTAATTTAGTTGTATTAAACAAACAAAACTGAGCTCAGTTGTGTTTGTTTAAATGCACCAAACGCAGGTTCAGCTAAGCTGGATACAACATTTGTTGTGCTCCATTTGTCTTGCAAAAGAATTTGGAAAGTGTGCTGTTGAAAATTCAGATAAAACTGTTTTAGAAATATTATCAAAAAACTGCCAATCTAGCTCCCAAATATGAGGAGACACAGATGTTAAAGAAAAATAAGAGTTTCATTTAGAGTACAGATCTTATCCATCCATCCACGCTTACCCCTGGTGAGGGATGCTGGTGCCAGGCGGGGTGACCCTAGACAGGTCGCCAAAAATGTCCTTGCGTATTTCTCTAAGGGTGTCTCTTTATTACCATGAATATGAGCTGTAAAACTCATCTCATTCTCACTGACCCAACATCAACATGGCAGTGGAGTGGATTTTAAATTCACCATCATGTGAATGTGAGAGGTGCAGAGATGTTGGAATGCAGTGACTGGGACAGATTTGCATTCCTGCAGTGATGCTGTAGTTTCTACAGTGCTTTGCAGGCTCACTATTTGCACATACCTTGCAGTCTTTCTGGTACTTGCTCCACACCTCTTTGCTGAGACCTCCAGATGCCTCACAAGGTCTGTCTGGGGGTACGATGTTGTGGGTGACCATAGCTGACAGGTGTGTCCGCACCGTGGACAGGTGTCGACAGTATGCAAGCCCTGATGGACAAGTGAGACACATGCACAAGTGCACTAGCTGAGATCAGGAGGCAGAAATTTCAGGAAAAGTACATGTTAAATTTGGTCCAAAATCATGGATGGAAAGAAAAGTCTAAAAATGAAAATGTGAAAAACAAAAAAATAAAAAAGATGCTTTATCAATTGAAGATGCACCAAGACCAAGAACTCAGTTGCCAATTGGAATCAGATTATATTCAGGTCACCTGGAAACTCCAAACTACATCTTTCTCCTGATAACTGAACTCATCACAGTAATAGCTACACTGTAAAACGTGGTTTAACTTGAAAATGAAAGTCCAACTGCTACCTTGAAAATGCAGTGTAAGTCAACAAGAAAACTGCATTGGTTTTAACTCAGAAATGCACCTCAAGGCCACCGTAGCATGTAGTTTAAAATTTTTTTTTTATGTTCATTAATCTTGAATTGTGTGTTAACTTAATGTTGCAATTTAAACCCAATAATTATTTCTCAATGCAAGAAAAAAACTGCCCTCACCTAGTTAAAGAGCACATATTTCTCTATTACTAAGTTAAAATGACTACTTATTTACTTTACAATATTTTAAATTCTTGTTTCAAATTGCATGAGCAAAATTTTTTATCTGAATTTTATTAAACATCTGCTCAAAAACATTTAGTGTAAACATTACATTATCTGCAAACATTAAAATACACATTTGCCTTGATAACACACAAGAGTCAGATGAATGTAACACACTTTCATCTCACTCATGGAGTAACACAGGATACAAAAACATGTCGTGAAGCACAAATGGAAATAGTTCCCGCTCCTGTCTTTTTCTTCTTTTCAGTTTTTTTTAAGTGCTTAACCTTAAAACTCCAGTTTATTCAACTATTGGAGGTTTGACAAAATTAATAAAAAGTTAACACAAATTACTGCGGTAAGTTTATCTTTCACAAACTCACACATTTAAGTTCAAAGTCTAAAATTTGCTAAATTTATTTGACTTAAAGAGAAGAAGACACAAATTTGTGGCTCAAATGTTTTACAGTGTACCAATTTCAATATGACAGGTTAAAAAATAAGTTGAGGCTAGGGCTGTCACGATAAAATTTACTGGACGATAAATTGTCCCATAAGTTATTGCAATAATATTGTGGTGTTGAGACAGTTTCAGGTAATAATAATGCAAGAACACATTCTCAAAAGTCAATAAACTTTAAATTCTAATGAACATTTAACACCTAGCCTAGCTAGTTAGCATAACGGATAAACAGTTTTTCTGTAATAGTGAGTTGTTTTTCCACAATTAACACATTTAGCAGTGCATACACAGCTATGCACTGCTGTGTATGCAGCAGTGCATAGCTGCTGCATACACAGCAGTGCTAACCTGACAGCACTGTGTCAGGTTAGCACTGACACAGTGCTGTCAGTGCTAACCCACTGACAGCACTGAGACACTCTGCTCTGATTGGTTGCTTCTGACTGAGCGGTGCATTTTTGCAGACTGCAATAGCAGCTCTTGGAGGAGGTGGAGGATCTTTGTCTCATAAACTGTCACAACATAGTGACCGTTTTGATAAATATAGAACATGTTTTCATAAAAGTTACATACTGCAGCTTTGAAGACAAATCAGACTTGATTAAAATTGGTGTAGCAAGAGAGATATAACAACTAATGTGTCTGGGGAAAAAAAGGTAAAAAGTAAACCTTTTAAGTTAAGACATATAGAGGTCATATTATGACATCAAACTTTAGAGGGCCCTCTCTCATGTTCATTCTGGAAGAGTTTAAACATTCAGCTTATTCAAGTACAAACTTCATTATTACTTTGACAAGTTGCACCTGCACAACTACAAGTTTTATTTAATTGGCTTTTAAAATTAACTGTGCAGCAGCCTGGAAGTCAGCTACACAGAAGTCTCAACACAGAGTCGGTGAGAGATTATGCCAACGCAAACCAACTGAGTGTTGTGTCAAGCCAGTTACAGAGATTGAATTGCTTTTTGCACAAGGCAATAGCCTACTGTGTTTTATGTAGGCAACTGTATTACAGGAAGAGCAAAGGACTGAATTAAATTCATTTGTTACGTAAGAAGGAAAATGAAAAAGGAAACAGATATCTGTTTTCACAGCAAATGAAAACAAAATGCTGGATGTGAAATTAGAATAAAGCTGTTTTATAAAATCCACTCAGAGAAAAAGCAGTCATAAAGAATGAGTGAGCAAATCAAATGAGAGAAGAAGATGGTGAACTTACATCCATAGAAGGCTCTGGAGACGATCTGCCGCTTCATGTTCTGACAGAGCATCTTCAGTGGAATACTGGTGCACAGAAATCAGATCATTGTCACCACCTTTACTCCTCTCACTTTGTTCAAAAAGTTACAAAGATCCTCTTATCAGATGTGACTCTGCCAAAAGTTGGAAACCTCACTGGGTTATAGATTTTGTATGCATGTGCCCTTGGAAGTAGCCGGACTAGCTGAGTTCAATGATTTGGAGGGAGATGAAATACATTTGGCTTCATGGTGCATTATTTAAAGTCCTGACATGCTGCAAGCAACACAGAAAGAAAGGTTCGAAGTGGAGTGGCCATTTATCATACAGTTTATTATTTATGGTGAAAAATTTCTTATGACAAGAATTCTGATTTATTGTTGTCTCAATAAATTTAAGCTATTGATGTTATGTAAAAAAAAAAAAAAACCGACAGTATGATTGGAAATATTATTTTTACTAGTTTCCCTGCTGTTTGTTCCACAAGAACATCAATAAATATCAGTAAATTTGAAAATATGATTAAATGCAGCTGTGTGCAGTTCAGTGATGAAAACACGTAGTTTTTTTAAAGCAAACAAATAGAAATAATTTTCAAGAACAACATTTGTGTTTGTGGCTTTATGACTGCTGTGCAATACAGTTACCTAAAAAATAAATAATGGTTATTTTATCATAATTGTATTGTTATTACAATAGTTCCAAAAGATATGGTGATAAAATTGGAATTCCTAAAAGTTTTGATTTGGGTGCATACGTGTGAATGTCCGATGGCTGATGCAGGCAGGTGCAACCAGCTGTGTAGTCAAATGATGAGTTGCTACCAGCTGCTGAGCAGGACTGGCACAGGAACTCTTGAGCAGTTACATCAGTCTGTTGCCACGACGATGGACTCCCTCCAAAACCTTGCATCTCCATCATCTCTCCATGGTCTACAAGGGGAGAAGACAGACAGACATCTCAGCGCTGGCTTGTGTTTCCTGCATCCACTTCACTCTGGCTCTGGATTCATGCCTTCTATATTATGACCTAGGTCCCTCAGCTCAACCCCAAATACATCCGTCAATGTATTTTGGATAATTATGATAGAAAGAGATGAGAAGATGGATTAAAGTGGTGTAGAGAGGAAACTAAAAGTGAAAAGATGGAAAGCAGGAATGATGTGGGAGAAACAGGTGGGGGCGTGGGTGCTCAGATTCCATGCAGCTCATTCAGAGAGGGGGTGAGAGTGTTGGTGGTGGTGGGGTGGGGGACCATAGAGCTCTAGGAGAGCGGGAGAGGGAGTGAGGGAGCAAACAGTGGGGACGAGTCTCACAATTAGAACATGCAGGATGCATTAAGCCAGAGAAAAGACAAGACACACCAGAGGAAGTCTGCTCAGGAGCAAATGGCACTAACAGGCACACAAAGAGGAAGGCAAAACTGGAGAAAAAAAAAAAATCAGGAAAACTTCAACATCAATTTAATGCTCTTCACCTTAATTCTTCAGGTTGGAGCTGATGACCTGTCATAAATATGAAGATGTGCTTTGGTTGTTCAATAATTCCCTCCTCCCCACCAAAAATAAACAAGTAAATAAAGAAAGAAAAGTAAACATAAAAAAATATTTGAGAGAGACCAACATCTGGCCTCTCTACTCTACTTTAGAGCTAGACGTGATCTATGGCTGGCTCAGTACTGCAACCCCGCTCGCACAACCATTCCACGTCTGTACTACTGCGGAACCCCACAGGACCGGACTAGAGGGGATGGATGAGGTGGAGGCAGGGGCAGGAGGGAGGGGTGCCAGGGGGCAGAGGGATCAGTGAAGAATTACAGTGAACAGCATCGCAGCAGACAACAGCACAAACAAAGGAGAGACAAGCAAGGTGGTCAGCAGACTCCAGAGACAAAAACAGAAGAGGCTAAGGGAGGGGGGCACTGTCATCACAAGTCTACACAATACACACTCCCCTTTATGCCATTGAAGTAATTACTCTAATAAAACAATTAACAAAATGATTTGGGTGCACATTTCCCATGCAAGAAATGCCAAGCACGAAGCCGCTGATAAAAGAAACAACTTAATGAAGGAAGAGGAATTACTCAAAAAAAAAATAGCACTACTTGGCAACATCAGTACAATCCCAACAGTGGTGAGTGTGCAAAGAACTTTCTCATTATCTAACAAAATTGTGAAAGGAGTATCTAGCAATAAGTAACTTGTCCAAAACACTAGGAACAGGAGAACTCAGCATGTCTGAACAGATGGAAGCATGGTGGATATATGTGCAGCCCCAATGTGTGGTGGTCTCTCTTCTAACAAAGCCTGTTTGAAGTGTTTCACAAATCTACACAAGTCCAGCCTGCCATCTGGGTGGCATTGTTTAAGGACAGTAATAAACAGAGATGAAGTGCTGCTCTGATGCTGTTATGCTTTTAACAGCTTGCCTCAAAACAAATATAATAAAACAAAAAGAGGTAATCTGTTGTTGACTGAAGAGTATACCTGTTCTGTTGGAGTATCAGGGACAGTGGATCTCAGGTGTAATTGTTTTGGGCTCCTTTAACATGTGCAGTCTGAATCTCAATTATATTGATACTCAATTCTCATATTATCTAGGTTTCCATTAAAAATAAAATTGCACAAAAATGAGATTATGAAACTAAACATGGAAACATGTCAATTTCTAAAAAAAAACCCCAAGAAAACCCTCATGTTTTTTTATAAAAAGTTGTTATGCTGGGATGAGGTGGTCTTTAAGCTGTATTGAAATAGATGTATTTCACAGAACCCTAATTCTAGAGAAAGCTGTGAAACGGACCAAATTACAGAGAACATGGAGTGAATCTTGTCTTGGAAACAAACAGGAACAGAAGGTTTCCCTCGCTGTGCCGACAGCTGTTAGGAAAGAAACACATCTCATGATTCTCTAGTTTGCACAACAAACTTCAGCTGTCAAACAGATGACTTCATGTTTCACATTAGAGGACTAGACAGTGAATTTAATTTGATGACAAGTTAATAAAGACCAATTGCTGCAAAATAAGCTCAGATCAACATCTGTCCATCACTGTGCTTGACACCTGAGAGGTCTTTGTGCTGATGAGTTTGCAGACTCCATGGTGTGACAATAAACAGATGACATAAATGTTGTCTTGCTGCAAGACAGCACTGAAGGTCAGGGTGTTTGGACATGGTGTCACACCTTCTCCCTTTGCATGAGTCAATTCTTTCTAGGTACTCTGACATCATTCCACTGTCCATTGTCATGTTAACTGCTCCTAATTGCTCCTAGGTGTGAGGGCGTGTGCGTGGAGGTGGGTGTGCGTGTGTGTGTGTGTGTGCGTGTGTGTGTGTGTGTGTGGTGTGTGTGTGTGTGTGTGGTGTGTGTGTGTGTGTGTTTGCATGTGTGTGTGTTTGTCTCCCTGGTTGTTTCCAAAGTGATGAACTGGTTACCTGTTCAGGGTTACCCCCTTCTCACCCATTATTAACTCTATACTCTATAACATCCAACACCCCAGGATAGGTGTTGGGTGTTATACACACCTCTGATAAAATGTAAAAAATATTTTTTGTCATTTAGTAAAATTAGTCCATGATAAATAATTTCATACCTTTTCACGCCTCTATGTTTTTTTTATCTGCTTATTACATTACTGATAATGTAATAACTTATTACATGCTGATACTACAAGTGCATTAAATGAATATCAACAATTCACCTGATGTTCTGTACCTTTGATGCCCTTTTCTGGGTCAAGAAGTGGTGTTCGAGGCTCCTATAGCAGTTGATGGGTGAGAGGCACGAATATAGCGCCACTGTTTTTGGATCTGATTTCAGTGTTCATCTATTCACCGCTCATACAGCCTTTTAATGTTTGCACATTAATTGCCTATGGATACTAATGTGTAACATCACTATGCATGACTGTGTTTATTCTGTTACAATATAGCCAAATTTCCAGTAAATCAGCATAGACTTCCTAGATTTGTTGGAGAACAGCAAAGCCTTTCTGAAACTTTGAATAGCTGTTTGATATTTTAAAACATGTCACATCTGATAATCTGATTATCTCTTTTGATACAGTCTCAATCCTTTATAAAACGAAGCTAAGCACAGCCTCATCTGACCAAACCCTAACAACAAGTGTGTAAGCTCCAGTACATTCAGTGAAGAAATCTGACATTCAGGCTCAACTCTACAATAGCTTTCAGTTCATTTAGTTGCTATTGGAGTTTTTTAGGCCTGAGCCTCACACACATCAAATTCAAATTAAAAGTCTTCCACAACTTTGTTTTTGTTTTATTTACAAGTGAGAAAACCCAGTGGGATCTGCAAGTGGTGCATAGCTACTACTAGCAACACAGGCTAAAAACAATCTACACTCAGGACATTTAAACATTGCACAATTCTGTGTGCATGCATGCATTAATAAGATACAACTCATTCAAATGAATGAGTCATTACTGTGGGAAAGTCACTTTTATATTAGCAGCAGACAAAGTTAGTGGGAAATGTCTCACTTTCTTCAAGGGAACCTTTATGTTTTTATTAAATGCATGCATTACTTGCATCTAAAGACATAAACAAAGATTATTTAACTTCAGATCAAGGTTAGAGACATATTCCACAGATAAAATAAGTATTGAACACATCAACATTGCTCCTAAGTTAAACAAATTTCTAATGGGCCTGCTGACACAGCATTTAAGCAAGATGTCAGCACCAAGTAAATGACACATACAAATAAATCATAGCAAATTAGTCACTAAATCAAGTCATGGATTAAAAAAAACTGAAAAGATCAGGTCATAAGTATTGAACACATGAAGAAAAGTATCTTCAAAAAGGGATTAATCTTAAAATCCCATTACTTCCAGTTAAGCTGTCTTCTAATCCACATCTACCTATTATACTGTCATGTTATTTGCAACACTCTTTGGTGTGGTGGTTGTTACAGAAAATTTGCTTTTTTCTGTTTCAGTTACTTGTTTGCAAAATCAAATGTACAGAAATGACAAAAGTTGTAAGAAGATATTTAACAGAACTAACCTGATTATATTAGAACTGAAACGATTGGTTGGATAAATTGTGATGAATCGATTATTGGAATAATTGTCAACTAATTTAGTAATTGGTTAATTATTAAATGGACCACACAAACTCTAAAACAAGGCCGTTTGCTGAAATGACAACACACTAAGAGCAGTAATTAAGCCAAAATGTTAAAAAAAGTGTATACATTTTGCATTTAAGATTAAAAACTTTATTTGTCTATAAATGTGTTCTAACCAGAACTCATCCAATGGCAGTTTAAGCTGATTCAAATTCTGTAAAAATAAATTTCCTATTGAGCATCTTTTGCTATCAAATTATTACTCGTTTAATCCAAAAAATACCACCAGATCAGTCCTACTCTGTACTGATGTTAAGTCTCACAGAAAAGACTGAGCTTTTCACGTGTTGATGTTTTTTAGTTGTAGATGCATCGTTTGCTACAAATAATCAAGTGTTTGAGGAAAGCTGTTACTGGACTTTAGCTAATAAAATATTTGTTTTCTCATTTAAAAATCTCTTAATGTATTTATAATATTGTATTTAAAAAGAATGTGCCAATGTGTTTATCTAATTAATCAATAGAGCAATTGATTAATAAACTAATCCTTAGTTGTAGTCCTACACGATATTAACAACCAGCTAATCATGGAGGTTCCTAAAATCTAATGATAAATTAAGTTTAAAATGTTGACTTATACAGAAGCTCCCTAAATCATTAACATACTGTCTGTAAGAAAATCTTAATTCAATTGATTAAAAGTTCTACAAGAGAAAATAGGATCAGCTAAATTTGGTAGCAGCAGGTCAGATAGAGTTTCGGACCACATTTCTACTTCCCCATGTCCCTGATAGTTTGGTCAGATCTAGCCTTCTCCTCACTGCTGGGCTCAGCTTCAGGCAGCACACAGACAGGCAGGCAAAGCTGTGGGGGGTGGGAAGCTAGGTAGGGGAAGGAGGGAGGGCGGAAGAGGACACTGAGAGGTGGGCGGAGGAAGAGGGAGGTGGGGAGGAAGGAGTCTGAAGCTGGAGTGAGGTCTAAGGGGTGGGGATGGGGCAGCAGGTTTGGTGGTGTGTTAAGGTGATAAAAACCTTTCAGGACATTAGGGTCTGTGAGGTTCCGCGAGCAGATCATTGAGATCATAGCATGGAGTCTATCTTCCTCTTCCTCATCGTCATCCAGCGACGGTGCGCGGCTGCCCGTGGTGTGGTGGTAGTTTATAGTGACTGCTTGCACCAGCGAAACAACAGAGAATGGAATTAGAAAAGGGTTGCCCTACAAGCCTTGGGAAGAAACGACCTGACTTTACAGTAGCAAGCCATACACCTCAAACAGAGATAAGTGTTAGCAGCAGAAAGAACAGCTTTACTTCATGAGCACGTCTGCCCTGGTAATGTTTTACAGATAAGATGGTGTGAAGTGGTTACTCACTAGCATCGTATCGGTATCCTGGGTAGACGATGCGAAAGACGTAGTCAGCAGCTGTCTGCTCCTCGCCGTTCCTGTCCTGCTCCATGAGGCGTGCTGTGCTGCTCCTCTTCCGCAACTTAGGGAACACTTTTCCCTTCAAGACACAAGCAGATTTCAATATCAGACTTAAGATATTCCAAACCATCTGGCTCACTGCGAGCTAGATGGTTTGGAATAGGCTAGAAAATCTACGCAGTTATTGATTTTTATTCTTCCACTGCCCAGGCTAAGGTTAGTTCTCAGGCTCCTCTTCTGTGGAACCAGCTCCCAGTTTATGAGGCAGACACCCAGTCTACTTTTAGAACTTAAAGAATTAAAATGCTAATTTTTGATAAAGCTTATAGTTAGACTGGCCTAGCTTATCATGATTTATCTCTGTAGTTATGCTGGTGTAGGCTTAGAGAAAAAACTGATCACTTTTTCTCACTTTTTTCCTCTACTCTTCTCCAATTTAACTATTTGCTGTTATTTCAGCTATTAACTTTTTGTTTTCTTTCAGTTATTTTTCTCTTCATAGAAGCTACACCAGGTCTGGTGTTCTGATTGGCTGTGATTCCTTCCTGGAGGAGGGTATCAGCTGATATAATGCTGCCATCAACTAATCATTCTCCCTCTTCTGCTATAAACTTTTTACTTAAATGGACATGGAAATAATCCTAAATCAGTTCATCTGTTTATTCTTGTGTCTCTGCTCTGTTTCTCAAACCTCCAGTTGGTTGTGTCAGATGGACTACTTCCAACCTTCTGCTGGAGGTTTCTTCCGGTTAATAGGGAGTTTTTCCTTTCCACTGTCACTACATGCATGCTCGGTAAGAAGTACTGATGTAAAGTCAATGACTACATGCAATTTACTGGGTTTCCTTAGATAGATCCTTTTAATACTATTTTGGAGAATTACTGTACTGTTTGATAACTAGGATCAACTGAAATGTATATATAACTGAATTAAAATTATTGTTTTTGTAAAGTGCCTTGAGACATTTGTTGTGAACTGGCACTAGATAAATTAACTGAATTGACTTGTTAATAATTGTTGTTACCTTGCCTTTCTGGGACCAGAGGGGAGGTTCCAGCTGACCTCGTGGTAGAAGTCCAGTTTCCAGACAGGAGAGGAAGGCCAGGAGGTGACCGCCAGGGGGAAAGTGCAGTGGCGGCCTCTGAATCCCATCCTGACTGACGAGTACCAGCGTCCCACCACAATCAGCTGCATCATGGAAATAAAAAGTTCATACAGAAAAAAGCATGGGATGAAAAATAGAATGGTTTGTGTAGCACAGTTTTTCTCTGTTTCTGCAAGAGAGGCAAATAAGCATTGACCAAATATAAAAGCCAGATTTTAAAGCTGCAGCAATTTGCACCTTAAGAGATTAATAGTCCAATCAGGCGACAGCGTTTAAAACACTATTATCTCAGTTCAAAAATAACTGACAATATGTGTACTCACGCCGTTGGTGACAGTGGATGCAAACAATCTGGCGCAGAGGAACAGTCAGTGCATAGTCCCAATAAATACTGAAAGTGAAAAAAAAGTTTTCAGGTTCAGAGGCAGTTGTTTTAGATCAGATCAGTTGCAACATGTCACTAAATGCTTCTCTTTTCTAAGAGCTGTGATTTCTGAGTTTGGCCCAACCTTTTCTCCAGGTCGCAGTCCCCCAGCGTACCATTGATGAGCTGGTTAGGTGTCCACTTTAGCGTGAGGTTATCCCCAGCTTGATGGAGTGACAAATAGCCCCGTAACACCTCCATGTCCTTTTTCTACCATTTCAGATGGAAGAAGGAGAGCTTAAGTGTTGAGATCAAAGTTCAGAGTTTAGGGGGGAATACTGAGGTGCTTTTTCAAAAGTTTTGTTTTTTAACAGAGTGCTGTAACATGGTTACACCATTAAGAGTTCCTCCTGTTTTTCATTTTTCTTCACATTTAAATATTTCAAATCATCCTATTAATTTTTACATCAGGCAATCATAAACTGAGGTAATAAAATTTTAGTTTTTAAAGGGGCAGTATTGTATATTTTGCAGCCACATAGTGACATTTTAAAGCACAATTAAGTAACTGTTAACTTCAATTGTTAAAAAAATGCTGTACATGTTAAATATGACTTTAAAAAATTTGACTTATTGAAATTGGGCCTCTGTCTTTAAAAACTCCTGCTCTTTCTGAGGTGCATTCAGGAAGTCATCACAGTATGGCTCCTCTATTAATCCTGTAACAACATTTTTACCAGTGTTTCACTGGTAAAAATGTTTCACTGAGAAGTAGCTCCTATAATGAGTTACTTCTCATGAGCAGGTGTTTGCTAATTGCTGCTGGCTAGTCTGAAGGAGCTGAGTGGGAAAGTTGTGCTTTGTGAGGCAGAAGCCTGGACATTGCAGGTCTGAGGAGGATTCGCGCCTGGAAGGCGGGGCTAGGTCCACCCACATGTTATGCATAGCAGAATATTTGCCTTGGAGATTAAAGGATTTCTCAAACAGGCCTGAAAGAATCAAAGCAACACTTCACGTATGTTTTTGGTCAGGGAATAACATCATAACATGATGTAAAGTTTAAAAAAAGCAGGTTTTACATAATTCTGACTCTTTAAACAATCAAACAAGCCACTCTGAGACCTGACTACTGACTACCTGACTACACTGGGACCTGTAGAATCTGCTAAGAGTCCAAAACAAAGCCACACACACTAATAATACATTCGCTGTTCTTTAGCTCTGGTTACGCACTATTTCAATAAGCTCATGTAGAAATTATGGAAGACTTGGACCAATGCACAAATTCTTCTCCAGCACCAAGATTCTAGAGTTAAGGTCTGGACTTTGTGGTGACAATTCCATGGTAAAATGATTTCTCATGCTCCTTCAATCACTTTTGTACATTTTGAGCCACTAAGATTATGGAATAATTATATTCTAATATGCCTATGCCACCAGAGAAGCTGATGGAATTACCTGGCCTTTCTGGATATTCAGATAATCAAATGACTGGAGTGCATTTTGTTAATGTGCTCCATTTTGTTAACATCTTTTAACTTCTTTTTTTGTTAACTTTTTTTTTTTTAACCACAGAATGTGCTTGGAACATAGTTTAAGAAATTAGGAGCTACTCACTGTAATCACAGTGAAAATAAGACAGCAACTCTCACCTGGAGTTCACATTTAGAAATTGTAAACATCTGTATGGAGACCAAGCCTTTTGCACATAAAACAACAAAAAACCATAGCTCAGTCTGGGCTGAGGAAGCTGTGCTAAACTGAGGAAGACATCACCCTCCAGTTGCAGAGGATCACTAAAGAAAACATGGTAACATTTTATCTGAGGGGGCATGCATAAGACTGACATGACACCATCATAAACTTGACATAACACCTGTCATGACCATGAAAGAGTCTTTATGAATGTTTATGACTGTTGTCATGATGTGTCATTTGGTAAATAATGACACTTTTAATGCAAAGTTGCAATAAAAGTCCATTAAGAGTGGACTTTGGATCTGTCTTATGAATATCCCTTCAAATAAATGTAACCGAAAACATTCAGAAAAACTACCGAAAGCACAGAAGCTGTACAGGGCTGAATACATCTGCATGGACCAGATCCCTTACATATTGAACTGAAACAGCTCAATATGTGAAATATATTTTCACAGTTTGTTTTGAAACACAATTTATTTTAATATAAGATGAGTTATTTTTTTGGTCTATTTGGAAAAAATTGTTTGTACCAACGTTAAATTGATAGGTAAAGTAGGCACAGTGGCACATCAAAGATTAGAATAGAATAAAATGAAATAACTGAACAACTGAGTCAAGGGTACATACTTCCAAAAAGGATATTAACTGTTATCTTGTCAACTGTTGGGCACACTTACATTTAATATATTTTCCTAAAAGAAAGTTGAATTGTTCCCTACTTATTTATTTTTTACAAAACAGGAGTGCTAATGTGGTCAGCATTGTGTACAAGAGTTGGTCACAGAGTGGCAGAGTCGTACCGGTTGCACAAGGACGTTGTTTTTGCCGTACAGGAGGTGTGTTCTAGAGTTCTGATGAAGAGACTCCACATACTCTCTTGCCGATGCAGCAAACCTGTCTTCTGACATGCTCCCACTGGACTGCCTCTTACGGATCTGAAAAAGGATGTTCACCCTTTAATTTACAACAGGATGTCTGTCTAACAGCAAACATCCTGAGATTTGATCTAAATCATCCTCCAGACTCACCCCCAGAGCCGGTCGACGGCCGGATGACACATCTAGGCTGCGGTGGGCCCCATGGATACGGTGGCGCTGAACCAGCTCATTGGCTGATGGGTCCGTCCAGAAATGATCGGAAGTTTTCAGCTTAGTGTATTCCAGGGCACAGGGCCCCACTGCAGATACAGAGTATAAGCAGAAAACACACTTAACAGGAATTTGTTCAGTTTAAACCTCCCAAAATATGGGTAGGGTGGTCAGGAAATGTTCATTTCTCATTTACAGTAGTTGCAAAACTATTCTGCACACAAGAACAAGTACGGGGTGCAGTTTGTAAAGTTACACAGTAATGAATATAATTAAGTTAAGTATTTAGTTTGGAAAAAATATCTAGTTTGAAAATGAAATGTTTAGTTTGGATATTAAATGTATATTTTGGAAAATAAATATTTTGTCAGGACTCTGGATTTTTGGGTTTGGTTTTGCTTTTGCATCTTATTTATCATTATTCTTTAGTTACCTTAGGTTCTGTTATTCTTGTATACCTGAGTCTATGTCTAGCTTTCTTTAGTGACTGTAGTTAGATTATTTTTATTTAATCCTTCCAGTTATTCCTTATATTAGGCTCCCTGTAGTGTTTCTAGTAATGTTTATTTCATCACCCTAGGTTCAGTTATTCTTATATGTCTGATTTATGTATACCGTTCTTTAGTAGTTCCAATTAAGTTTATTAAGTCCTTCTAGCTTTCCCCTGTAGTGTTTCTAGCTTTTCTTATTTGGTTATTTTAGGTTGAATCCTGTTATGTCTGCATCCATACCCATCTTCCTTTAGTAATCCTACTTAGGATATTTCTTAAGTCCTTCTAGTCCCTGTAGTATTTCTAGTTTTCTTCTTTCTTTTTTTTTACTTTAGGTTTAGTTAGTCTTTTGGTCTGAATCTTTGTCCATCTTTCTTTAGTGATTCTAGTTAGGCTATTTCTTTGTTTACATCTTCTAGTTATCCTAGCTCTATGTTCCGCAGTTCTTATTGTTGTTAGATTAACCTTGTTTCTGTTTAGGTTTGTTTAAGTTTTTCCCTCATGTCTTTTTCTCTTCTAGCTTATCAGGTTTTCTTAAGTATTAGAAGTATTTTCAGCTCCCTGGTGTTTCCTCCCTTTTGTCTTCCCCAGTATATCTCCTTAGCTTCCCTGTGCCATCTTCTCCCCGCCCCTCAGCCAACTCCTGTGCCAACTACTCACACCTGCAATCAATCATCTCATCTCCTTAGCTCCATTGGTCCATTTACTACCTCCCAGTATTTAAGCTCCTCTATCTCAGTCACAACCCACCAGTCTGCCTTGTTACCATGATCATTACTATGCTAGTCACCTGCCTTGTCTCTTCCTGTGTCTTTAGTTTGGCTTTATTTTTGGATTTTGTTTTCATGGACTCATATTTTGTAAGTTTGTTTCTTTGTTTTGTTTCTTCAATAAATCTTTAAATGAAACTCCACCATGTCACTCGCCTGCTGCTTTAGGGTCCACACCTCAACTACATCATGACAAATTTACTCAGTTAACAAACTAAATATTTAATTTGGAGCAAAATATTTAGTTTGAAAATAAATAGTTAGCTTGTGAACTAAACACTTAGTTTGGAACTATAATGTTTATAAATGTATAAATTGCATGATGAGAATATGACTGAAATATAAACACCCATTTTTTTTCTGTGTGACTTCATAAACCCCATAAATAACTGCACACATAAATATACTAGTATGGAAGCTTAAAACTTTATGTTTAGTTTCTTGCATTTTCAGGTCTGAGTTAGCCCTGAAGTGCGAATCATATTTTTTTGTGGTTTTTAATTTGTCCTGTTTTTCATTGTTGTGTATTTCATTCTGTAGTTGTGGTTAGTAATTTGTTGATGTGGTTTGTACTTCAGGGCTACCTGAAGTGCAAATTAATCCTACATAATACAAATTGATTAATTATTTTGCACACCGTGTATATTAAACTTTTCAATTTACATTTAAAAGCCATTGAAGTTAAAAAGAGAAAATTAGGATGAGAATATAATTAATCAACTGAGGTATTTTACACTGCAAACAGCATGTGTCTGTTTATGTTGCTCTGGGTTTCCACTGCCATCCACAATCAGACACTGCTGTCTTTTTGTATCTGGAGTTACTCATATTTTTCACAAAGAATCTCTCTTCTGGTGGTTTTGGAAAAATATTTGTGTTTTTCAAGCATTAGTTACTCACCAAGCAAGGCGGCTAAGATGGGCCCAAAGACTGGGTCATGCATTAGAGCTTCCCTTTCATAGTATTTACTGCAGAGATAAAATGAAATGAAAGGACCAGTGTTAACGTGTGTTGGCTGTATGAAAGGAAGATGTCCTGTAAAGGTACACAAATGATCCCCGGAACTGTAGGAGTTTTTAGAGACTTTGCTTTTACTTAAGTATGAGCAAATGTAAAAAACTAGCAGGCTCAACATGTTTATGAACATAGCTTCCAGATGGGAAAAAGGCAAGGTTAAAAATGTATTTAACAAAAACATTTATTTTATCTAAAATATGCTTGATGTAATGTATACGTAAAAAGGCTTGTGAATATCTTTCTCAGCTGATTCGATTTTACACAAAGAAGAAAACAGGAGGAGTTGATGAAAAGGTGGACCAGCTTTATCAGGAAGAGGTACTTAAAAATACTTTTACTATACTGTTAGCATTGTAATTCCTATTGTTATGTCAACTCCTCCTGTTTTCTTCTTTAAATATCCTTTAAGGACAAAAACCACATACATACAAAAAGAGGAGCACCCCTGGCTGGCCTTCTCGATTACCTTAGAGAGGAATCTTCAGAAATTTTCAAAATATGCAAGGTATGTTATACTTGGGGATTACACTAATTTGCCAATCAGAATTTAAAAAATAGGTCATAATGAATGAAGTTTAAAATAAACAACAACAAATGTAAAAGGTAGCTTGTGAAGTGTATTTATTCTCACTTGTATGTCTTTGATATGGATATTATTGCTCAATAACTCTGTCTGGTGTTGATTTCAAAATCAACACCAGACAGAGTTGCTCATACAATTGTAACGTATCTGTGACATCACATGTTTGCCCGAGGAGTGGGAACAGCAGTATGGAGTCTTCACTTATCGTAACAAGGTAAGTTCTATGTTATGATTATTATGGTTTTGATTATTTTTTTCTGGATGCATTAATTTTCCGTTTGTGCAAGAGTATCAATTCATATACATAGTTCGCTTAGTGTAAGTTTATTTGTTTGAATATCACGGTATATACGACTGTTTAGTACAGGGGTGCTTAAGTCCAGTCAGATGTTCAGATGCTTCCCTGCTCCAACACACCTGAATCGAATGAATGGCTCATTAGCAAGTCTGTTCAGAGCTGATCCTGGTCTGTTGGAGTAAGGATGCATCTAAAAGTTGCAGTAGCTCTCAAGGACTGGACTTCAGCACTCTTGGTTTAGTATTTTTGTTAGCAACTAAAGCTAGCCAAACAGGTGTAACACAAGGTGTCGGGTGGTTAACCGAACATTAAAACTCTCCGAAAAATCTGAAGGCCATTTGAGTTAGCATTATTTAAATTAAAATTTTCCCTATATTGTCAGCTAAATAAAACACACTCATTTCATCTTGCTTCATCCTGTTCACTGCAGCTTCACCAAGGCACGTCTTTTTTGGGAGGTCACAACCTGTAACAATCATCTTCCAGTTGCTCTTTATTTCAGATGGAGCAACACAGAAGCTGACATTTAGTGTGGGCGTCATATCAGATGAGATGTACTAAATTGCTACTATGTGCAGTTTCCATCTTCTCAACAGGAGTATCAAGAATTTTAATTCTGATGTTTACATCAGAATCGTGGCTAAGCTTTTTTAATTAAAATGAGATCACATTGTTCTGTCTGACAACGTCACAGACTTCAGGTGTGAGACTCTGATCAGAGTATGGACCAGTGTTGTATAGTAACGAAGTAAAAATACTTCACTACTTTACTTAAGTATATTCTGGAGTACTTCATACTTTCCTCGAGTATGAAAATTTTTGATGACTTTCACTTTTACTTCACTATATTTCCGAACTTAATTGCGTACTTTTACTCCGATACATTTTCAATGTGTGGTTTAGTTACTCGTTACAAAAAAGCGAGAGAGAGAAACAAAGTGTTTTGATCCCACCTACTGATTAGCAAGTAGCAAGCAGGCTACCGAACAAAGTCGGTAGCCTGCTTGCCTGGGCTTGTTCATCACCTCCAATAGGATACACCTGTTTCGCTTCTCCCATTAAACACAAAGCAAGTCTCGCAATCAGCAGCAGCCACATGGAGGAGGAGACGGAGACCACAACGACTGCAACTACGTCGGACACGGCTCCAGGGGAACCACCAGCTGGTGATGAGAGCCCATGGCCTTATTTAAACACAATATACTCTTTAGTGGGTGTTAAAGATTCGTCGTACCGCATGCAGTTTATGTTATTCCTGCCCAAAGATGTGGAAATTCTATCTTACAAAAACTCCCCGTCCAACTTGAAGAAACACATCGAGGTAACGTATTATGAAATGGTTATAATCCTCCTGTTTCAGTAACTATAGCTTGGTCACTAGGCACTACTGTATTGTGAAATCTTGACCATAAATGAACTTTGTTTGGCATTGTTTCAGTTCCACACGTGGTGTATTTAGCTTAGGCTTGATGTTGACTGTAGCAGGCTACCTAGACTCCTCTGTTCAAGGGGGACATAAACCATAGTGATAGCAATTTAGACTAAATTTAACGAATATAGGAAAGGCATGCAAGTTCAAAACCAGGTTTACAGATGCCAATAAGCTGCATTTCCCTCCCAATTCTTTTTTTCTTTTGCATAATGACCAGTTGTGTGCACCACCTACTGACTGTAGCATTGACTGATTCACTGATTTGTGAAGTAGAGTAATCGTAACAGATCTTTTTCTTCATTTTCTGTACTATTTATTTTTCTCATTTTCAGCACTGACCTTACTTGAAGGGAAAACTTAAGGCTTACAAAAACTTTGTATTTTCTGTCCTGGAGGGTATACTAAGAAGCTGGTTCAGTTGTAAAGCAGGTTAAGTTAACCTTGTGCTATAGGTAAAGCACCTAATTTTCTTAACTAAATGATGCCTGCAGGTATATCTATTAGCAGGTTTAATTTTGCCTGCACTTGGTTGTGTACATTATTTTAAGTGTATTTGACAAGTTTACCAAAATATAAAAAATGTCATTCAAACTGCATTTGCCTTGTTTTACTTTTTACTTGTACTTTTCATTACATTACTTGAGTACATCCATTTTTACAGTAATTTCCATACTTAAGTACAAGAAGTTTCAGATACTTTAAGACTTTAACTCAAGTAACATTTCAGTCAGTGACTTGGACTTTTACCAAAGTCATATTTTGGAGAGGTACTTGTACTTTTACTTGACTCTGAGATTTCAGTACTTTATACAACACTGGTATGGACAGCTCATCCAGCACACTGTTGTTGTTAGCCTGACAGAAAGCAGAATAAAGCAACCCATGAGTCAACTCTGAGAATCACACATAATGCAGTGGACTGCTCGGTTTTCAGCAACAACAAAACACGAGGAAACAGTTGGGTCAGTGCAGTGCAAGTAAGGGAAAAAAAAAACTTAAAACATAAGAATCACCTGGAGTTGTCCACAACGTGCTGGACTATCTTATCCAAAACCTTCTCAAAGAGAGCCGTACGGACCCAGATGTGTTTGATGGCCTGGGCAGAGAGAGGTTGAGGGGGGCGGCTGGTGGTGGAGGAGCCTTGTCTTCTCACAGGTTCATGGCCAACGCTCTGGGCTCTCCTGTAGGGCACAGAGCAAAGCAGGTAACAACCAGCCTGGAGACGGGCTGGACGAGCCACCCATCCACGACTTCTACACCTGCTCTCACTCTCGGTAAAACCAGGAAGATAGAACGCATCATCCCATTCCTTCCACTGCCTCCCTGCAGCTCAGGGAATTGACTACAAAATACTGAACAGCTCAGCATCAAAATACATTAAAGATCTGCTGTGGTATCAATCTTCCAGACCTGTCTGGTTCTGGTCTGCTCTGCTCTGCATCAACAGAACCAGAACCAGAACCAAACATGGAAAGCCGCATTCTGTTTTTATATTCCTCTAATCTGTAACAAACTTCCAGAAAACTGCAAACCAGCCGAAACTCTGAGTTTCTTTAAATCAAAGCTAAAACCCACCTGCTTTTATTTTAAAATTAATGGAACTTGAACTAGTCCATGAGGACTAGTTTCCAGTGGTCAACAGATGGGAGGCAGAGTACTCACAGAGGCAGGGCAGCAGTTCTTCACTGAGACATTCACGACCAACAGCCATCCACACATACTCACACATAAAGACAATGCATTATGGCCACTTAAGCTAGTTTTTGGACTGAGTGAAGATTCCTGGAGAGAACCCATGTAAACTCTAAAGCACATTATTCTCTGTGAAGGATCACAACTGTTTATCATGCTGAATAAAAGCTATCTTTATAGAATAGAATCACTAGTCTGGAATTGCCTTCTTGTGCAATTTCACTCACATACATACTCACATTCATTCACATGCAATTTCACTCACAATTCAAATTCTCCCATACAGCACAGTCTGGGTGTTCTCTTCACTCAGATTTTCAACCAAGCCAATCAACGAACAGAGAAGTTGTAAACAATGATGTTGATTTTCTGCACAGTTTTAGAATTGCAGTCTAAATGCTTTAGCAATGGCAGCAGAGGAAGTGAACAAAGTCATTCAGTCCATGTGGGTCACGCTTCCAAATATTAAATTAACATTAACAGCTGCCTTGTTCTCTCTTTTCTCTTTGCATTGTAGGACGCTTGTTTGCAGTGTAAGCAATTTATGGTAAGGTTCATAGTGTTGAACTGGCACACAGACAAACATTAGCATTTGGGTAAAATTTTAAACCTCAACTGAGGCATGCCTCCTGGAGTCATCGCTGATAGCTCCAACCCTGTGGACGAAGCAACAGCGTAGAACAAAGGCTGGTTTCTACTAGGCTCCAGAATCACTATTTCTGTTTAAGTGACTATAAAGCTTTAATTGAGATGAGGGCTAAAACAAATAACTCATTTCTTATGAGGGGACATGATAAAAAGCATCCTCCCATGCTCATCTTGTAGTAGATTTCTTGATGGGATTTGATATATAAAATATTCATTAACTCATGCATATTTGGATGTCAAAGGATTTTCACTCAACCAGAAAGTTTGTTTCTGATAGGAAATAAGTCAGAAATCTATCTAAAATAAAACATAAAATTCTTCAAAAATTAGTCTGAAAAAAGGCATTAAAGCAATCCAACCCAAACTTTGTGGCCTACATGCATTATGCTAACCATGCATGCTCATGAGAGACCGTGTTATGTGCTTTGGGCACATTATAATTATTTTTGTCTATTTTTCTTGATTGTTTTATTTATAGACTTTAGTTGAATGACTTTTTTCAGTTTTTTTCGTTAATATTTTGGAGTTTAGATCATTTCTTAATTTTGTAATTAATTTAATTACATTAGGTTGTATCTCTGTTTTTCTAAAGGAAAATAAGACTGGAGCAGAAGTTTGCCTTCCAGCAGGACAATGACCCGATCGAAGCATGTTAAAACGGTCCACTCAAATCCACGGCTAAACTTGAAAACTGTTGTTCAAAGTCAGTCTCCAAGCATTCATCTAATGAGCTTGAGCTATACTGTAAAGAAAAATGGTAAACAATTTTAGTGTGTGCAAAGCTAAAGGAGGCATGGCCCAAAAGCCTTGCAGCTACAAGGATTACATTGACTCAGAGGGGCTGAATAAAATGCACACCACACTTTTCAGCTGTTAATTTGAAAACAAAGAGCAAAAAAGGCATATGCACCATGTTCTCATGACTTCATCATTACAATCTACTGTGTGTCTATCACATAAACTCTCCAAACTAAAAACATCAAATACTTAAGTTCAAGGAGAACGAATATCTTCGCAAGCCGAAGTATGTTGAGGTACCAATGCCAAGACAGATAAAGACCATGAGGAGGCATTGTGTAACAACACTGCCTCCTATTTGAATTCATCAAAAGTCATCAATATTTAACTACCATTAATTATTTAGTACCTGTCCCATGTCAGACAAAATGGTTTATGTCATGCTGATATCAGCTGGCTGGAGATGGTTATGAATTTGCAGGCAGATGATCTTTGTTGTGTGGAGAGATGAAAACTTAGATACAGACTGAGTTTGATGTGCCCGGCTACAACAGGAACCAGACGCATTCACTTACACACACCAACTTTGACAAGCTAATGAGCCTGTGCTTATATGTCTGTGCCAAGGGGTTCAGCTGCTGCAGTCACGAAGTTAGAAAGGGTGTGCGTGCTTGCGGGGGTGCACTTGCATGTGTGCGCGTGTTCGAATGCAAGTGGGGTTTCAGCTAAGTCACGATTTTTACAGTCCCCTAACACAAAAAATGTGTGTGAGTGTTTATGTGTGCAGAGCACTACAGACGATGTGAGGAGGAAGATGTAAGAGAGACAGAATGTTAAAAAGAGGGACTCCTTCAGTGTGTGAAGAATCTAAGGTGGACTTTTCTGTTTAGATGAAAATTAATGAAAGCACATCTTTGTTCATACCTGAACATTTATTCAAGTTTTAGCTGGAGGAGAAAGAAAGCTCTTGCTACAAACTGTGTAATAACATAGCAAAATCCAGCTCAGAAATAACATAAAGACAATAAAAGAGCTAGAAAAATTCTATCTGTGGTGAGCTATTCTGCAGACATGATTTCCACCAGGGAATTCAAGATAGTTTCAAGATAGTTTCTAGATTGTAGCAAAAGAAAAATCAAATAGAATTAGATTTAAAAATCATTGACAGATGCCTTCTATTCAAAATTATTTTTAAAATGCTTCACATTTAATCTTTAATTAAATTCAGTTTGTTTATATAGCTTATATGATTAGATTTTTTGGTAAAAAATCTTATCAAATCATCTGTCTTCAAGAACACTGGCCTAAAATGTCTGTATTTGTGCAAAAATCTAATTTTTATTTAATCTTTTTGTACATTCACATTGTCGCAAACCTCTGGTGATAAATGTGCAAAAATATTTCTATTTTTGAACATGTCAGACTAGTTGGTTTGCACAAACAAGGTCTCTCATAATCAACCATCTTTTTACCATAGCTGTCAGTCATGTTGAATCCACTGAGCAGTCCATGAAGACATGGGCTAGTCCTCCTCCCAACTTAGGGGATGCTCAGGGTTGTTCATTATGTTCTCTATTATTTGAAACATTTCTCGCTGAAAAAACAGTTCTAAGTTCCAGGGCTGTTACCAGAACAGACATCCTTCTTTATTAGTTTGTTTGGTCTTTTAAGTCATTGGATCTGATGCTGCTACCCCAGCAGGAGATTGTTGTGGAGAGTATACTCTCCACAACAAAATAAAACAACATATGCAACATCTTGCTGAAAAAAACTGAAGACCCAGGCTTGCTCAAGAAGTACAGTCTGCTTTGTTCCTTCTTGTAGATGGCTTCACTTTTGCATCTGTTTGTGGTCTGTTTGTCAAGTATTCACTGATCCAGATGATTGTCGAGGGCTGCACCTCTGTCTTCTGGACAGTGTGAAATAGTAAATTAGATTGAATCGCTTTAAATGCGCCTACAGAGATGACAGATCACAATCCTCACAGTGCTGCCTGCTTTGTCCAGAAGTCAGTAGGTAGGCTGAAGAAAGTGCATGATGGCATCTTCAACTATACTTCTATGGTGATAAGCAAAAAGGCAGGGGGTCCTGATATGTGTTAGTTTGCTTACTCAGGTGGACCAACAGTAGTCTCTTCATCCTCATTTTTGTTCTGTTGGAGCTCACTCTCCAAGCTTTCGCTCAAGCAAAGGAAAAAAGATAATAATGTGCTTAGCCAAGTACAGCAGCTGTACTTGGCTAAACTATTTGTCAGTTCTGATACAGCAGCTGACAAATAGTTGAAACATGTAGCAGAAAGTGAGCCATGGTAAAATTCTCTAGGTGTTATCATAAACACCTGGGTGTTGGTGACCATTCAGTGTGTTGCCATTTGATCTTCGTTTGATAAACCTTTTTCTTTCTGTAATTGGGCAAGATACTTCACCCACCTTGCCTGCTGGGTGTTCAGAGGGTTTGCTGGCACCAATGCATGACAGCCTCTCCTCTGTCAGACTGGTTCAGGGCAGGGCAGCTGAGGCTACTGTCCAGTAGCTAGGCGCCATCAGTGTGTGAATGGATGAATGATTGAATGTATGAAGTGCTTTGGGGTTCTCTGGACCAAATAAAACGCTATACAAATACAAGCCATTTACCAGAAATTGATTGGGGTGTTGTATCATCAGGGTTGGTTAAATAACCCTGATGATAATAACCCTATTCTCAATATGGACCACAGCTTATTGCTAACATTTCAATATTCTCGCTGCAGAGGTGATATTCCCTTTATGTCCTGAAAAAAAACCCAGCTTTTACTGACAAACACTGCTGATCACCTCCATTATTTCTTCTTCTCTTCTTCCAATCTCGGACTCACTGTGTTATTATTATACCATGCTGGGAAATGTTGAAGCCAAGGATACAATCCTGAAGCCATGTCTGAGTGAAACATAATTTTACACACACATCAGTGCTTGAAGTTCATCCATTTTATTTTCCATATTTCTCATTTACCCAATAGAAGTGATAGAACAGATGGTTTGCACTTCATCCTTCTCTTTCTCTGCTTTTGTCTTGCTCTGTATCCACAAATCCTCCTTTTTAAAAGATTTGGGGTCAAGGTTGCATTGTACTTGTCTTCATGTGTCTCTGACACTTCATGTCTGAGTCCATCACTACACCCATCTGCATGCTGACTCTTTGTCTTTTGGTAAAAAAAGAATAACTTCAGTTATTATTTACCTTTCAACTGAAGGTAAAGGCCTTCTGACAGGTTTAAGCAAACAGTAACTTAATTTCAGCCTGTTTACCCCTCTTAGCACCAAACCCCATCCTAAACAGACATAAACACAGCAGACCTTCCCCTCCTGCTCTGCTATGACTACCAGTCGCTTCTTTTCTTCTTTTCCTCTGCTGATCTTTGCTCTTTTTCTACCAAGCCCTTTGTTTTTGTTTTATTTTTTGAACTCATCTTTTTGTGATCCTAATGAAGCAGACTATGTTACCATGATAACCAGGGCAAAAGGGAGATAGAACCCTGAGGTAGTATGACAGGAAGATGGAAGTTAACATGACTCAGCATGTGTGTCTGTGTGTGTTTGAAAGCAGGGATTCTGGATGAAGGGTGTGAGTTGTGGAAAGCAGATCTCCACACATTTACAGGCTTTCATGTCTGGAGAAGTCAAGACCAACACCGCTGATTCATCACAAGCGACTCAAACTAAACTCCCCATCCATATTCGTCTTGTACTTTTCTTCTTTGAGGTATTAGCTGGAGAGCCAGAGCTAAAGCCACAGCGGTGGACTGTTTATGACACCCAATGCTTTCTGTCCTCCATCTCACTGCAGCCCTGGAGAGCTGTGGAAGTCATGTGGCACAAGCTAATGGACAATTAATGGGGTTCTACACAGCTCAGCTGGTAGCTAAGTGCCTGCAGATCAAGCAGTTTATCATCTTTGTTTTGAGCACACACACAAGACACAATTATACACACCTCTCATGGACATGAACGCCTGGGCCTTTCTCAGAGTTTACACAAACTGTGCAGCATTAAAGACGAGTCCACTCAGCTGTCAGGTGAATTAGTGTCAGTTACACAGAGAGCATCACATGCTGCACAAAGTATGCCCAGAGAATTATTAATAAAACTGGCATTAAAATGGAACATATAGTTATAAAGCACAGTTATGTAGAACCTTGTCATGTGTATTCATGATGTATACTTTTTGATGTATGAAAATCTGAAAAGTGGGAAGTTTGTTTGCTCATCTAAACAACAATTTTAAAATTTTGCCACGGTTTTACATTTGGACTCAGTTCTAGACTTTGACTGAACTATTCTATATTGTGAAGTGTATGGCTAATAGGTATCCTGTGAAAAGGTTCTACTACCTGAGCTGTGGATCTCCAGCTCTTCCATAGTTACCATGAGCTCATTGGTTGCTTCTTTGACTACTCTCCTGGCCTTGCCAGTTTAAGTCTTATGCGGTTCTATGGAGCCTCCACAGTAGCTCCTTGGTCCAGATTTCTTTTATGTTAATCATTTTCAGTTCTCTCAAAATGCTTTTATACTTAAACCTAAAATTAATGAAAAATGTAAAACATGTCTTTAAAGGGTTAGGATTATGTAAAATAAGCTTTTTGAGCTTTACATCATCTTATAATGTTCTTTCCTCATCAAAAACATACCTGGAGTGTTGCTTAGAGGCTTTCATGCCTGTTTGAAAAATAATCCTTTAATTTCCATGACAACCATTCAGCTGTGCACAACATTGAAACGTATTATTGAGACGCAAATGAGACGCAGTTCCTAAGAGCTGAAATTTCTAAGTTTGCAAGCTTTTGCTTCACAGTGCACCCTTCCACCATGACTTCCCCGTTCAGCTCCTTCAGACTAGCCAGCAGCAGTTAGCACACACCTGGTGGAACGACACTTATGCTGAGCTCATTGTATGAGCTACTTCTCAGTGAAACGCTGGTAAAAATGTTGTTAAAGGGTTAGTAGAGGAGTGATGTGGTGCGGAGGAGGCGGAGGAAGGGAGTAGGCAGAGGAGGCAGAGGAAGGGAGTAGGCGGAGTAGGCGAAGGAAGGGACTAGGCGGAGGAAGGGAGTAGGCGGAGTAGGCGGAGGAAGGGACTAGGCGGAGGAAGGGACTAGGCGGAGGAAGGGAGTAGGCGGAGTAGGCGGAGGAAGGGACTAGGCGGAGTAGGCGGAGGAAGGGACTAGGCGGAGTAGGGTTGGCTCTACAATAATTCCCTTTTAAAAAAGGCTTTCTGACTTTCTGACTTGCCACCTTCAGAAAGGTGGCAAGTCAGAAAGAGCAGCACTAAATGAACTATTGGCTGTGGTGTGAGGTGTAGTTTACCTGCCAAATGGTGGCTAAGTGGCAAAACTATTTGTTTTGCTATCAAAAAATCTGGGTGTGATTCCAGCTTCCTCCTGATACAAGGTGATGTGCCAATGAGCAAGGCAACTAAATTCAAGTTGCATGCTGATCTACATATTGGTGTATGAATACATCTTGGTGAAATACAGTCTGTTTACAACTTCAATACACAATGATAATGTGAAACTATAAATGGCTCTTTAACCTAGTTTAGTAAACAACCTATCACTGCTGTGTTGGTACAGATACAAGAATGAGGAAAAGACGGGAAGGGCATATGTGGGACCAACCTGGTGAGATCAGCCTGCTGCTGGAGCTGCTCCTGGACTTTCCGACAGATCTCGCCAGCTGTGTCGTACACTTTGCCAACCTTAGTGAATAATGCGGCTATCTTGTCACTTCTTAGAAAGCCGGCTGCACGTCTCTTCAGGAGATGACTCAGGCAGGCCTCAATGGCAGCTGCAGACATGAACAGGAGGTATGCTAGAAAAGGCAGGCAACAAAACAAAAGATATAATATGTTCAACAGAATGTTTCTTTAATCTCTCCTGTGAATTCCACAGAGAAGGGTTAGATGAGATGCATAGTTTTTTTTAAAACTATTGTTGGTTTCTAAATGTGTGCTTCTGAATTTAAAAATAACCACAGAGGCAGCTCTATTAACACATTGACAAAGTATGCCAACAGATTGATGTTAAAGTGTTAGAAGGCGATAAAAAGAGGATAGAAAAAAATAAGGATATATTGTCATGACCTGCTACGTCACTGCTGGATCTATATTAGAGAATCTGTTGCAATTTATTTTAGCACCTATCATTGCTCATGAATCCGATAGTGGCTCAAATCTTTTGAAGCAGGAATCCTTCCTGTGTCAAGTTGTGTTCTTCAAAGAATCAATCTGGATGAATCCACATCTGTCCAACATCATTTGTTCACTAAAGCCCAGCAGTCCACCCTAAAACTTGCTCAATTTCTTTATCATTGTTTATCTTTTTTCTGATCATGTATTGTCTGCCCTTACCATACCCTTTTCTTTAACAGGGAATTTAATAGGAAATGTAATTTTGATCATATACTTTAAATCTTAACAAATAGTCTGAGTGGGCATTCTTTTTTCTCTACTGTAAGTCACAAAGCCATGACTAAGACTATCTCTCAATGATATGAGCAGTCATAAGTAATGATCAAATCAGCACTTTCCCTCAAATTTCCTTTCATGTCTGAAAGCATTATATTGGACCTCTTTATGGGTCATTTTGAAAGGACAGGCTAGCGGTGCATGAATAAAAGGTAGCAAAAGGAATGAATGTGTGTGTGTAGTCTTACATTAGCTTTCAGATGGGAATCAGTGATTAGCACTGTAAAATGTGAGTTGAAGAGGAGGGTTAGATGAAACATTAGGGCTCGGTTGTTTCTAGGGAAACGCCAGAATGGCGCAGGATGTAAGCAACTCTCCCATGGAAGTAGTCATACTCCACTCCTCTAATTCTACTGCTCTCTCTCTCTCTCTCTCGACTGTCTCACTAATTCATGTTTTGGGTGTCTGTGGCTCTGATGAATCATCAGATGCTTCCTAATATGATTGGTTTCATTCTGAGAAAGAGGAAGAAAATATGAACAAATAAAAGTCTTAATGTTGATATAACTGACTCCAGTAGAGCAAAGGGATGGCTCAGTGCTACAACATTTGCCAAACAAGAAAGCCTGCAGTGTGTGTAGTCACTCCCCCTTCTTGTGGAATAATATAGAAATAGTACAAATGTGTCTGACAAGACTTAAAAAAAAGTTAGTCAACCAAAAACATGTGCTCACTTATATTTTAGTAAAAACATTTCCTGTAAAAGACAGAAACAGAGAAAAAAGCCTCCTTGAATAATCTTTTGCTTTCGTGAATCATCCATAATTGTGTTGTGAAACACTGGGGCTACACATCCATGGGCTTGGTGGCAGGTTGTTCTGTAGCTCTCCACTGAGATCATTAACTGATCTAATGAAGGCTAAGCTAATTAGGCAGCAGAGCTTGTCTCCCATTCTGTCTATAAATGTCAGTAAAACTCTGTCAGTTTTCATTCTTTATCATTCATATGACCGAAACTATCATCAAGTTCCCAGTTAAGTTAGAGCATTTTTTAATATAAAAGTAAAATAGTTCTATGTTGGTAGTCAGAGAATAGATTGATCACATAAAGCTATGCTTTAATGCATCTCTTGTCTTGTTTGTAACAAACACGGAAATATATTAGTTGTCTTATAAGTAAGGTCAGTTTTAACACATTAGGTTTGGTAGTTTCAGTTATTTATAGCCCTTATGTATGTATGAAACTACTAAATGTGCAGTTGGAACCAATCAATCCATCAGTTTATTTGCATAGCAAATTTTAGCTACACACATGGACAAAATTCTTGGTTAGCCTCAGTTAATGGAAGAAAAACCCACAATGGTCACAGAAATAACTTGAATATAACAAAGGTAATGATGAATAAAAATGCTATGAAAATGAACAAATGAAAGTCAGACATTGCTTTTCAAACATACATCAACACAATTATATTTAAAAATAAACTCATGAAACAGACACAGACAAAAATAATGGTACCTCTGAAAATAAGGTGACCAAAGGAACCATGTTAAATCGAGGCATGTCCACTACTTATGGTCACAGGTGTCTATATTCTTGTAATCTGTCAGTGGGCCTATATATAGCGCTACAGGTAGTCACTGTGCTGTTTGGTGACATGGTGTGTATCGCAAACCTGGAAATGAGGAAATGAAGGAAAGAGTAGTCTCAGGAGATTTAACTGTTTAAACAGCTTTTACAATGATTTTGCTGGTGAATGAAAGATTGGAGATCAGCCTGTAATTCAGTAGTAGTGATTTGTCCAAGTTGTTGTTTTTTATCAGTGGTTTAATAACTGGCAAAAGTCTGGAGGAAAAGACTTGATGAGAGGGATACGTTTACTATTTGAATCAGATTACCATAGTTACAATGACAGGCAGAACTTTCTGAAGGGAAATTGTGGGTAGGATATCAATACATAGAGAAGCTTAATTGAGATATAATTTCCTTTAAGTTTTTGTAGTTGAAATTTAGTCATTTATTCTGTATTTGAGACCTCTCCAGGGTGACCCCGCCTCTCGCCCGTTGACCAGTGAAGATAGGTACCAGTACCCCTCCCAACTTGCATCTTCAAGGCAGCAGGGAGACTTTTAATTTCAAATTAAACCACCTTCAAATGTTTTGCAGTGTAAGTTCCTGTTGAAGTGCAGTGAATCTGTTTTTTAGTGGAATTTCCACAGAATGTGTCATGGCTCGGGCTTGTTGCTAAATTCTTGGACGTGAGGTCGGTGGGTATTTCAACTTAAAGCTGGCCACACTGACTGTTAAGCTTTAACAGTCAGATCTGACTTGATGCTGTTGGTCATCAAGTCAGATCCAAAGTGTGATACTTTTGTTTCAGCTTAACTCCCAGAGAGTTACAGGGTGAGCTGCTTGTTGAGCACCAAATGTGTATCAAGTATTTTTTACAAGGTGATTTAAAAAAAAAAATTCTTAAAGAGCCTTGTATGTTGTGTATCTATTTATTGGTTAATGCCACCAGTGCTGGTGCAGGATGATTGTACAATTTTATTTTGTCTAAAACCAAAACATTAACAAAACAATGTCATTGTTCAAAACCTTTGCAGGTTTAAGCTGCTGTTTCTAAACAGATTACACATGAATCTGTTTGTACAGTAAGAGAGTAATACATAATCTATTGTTATTGAAAAACATGACAGTTATGGCAACATCATAATATTCTCCATATAAATCAATGTTTAGCTGTGATTGATGACTGTAATAATGTTGCAACTGTGGGCCTTGACAGCTGACAGGCAGAGGAAAGTCTGTGTCTCTACAGAGTGTATTCAATCTGAATTTGTTGAGTTGTGTAGGTATGTAAGCATTTACTTGTAAAACCATTTATCACTATGTTGACGGCAGCGGTATCTGGTGGTGAATAATCTAATGGTGGATGTTTAGTTGCTCGACACCCTAAAGGTGAAAAGTTCCTTACATCCATCAACACGGACAAAAAAACCCCAGCTTGCAGCATTATCTTTGTCTTCTGGTGTAGAATTTTATAGGAGACTACAAATTCTTGTGCTCCAGTGAAATCTGTAAATCTATGACAATAGGACAAACAGTGGGGAAAAAAGGTATGCAATTCACAACTAGTTTTTCCACATTTACCCCTCTTACAACAAAGGGAGAACTCTGAAATTTCCTATCAAACTGTGAAAGACTTAAAAAATCCAGAAAATTTTGCTGTATAAATGTAAAAAAATGTATTAGTATTTTTTTTAACTAAATAAGAATTTCAACCAGCAAGGACTGGTGGCACAGTACTCCCATTATCAGTGGAAAATGATGCTACAACATGAAAATACTTGGTATTGTTCCACAGAGATGGAACTGGGGCCCTGCGTGCCAGAATAACGGCTCAACATCGTACTGCTACAACTCTGGAATCTTAACTATTGCAGATGAAGCAGTGGAGGACAAAAACCTTGGCAAGTGGGGAAACCGCTGCCTGGGAATAGGCAGCAGCATCATCAGCTGAGTTCTTGTTCTATAACTTGTTCAAATGTTAGGATGTCAACAAAAAAAAGTCTTAGGAATTTTTCTTTAATCGGATACAATAGTACATGACAGGTACAACAGTAAAGTCCTCCTTTTCTTCAATTCCACATCCTCACTCACAGTAAGGGTCTTTCCTGATGTGAAAAATAAATGTAAGTATTCAACACAAATTGTCTAATTATTTAAAAATCAATAAAAGTAAAATTTTCTGCATTTTAATTTTAGGTTCTGTTTTTCACAGTTGAAGTGTAATAAATATTACAGACATCTTCATTCTTTGAAAGAGAGGAAGTTTTAAAAAAAATCAGGGGTGTATAAGATACTTATTTGACACAGTGTATGTTACTTAAAGACTTGTCTGAAAGTAATAACAGCTCTGACTTTGCCTACTAAAGGGTCCAATCTCTTTGACTCATGTAACCAGTTGATTTAGGCTTAGAGCAACTGAATGAGGACAGATAATACTTTTAAAGATTTTGACTGTGCAATTTTCTTTCAAAATTTAAAAATTATCATCCTAAACTGGACTGAGTAAAAATCATTGTGCATTCCTGTTTTCTAGTAACTTTGAAAAGATATAATTCTATCTTTAGGGGACATTCAGATAAACTTTCACAACAGGCAAAGGACGCTTGGAATAGATTCTGCCTGTGAGCTATTTTTATTCATTTAGGAGCTTTATACATATCTGGCTTTATGAGTCATGCTGCTGATCCTGAGACAGGTGCAACAGGAAACAGAAAGAGAGACAACCTGGAAATTTGGCCAAACACTGAAACCTAGCCTGAGAGAGATGGAAGTTATTATAAAGAGAAACGTAACATGAAGGAGTAGAAATATACAACAAATGAGTCTGCATACTGCAAGAAAGCTGCATCCAGGAGGCATTCTGACCAGATGCCCAAGCCACCTCAACTGCCTCCTCTCGATGTGAAGGAGCAGTGGTTCTACTCTGAGTCCCTCCCGGATGACCGAGCTTCTAACCCTATCTCTATGGGAGAGCCCAGACACCCTATGGAGAAAACCCATTTCGGCCGCTTGTATCGGTGATCTCGTTCTTTCGGTCATGACCCAAAGCTTATGACCATAGTTGAGGGTGGGAACGTAGATCGACAGATAAATCGAGAGCTTCGCTTTTTGACTCAGCTCTCTCTTCACCACGACGGACTGGTACAGCGCCCACTTCACTGCAGACGCTGCGCCAATCCGCCTGTCGATCTCCCATTCCATTCTTCCCCCATTTGTGAACAAGATCCAGAGATACATAAACTCCTCTACTTGGAGCAGGCCCCCTTCTGCCCGAAGAAGGCATTCTACCCTTTTCCTACTCAAGACCATGGCCTCAGATTTGGAGGCACTGATCCTCATCCCGGCCGCTTCACACTCGGCTGCAAACCGCTACAGCGAGAGCTGCAGATCAAGACCTGATGAAGCCAACAGGACCACATCATCCGCAAAAAGCAGAGATGCGATCCTAAGGGCACTAATACGGATCCCCTCAACACTTTGGCTGCGCCTAGAAATTCTGTCCATGAAAGTAATGAACGGAATCTGTGACAAAGGGCAACCAGTGAGATTTGGCGGAGTCCAAATCTCACCAGAAACGAGCCTGACTTACTGCCAGCAATGCGGACCAGACTCTTGACACCGGTCATACAGGGACCTGACAGCCCGTATCAAAGGGCCGGGTACCCCATACACCTGGAGAACCCCCCAGAGTGTTCCCTGAGGGACATGGTCGAATGCCTTCTCCAAGTCCACAAAACACATGTAGACCAGTTGGGCGAACTCCTATGCACCTTCCAGGATCGTGCTGAGGGTGTAGAGCTGGTCCAGTGTTCCACGACCAGGACAAAAACCATACTGGTCTTCCTGTATCCGCGGTTCGACTATTTGACAGACCCTCCTCTCCAGGACCCCTGAATAGAGATTGCCAGGGAGGCTTAAGAGTGTGACCCCTCTGTAATTGGAGCATACCCCCCGATCCCCCTTTTTGAACAGGGGGGCCACCACCCCAGTCTGCCAATCCAGGGGAACTGCCCCCAATGTTCATGCAATATTGCACAGTTGCGTCAGCCAACACAACCCTACAACATCCAGAGCCTTAAGAAATCCAGAACGAATCCCGGACCCCTACCACCGAGGAGCTTTTTAACCACCTCGTCGACCTCATCCCCAGAGATTGGAGAGCCCAACCCAGAGTCCCCAGGCTCAGCTTCCCCGATGGAAGGCATGTTGGTGGGATTGAGGAGGTCTTCGAAGTACAAACACATCTAGAGAGTATTAATGGAAATTTAAGAAGAATTATATATAGAACATTATGCATTAATATACAATGTGGAAACTGTCTTAATAGTACTGCAGGGTTAACACCCACAGTGATACTTATTTCCAGGCATTCAGGAGCACACAAGGGAATGCTCCTGAATTTTCTGCTTTGCAAACACTAGCCAACAGCCCTCAAGAAACTCCTGCAGAGGTTTGTTCAATTTATCATAAGCAACTAACATTCCTGTCCACCTCAGAGGCTGGGCAAGCACAGCATTCCTTAGAGTTGCAGATCCCAAACTGTTTCCATCTTAAGGAAGACAAACAGTCAGTGTATATATCATTGAGCTAAAAATAAGAGCTGCTCCAGGCTACTTTCATATAAATGTAAGATAAATTCTTTTTGTCATTCCTCTAACTGTGCCAAAAGATCTGAATGAATGAAGATCAGCAAATTTAGATAATTTAGGTCTGCTTTTGCAGCTACCTGTTAGCGACTCCCCCCATTCACACCTTGTGCTGCTGTAATTTAAGAGACTGTCTTCCCTGACTCATAAAATCTGTCTGTGGGATAATTATTAGTAGCAGCTTCCATCCACAACCATCTGCTATTTATCAAGTAAGATGAGAGCAAAGAAGGTGGGAAGCTGGAGTGTCATTTATTTTCTATATAGGAAGCCTAGAAATAAATGGAAATGCACATCGAACTACGAAAGCCTGGGTGGTGCTGGCTTAAAATATCTGATGTTTGCCATCTGACATTCAGTGAAACGAGGAAAGAACAGAAAACATGAATGATTACAGAGAAGGATTAGCATTGCTTCAAACAGGCATGGATTGGCTGT
The DNA here is from genome assembly GCF_002775205.1 of Xiphophorus maculatus. Taxonomy (NCBI): domain Eukaryota; kingdom Metazoa; phylum Chordata; class Actinopteri; order Cyprinodontiformes; family Poeciliidae; genus Xiphophorus; species Xiphophorus maculatus. The sequence continues at coordinate 32,084,977 of NC_036460.1, forward strand.
GGGGTGATAAAGTATAAGAACAGGGTGAGTAGAAACAGGAAATGACTCTAGCATTTTTCACTTCTTGTCCCTCTTTCTGCTACTGTGTGGGATGGAAAGGAACCAAGTTCTTCTGATGCCCCTTCCATCCTACAGGAGAAGTGGATGGACTAAGGGAGCAAGCAGAGATGGTCATGGGTGAGGTGGGTTGGCATAGCAACCACTCTCTGCATGTGTTTTTTTTCCTGTTGCCATTGGATATGGACTGCTCCTGCAGAGTTTCTGTGCAGTGCTTCCTTCATAATAGAACTTATTCAGCCTCGCTCTTTTACACCTCACCGAGTTGCAACCTTGGCTACTGAAGGAGAATCATGAAAGCTTTTCACAGAGAAAGATGCTGTTTCTGCTGTGACTAAGACTACTGCTCCTGAGATGCAGGCTCATACTACAATGAATGTATGTTGGAACTGGTTGGCTGAAGACAGGGCTTAGCAAAATGAAATTATGACAGGGAGGGGTTAGAGTGGAAATAAGAGTTTTGGGAGCACAGAGGATGAGAGCATACATGGAGCATGTGATGGGAGGCCAGTCGACCAGACTGCAGCTGTGCAACACTTGCACAATATTTAATCAGTTTCTGCAAGACTCATTTACAACAGATTAGAACAAATATAAAATACATTACACACTGATAAAAATTATTCTGTGGTGAAATTAACTTAATATAACTGAATCTGTAAAATCAAAGATAACATTTAAGTAGTAATTTTTATTGTTGTACTAAGATTGTCTTTTTAAGTTCATCCACACAACAATATTGTTATCTTTACTGTGTTTCATTTGTTGTTTCAAAACACCAAATACTACCATCAGTCATCAAAGTTCCCAAGCACCAATGGACCAGCAGTGATTTGAAGAATATGGATAAAAATTTTGTGCTAAAAAAAATTAAGTTAAATGAAGTTAATGCTTAACATTCAGGACATCCCCAGACGTTGCTCCATTTCTGCTCAAGCAAACCTGCAAACCAAAAAGAAAGTTTTAAACATTTCTACAAATGATTTCAGTGTTAAAAAATAAAATATGCTCTAGTGACACAATGTTTTTTAATGTAGGTTAACAAAATTATGCGGTTGTAGGCAGAAAAAAATACATTGAGAGAGATGAGAATAACACTTCAGACAAAGCTGAAGTTGGTTTCCAAACGCAGCTTCCAATTCAGAAAATGGCTAATGGCTTCCACTTAATTTTTCACTACCATCAGCATCTTTAACTTACTCTAGCTAAAAACTACAACACCTAGACACTTCAAAACTGGACTAGATTATTCTCAACTAATAGCAGAATATTTAAAACCAAGTGTGGGATTTGTGAAACCTTTATCTGATTTGTGAAACTTCAATAAAGAGCAATCCTAGTGTTATCCGAAGCATAAAAATAATGCACAGTAATAAACTTTTATTGAAGTTTCACAAATCACACACTTGGTTTTAAATATTATGCTATTAGTTAGTTGAGAATAATCTAGAGAGGGTTTCATTTTGTTATTGTGTTAAACAACAGGGTTTACAGTTAATGGAGTTACTGTTATTTGTCATGTAAACAAAGAATTTTCTAGTTTGTATTTCTGCTTGATCCTACAGCATCAGCAGCAAGATTCTTTTAATTCTGATTCTGCAGTTGAGCGTGGCTCAGGATATTGTGGTGAGTTCACTCACCACAGTATTAACAGTCCTTGTGCACTAGCTAAAGCTGCTGTAAGCAATTAGATTTTACAGTGTGATTGCAAATTGCATTTACCTCATTAATAGTAAAGTTATGGTTTGCTTAATCTACTTGACAAAATTAAGTTTGCTTTACTTGGATTTTCTTTTTCATGTAACAAAATAAGTAAGCATTATAAACAAACAACAGTCTTGCTAGATAAACAAAAAAAAATAAGGCAACTATTTGCATAATTTATTTAAGTAGATATGGCAGAATATTTTTATCAGTGTATATTAATTCATTTCTAACAGATATTTTCTGTTTTCATAGGGAAAATAAACATCTCATCCTCCAGCCTTTAATATCTCTCTATTATGTGTTATATTCAAACATTATCACCTCATGATTCACACCTAGTCTTTCTACCTCATCCTTCACACTCTCACAGTGTTTCTCTGTTCATCTTGTAACATACAACACCTCCTCTCTGTCTGTTCCTCCTCTTTTCTCAGTTTTTTTTTATCATGTTTATTAATTGTAACTGTTACTGACAGAAGCCGGGCTGCAGGAAATTTGAGAGTCATAATACAGTTTGATAGCTTGAAGAACTGACTGAATCCTTCACCACAAAAGGTTAAACTGTCAAGCTACAGTTACAAACCCTAGTTCTCTCTTGCCACAACATCCTAGTATCCCCTTCCATCTGCTTACTTGGTAATCTAGATGAACTGAACATAAAATCCAAACAAACCCAATCCCTGCTGCCTGTACCCCTGACTATCACCAAGAAAACAATACTGATTAACTGGAAAAATATTTAAAAAATCACAACCTCACAATGACTAGATATTCTCACACAGCAGACTAGATCTGCTGAACAACAATCAGCAATAGATAGAAATCAATTTGAATATTTGAATAAAACATACTCCATACTTCTAGATGCCATTTCCTTTCCGGTGAATTAGTGCCACTGCAGAGCAAAGACCAGAGGAGGACAGGGGAAATGGGAGAGCCTCACATTTTTGAACTCACTCACTCACTGACTGACTGACTGACTGACTTTCTGACTTACTGACTTGCTTGCTTGCTTGCTTACTTGCTTACTTACTGCGACAGACTGGCGACCTGTCCAGGGTGTACCCCGCCTCTCGCCTGAAACATTAGCTGGAAATAGGCACCAGCAACTCTCCCGACCCCACTAGGGACAAGGGTGTAAGAAAATGGATGGATGGATAGATGGATATTTATTTATTTATTGTTTGTTTACTTTCTTTCCCTCCCTCCCTTTTCCACTTCTACCCAAAATATCTGTGGCTCGAGGTTAATCAAACAATATTACAGAACAGAAAAAAATATATAATTCAGATTAGAATTATTTCTAAGATTAAAAGACAGAAATATATCCTAATCCACATGTTAAACAATTTCATTGTTTTTGTTGTAACCCCAATTGATTATGTTCTGTGTTTTGTCTTTGTTTTGAATGTATCCATTTTAATATATACCTCCTTGTTTGGTTATTTTATTTTTGTTGCTGTTATTCGTTCTATTCTCCAGGTATTTGTTTTGTAGATCAATACCCCATTTTGCTTTCTGTTAGTCTGTAATGTTTGTTGTACATACACTAATTGGTGAATTAAAAAAATGTCTCCATTCTGAACCACCGGGGCAGGCCCGGGCCGTTGTGTGGCAAACGTATCACAGAGTTTGGTACATTTTTCTGCATTTGTAACGCTAACTGAGGCTAGGCGCCTGACTACAGCCAATAGTGGTGATATGGCAATCAGAAGGATTCGACTGAGGAGCCCGTGTGTGAATAAACACCAACAAACAGAAAGTAAAGTTAAGTTATTGTATTTGCATGTATATTTTTCCATATATTTAGGAAGGTATTGAATAATAATAATAATAATAATAATAATAATAATAATAATAATAATAATAATAATAATAATATTTTCTTATAAATATGAACAATAAACACAACAAGAAAAGCAACAATAACAAACAAATAAATAAACCCTGATGACCCCCAAGAGTCTTTCTCTCTCTCATTCAAGTCCGTGCTTTTTGGTTTGAAGTAGGCACAGCAATGGCATACTTTGTGAAATGATCTGTTATGACATGTCAAGAAAATCCGAGCTCATCCCACTTCCCCATGCTGGAGATTTTAGTTTAACAGTAATAATAAATAAAGTTATCTTTAAAATGAATCACTCAAGTGACATCAAGGCCCAACAGTAGACTTAAGTGTCAATAAAGTTAGTTTAACAGTAATAATAAATAAAGTTATCTTTAAAATGAATCACTCAAGTGATATCTAGGCCCAACAGTAGACTTAAGTGTCAATAAAATAAATCTGGTTGTGTGTGTTGTTTTTGTCTCATGCAAACTTTGCTTTAATTCTACTTTTTTCTATCTAATCATAAGAAATCATAGTCAGTCAGAGAGAGTCATTAAACAGGAAAAGCAGGTTTCCTGGAAAAAGAGGAAGTTTCCAGCCTGCAGATTTATAAAAATAGCTGAGAGTATTCCTTATTTTAAAGCATGAAAGTTTAAAGAATGAAATCTAAACATTTTGAGTAATTTGATAAGATTCAAAGTAAAATACTTATATTAATAATGGTTTACTTGTAATAATATTTACACGTACATTTGTGGGAACACTTACAAGAAAAACAAGTAACTGTAACTTTGTATCAAATAATTAGAATCATGGATTATTCTTGGTTTCTTTTCAGAAAAACATCTGTAATAACTCACATTAGGATTATAATAAGTATAATTAATAAGTTATGGTTATAAAATCATAAATGAATGATAAATCAGAGAAGCTGAAGAAAATAAATGTGATATAAGTTATGGTTATAAAATTATAAATGAATGCTAAATCAAAGAAGCTAAAGAAAATAAATGTGATAAATGTGATTTTGACATTGAACTTGAAATGGTGTAAAAAGGTGTAACTGCAATTAAACATCACTGATATGTTGGAGGTAGAGAGTAGGTGAAAGGTGAAAGGCAAGGAACTAACAGGAGAGCAGAGATGATCAACGCCTTATTTAGAGAGTAGGTGAAAGGTTGTGCAGGCAATGGACATAGGAGGTTGAGCAACCCTGAGACATTAGCACAGACATCAGGACATAATGTCTGTAAGACAGTGATGGATATGAAATCATCTGAGCAGTCAGCCAATGAAACAAGCCCAGCAACAGTGCTAGCCAAAGAAACCCTATAAAAGGTGAGTGCAAAAGAGGAACCGTTCGTTGGATCCTCCGGGCAGCTTCGAGCCAAGAGATGGACAAAGAACTCTGCAGCTGAAGAAGAGCCGGGGCCACGGAGCCGAAGACTGTCCGGCCATGGGGACCAACCCGTCAGCCCTACAACCTGTGGCTTCAAATCGCACTTCTCTCATCGGCTGGGTTCAGACCCCAAAGACAAAGATGAAGACAAAGGCAAAGACAAAGAAGAAGAACTGGTGCCTTTTTTCCTGCCAGCACCAAGTCCTGTGTGACCTCACCATCCATGCGGAGAAGAAGCTCATCAGACCTACAGAGATTCCTGCCTTCGCCGATCAACATCTTCCTCCTGCTGCAACACCTTCTTCATCATCAGACCTGCGGAGATCCTGGCCTTCATCGATCGGCGTCTTCCTCCTGCTGCAGCACCTTCTTCATCATCGTGCCAGGTCTGGGGTTCGAAACACCAAACTCCGTCCGTCTCTCTCAAAGGTTTCCTTTTTTAGTTTTCAGTGTCAGCAGTAGGGAAAGATAGACTAGATGATTGATTTTACTTATTTGATTATTTCTGCTACTGAATTAAGCTGTACTGACCCTTGCAAAAATGCCTTACTAATAAAATATTTAGCATAAAGAAAATCTAAAAGATGTTGTGGACATTCAGTTAATGAGTCACCTTAAAGTTCTTTGATGGTTGTAAAATAGCTGTGATGTTTGATTCTGGAGAGGAAGAGGGGGAAAATGTTTTATAGGTTGCTGGTAGCCCAAATTTAAAACAACATCCTTGGGACTCGCCCGAGTCACTAAAACCTACCTGGTTCAATAACAAATGCAAGTTGTAAAATAGAGAACGAGCGACCGTTAACAGGTGTGCTCTGTGAAACTAGTTGGCTGTAGGCTGCTCAGTCTGGCTAATTCACAGAGGGAAGAAGGGTGGGACACCTGGATGTAGGCCGTTAAAAATCAGGTGAATCGTTTCTCGAAACCAGCTTAAACAGAGTTTACTTCAGTTCTGGACAGGGTAAATCCCGGCAGATTTAGGAAACTCAATTAACCCGTTAGATGGAGAGCTGGTAGCACATCTCCCCTCTCAGAAGAGGAAGTACGAGAGTGAGAGAGTAGAGACAGAAAGGAGGGGGGGGGTGTTGCGCAACAACAGACAAGAATGTCTTTGACTCTGCAATCCGGTTCCACAGAGAGGAAATCCATACACACCATCTCCAAAGGATGAGTGGTTTTAATGTTGACCAAAGGTGCTGCTCGCTCAGGCAATAATTTACGTCTCACACACCTTTCACAGGTTCTGACTTTGTTGACATTCTAGGCCAGTAGAAACAAGAACGAACTAAGTCGAGAGTTCTTTCAATTCCCATATGGCCCATTTGGTTATCCAGTTGGTGCAGCACAACAGCTCAATACTCCTCAGGTAACACTAATTGGTATGCTGGGCCACTTCCCACTTGTCTCCTCCTAACGAGAAGGTTGTTTTGGAGCTCCATTTTGTTTACTTCTAGCAGTAGAAGGGGCAGTTCAGGAAGTTTTTCCCTCACCAATGGTGATGGTGACTCTCCTCGTTCAAGCTGAGCTATGACATGGCGGATAACAGGGTCGTCACGCTGCTTGGCTGCGATGTCATCTGCTGAAAATCGAGGAAGTAAAGAGGAGCTGAACTGTTCATCATCAGTAAAACTGTCAGGTAGACTGTTGGCATGGGCGGACATAGACAACACCAGAGCATGGTCAAGATGTACATCTGCACTATACACCATGTGACGAGCACAAACTGCTTCAATGGTGTGCTGGTCGATGGAGACAAAATCTGGTTCGTTTAGATGTTGTTGGACAAAAAGCCAGGACTGTTGCCAAGTGTTTGTGGGACAATTTCCTTGTGCATTATGGCATTCCGGAAAAGTTGCACAGTGATCAGGGTTCAGATTTTGAATCACGAACCATTCGAGAGCTCTGCAAAATGGCCAACATCCAAAAAATAAGAACCACTCCATACCATCCAAGAGGAAATCCCGTCGAACGTTTTAATCGAACACTGCTGGACATGTTGGGAACGTTAACTGAAAAGGAAAAAACTCATTGGAAAGACTTTGTAAAACCGCTAATGCATGCCTACAATTGCACGAAAAACGATGTTACAGGATACTCACCATATGAGCTGATGTTCGGACGCCAACCTCGCCTACCAGTGGACTTACCCTTTGGACTGCCATTAAATAAGGATGGGTTTATCCCACACACAATATGTGCAGAAGTTAAAGTCCTACCTGGAGGAGAGCTACAAAATGGCTAGTAGGAACTCAGCTAAGGTGATGCAGCGTAACAAAACTCGATTCGACCGAAAAGTTACTGCGTCAGAATTGGACATTGGAGACAGAGTTTTGGTGTTGAATGTGCGAATAAGAGGGAAACACAAGCTCGCAGATAAGTGGGAGTCGTCTGTGTATATTGTTGTGAAGAAAGCTGGCAATCTTCCTGTGTACACAGTCAGACCAGAAGGCCAGAACAAACCACTAAGAACCCTGCATCGAGACCTTTCATTGCCATGTGGGTTCTTACCTGTTCCTGAGGAAGAAATACCTACCAGAGATAAAAAGAAATCTACTGTGTTTTCTCCAGTATCTGCTGATGATGAAAAGGATCCATCAGAGGATGAACTAATCAATCCACCTCTGCACATTCCATCATCTTTTGAACCTGTCAAATTTACGATTGACATTGACCTACCTCCTGCCGAGCAGTCTGTCCCCTTGACACAATCTCCAGTACCTGTCACTGAAGAAGACAGTGATGCTGAGGAAGACGAACCCAAACCTGTGGAAAGGGAACCCACAACTGTTAAAGGGGAACAACTAGCAATAGACAGTGAGGAACCTGAAATTGACTCTGAACAAATCAATCCTGCAAAGGTCTCCAGAGTTGAAGGGAGTCTCTCTCTAGATCCTGATACTCCAGAGTCTGAAAATGCAGGACCTGACACACAAGACCCCAACTTGCCAGATATTTCCAGTTATGCTGAAGAACCTCATTCACCAGTGGAATCAGTAGCTCTGGATACTGAGGACCAACCCCTGAGACGTTCCAGTCGCACAAGAAAGCCACCTGAGCGGCTGCAGTATATTAAACCTGGCAAACCATTATTGAAAAGCACCCAGACTTTACTCCAAGGGTTGAGTTCTGTTTTCTCCTTTGCTCTCCAAGAAGACGAAGAAGAACAGTTGATTGCTCCATACCCCAGTCAGTTTGCTGCCAGCCTGGTACATGTACGAGGACATACATGGGATCAGGAGGGGAGAGTGTAACCTGCACAAAATAATCAGAACACATTTTATTTTGGCGGTTCAAGCAGCACACTTTAAGTTCCGGGTCGGGGGTGGACTTGATTTTGTGAACAGCCAACAGAACTCTGCAGTTGGTTGGTTGCTCCATAGTTGCGCAACAAAACCAGAAACCAATTCAATGTTTATTGAAATAGTATTTAAGTAAATTAAGTTTAATTGACTTTAGTGTCAATTAAACTTGGATAGAACATAAAAGTGCTCTTTACTTTGATATCTTACTTGACTTTACTTGATCTGTAATATTAATATGATTAACTTTAAACTTAATTGAATGATTCCTGACAAATATTATTTGGAATATAGCTATGTATTCTTCTGAATGTTTAGTTGTTGGATAGCAGGTTAACTCTGGTTAAATGCTAATTTTTGTTTTATGTATGACCTTGTTTAGGTCAGGTCCCCCCCCCACTGTTTCCACGTCAGGATGGCGAGCTACCACCGGATCACCGCAGCTTCGCGGTAGGATGTAACTGAACCGAACTACCTCATTTTTCCCGGACTCCCCCCCCCCCCCCCCCCCTCTTCCCTCCTTTTGCTTCCCTTGGATTATGGACTAAAACCAGTTGGACTATTGTTTGGTGAACCATTAATCACCTTACCAACAAAAAGCACGGACTTGAATGAGAGAGAGAAAGACTCTTGGGGGTCATCAGGGTTTATTTACTTGTTTGTTATTGTTGTTTTTCTTGTTGTGTTTATTGTTTATATTTATAAGAAAATATTATTATTATTCAATACCTTCCTAAATATATGGAAAAATATACATGCATTATTGGCCGTAGTCAGGCGCCTAGCCTCAATTAGCGTTACACATTCACAGAGAGACATTTTAGCCTTTTGTGTTGCAAGTTTTTTTGCAATAACTCAACACTGTAAAAACAGAAAAACTCCGTAAATTTACAATAAAAAATTGAAAAATACCAACAGTTACTGACCGTAATAGCCGAAACATTATACTACCGTAGAAAATACATGGAATTACCGTAAGTCAACACTGCAAAAAAATGTGTAAATTTGCTGTAAATTTTTTTTTAAATTAAACAGTTACTGACTGTAATATAAAAAGCACCGTAGAAAATATATGGAATTACTATAACTCAATAAACATATATTTCAAGTGATTTTGATAGTCAAGAAATGTAGAAAACACAGAAATCTATTGTAAAAATCTAAGTAATTGTAAAATTCATATAAAAATATTGTTATATTGCCAGCAGCTAATTATCCTAAAATTAACGGTACAAATTTTGCTTATGTTTATATCTACAATGTAGAACTGTAAAAGTTCTACATTGTAGAACTGCAAAAGTAATTTTCACAAAGAATAGAATGCTAGTGTGATATTTTGGTTTCTTTTGTTTTTTAATAATGCATTTTATACATCAAAATTAAATCTCAATGGTAGACCAGGGATCGAACTGGCGATCCACAGATTGCAGGGCAAACTCCTATAGCCGACGCCACCATCATTTATGAGGTGCTTTTATTAAATGATGTATTTGGGATTACTTAATTTTATGCCAACCATAGATTTGTGCTACATTAAGAGAACTGTATGTTAGGCCCTGCTGCTTGGACGAAGCTGAAGTTGGTTTCCAAATGCAGCTTCCAATTCGGAAAATGGCTAATGGCTTCCACCTAATTTTTCACTACCGTCAGCATCTTTAATTTACTCTAGCTAAAAAACTATAACACTTAGACACTTCAAACTTGGACTAGATTATTCCCAACTAATGGCAGAATATTTAAAAAACAGTGTGGGATTGTGAAATCTTTATCTGATTTGTGAAATATCAATAAAGAGCAGTCCAAGTGTTATCCAAAGCATAAAAATAATGAAATCAACTTTTATTGAAGTTTCACAAATCACACACTTGGTTTTAAATATTATGCCATTAGTTGAGAATAATCTAGAGAGGTTTTCATTTTGTTATTGTGTTAAACAACAGGGTTTACAGTTAATGGAGTTACTGTTATTTGTCATGTAAACAAAGAATTTTCTAGTTTGTATCTCTGCTTGATCCTACAGCATCAGCAGCAAGATTCTTTTAACTCTGATCCTGCAGTTGACTGTGGCTCAGAATAGAATAGAATATACTTTATTGATAACCAAGGGGAAATTGCTTATTTGTTGAAAGCTACTCCATCTTAGATAATAAATACAAAGTTTGTAAATATATATATATACCTAAGAGTGATGGATCAAAATGATTAGATATGAACAAACAAACAAACAAATAAATAAATAAATAAATAAATAAATAAATAAATAAATAAATAAATATTGTGGTGTCCTGAACTCACCACAGTATTAACAGTCCTTGTGCACTAGCTCAAGGTGCTGAGCGCCCTGTAGGCCTGGTGTTTATCAGGATGCAGATACTGAATTGAGTCAGTCTTTGAAATCAAGTTTCTGCTATTTCTACGCGTTCAGGAGAAGGAGAAGGACAACGCATTTCTGCATCACAGATGAGCCCCTTTCACAGTTTTAACTGAAGTTAGCTAACTTTAACCAACTGATGAAGAAATGTTTCCCTGTAATTTCTGAGCCACGCTGTTTATGTACATGCATTGCAGCTAGACATTTATGCTATATGGAACATTTAATGCTACTTTTCCCAGACACAACACTTACGTTAATGTTTCTGTAGGAACAACTGTATAGATATATTTAGATGCTTCAAATATGATTTCAGGTCTAATTTAGACTGCATATGCTTAAAGTTATTGTTAATGGCAGAAGCAACTTTTTCAAGTTTGGTTCAGTAATTCATTTGAATTACTTTGAGTGTAAAATGTTCATGCATGCAGGTTAAAACTGTGATGAACACTTTAGCTTTTGTTTCAATACTTTGGTAATACTTGGAAGTTAAGATAAGGAGATTTAAATATTAAATATTTTACAGTTTTTCTCAGTTTGGGTGCATTTATCAGAACAGAATTTAAATTCTTAAAACTACTTGATCAATCTTCAAATTATTGTCTTCATCTGATGTTTTTTGTTTGTGTTTTTTGTCTGGTAGCAGAAGGGTTAAGAACTTCTGAATCTTCAGTCTGCCTGGTTAAAGTTCCAGTCTCCATGTGTGCAAGACAACAAAGATGAAATAAACGTTTAAATGAATGCTGAGTTTATATGGAGTTCATGCAGTGCATCATTCTAACTTTTGCATTGTTCTGTTTTCCAACTGCAGAGAGGATCTTCCGGTAAACACCTGATTAACAACATATGAGTCTCAATCTCAACCTTTGACTACCTTTGATCTATGTTACACACCTTCCTGAGCAATGTCTGGACTCAGTAGTTTGTTACTCTCAACCCAGAGCAAGAATCTTTTTATCATGTTTTTCTTCTCTTAGATCAGGGGTGTCAAACTCCAGTCCTCGAGGGCCACTGTCCTGCAGTTTTTAGATGTGCCACAGGTACAAAACTGTGGGACTCAGATCGCTGCTGCCTCTGAGCATTTGAATAGGAAACTGCAAAAATTCTGCGATTTTGAAGAAAAAAATAATCAAAATTGGTTCAGCTAAATGTAAAAAATAAATAAATAAATACTTAGTACAAATCATAGAGTGAATATTTCAATATCAATTATCTTATTTTTCCATGATGACCGCTAAACTAACTTAAATATATTTTAACTAACTATCTCATTATTTTGACATGTTAGAGTGGTGGAAATGAGCTTCCATAGATCTCTGACATTAACATAGGGAGAAGAGATAAATAAGCACTGTTCTCCTTATTTCCTAACCTCACAGGATCCGGATCAATATTTAATCACCCTGCATCCAGTGCTGACCACATCCCACAGGGGTGTGGTCTAAGCAGAGAACCTCTGTTGTTCTAACACTGAAAAACGCGGATTATTACAAAACCGCCTTGCCTTTAAACTTGTAAATTCTGCTCCTTTTGTCAAAACCGTGACTGTGATGCATTAAAGAAAAAACGTTCATAGCTATGATGGAAATTTTGCAAAGTTTTTTTTTCATTATTTTTGTCTTAAATGATCATGTAATGTTCATACATTACACAATATTAGTCAGGTGGTGAGAGATTATTCACCATTTACCAGGGTAAAACACTCCCTCTCACTGCAGCTAGATAGACCAAACAGTATACTTTACCTTATAATTATAGTATATTGACTAACTGTTGCAGCTCTACATGTTTTTGGAATTTGATGAGCTTTAATCAGATTTATTTCAATTAGATCCTTGGATACTTAAAAACCCTTTATCCATTAAATTTAAATTTAATATCCCACAAATTAGCACATTACTCAGGGTAAAACTTACAACAAAGATAGGGAAAAGTTTTTTGGTAATAAAATTAACTTTAAATCTATGTGCTGTAGTATCTTAATTATTTCATTTGGAAGTGAGACAGAAAGAGAAAAACAAGTTCGTGTTGACTCTGTGAAGAACTTTTACTGGAATGAGTGTCCTTAATGTTGGAACATAAAACTGAGCTCTCATCATTTTAATTGGATTAATTTCATTAGCTCATGCCTAATTCAACAGTTTCAAAGGTGTGTGCCAGCATAAACAAGAACACATTAGCTACCACACAAGTCTATCTGACCATTTTCCTTTTAAGCATTATGTGACCTGTAGGAGATTCTTTGAAAAGTTGTATATGAAATGCAACTGAACACAAACTGAATTATATGCAATATTTTAACAATTTCCTTTAAAACATTTCTACAGAAAAAAAAATACTTCAATCAGTGGATCAACTGTATGTGTCCAGTTTCACATTCCTTTTTACGGGGTCAGAAGAGGCATGCCTTGCCCGCTCAACAACCTGTCCAATCTGCAACAGATCCAGTCAAACAGCGCAACCAAACAATGGCAAGACCAGACAGCAGAGTGTCCAGAGCGCTGCAGCTCCAAAATGGTACAGTCAAACAGAAAATTCCTTAACTGTGGATCCAGGTAAAAATTAATTATAATCCAAATCGCAGGTAGATTACCGAGGAGCAGAGATGCAGCCTACCCAGGGATAGAGCAGATAAGTAGGTGAGAACCAGGTGGAAGCCGCATGCCTCAACAACCTTCAGCCGCAGCCAGTAATGCCAGCAGAGCAACAACGTCGCAGAAACGCAGGGGGGGGCACAGCTGACTTTGTGGGAGGGCAGGTGTAGCACCCAAAACCAACCGCAATCCCAGCCACTGATTGAAATATGGCTCTGACGAGCTCAGATGAGCAGATCAGAAATATAAGCCACTCAGGCAGCCAACATGTAGCAGGAGAAAAAAAAAGACACACACCTAAGCTGCGACCTGCCCAATTATAAAGGTGTCTGCCCCGCACATCAATCAGCTGTGCGCTTCTGGCCCTCACCTGGTACACAGAGTGGGGAGGATGGAACCCATCCCAACACAGTTAGGTCAATGTTGCACCTTTCTCAGAAGGCACAGGATGCGCCCATCAACTCGCTGGCGTTCTGCGGCTGAGTAGTGGTTCTGATCATTATCTGAAGCCGCTTGCTGGCTCTCTAATTCCATGGCCTCATCACAGCCAGCAGACCGTCCCTCATCTGCATATTTCCCAGTCTCCCGTGTCAACCTCCGCCTTCTGACAGTCAGCTTTCGCATCTGCACAGCGATCCGAACTTCATCAGCGTCCTCTTTCCCAGGTCATTCAGATGAGCAGGAAGTCATGCTCATCTCGTAGTGATTCAAACTTCGTCTCATTGCCCTCAGTACAAAATTAAAACACTTCAGGATCTCGAGAAACGTCTCCATGCATTTATCTTTAGTCGTATTGATATTTGCAGCAGTGTCTTAATTAAAACCAAGGAGATGCAGCACATCACCACAGTTCAAAAGTCCTCTCATCGGCCATCATAGCTTAGTGAACAGACCTAAAACGCTATTAGTTCATAAATCTCTGAACGGTCTAGCACCTCAACCCATTAAACATCTGCTGTCGGGGATGCTGTGGTGGCGTAGGGGATAGCGCGACCCACGTTCGGAGGCCTTGAGTCCTTGACGCGGCCGTCGCGGGTTTGATTCCTGGACCCGGCGATATTTGCCGCATGTCTTCCCCCCTCTCCTTCCCCCTTTCCTGTCAGCCTACTTTCATATAAGGGACACTAGAGCCCACAAAAGACCCCCTGGAGGGGAGAACAAAAAAAAACAAAACCAAAACATCTGCTGTCATATCATCCTTCTGGTCCATTCGGTCTACTGGATCTGATCTTTTGATGGGTACCTGGAAAGGATGTAACATTTCTGTCATGATATGGGCAACTTCCTGCTACCCCTGCTGAAATGTACCACAAGCTACAAATGAAACCTTGATTTAATCACTACCTTAGAAACGTTGCATGGGCAACGCGATCTTTAAAGCTACTGTTCACCCATGCACCAAGCCTTCCTTCGTCGCACCATCTAGCGTTGCCAACTCTGCTATCCCCGCAGATCACTCCAACATCCAATCAATGTTATTTCTCAAGTCCCTCACCTTGGTGTGGCGCACCTTAACTAAATTCTGCGCAGCTCAGAAACCTTCTGACATGGCTAGGCAGGGTCCTTACCTTCACTATTCGTTCAATCAGCTCCCTTGCAATTCAATGGCGACATTCTCTATCTCCTATTTGTTTAAGAATTATTTACTTCTGGGGAATTAATATTTAGCTTAGGACTTTACTTTTGCCTTTCTTTAGGTTCTGTTCTATTTCTTTCTAAAGCTCTTTGAACTGGCTTGTTGCTGGAAATGTGCTATATAAATAAAATGTCCTTTCCTTGATGAACGATGGGTAAAAACAGCATTTAAATCCATCACCTAATACAGCTTATCTCAGCAGCTGTTGTTCACCATCCCATTCTAGTAAATTAGTTTCAGAATGCTCAAAGAGGCACCGCAGTCCTGCATCTATGCCTCTTTCACACTACGCTCTAAAGTCAGTGAGGTTGGCTCTCAACGCCTACGTCCCTCTCTTGTGAAGTCTCCACGGCCCTACCTGGTCTTTAAATCCAAGATTTATGTGCCTTCCCTTTGGCCATTTCCAGGCCTCATATTTAGATCACAGGCAGCCTCATACTGTCCCTCAAGGTTCAGTCATAACTCCCTCTTATCAACCTGGTCTTGACGCTTCAGAGTTGACAGTTGGGTTGACGACTCAGCAAACTATTGCCACTATCTTGTGGCAATAGTTTTATAACATTTTATAACATGTTTCACAAATTACCTCACAAATTACCTCTGGTATCCTCCCAGACGTCTCCTCCATCACTGCTGATGGAGCGTTTCAGCAATTCAGAACTCCTTTCTGTCTAGCTCAGGGCCTCGAGGGCCGGTCTCCTGCAACTTTTAGATGTATCTCTACTTCAACACACCTGAGTCAAATAATGAGGTCATTTGGAGGACTCTGGAGAACTTGACTGCACTTAGGAGGTGATTCAGCTATTGAATTCAAGTGTGTTAGACTTAGGGCTGGGGGATATGAGGATGATATATTTTGCTATATCACGATACACGATATACAGTATATCACGATATTCTTTAATGAGCTCCAATGTTATTTTAAACTAGACTCCTTGCAGCATGATTTCACCCACACAAATTCCCGCCCCCATTTCCCTGCTGGACTTAAATGTAAGCTCATATAAAAAGGGATGCAGTGTTTTGCTATGAACTGTCTACACTAAGAAAAACAAATAGCGAGGGAGAGGGAAGTAGGTCAGTTATGCTTGACTTTAACAAACTTAACATATAGATGTGCTGTGGAATAAGGTGTGTTTTGGTTCAGCATTTTTATAATCTACTATAATATTTCCATTATGTTTTATTACTTGGAAAAAGTTTTCTTTTGAACTTCCAGACATGTTTTAATAGTATTCCAAACCCTGTCTAAAGCAGTATTTCCCCCCAAAGATTCACAATATTTCCTCCAATAATCCCTTTTAGCATTTCTTATAGTTTTCCTAAATTTTGCCTGTTTCCTGTTATAATTAATTAGATTTTGAAAACAAATAATTTTCTTAAGTGTTTTAAAAACCTTATAATGCTATTTAATTGCTGTTGAACATTCTGGTGTCCACCAAGGAACTATTTTCTTTTTTTTAATACCACTACTTCTAGGAATAAATAATTTGGTTGTATTAATAATATATTTACTAATTTCTGGATTTAATTCATTTATCGGTTTACTTGTATCTACATTTTTCATATTCACCTCACTCATCACTTTAAAACTATCCCAGTTTGCTGTCCCAAATGTCCACCTCCCATCAATTTCTACCTGGTCTTCTTCTGTATCTATTCCTATCCTGACAAAAATTGGATAATGATCACTCCCTATTGTGCTTTCTTTAAATACTCTACAGCTGCAACTATCAGCAAAAGATTGAGAAATTAAGGTCAAATCAATAGCCGATTCCTTACCTCTTACCAAGTCTACCCAAGTGTCTACCCCATTATTTAATATTAATCATTCTTTTTCTTCAATTATTTCTTCTAAAATTCCTCCATTATAATCATCTTGAACTCCAAATAAAGTGCTATGTGCATTGAAGTTCCCACACCAAACTATTTTCCCTGTCCAGTGTTCTAGGATTGTTTCAAGTTTAACTTTTCTAATTGTTTGCAAGGATTGTAATAATGTATTATTTTAATATTCCTATCATTTGTCCAAATTTCTACAACAATAAGTTCTAAATCTGATATTATTTGGAGCTGAATAAATGTTATGTTTTCCTTTAAAAATATGGCACAGCCTCCTCGATTCCCATTTATCCTATCTTTACGTAAGACTGAGTAACCATGAACACTAAACTGCAATGACGGCTTGAGCCATGTTTCTTGAATGCATATTATATCTGGCTTTCTATTTAGATTATTAACAAAGCCTTTAAATTCCTGACCATTTGCTATTAGACAGCGAGCGTTCTATTGTAATATTAGAATTATGTGATGATTTGAGAAGCCTCAGCTGCAGACGATCCTTCCCCATGTCTAAGTTCATCAAGGATTTTTTCCCAAGATAAATCTTTTAAAAAACATTAAAAAACTTTGTAGCTGCCTTTACTATGATATTTATTTTTTCAGTTTTAGTTCTTGCTTGTTCTGAGCAATTTATAATATATGCAAGAAAAGGAATCAATTTTTCTAATGTAATATTACATAATAGTACAATAGTACAGATATACTGTCCATTTTCTCCCCACTCCTAAAAGTCTGTAATCGTTTGATGGCTGTAACCTCTCCTCCTTTTATTATTTTCTTTAGCTCCTCCAAGTTTTCTCCTACAGGAATCCATGATATTATTCCTTTTACCCTTCTTTCTTCCCCAACTACCTTTCTTTCCAGCATTTCTTTTTAACACACCATTTGTAATTTTAGGGCCTTATTCTTTTGCTCAGCATTTTTTTACAAATGATAAGTAGGCTTCCATGCCTTAAGACTTTAGCTAGCTCTACATCTCCAATAACTGTCTTTATCCCATTTGACATTCACAACCCAGATTACGCCAAAACCACCCTTAAATTCAACTTATAACTCGCCAAATAACATTTAAGCGCTTACACTTTCAAAAAATAATAATAATAATCCCAAGCTTAGCAGTTAGCACCGCCCACCTCAAACTCTCGCTGTCACGATGTTGTTTGTTTTCTCCGCGCAGTGCGATTGGTAGAAACTTTTCAGGTTGGGAAGGGGGAGGGACTAGTGATGCATTCATAGGGTGTTGGAAAAACCATACTAGCAGTGAAAATTGATTATTTGAACGACAATTTGTACTCGATAGTTGCGATATAGCCATTTTAACTATCGTAAACAGAAAATATCGCGATACATCGAGTATGCTTCACACATCACCCAGCCCTAATTGGACCAGGGAGACATAGTTGCAGGACACCGGCTCTCGAGGACCAGGATTGCCCACCCCTGGTCTAGATGGACAGCCGCGCCAACCCGCCAGCCGGCCAGCCATCAGCCTCACAGGCCCCATCATCCTGCAGGCCCCGGCCAAAACAGCTGCGCCTAGCAAGGCTCAATGAGTCTGCAGGCCACAGCCACTGTCCCCACTAATAAAGCTCCATCAGACTGCAGGCTCCAGTCAGGCCTCGGCCAGGCACAATGCAGCTTATATTACTACTGTCATGTCACTGAGCACAAAAATGGGAAAATCGCAGTTGTTGTAAATGAAAGGCAGCAAAAATATGAACCAGTACTACGTTTAATGTTGTGTGCTTCAGTTTCTACCGAGGGTGGGTCGAGGTTAATACCGCCCCTTCCCGCAAAGTTTTTGAACTATTCAACTTTTTAACTCAACTTTTACTTCCTCAAAGAGCCATTATCCACTTTTAATTTCTGGAAAGAGTAACAGAAGGACTGAATGTCTTCAAGTTAGAACATTTTTTTGAGATGCAGTTTTATGCACACATATTTTAATCAAAGTACAGAGAAGCTCATTTAGTCTGAAAACTGCCGATATAAAGAAGGTCATCTTATGTTGTAATCGGATGTTGAAAATGTCAGACCTTCATTTCAGACAAAATGATGGTGGATCATGATCACTGCTGCTTTGTGGCTTGTTTGTGCGATTCATGTCTCAGATCAGCTCTGTTTTTTCAGGGCTCTTTAATATGAATCTTTTGAACTTTCTTCATCCTGAAAGTCTTCTGTCTGCAAAGTTTGCTCTGCCCTGAAAAAATAAGACAACAAAAACTCTATATATACCTCTAATAAAAGTCCATACAAGAACATTCAAATCTTCTCATCATCTTAAAATATCACTCCTCTAGCTTTAACCAGTGAAAAATGGATTCAATTTGCTGGCATTTGACACTGAGTAGAGATGAGATTGAATGACTCATTTCTGCTGAGAAATTTTAAATAAATAAACTGAGAAAAACTTTTCATCTTTCTGTAAAACCTCAAGGCTATTAATTTGCTTTAATTACACTAGTAGAGCCACAGGAGAGCTGGTTTGTGAGGTTTTACTGCAGGACTATTGTGCATTTACAGTGCTGTGGAAAAGTATTAGCCCCAAAACAGGTTTCTTCTGTGGCTGCTTTTTCATACATTTAAATCTTTGAGATCATCAAATTAATTCTTATGTAACGCAAAGTTACTAAGCAAATACGCAAATCCAGTTTCTGCATCTATGAAGGGAAAAGAATGATCCAAACCTGCTTGTTCTAACTAGATGAGAATTTTTTTCATTCTACCATAATGGACAGGTTTCCAGCATGAACATGCTGTTTAAGGTCATGTACATAGGATTTAGATCTGAAATTTGACTAGGCCACTCTAAAGCCATCTGGGTTTTTCAGCCATGATTTGAAGAATGGGGTGCTTCAAATCATTTTCTTGATGTTTAGCCTTAACCCATTTGTGGTCAAGGTCCCAAAATGATGGCCAATATTTTCCTTCCCAGTTTTCTGGTAGAAAACCAAATTCATGGTTCCATCAATATGGCATGTCATCCAGGTTCTGACTGTCCACCGGTCACAAACATTGGTTACTGCTCCCAACTAGACCCAACATCAGAATGTTAAACTGGAGGTCTGCTATCTGTTAGATTACATAAAATACACCTAGAGATCTTTGGGATCATCAGAGTCATTTTCTCAAATATGAGACTGACTTGTGTGTTTTCTTTGAAAAAAAAGACAGGAGTGGGAACTATTTCCCAGTGTACTTAGCAACATGTTTTTGGATTCTGTGTTACACCGTGAGTGAAATGGAAGAGTGTTACATTGATCTGACTCGCATGTGTTATTAAAGCAAATGTTCGTTTTAATGCAACTGACAGCTTGCAAAGCTTGAGGATAATGTCCTGATCACTCTAAATGTTTTGAGTAGACTTTATTGTGATGTTTAATAAACTTTATTACCACATCAGAAATTTAGTTCATGCAATTTGATACAAAAATTTAAATTAAGTAAAACAAGTAGTTATTTTAACTTAATAAAATGATTAATTTATTTTATCACTTAATAAAATAAGTATTAGGTAATACTTATTGGAGTATTTAGTACTGTCATCTGTACTTAATTCGAGCACACGTTCTCAACTAGTTAAACAGAATGTGTGCTCTTTAACTAGGTGAGAGAAGTTTTTCCTTGCATATTATGACATAATTATGCGGTTTAAATTGCAGCATTACGTTAAAACTCACAATTAAATATGTGGCTCACACAGATATCTATTATCCTTCCTTTGGGAAAGCTGACCCATGATCTCAATCACAAATCAGATACATTTTTGACACTTTGGGGTCCCCTTGAGTCTTTTCTGCTTGGTCCCTAGGATTTTATTTTATTTTATTTTTAATTATTATTATTATTATTTTTGTCTTATAGCTCTATTTATTCTTGCCTGCTTTTGTTTCTCCGCTCTTGATGGCTGAGGGGTGACGTGGACTGGAGGAGAGGATTGACACCCTGTTTCTCGTGAATGTGGGGTACTTTGTTGTATTTTTTTTGTTTGTTTGTTTTTATGTGTGTGGCGGCACAAGTTTCTTCTTTGTTCTTTATATTGTAGCGAATCTAAAATTAATAAAAATAATATAAAAAAACCCAAAAAAACTCACAATTAAAGATTAATGAGCAATCAGAACTTAAAAAACAATGCAAGCAAAACAAAACAAGCACTTGTTTCTTCTTAAATCAACTTCATGAACCTTAATTTCTGAGTTCTAAGACACAAAAGCAGAGTTAGTTGAACACATATCCATTACTACCGTAATAACATTATGACCACAACATTTACTGGAATATTAAATTTATTTTCGGGAAAAACCCAAAAATGCACAATTGTTAATTGTATCATAAATTATAACTTAAATGTATACAAACATATGTATTTAATTCTGGGCACTATTGGGGATAAACAGAGGACATTTATCTTGGAACTGTGCATTTGGTGGATTAAAACTCTTCAAACAGAACTCAGCTGTAGGCTCACATCCTGAGAGGTAAGAGAGCCGGTGTCAGGATGACACACTGAAATATTAGTTTTAAAATTGATTCTGACATTTTAAATTCTAACGCCAACGTCTGTCCAGGTCAGTTTATGGGGCACCTGTACCGCTTTGATGATGATGAACAAGTTAATTAGTCTATTCTGGAGACAGATGCATGAAATACCAAAAATGTTTGGATATTAAACTCTATTTAACTGTAGTATTATATTTTCTGAGTTACTGTTTATTTTATGGGAACCTGGGTGTACAAACTGGCTGAAAAATCCAATATCAGTTTTCTTATAGTTGTGTTACTCTGATTTCTAGTTCATCTCTTGTTTCACTAAGAAACATAAACTTGAATCTTTTTGAAATAAGCAATGTACTGAAGTGTTTCAGCAGAAAGTTCGTTGTAAACTCTTACCTTGATATAGGGTAGAAACATAATTCTCCACAGGGGGTTGATGTAAATATCCATACAGGTCAACCTGTGTCCGGTTTGAGTGAAAACTTAAGAAATAAAGCAGGGGCAGCACGAGAGGCAACACGCAGAGGCGCCAGATATGTGATTGGTCCGCTCTTTCGGCTTTAAATGCATAAACTATAGACATATCTTTTAGAAATAAATCTGCTCCGCAAGTGAAACTCCCAGAACAGAGGCTTTAAGCTTTAAGATTTAAAAGAAAAAAAAAAAGCAATTTTTTTTTCCCCCAATTAAGTTTTCTAAAAATAAAAGTAAGAAATGTTGGGGGCCTAGTAAAGCACGGCGGGCCACCAGGCTTATAATACACTGGGGGAATCTCTGCCCAGTGTTTGAATATTTTCACTTGAGTTGTTGCCTTTATAACATTTGATGATACTAAATTCTTGGTTTTGTTATGAGCATGATGTGCACTGCATGCTAACACTATTATTTTGTATAGATCAGGCTGGAGAACTGAAGCACATGTTACGTGCTAATAACATCTCCCGATTGTCAGGTTAAATAAACGAAGACCGCCTCCAAACTCAGACTTGATGCCTTGTGGTTTGTCTGATCACCACATAACGCACACAACGCAGAAGTCCACTGGTCACACTCATCGGTTACTGCTCCCAACTAGACCAGGAACCCTGCCAAGGCCTTTCATTGTCCGCTTCCTGAGGTTCCAGCAGAAGGAGCGGGTCAGAAGGCAGATGACAGAGTTGGGGGATGTTCACTGGCAGAGCCACATGATAAGTTTCTACCAAGATTTTTCAAGGGCTACGCAGGAATGGCGACACTCGTTTCTGGAGTGGCTGCTTCACTTGACTGGGATCCTGTTTGACATTGGTTGTCCTGCTGTACTCTTGTTTACAACAGATCCCTAGATGCAAAAATGCATTAAGAAACTCTGACTGCTTCACATTAAGTACTGGCGTGGGTGAGAGAAGGTGATTTTATGTTTATTGTCCATCTCCCCTTTTTGACAAACAATTAGCTGGATGTTCGTGGGATTTCTCACACTGAGTGGCATGGATTTTGCCATTTTATGTCACAGTTCATGTCCAAAACTATCATTTTGAATGTGTTTTTACTGATATTAGATGAGTACATTGTCTTATAGTTCTAACTGCTGAAGGTATTTAATTGGGTTGTAGTTCAGATGTCTAAATATTCAAAATTATGGCTATGTTGGGTTTTGGTTTAAGTAGTTTTACAGTTGGTGGTGCCGTTGCTGCACCTGGGCTGCTGCAGGCCTTCAGTTTCTTGAGTTACTTATCCAGATGTGAATTTTTCAGGAAGGTTTGACAGTTCTTCACCTCTTCACCTTCCTTTGTTCCCGGATGTTTTTTTCTGTTCAGTTTTTTTTCCTAGGTTCGGGTATTTTTTTTTATTATTCTTATTTTAATGGATCCAATCGTCTCCCTTTTTACTACTGGGTTAACTCATTTTTTATTTTATCATATTTTTCAAAACTTGACGGTTCTTAATCTGATCTCAACCAATGCCGGGGGCCTTAACATGCCTCGCAGAAGAACCCTGTATTAGAGTTTCTCTGCGACAGAGACATGTATTTTGCTATGATTCAGGAATTACATTTAGTGCCCAAAGATGCGGGTCGATTAACCAATAAAATATGTCACTCTATTGCAACTTCTTCTGCAGCAACAAAAATGTAAAGAGGTAATGTTTTTTTGTAAACGCAAACTAAAATTTTATTTTATTGGCTTTTGGGCAAATGATGTTGGCCGAATAGCTATTGCCAAGATTCGCATGGATGGAAAAAATGTAGCATTAATTTCTGTTTATGCCCCAAACACTTATGATGTTGACTTTTATGTTATGTTAACTAAATCTATGTTTGATCTTGTAGGTTTTCATTTGGTGCAAGGTGCAGATTTCAATGCAGTTTGGGACAGCTGTATGGACAGAAAAGATGGCGGTAAGAGTAGGGACCGACGTGAACTGATTAAGAAAATAAGCAAAACAACCAAAAACAAAAATAAAATGGATTCTCAGTCTCCATTAACAAAAAACGCACTTGAAAAAAAACTAAACAACATAAAGCCAAAGTGGAAATAAATACTGCATTCAACCAAAAGAGTGCAGATTATGAAGTCTGTATATTATGTTGCCCATCAGTAAAATAGAGAAGATGGGCACATCCGACTACCTGATGCAATAGTTCACACTACATAATTTTTTGCTCCTATTTTTCCCCTAACGACAATCTTAGGACGTTGGTCTTTCTAAGATTGTGTGGTGTGTTATGGTAGATCATCGTTGCCGCTCCGATCTAAATCAGGGCTTTTCCCCGACTGGGAGCGTTAACGCAGCCTGTTGAATGTGACAGGTAGCCAATCAGAAAGCGTGGATCCTCCTCCGTGCGTTCTGAGGGGAAATTACAGAGAGGAATCCCAAACAGCTGACACGGCGCAAGTCCAGCGGACATTGGAGATGATATGTGGAAACAACATTAATGTTTATTCAACATGCAAAGAATATAGAAATGACAAGGGGAGGAGTTGGAGCGAAATTGCTACCACAGTTGATAAACCCGGTAACTTTTCAGCTGTTCTTCATTAACGTGACGTAAATAGGTTATAATGATTTTCATTCAGTCAGAACTGACACTAGCCACATGCATTGCAGGTAGGTTCTTGTAAAGCACTGATTAATGCCCGATTTTAAAATTAGTTCACTGGACTTGTAGCCATAATTTTGTGCCCATTGTTGGACACCACACGGCAGGATCGAACCCGATCGAACCGTTATACCTAGGATTTCTGTCGGCTAATGTGTGGTCTGTCAGGTTTTGAAAATGGGCCGACAATCGGCGGACAGCTTTAAGATCGTGTCCTGCGCGCTGGGCATTACACTAAGGAAATGAGGAAGGGGGGATCAGTGGAAAGCATTGGAGTTGAGCCTTTTTTTCTTTCAGTGTATTTAACAGAAAGAGAAAAAGGCCGGAAGAGGCAATAATGTCGATAATTAAAATAAAATCGATAGTTTTAATTTATGGTAAGATTAATTGATTTATCATTTGTCGTGACAGGCCTATTGGCAACCCATAGTTAAAAGACTTTTCATTCTACTCAGGAAGGCATAAAACCTTTTCTCAGCTTGATTTTATCTTTACCTCCAAAGATTTATTTCAAAATGTTCAAAACGCATATTGCGTCCTGGTTGCCTGGTCTGATCACAGACCAATTCGCTGATCAGTCACTATTCGCTCGTCTTCTCCTAAAGCCCCCAGGTGGCGCGTTAACTCATCTTTACTGAGAAGAGAAATTTAAAGCTTAGTTTGAAAGCAATTTCAGTGAGTTTTTGGACCTTAACATTGGCTCTGTCTTTGCATAAGGCAAACTTTATGGATAAGTTTGCCTTATGCATAAAACAAGGCAAACTTATTATTTTAACTCCACTAAGCCTAGCCATCTCCTAGCTATGAAGCTTCGGTCAGGCACTTTGCTGATATTTTCTGCGTTAGGGACAAAGATGACACAATTCAATCTGGTCCAAAATTTGTGAATGCTACCTTTGCTTCCTTCTATCAGGAATTATAAAAGTCAGAAAGCATGGTTAGCAAACATGCCTACAATGAATTTTTAAACAATATTAAACTCCCACGTTTTAGTAATGATATTTCCATAACACTGGATGGTCAGATTAAACAACAAGAGTGTGAGGCAGCCATCAAGGACATGCGTAAAGGTAAATCACCAGGACGAGATGGTATTCCACACGGGTTTTCTCTCTCCTTATGGCCTCTGGTCGGCCCGTTACTGTTAGACATGATTCAATACTCCAGAGAGGGCTCTTTCTCCAGGAATGTTAACAAGTGAACTTTTAAATGCAGATTTAAAAATATATGCAAAGTTGCTAGCTCAGAGGCTAGAGGGCCATATGACTAAGTTGGTTCATAGTGACCAGACAGGGTTCATAAAGTCCAGGCTGGCTACAGATAATGTCAGAAGTTTATTGCATGTTATAGGTGCCCCTCAAAAGCTAAACTGCCCAGCAGCCATACTTTCATTACATGCAATGCCGTTGATCACCTTGCATGGCCCTTCTAGTGGTCTGTCCTAGAATCTATGGGTTTTGGCACGTCATTCATCAATATGATTAAAGTACTGTATAAAAACCCAACAGCCGTGGTGCTAATAGGCAAAACTATTTGCCTATTATTTTGCTATTTCAAGAGGTTCAAGACAAGACTGCCCTCTCAAACCACTGCTATTTCCCCTGTCACTTGAACCACTTGCACAGGCAATTCGCAGCCCACCCACAATCTCTCCAATCTCCACACACACTGTAAGGATACAGCTCAAGATTTAAGCTTCGTACCATCAGTTAAACGAACTCTTTATTGCCGTTAAGAAGAGGTGGAAGTGATATTGAGAGGTGGTCCAGATGACCAAACTCACTTCGTAGTATAATAGCCATAATTAAAATGAATATTTTGCCCAGCCAACTTTATTAGCTCCACCACCCCCTCGGTGTTGGTGTGATTTACAATCAGCAATAACAAAGTTTGTTATGCAAGATAAACGTCCTCGCATTAAGCTCACCACAATGCAACGAGAAAGACAGGCAGGTGGACTGTCACTTCCCAACTTCAGATTCTATAAGTGGGCTTTTCCTCAGAGGCCTGTTTTATCTTGGTTTCATCCTGAGGTGCAGGTCTCATGGCAAGCTAAGGAGGAGCGATTGTTGGCTTCATATTCCTTCACTAGCATTTTGCATTCCAACATATCAATACATCATTGCAATTCAAGATATGGTCCTATAATTTTGTATTTGCAATTTATTTGGAGAAATGCAAAGAAAGTAGCTGGTTGTTCTTCTGGAGTTGCCTGCATTTTCCAATATTTAATAGCCGTTGATTGGTGGTCGCTCTATTCACTTTCCCATCTGGGAAAATAAAAATATTCACAGGCTCGGTGACATTTATGGAGAGGATTACTCACATATATAATACGTTTGATGTGCCAGTTACCTCCTTTTTCTTCTACATGGAGTTAAGATAATCTTTAAAAGACAGTGTTGTCCGCTAGCAAGGCTCCCTCACAACACAACCTCTCCAAAATGATGTTAAATTTACAGCTGGATTTGTTTCAAGACTATATTGGTTTTTGTTACAGCAAACTTATAGACCTCTGGCATTAGATTTGATTTAGAAAAAAGACATCCCAGGTATGGAGCCGTTATTTGATTGGGATGAAATGTGGACTAATGTGAAGTTGGCATCTGAAATTCTGACCATCAATAAATTCATTTAAACTTTATACATAGGATGCATTTAACTCCCAGAAAACTTCATTTGATGAAGGTTATTAATGATTCTAGATGTACCCTCTGTTCTTCCAGAGACACAGGTAGTTTATTTCATATGTTCTGGGAGTGCGCACCAGTGTCCAAATTTTGGAACACGGTTACCTTTAATTTATCTAAGATGTTCAGGATCCGATTGCTTTGCTCAGCTACTATACTCATTCTGTACAATTTATCAAAACCAGAGCTGACACTGGTTGGCACTGTTGGCAGGACTCACAGCTGCAAAAAAAACCTAGTAGCAACACATTGGAAGCCTCTCTTTACAAGAATGGATTTTGACATATTTGAACATTGCTTATCTAGAACTGTCCATAGACTGTCGAGTTAACGGAGCCAAAGAATCCACCATCAAGGCATGGAGCTCGCTTCTAGCGACTCTTCGTGAATTTCAGATGTAAGATGTGAAAGGGCTGTGAAGTTATTGGATTGATCCAGGGGCTTTATCAGGGGGTTATAATTTTTTTTTATTTAATTAATTTATTCATTTATTTATTTGTTATTTTTATCCCTTTTCTATGTGATTTGTGTTTTTTCTACTTTCTGTACAGATATATATATACAGTATATATTCTTATTCACCACTTAGTGCTTCTGTAAAGTACATTTGAGTCTCTGTACTAAAATGCAAAGGATAATAAAAATTTGATCACAAAAAAAAGTCTGAGCAAATACAGTAGAGAAATGTTTGCGCCATTGCAGCTGTTGTTTGCAGTTGGATCAGATCTGAGACCAGTCTGTCTCTCAGTGACATGCAAACCTCATTATTCAGAGACGACATCCTGAGGGACTGTTTCCAAATTAAACCTATGTGTAACTCTTTAAATACATCCATTACTCAACATGGAACTGACACAACCAAAAAGAAAAAGAAAACATTCAGATGATCGAACCCCTGCCTTAAAAAGATATTGACACCACGCAGGATCACTCAGAGTTTGGTATTCTGTAGTATGGTGGGTCATGAGTTTATCAAATTCAGACTGCAACAATAGGTATTCTTTATAAATATACAGGGAACCGAAGGTTGCATACATACTATCAAGCTGTGAGATCTGCTGCCTAAGTTTAAGCAATTTCACATTCCTTAATTTTTTCTCATAATGAACATAGGAGATTATTTCCCCCTTGACAAAAGCTTTGCGTTATTCCCAGAGAAGAGCAGCAGAGATCCTGGGGTTCTATTAATTGCCAGGAAAAAAATCTATCTGTTTTGAAATATACATAATGTTTTGTTCAGATAGATATGTCATTCTCACTGCATGATCAACTTGCACCTCTAAAAGCATGACTATAGGTTATATTCCACATTGAGCTTACACAAGAAGAGCAAGTACTGTGGCTTTTAAACTTGACTCCTACCTTACTGAAGCATCTCTGCTGCATCTCTGAAGGGGGCCACGGTGCATAGGCACCAGCGTGTGATTGGTGCGCGCCCCCGGCTTTGTGCTCTGTTGAACCCATCAACTATTCAGTCCATCAACTGTAAATATGTCTCTTAAGAGAGTCTCCTAAAAGACAACAGGCATACTGTATGCTATTTGCTCCAAATTGAAATATATTAAGAGTAGATTGCACTATATTCTAAGGCTGTAGAACAACAAGGTAACTGCAACAAAATTAATGCAAGGTAATTCATATGGGCCCCGTTAGTGCCAGAGTATAAATATAAGCATTTATTGGACATTCCAGGAGAATTATAACTTGAGCTCAATACACTTCTGCTGTATAACATTCACCTGGCTAATGTTATCCACATGCTACTGCAAGCTCCACCATCTGGTCAAGAGAGAGTCCCTACATACAAACACACTCACACTCATGCGTACACGCACTTGTTGAACTCCTCTGCAGATGACTTGGCACTGCTTCTCTCCATCAAGGACATGGCTTGATGTCACTGAGACTGTGCCGTTGCATCAATGGAAACTTAATAATGACAGAGGATCTAATGGAAACTGATGTCAGAGACAGACCAGGGTTAGTGTGTGTATGTGTCTGAACCAGGTTCTTATTTCTTTGTGGGGACCTATTTCTGTCTACAATGTGGAGTTGTGGGGACCACTGCTCCTTTTGGGGGCGTTTTCTTGGGTTAGGTGTTAGGTTTAGGGCAAAGGTATGAATTGACTTTTGGCTAAGGATAGGGTTGGGTATATGATGGTTAGAGTAAGGGTTAGGCTGTAGAAAAAGTCAATGTAAAGTCCCCACAAGATCCTCTGCTTCTTGTGGGGACTAGGCTTCAGTCCCCACAAGGGGAAATGCTGTTTTTTGGTCAGGAGTCAGATTTAGGACTAAGATGTGAATTGAGTTTTGGTTAGGGTTAATGTACAGTATGGTATGTAATGGGTAGGGTTTGCATTTTAGTACAGATACTCAAATGTACTTTATAGAAATTAATGGAAGTCAAGGGAAAGCCCACACAAAGATAGCCACGCAAACATGTGTGTGTTAGAGAGAGAAAGAGAGAGAGAGAGAGAGAGAGAGACCACAGTCAAATATAGGTGTGTACTTACTGCACAGAGCGATGATGTGGCTGCTGTCTTCATGCACAAATTTCTTAGTTACAGCCTCTTCCATTATCTGTTTCACCTGCACAAAGAAAAACAGAGCTGGTCACCTCAGAACAGGTAGGAAATATTGCTTACTATTAGAAACATTAACCATTTTCAGGATCAAGATAATCTGAATATGTTTCCATCAGGCAAAAAGTGACCAAAGCAGAAGGTGATGAAAGAAGTAAATGCTTGAAAGTTCATACATCCAGCCCTTTGTAGTTTAAAGACACTAATAAATTAGTTTGATACAGGCTGAAAGGTCTTAGAATGTATGACATGTTAAACTGTCATTAGTTATTTACAATATTAGTTGTAAATTAGTTATTTACAATAATTGCAGTTTATGAGTTAACATCTGAAAGAACTATTTTAATGGAAAAAACCCAAAGTAGACATCTAAATAACCTTCTCAGTATTAGTGTTTCTGTGCTGTCAGCACTTTCTTGTTAGGAAACCATCTCAAAAGACTTCATTATCCATCTAAAGAAACCACAGCTAACTATCTGGATTATGTATATCCATAAGTGGTATGATGCTTGACACAGTATTTAACAAGCTTCTGTTTTTGTTGTTAGAGGCTACACAGAATGTTGCACCAGCATGACCTCTGAGAATCTACAAATATGTTTGTAACTAGCAATCACCTGAAGGTGAAAGCAAGGAATTCTGTGTCTTTGTAAAATGCAGAATAAAGATGGCCTGTACTTGCACAGCACTTTATCAAGTCCAAGGGACCCCAAAGCGATTCACACTACATTCAGTCATTTACCCATTCACACACCCTGATGGTGGCAACTACTGGATTGAAGTTCAATGCTCTCTCAGAAGTTGTCAAACTTTGTAAAACAGAATTGTATTCGCTCAGGAAAGAAAATCTAAATTGTGATGTGGTGGTTGCTGTGTTAAAGAAACTGCACAACTGGATATTTCCCCATAAACATAATTTTTAAAATTTTACAAACTGCAGACATCATTTTAAACCAGTGGAGAATAATGAGAACCGAGGAGCTTAAATATACTGAGGAAAAGTGGAAACATCGAAGGAACCAGTCAAGTGACAGGTGAGTGGATCCGACTGAGAAAAGAAGCAGGTAGGGGCAAATGAGGAAATGGCTAAGAACTGAGAAGGGGAGCAGAAAAGCAGTCTGAGGAAACCTGAACCTAGTACAAACGACAAACAGAGAGAAATAACAATCTAATGAAAGAAATCAATGAGAATAAATGAACTAATCTAATTCTTGTGTTGTTAGCAAGAACAAGGAAAACAAAAATAAAGAAGTGACAGAAAATAAGTGAAACTAAAAGTGTAATCACCGAAGGATAAAACGCGTAGGTACAGTACATTTGTAGATTCTCCTGAGTAGCTGATCACTGATCAATCAGTCAAGCATTTCCATTGGTTCTAATGGTCCGGGCTCGGCTCTACTTGGCTTGCTTTGCGAGTGTTTCCACCGGCCTTTTCCTGAGGCTGTCCCTGTTTCAGAGTAGGGCCAGCCAGGCTGGTGTTCTGACTATCAGATTATTTATGGGTAGTACAGATAAACAGAACACCGGCTTGGCTCTACTTCAGAGTGAATGCATTTCCACAGAACAACAGGTGTTTTGTTTATCTGTGTTATCCATGAATCCATCCTACCTTGTGGTAATGCGCATGCGCACATTGATGCTATGTCACATACTGTTTACTCAGCAGATTTCTTATAAATACATCCTTCCTGTGGAAGTTTTGTTTCATGTGTTTTATTTAATCAAAGATTAAGGTAAGTTTTATTTAATTTATTTTATACCTGGCGTTCACTGAGCTACTGTATTACTTCATGTTTTTAGTTTACATGACAGGCAGCTTGCAAATATATTTATAAATGGTTTTAGTTTGCCGTCTGTAATGTCGTTGCTACTGTAAACAAGTCATTGTTTTACGGTTAATCAAGACAAAATGCGTTGTTTTGTGAGCTATTTTGTCCCCATACTTTAAAATATTTTAGTTTAATTATACTCTTCTTTTTTTTAAACCGTGCTAAATAGAGCATGTTGGTAGCGATACTATGTGAGACTGAAGCTGTGTAACAACAGTGTAATATTAGTGTATACTAAGCATATCCTATCAAGTGCACAGTGACCTGCGCAGTTTGGTGGACACATTCTGGCTGTGCTGCATCTGATAAAGTCTTACAACGTCTTAATGCACAAAAAAGACTTCTGGTGATCTATAGTTGTGTTTAATTTAATTCCAATAAAATCTTGTTTCTCCTATCTGATACGGTTTTATTCTTACAAACACCTCTGTATTTAAAACAGGTAGAATATTCTACTAAAAGGATTAGTGGATACATCTATAGCATTTCATTTTAATCAGGTAGGATATTCAGATGAAGGAAGTGATCTTCCTTTGGTTTCGTCATGTATATAAATTGTTCTAATTCTATGCTAAGAATAACTCTTCAGCTTCCACTTCAGTCCCAGCACTTAAATAATGTTTTAAGATGATATTTAACATGATCAAAACCCTCTATAGTTTTCTGTTTGTAAACATGATGGTAGCAGTTTTGGACACATAGCACTGACGGATAGACTTATCTATCTATTCGTGCTACGGTAGGAAAATCTGAAGAGGTAGCACTGATAGTCAGAACACCGGGCTAAAGTAGAGCCAGCGAAAAAGGGGCATAAGTAGTTGATGTTAGAATCCTGAGTTATCACTTTCTTTGCTTAGATCAGGCTTATTTCTGCTTTATTCTAGTTCAGTTCTTCTTAGTGATTCTAATTTATTTCTTACCTCTAGTTATTCCTTGTTACTCTAGTTTATTTATGTTTATTAGGTCTAGTTATTCTTTAGTATCAGATTCATTTCTTAGTCCCCCGTGTACGATCAGTCGCCACCTGTGCTACTTTCTCCCTCTCTCATCAGCCTTTCTGCTCTCTCTCCTCACACCTGCAATTAGTTAGCCCATGACCATTGTTCCACATTCACTCTCCCAGGATATAAACACTCCTGCTGTGTCACTCTTTGCTGATTCCTCCTGTTATCTCCCTTTTAACACCTGTCTACTTCCCCATAAAAACTTTGCTTGCTTTCTGTTTCTGTTTTTGTTCTGCTCTGGCTTCCTATGTTTCCCATGTTTTCTTAAGTTTGAGTTTTCATAATTTTATTATTAAATAATAAAATGCACTTGCCATCTCTGCCTCTCTGCATTTGGGTCCACCATCAAAACCTACAACATGACAGTTAAATACCATCAGCAGCCAATTTTCTGATGCATCTCTACTTTGCATTTTCTAGTAATTCTGTTCTAATTTTACAAGATCTCAAATCTTACTGACAGTGTCATGGCAGTACCACCTTGGAAAATCCCTGTGATCTTTGGTACCTCACTGTGGAATGTATTGATGAAGTAATTGAGCATCACAGTGTCTAAAGTCTGGTAAGTCTCTAAACACAAAAACAAGATTTCTGTATCTCAGCTATTCATCAAATTTGTTCTCAAATGAAGACCGTCAATTTGCAATGTTCTTGTCTCTTCTTAGAGATATGATGTACAGTGAATATGTGGGTACCTTAATGGAGATGCATTATTTGATTCTGAAGCAAGAACTGCCATCAGAATCAGTTCTTCTTTTGTAAGTTTCTCAAAGATATTTCCAAGAATACAGTCCTGTTAGAGTGTCAAGCACCTGATTATAAATATGGAAATAGGAGACTGTTGCAGTCTACAATTTCCATAGGAAACTGCAATTAGCAAACACCTGGTGGAACTGCGCATTTGCTAAGGTCATTATAAGAGCTACTTCTCAGTGAAATACTGGTAAATTGTTGTTAAAGGGTTAACAGAGGTGAATGTCATGTCAGAGCAGGTGTTTTTAAAGAGACGGATGCGTTAAATTACTAAGTCAAATTTCTTTTGAGTCATAGTTGATATGTATAGCATTTTTATGACAACTGAAGGAACATAGTTAATCAAGTTTAATCAAGTCTCTTTATTTCAAATTTCAGTAACAAGGTATTTCAAAGTGCTTTACATCATAAAAACACAAAAATTGAGATACCAGTAACAGACATTACATTTTGTAGAGTGCAATCATAGAAATCATAAGTACACATCAAATATGGTGGTCATTGTTTCATTTAAGATGTTTCAAAAGCAACTCTTAACAGGTAGGTTTTTAGTCTAGATTTTAGTCTAGAGCAGTGTTTTGGCTGTTTTGCAGTTTTCTGGAAGTTTATTTATTTATTTATTTTGGATTCATGCATTTTTCATTATATGGTTCCAATCAGTATCTGATTAAATAAAATTGAAAAGAATACTACTGACAAAAGAGACTTAGAGCATGGAGACAAAAAGCCTGGTGAGTACTATTGTGTCTAATGTTGACAGACTGGTCACGTCCCTTTTGAACTGGTTTTGCTCTGTTGAATGGTTGTATGTTATCTGATAGGAAACAGGAGGTAGAAAAAGATTGCTTACCCAAAGTCTTTGTTCCACAACAATCAACATATCTTGAACTTTTTGAATCAGATTAAAAGGTTTTTGCTGTCACTCCAAACTATAAAGTATGTTAGGAAATAAATGATTTTATGTGAACAATCTTTACAAATATATTTCACTTTATATGTTTGCAAATAGGGTAAAAATTAAGACATTTGCAGCTTTTTGAAAGGCAACATTTCAACATATATTTTTGGTACATTTTAATATATTTTATTTTATATTTTAATGGTCAATATTTCCCAGCGTTTGAAGAAATTATTAGTTTTTTGAAAACTGATGTTAAAATTGTGTGATTGGAAGGTCAGAATGTAGCACTGGAATGAACTGAAGAAAACTTTGTGGATACAACTAGACTATTTTGTGGATTACTATGTACTATGTAAAACATGAACTAGCAGTCTATCAGACTGGTTTAAATAATGTGTTTGGTGCTTGGGCAACAAGTTTGAAATTCTGCTGCAGCTGTCTTGCAAATAGAAAATAAAAGAAATAGAATATTAATTAAATGTAGGTGTTTTTGAAATCAATAAGGATGGTTAAATTCAGCCTCATGGAGTGATTTAAATTATTTTTTAAGATATCTCCATAATTGATTGAAAATGACAAATCCAGCGACAAGAACCAAGACGGCCATCTCACAACTGCTGGTCATGAGTGTCCCCTACCTCCAACATGCAATCTGCAGAATCAAACGCATCCCCACGCTTCCATCCAGCCTCCAAACCTTGAGGCCTGCCATTATCCTTCATACCAGTTCTAAAAACTTGTCCTCTAATAAATGTTGAGAACAGAAAAACTGTTTTAAGCTCATTCAACATTCAAAATGTACATCCGTGTTTAAACTGAAACTCCTTGGATGAACTCCTAGGATTAAGTATCATGGTGCATCCATGTAGTGTTATACAGTGTTAGAGACCCAGGACAAATAAAGTAAACGCCATCATACAGTAAATACTGTATACCTGAAAGCTAAACTGCCTGAGTTGTCATGCAGCTGAGTTGGAAGGCTTCCATGCGCACACCAAACCTGTCCCAATACTTGGACTCTATAAAGTGTGGACTCAGTTGAAGTACACATAAGGGTTTGAGTGTGCAGGTTGCAAGCGTGCAAAATTTTGAGAATTAGGGCAGTAAGGCCCTGTGTGGCAACTTGGGACATCCAAAATGGCGGAACTTGTCACTGTTTAGACATTTATCCTGCTAAAAAAGTACAACTACAACAGAAAAAATTATTTTAAATGCACAGTAAAGATATGGGGACCAGCCGCCCCTCAGCACCCCGCAAGGATTAGCATGTTCAGATCATGGATAGATGGATGTATGATCTGTAGCTTTTAAAGTAGTTTGTCTCCTTTATGTCCATACTTAAACCATACTTTATAGTTAATGACAGCATCATCTGATACCATAATATTGCTGACTGTTGTTCTACTTCTAACACATACAGGTAAAGAAGTCACCCAGAAATGTTTTGTCAACCCAGCCATCCAGTCCCAATCATCATCACACTATTAGAGTGATTATGTAGCTTCCTACACTATTATGTAGGAAGCTACATAATGAGTCCACAATGTCCTAAAATTGTAAGTCATATTTTTTCTTAGCCTCTTTTCTGTACTCTTTAAAATACAAGTACTTTCTCTGTTTAATTGCTCTATTGTTTTATTCTTTTTGTAGGTTTCTGTAAAGTGCAGTGAATGGGATGTTCTGTTGTTGATCCTCACTGTTCTCAGGAAGGAGAAATGTCAGTTTGTCTGGAGTAATACTGAAATACTGGTACATTGAATTAAAACAATGCTCTGTCCTTGGTGAAATATTTTTCACATTTCCTCTAAAGTGTACCTATTGTTTTATTGTGCTAATTTTCATAAGCATGTTGTCTGTAAACATTTAATATAGGCTACTGACAATTTGTACAATTCCCTGGTAGTATAGTGGTGATGTATATTAGCAAAATGTGAATATCTTGAATAGACAAAGTAATTTTTTCACCAGGAAAATTTTTTTGTAATTGATCCTTCTGTGTACTGGTAGCATGATATGTTTGCATTACTGTAATGTGTATGAAGCATGTAATGTACAAAGTGGAAAAGCAGAATAATAAAAGACATTGATCTAGCAAAAAAGTATACTTCATTAGCAATTATAATAAACCAAATGTTTAATTGGAGTATACTTTGATCACAGTACTAATATATCAAATATATAATGTTTACATATTTCAAAGACATTCTAAATATATTTTAAATGTAACTTATTCACAAAAATGATAAACGTACAATATACTAATAAAACATGCTTATATGACATAAAAAGCTGTATACTTTTAGTATAAGTATACATTATGAGTGTATAATGTGTACTTGTTCCAAAAAAGCATGTGATAGTACACTTAGTACACTTCATATTGTGATTTTCTATGATTTAATTAGAATTAAAATACTTTAAGCACAAAATTAACTGTTCCAAAATAACATGCTAAAGTTAAATAATTCTTAAACTTGAAGTCTACTGATGATTAGCCTGGCTTCAAGTATGCCCACGTATGCTAAGATTTCATATACGTAGCATATTTATTTTTCACAAGGGGCCTCTTTCTTTAAAATTTTAACATCACCAGAGACCGACAGGATGCTGCCCCAGAAAAACAAAGCCTCTTCCAAACTGGAAACCTCAGGGTTGTACAGCTGTGACCCTGTCCAGACCACACACAGAGGGAAAAGCTTGCAGGGTCCAAATGACCCCAACTCTTAAGATTGTGGGAAGGCTAAATGTTTAGAGTAAAAAATGTACCTTTGCATATTAAAGTGAATAGCATGACTACGTCTCATAGTGTATTAGTTTTGTAATCCAACTTGACACAGAGAAGAAGCTCGACTAGATTATAGGAAGTTAAACAACTTGTCATGATTCCAGCCCTTCAGCTCTGCCTTGGCTGTGCTGATTGCTCATTGCCCTCACCTGCACTGAGCTGGTCCCTACTTAAACAGCTGCTCGTCACCAGCTCAGTGCGAGATCATCTGTTGCCACTGTCACAGCTTTCAAGCCTTGTCATATGTTTCAAAGTGTTTTCTGGTTTCTGATCCTGCCTGTTTTTGACCACAGATTTTTGCCTAATCCTTTTGCTGTTGAAAGTCCTGTTGCTGAACCCTGCCTGTTTCTGACCCTGCCTTCTGGATTCTGGATTTTCACTGCCTGAGACCCTCCCGTGCATGACCCTGGACCGTTTCATGACTCAGCCTCTGGTTGGTGGATTTTGCCCCTGTCGTCTGTTTGTCCCCTGAGACCCCCACAGATCTCCCCTTGTCCATTCACCCTCCCCTCCCCCGGCTGGACTCCTGACCCCTGTGGATTCCTCGTCCCTGGCCCACTAGTGTGACCACATCCTTCTACACCATTTACTTTAGTAATAAAACTTTTTGGTTAACCATCCTCTTGTTGTGGCTGCATTTTGGGTTCTGGCTGATTCTGCTTTTACCATTACACAACTGGGTGTTTTTAGAAAGAAAAGGATTACAAACACACTCAATTGGGTTTGGGAAAATTAAAGAAAAACAACAAAACAACTTTTAGCTTCAGCAGTTTAAAAACTAATTGATTGCTTAACTAGTTTTTTTCTTAGCAAACCAACCAATTTAAATAAGCTCAATCAATTCTGAAAAGAATTGTAAAAAAATATTCAATTTAAATCATGCCAGAAGTTTAGTCACAGCAACAACATTTTATGATTGCTTTGCAGCTTGCTAGAAGACAGAAAAGGTGTATGTATATAATTTAGTCTCTGTGTATAATTTTCAAATCAAACTAACATTGATCACAAATAAGGAGGCTTCTGTTCATCCAGTTCTTGTGGATCTTGGCATCTGCATTGAACAAAAAGCAATCCAGAAGCTGCCTGTGAGAGACTGAGTTCACTCCAACAGTTTTATTATTTATTTATGTATTTATTGCCGTTCAGAGGAAAGAAGGCCTGGTGCTAAATATGTTTGAACAACCAATCATCATCAGTAAAAGCGGGACTTCTGGAAGTTTGCTGCTCTGGAATAAACAAAAGTTTGTTAACGCAATGCCAAGAAGGAAGGACATCAACAATGACCTAAAAATAGCAGCAGTCATTCATTAATCCACGACGAGTTGTACTGTCATTTCCAGTGTACTGGAAGCCCATCATTCAACAAGCAGAATGATTATTAACAAGGAAAAAACTAAATTAATAGCAGCCTGTCTGTCCAGGACTAGATCTTCCAGTAAATTCATATGAAGAACAGAAAATCTGAATAAATAAAATAAAGTCTAAACGTTTTATCTCAGACTCTTTATTTGGATCACCATTAACCATTGCTGTGATAATGGCTACTCTTCCTGGGGTATACATCATAAAAACATTTATAACAAAAATAGTTAGCATAATATTAGAAACATAGCACATTTATTCATAAATGCACAAGTATAACATTTTATGTTACTCCTCTTGAGTTTAATCAAGGCTTAATGCAGTTCTTGTTTTCAACAGCCATTTATTGTGGACATGCCTTTTTAAAGTCCAAAAAATGCCATCAGAGCTAAAAAGATAACAGAAACCTAAATTAGTTCATAAAAAACATTGAGTATTTACATAAATAAAAGATACAAATAAAACAAAACCGTACCTCATTAGCCACATTGACTCCAGAGGAAAGTCTTACAATCAGTTTCTTCATCTAGAAAGTCCAATGTGCGCCAGCCAATCTTTTTTCCTGTGCAACACATGGTCCATGGAACAAAACAGAAGTTCCCCCACATTTGAATGCACCCTTAACCAAAACCAATGAGCATCAACACAAATTTACAAAAAACCTACCACATATTTATCACTTAAAGTTTGACATTAAATAAAATGTAACTACTACCACCTTAAACCAAACAACAAATAAATAATAATAAACCAGATGAAGTGGCCTTGGCGGCAGTTACATTTTATATAATAAAATCATGAAGTTATATTAGAAACATAAGACATTTTCATAATTATAACACTATGTAATAAAATAATTAGGCAGAGATTTATTAGGCAAATCCGCAAGCTTTTAAAAACTCTTGGATTTGTTACATTTATAACAGAAAGGAAATTAATTTGATGTTTTTATTCTTCTAAAAAAGACTTTTGTCCAACATTCCTGATGCATAATGGAAGAGAAAAAAAACCTTTTCAAGCATGCCTTGTATAAAAATTATGTAAAGTTTGGTTAAATAAAAGTTGATTATATAAAAAATGTAGTGTCTTAGAGACATATTTAAAAAAAAATTTAAAAAGCATAAGAGGGCAATTTGGTTAAATCCACATGTCACGGTGCTGGACAGAGTGGTAAAGTTCATAACAAAACAGAAAACTGTTTTTTCCCTAATAGGATCAATAAAGTTGTATCATCTATCACCTAATGGTATTCATCTCGCCCCATCATCTTGAGATGAAAATAAATCACAGCTTGTCTTTAAAAGCTATTATAGTTGCTAAAAATCAATGTTTTATTAAAACACAGTAATGTTTTTAATATCTTTGTTGATATGTGCTGAGCTGCACCCTGTTTTCAATCATCTCAGGAACTGCAATAAAAACTAGCAACCCTTTTTTTCTCAAAACATTCCAGAGATAAAAAAGTTGTATTTTATTACAGAAAAAGGGATGGTTTAAAGCTGCAGTGACCCCAGACTGCAGATCAAGTTAGCCTGTTGACCAGCAGCAGCTTTTCACACTTGGAAAAATAAATATTCATACATTTACTGACATGATCTGAAAAGCGTCATATACTGTGTGAAAAAAAAAAATCTAAAGTAAAAAACCTTTTAACCTTAGAGCCAAAAAGCATGACATGGTTCTCACATCAATGTAGTTTAACATACTGACATGGCCTGAAAGTCATGAAGCTAGGAGTATATAACAATATCACTGATATATCACTGTGGAAAATGATTCCTCTCACTTAATGACAATGTCTCTCTGAAAAATATTTACAGTACTTCACTTCATCCACAGTTTATTATGGTACAGTCATATTCCAAATTGCATTAAATGAATCCCCTTTCTCCAAATTTTATACAGAAATGTGGAAAAAAGTTTTTAGGAATTTTTACAAATTTATTAAAAACAAAAAACCAAGAAATCAGGTTTACATGACTATTCACAGCCTTTATAATAAAGATCAAACCTAAGCTGTTTCCCCTGATTGTTCTTGAGATGTTTCTACAACTTAATTTGGAGCTTTTTGGACTATATTTCAAAGCTTCTCTTTTTTGTGACTGGTCTAAAACAAGCAAGCTTTTATGTTTTGATCTGAAACCTCATAGAAATTGCACTAAACTTTGTATTTTTGGTCATTGCCAAAGAAAGG
The DNA here is from genome assembly GCF_002775205.1 of Xiphophorus maculatus. NCBI lineage: Eukaryota > Metazoa > Chordata > Actinopteri > Cyprinodontiformes > Poeciliidae > Xiphophorus > Xiphophorus maculatus. The sequence continues at coordinate 32,125,380 of NC_036460.1, forward strand.
TGTTTGTGGAGGCAAAACACAGAGCTTAACAGAAAGTTTTGACACGACGAAACAGTTTAGATGGTGTATGCAATAAACCTGAGTACCATCCAGCTGTGATAGATAGATTAGACAGATTAGACAGATAGAAAGAATATTTTCTGCATTTTACCGGTTATTTTTTTAAACAACGGGAAGATTGAAGCCAATCCGTCATTTAACAGGTTAAAATTAACACCCTTGACTGGTGCACATGGGCAGACATTACAGACTTTACACAAAGATTTCATCTCAAAGGCAACTAAAATCAATCAATAAAAAAATCCTTTCTGAATATCATCTCATAGACACTGAACAAAATGAGTCTTCTGACAGGGAGCTGACAGCATGTTGAAGATTTATGGACAGTACGCTTTGGAGTGTCTGCTTGGGAAGCTCATTCCAAACCTTCGGAATTCAAGTCTCCATTACAGACCAGAGAAAACTAAAGAGAATGCAATGTTGAGCTAATCCATTTATAACAGAGGAGTCGGAAGTTTATCTTGAGGAAATAAATTAAGGTGCAGAAAGTTAATTAGACCGTAACATGCAGAGCCATGCAGAGACCTTTGGAGGAGCAGGGGCTCAAAGTTAAAAAAAAAAACAAAAGGCATATTGAACAAGATCTTAAAACACCATACAACAACATAGCAACAACTCCATATTAATCAAGAATTTAATTGGATCCTACTATATCATTGCCATCATGTGGGGACAATGCAAAGCAAATGGTATAACAGGTATAAAGTTGCTGTTTCTGCTGATGACAGTCCTGGGGGGCTGTGTTGATCTGAGACTGTAGCTGTTAAATAGACCAGAGGAGAGAAGGTCGCTGGCTATGAAGTTATGAAATAAGAAAATTTGCTGCCATTTTACTAATTAAGCCCTAATAATATCTATTTAACCTCTACAACAAGTTGGCTGCAGTCTGCTTTATAGATTTAAAAAAAAACTCAAAGGGGTTAAGTCTATATAATTTTTTTATGTTAGCACCTCTGAGAGATATCAAGGCAAAGAAAACTCAGTAGCTGCTGGTAGGGGCCTCCAGACATTCAGGGGTCCCCAGAAATAGTTTAATTGCAACACAGACCATAGATCTAAACCTATAGCATCATTTATAGAGAATTACAATGTTATTAAATTTTATTTAATGCATTCAGCTGAGAAAAAAAATTAAACAATTAGGATTTAATTAGGAAGTTCACTTTGTAAAAGTTTAAAGAATCATCATGATAGATTGATTGTTGTGTTACCATGGCTACAATATGCTGTAATCTTTGTGTTTGAATTGGGTTTGTTCACAAATACATCACAGCAAAATAACCAATAATCAGTGATTGATTTTAAACTCTGCCAATAAACCTGGTCTCCTCTCAAAGACTTCACTTTATAGATATTTAAACATGTTAGCGATGCTGAGGTTCTTAGTAGGACGGGTTCCGGAGGGAGGGGGGTTCTGTCTAAGGCCCCGTATTACCTTGGGCCGGCCCTGGAGGAACAGCTGCTGCGATGCGCATCTCTGGAATCTACCTTTAGTCCCTGTCAGTCCACCGATGCTTTGGGAACATTTTGATTCATTTAGTTGTGGCATGTTTGGCTTTATGCTGCGGTTCTAATTATTGCTCCAGTATTTTCTCTGATGTTTATTTTGTGAACTCCAACTGCTCTGGGCCGAATCTTTCTTTAACACTTGAGGTTCTGCAATAACTTCTATTTACAGCCGCGAACCTCCAGCCCAGATCCCGTCAGCAGCGGCTTTAACCCGCCTGGTAGAAACGTTAAGGAGAACCAGAGCAAATAGTCACCAGGTGGTAGGTACCTGGTGGTACCGGGTGGTACCGGGTGGTACCGGGGCTTTGAGCTGCGTCGCAGCTCGCTGTGACAGTCGCAGTATCGTGAGTTGCATCAGGATGTCTGATAGAAAGACATATTCTCTATATCTTTCGGTGGACCGACTCAAGCTGCCTGTAGCGAACCGGGCATTTAGCAGAATGATGAAGTTAAAGTCAGAAGTTTCTCTGCAGCCGAAGCGTTTCTGTGTTTAGTGGCGAGGCGGGTTTTTTCCCGCTATTGTGAGGACGATTATGAAACTATAAATAGAAACAGTTTTTCTAACGTCAACATCAGACCTACGTTTTTATTCACAAACCAGTGTATGAAAAAATATTCTTGCCCATAATTTGATAGTTGGAGGGCACAGAACCGCCTCCTCCTCCTCACCATGGACCCAGAGTCTGAACAACATGGAGGAAGAGAAACTGAGAATCATTATTTGACTGAGGGTAGCCAGACTAGTTTATTTTGCTAAATTATTATATTTAGCTAAATATAATTGCTGAGGGGCAGAAGGAGGCCTTCTGACATACAGATTAAAAAAAATTGAAAAGAAAATTCTTTGAAAAAAAAATAAAAACTCAAGAAGGGCAATAGGGGCATCAAGGATAAAACTGGCAGGGGCTGAAGTACCCCCCCCACCCCCCACCCCCCCACACACACACACACACACACACTGCACGTGCCTGACACGCGCAGTCCGCTGCAGAACTAAGTCGCTGCTAAAAATTAAACTTAAGGCATCCTGCGGTTTTAACAAATGGAGCTAGTAGACATTACCCTCCCACGCCCATAAGGAGAGCGGCGCTCAGGAGCGCGGCAGACGTAACATCTGTCTGTTTCCATGGAAGCGAAACCATGCAAAAAGATCCTCGTAGAAGCGCACAGGATAACAAACTCATAGAGTTCAATTGATCGGCTTGAATCAGACAGATCCAACTGACTGATGAACTCGCGCAGATTTCTCTGGAGATGCGAACCAGGAGGAATTTGTGAGGCACTGTGCGTTCAGACCCCAGCGGGTGAAGTGCTGGTAATTCAATCTGGTGAGACTTAGACGGAGAAAGACAGCGATTATAAGGGTTTATTGACATGCATTAATTAAAGTTATTTGGCGCTCGGGCCCTGGCTGAAGACATTGAGCTGTGAATTGCAATAAACTCGGATGAGCATTCCCGATGCTGATTAGGAATGTGATCCCCCGGCCGTACACTGGTGGTGGAGGTCAGTGAAGGAGGGATGCCTGAAGAGCCAGAAGAGTGGAGGTGCATGCATTTTGAATTGTCTGCAGGTGAAAATAAAATTATGAACATTCTTTGTTCAAAGCGGTCCACCGTGTTTTTGTATTAAAAGATGTTAAGTAGTCAGGAAATGTAAAAATATTACTGGGTAATTATATGATATGGGAAGACATCTCCAGTGAAACAGGGGAGCCAAAGCCACTCGCTGGGCAGCGTTTTGAGATGTAATCGACGCACATAATTATTTGTTCCCAAAGATAAATCATTCTCACCGCTCCCTCAACGGGAACATTTTAACTACAAAGTGCCTAGTCAAGCTTCAACTCCTAAACAATGAGAATCAGCAAAATATTCATATTTTGCACTGCAGAACTAATTCTGCAGCGCATCAAACTGGCTGGTCTCAAACTAAACAAGGAAAATGCTCTGTTGGACAGAGCGCTTCTTCATCAGCCATCAAGGGGTCAGGCCACACCCAGAAAAAAGGTGGAAGCTATTCAACTGCTGTCACCACCTGAAAATGTGCAGGAGCTTAAAAGAGTCCTGGGAATGGTGAACTACCAGGAGGTTTGTTCCCTCCATGGCCACAATAGAGCTACCCTTGAGCTGTTGAGGAGTAATAATGTCTGGCAGCAGTCAGTCTTTGAGAAAATAAAACATATGGTGACTACAGCTCCATTCTTTGCCTTCTACTACATCACCAAACCCAGATGCAGACGCAAGCAGTTATGGGCTGGGAGCAGTGCTGCCGATGGAGGCCGATTGTTTCCTGCTCCAGACTCCTCTCAGATGCTGAAACACGCTATGCACAGATAGAAAATGAATGTCTGACTAGTGTGTGGGCTTGTGAGAAGTTTGATAAATATCTCTGTGGTCTAGACCAGTTCAGGCTAGAAACTGATCACAAACCATTGGTGCCATTAGTAAATATTCAGAGCATCGATAATGTTCCCTTGAGGTGTCAGCGTCTTCTCATGAGACTTATGAGATACAAAAGTAGTACATGCACTAGGAAAAACACTCATGGTCGCCAATGCTCTGTCTCGAAGCCCACTGTCACATGATAAAAAAAAAGAGTGACATGCACACAGAGCTGGACAGTTATGTGGCTGCCGTAATCCAAGACAGTTGTGCATCACCATCCATGATGGACAGTCATAGAATGGCCACAGCAGCTGATGGAGAGCTGTCATCAGACATATCAGAAATGGGTGTCCAGAATACAGTGGAAAGGTGCTGTTGAAGATCAGAGCATACATGAAAGTGAAAAATGAACTTTCAGAAACTGATGGCTTGGTTATAAAAGGCTGCAGGATCTCTCTACTAAATCTAGAGAGAGAGCAAATTCATCTGTTTGGTGGCCTGGTTTCTCAGTAAAGCTGTGATGAAATGTCTGATATGCCAAGAACAGAAACGAACGCAACAGAAGGAACAACTGATTTTCACTCATTTGTCCGATTGAGAATTGGAATTGGTGTTGACATCTGCAAACATAAGAAGAACAGCTGTCTCATCATATCGGATTATTACTCACGATTTCTGGAGGTTTTACACCTGCCACCTACAACCACCAGCCAAGTAACTCAGAGGCTTAAAACAACCTTAGACAGGTTCAGAATTCCAGATGAAATGGGTCCCAGTTTTCCAGTGCAGAATTTCAGCTGCTGGCAAGTGAGATTGATTTTAAACACATCACATCTAGCCCTCACCACCAACAAGGAAATGGTCATTCGGAGAGAGCAGTACAGACTGCGAAGAGGATCCTTCGAAATAAAGACCCTCTATTAGCTCTCATGTGCTACAGATCAACTCCATGTTCCATAACAGGAGACAGTCCAGCAGAACCTCTCATGGGGAATAAGATCAGAACAACACTCCCAACATTGGAGAGTAACTTTCGACCCAAACAGAACAAAAGAAAAGCTGTGTGTGTGAAGGATGCTTGTGAGAAAGACAAACAAGCTTTCAATTAAAACCGAGTCACACCTCTCCCACAGTTACAACCTGGAGACAAAGTCTTCAAGTTACATTCAGAAAAGACTTGGAAGACACCAGTAATAGTGCTGAAGGAGTCTGTTACTCCAAGATCCTTTTCTCATCTGATGCACCCACTAGGCCTGTCGTGATAAAAAATAAATCAATTAATCGCACGATAAATTAAAATGAGCTTGGCAGGGTTTCCCCCAGAAAACTTGCTAAGCCCGGTGGTCCGGGCATCGAAGCGGTCCACCGTGTTTTTGTATTAAAAGATGTTAAGTAGTCAGGAAATGTAAAAATATTACTGGGTAATTATATGATATGGGAAGACATCTCCAGTGAAACAGGGGAGCCAAAGCCACTCGCTGGGCAGCGTTTTGAGATGTAATCGACGCACATAATAATTTGTTCCCAAAGATAAATCATTCTCACCGCTCCCTCAACGGGTACCTCTTAAAGCGTGTCTTTAAGTTATTCCTGCAGTTCACATAGAGCTGTGCAACCAGAACTAATGCGGTGAGTTCTAAATCCCTACCTTGATGTGAAGTTCGCCAAAGAAACATAATTCCACATGTGTGGGTGTTTGTAAATATCCATACAGGTCAGGTCTATTAGATTACTTGGATTGTTATTGTGGACAAAAAATCCCGACCAGATAGTCTCTCTCTTCCTCTCTCTTTCTCTCTAAAGCTGAATGAAGCAGCATGCTATGGGCCCTTTTTCTCCAGCTACAACTGTGCCTCCACTTACCAGTACTTACAACAGCAAGCATTACGTTGTCATTACTCAGAAACAACTTCTACACTAGTGTTGTTCTTCGAGTGACGTAGTGGTGCTTGAGGACGAGAATTTTGAAGTTTCAAAGCAGCCAATGGTGAGGGTAAATCAAGGAGGAAGAAAGATGTTGATTTCCCTGTAGAGTTCATTTCTCAGCGCAACAGAAACTCTTTTTTAGATTATAGTTTCACAATAAGCTTGCATGGCCTGTTATGGATCACTTTGTCCTTTCGTGTCATACTAGTTTATCCATGAAGGGCTCTGTGTGCTTTCTAGGCATGCAGTTGGGATCGCAGAACCAAAGGGGTGTGGTTTACAACCTGCAGCATTCACCAGATCAATTTGTGTATGTGTGCTGGACATTTCCTCTATATCAGGCTGAACTTTTTAAAGAGGTCATTACGCAGGTTGTCTGAATTGTCCTTATTTTCATACAGGAAAAATTGTTGTAAAATTTTAATCTGATTTGGCTGATCAATGCATTTTAGATACCAAATGTCTGCAGGAAGATGATGAAGTGGATCTGCTCAGAGCCCACGTTTGGACTGCTGCTTTATATTATATTACTATCTCACAATCCAGCAGTACCGCTTACAGGTTTATTACTACCTAATGTGGTGAATTTGAGTATAATGTTGAATCAACCCCACATTATTTGTTGGCACATTTCAGTCTGTTGCAAGTAATAAACACCAGCAGGTCATGAAGCAAAATTATAATTTGTTAGGTGACAGTGTGAGATAGAAAATGACAATATATGTCATATCTTTCTTTAAACATGAAGAAAGCTGCAAGATAAATTTAGGACAATCTTGAAGAAAATGGTTAGAATAGGAATTTAGGAAGATTTTGTCTGAAAAACGAGACAGCTGCAAGTGAGTTAAAATTTAACTAAATCTGCATCTGTTTAAGAAAACATGCATTGTCGGCATTCATCTCTTTGCTGTCGTAAGTCCATGTTATTTAGATGCAGTATAATAAAAGTGAGGGTTTTATTTACATTTCCCTAAAATATTTTAGGAACATTATGAAATATTAAATAAATCAGAACAAAATGGACTGCTTACAGTTATGCTCGATTTTCTTAGGTTTAATAACTTAAACATTATGAGACCTACAAGTAGTCTTCGTGTACGAAACTACATGAAAATGCAGAATATTTTAAAAATAAATTAAGAATTGATGCAGCAACTCCAAGATTTCGGATTAGTTAAAGCGTTAGTAAAGCGAATAATAATATAGAATATGAATGGAAGAATGTGTTTTAAGGCCGTCCAGCAGCAGCAGCAGTGCCTACCTCCCGTTTGACGTTCCATAATAATTTCTCCTTGTGTTCTTCCTCAGTATAGCCCTCCATCTCCGTCAGTCTGTACGCGGTGCGTTCAACAGCTCAGTCAACCCGACGCTCCGCTCTGGTCCGCTTTGCCCTGCCCGTCCAGAACCTTATTCCTTTTTATTACCTGTTTCCTTCTTTCCTCGCTCAGCTGGACTCTGACGCATCCGAACTGCTTGAGTTTGACGTCAGAGGATCCGCCTTCTTCACCAAACTGATCAATGGAGGAAGAGAAAGGAGAAAAATGAGATAGCCTCCCAGCGTTTCGCTCCGCCCCAGCCTCCAGCCCGCAGCCACTTAGCATCCAACGCAGCAACCTGTAGAACCTCCGAGTTATTTTTAGCTGCTTCTTCCTCCTTCCTTTCATCCGTCACTTCTTCGTCGGCGAAGCAGAGATGTCGTCTACCGTGAAAGGCGTTGAAATGTTACGTTTGTTTCAGTTGAGGAATATGGTTATTTTTTTATCTGTTTACTGCACTGCTGCAGGAATGAAAGCTGGGAGAATAATATAATTTTCTTCACGCAGTGACATGCCAAATACAAGAAAATGGAGATAATTAAAATCCTTTAAAAGCATAGTGTTGTTGTCCAGCAAAACGTTGAACTGACCTGGGGTCTGCACTGAAGCTGGACTGGCCCTCTGCAAAATAGGTGACATCACATATGCGTGATGGAGAAAAATCTCCTCCAAGAGTCACCAAACCTGCAGCTGCTGCCTTCATGAGGGCTGATTATGCACTTGCAACCGATGAGTCAGTTAGAACATGGATCTGACAAGAGAGGTATCCATCAGATATCAGATATATGGATGGTTGAATATAAATATTGCTGAAGAATCAGCACATTTCCTCAAAAAAAGAAATGTCACACATACAGAGAGATCTGGAAGAAAACCTCTTACAGAGTGCTCAGGACCTCAAATGGGCCAAAGGTTCACCTTCCAACAAGACAATGACCTGAAGCACAGAGCTAAAATAACAAAGAACAACTCTAAAACCATTCTTTACTGGCCCAGCCAGAGCCCTGACCTAAATTCAATTGAGCATCTCTGGAGAGACCTGAAAATGGCACCACCAACGTTCACCATCCAATCGGACAGATCTGGAAGGAAGAATGGCAGAGGATCCCCAAATCCAGGTGTGAAAAAGTTGTTGCATCATTCCCAGGAAGACTCATGGCTGTACTAGATCAAAAGGTCTAGTACAGTACTTTACTCAATAGTGAACAAAGGGTCTGAATATGTATGACTGTGATATTTCAGTTTTTCTTTTTTAATAACTCCACAAAAATTCTTTTTTTTTCTGTCAAGATGGAATGCTGAGTTCATTCATGAGAAATAACATGAACTTTTTTGATTTTATCAAATGGCTGCAATGAAACAAAAAATGAACAATTTAAAGGGCTCTGAATACTTTCTGTACTCACTGTATTAATAAAGTGTCCAGGGGTCATTAGAGTTTCAACCTATGGAAAAGGATTAGGGCCACCGAAAAAAAAAAAAAAAATTCTGACTTTAATCTTAGAATTCCTTTTTTTTTTTTCGGTGGCCCTAATCCTCTTCCGTATCAACCAGCCCTCAATACTTCTAAAAAGAAAAATAGTGTAAATCAACTCTACTACATTTGTGCAGATACAATTCCATTTGTGCTGCTTTTGTTTAGAAAATATTACTAAAATTTAAATGTAAATAGATTTCTGGCCTCTGATGACCTATTGAAACATTTTTATCTTTAAAATGATAGTGGTACAAACAAAAATCTTTGCTGCACAAACTCAGCACAAATGTTTGACACCAATTTTCTTAGATTTGGACAGTATGAGGGCTGGAGGTTGGTATACCTTTTGACCATTTCTCTTCCATTAAATATCTTCAAAGCAAAAGCAACACACCGAAAACCTTTGGTGCACAAACATAGCCGAGTTGATTGACACAAATTTTATCTGATTGGGGGGCAGGAGGTTTGACCTTTCATGACCTCTGGAAACATTTATCCACATCTTTAAAATGAAAATGGCACAAACAAATTTTTCCCGCACAAACAATTGACACCAGTTTTGCTAGATTAGAAAACAGTGTGGCAACTTTACTCAGGTATTCAAGAAACAAGAGAAATGAAGCCTAGGCGCAAATTCAAACTGGAAGACTCTTTAGCCCCACCTGCATTATCCAATCGGCGCATCCCGCTCATCGCCGCCGACCTATCAACGCTGGACCAAGCCACGTCACGTCCAATCACCGACCAAGGCCCAGTTGATAAGGACCTCCATCCATGGCATCTTCCGCTTTCCAGCTGCGCTCAACCCTCCTCCACCCCTTCTCCACTTCCACTCTTCAGGCTCGCATCCTTCACCGACCTCCACCACCGTCTCGGGTCCCGGGGATCACATTCCTAACCTACATCGGGAATGCTCATCCGAGCTTATTGTAATTCACAGCTCGATGTCCTCAGCCGGGGCCTGAGCGCCAAAGAGCTTTAAATTCATGCATGTCAATAAACCTTTTTAATCGCTGTTTTTTTCCGTCTGAGTCTCTCCAGATTGAAGTTCAGTTGCCTTCCACTTAAGCACTAGGAGTGAAAGAAGTTTCATGCTTCAACACACCACAACAATTTGGATAATTTGATACTCCAACTTTGTGGGGATTTTCTGGATGCCCTACTTCTTGTTTCAAGAAAACTGCATATCAGCAAACAAGATCAGGTCCATAAAAACATGGATGACTGAGAGAGATCCACAAAAACCTGATATCACCTGAGAACAACTTTGGGATAAATATGGCTTAGATCTTAATTTTCTCATCTAATATCAGTGTCTGATCTCAGATGCACTATTTAGAAGACACATATGAGGCCCATCTGTCCTCACAATGGTGAGAATAGCCAAAAAGGTCATAAATAAGCAGAATAAGCAGGTAAGCAAACACTCACTGAGATCATATCTATGGTGGAAGTTGCACAATCAATTAGTGAAATATTTTAGTACTTCATCAGTCCAACAGAAGGCTACGATTTCTGGAAGCTCACACAACAATTCAACATTTTAATTCTTTACCAGAAGATACAGGATTAAACTTCTGGGGCCTCATGCATAAAAGAGTGCGCAGTTTTCACACTAAAACTTGGCGTACAGAAAAATTTAGAAAAGTGTGGCGCACAAAAAACTTCCTATGTATGTCGTGAACGGCTATCTTTTATGAAGAACCAGTTATAAACCAGTTATGCAGCTTGTAGAAATCAACTTTATTGCTCTGTGTGACTGACAACAACTGGATGTACAGCGCATGGTCACTAAATGTTTTACAGACCAAACCTCTTTTCCATCCAGGTCTTATTTAATAAGCCAGAGGCTATTACATTTTAGATTGTAACTTATTTATTTTAAGAGTACCATTCACAACATCAAAATATATTATTTGAACTTCATTTGTTTATATCTGTTTTCTTAATCTGCGATGGACTGGCGATCTGTCCAGGGTCAGCAGCCCTCATGACCCAACTATAGGGATAATTCATGATAATTAATGGATGGATAAATGAGCTCTTAATGCAATGTACATTTGTCTCCAAAATATTGATTTGATTCATGTTTTATTACTTTTGTTTGAGATAGATTGGGTGTATAGATAGATAAATACATCTCCATAATGTTTCCTTATTGTTGCTTATTCTAGATTGTTTGTTACTAATATAATTTTAAATAAAGATGTAATAAAGATTTGAAAATAAAAAAGTGACTTACCACGTGACAGACATACCACGTGACATATCACGTTTTGTAGCCATTTCTTTAGTATTTAATTTGTATTTTTAATGTTGAAAGTGTTCTTGGGTGTTTTAAAAGGCGTTGGCAAATAAAATACGTTATTAGTATAATTATTATAACACGGTCGGTACAGGAAATAGTGTCACTAGCGCCCCCTTCATTTCCGGAATGAAATAGTCCCATTTCCATAAAAGGTATGAGACTGACAGCGGTCCGTCCCCGCCCCTTTCTGTTTGCTGCAGCGAGGTGTACTTGCATCAGTTTGCCCTCAGGCTACGGAAGCCTCACTGTGACATATCACTACAATGTATAAAGCCGTGCGCACGCACGTGGCCGCGCACCTTTCCTTTATAGATTGAAATTTGCGGGAAATAGACAAGTACACATCGCTGCAGCAAACAGAAATGGGCGGGGACGGACCACTGTCAGTCTCATACCTTATATGTCGCCTCCATAAATACATGTGCATAAGTTGTACATTTAAAGAGTAGATATGCTTTCTGTCCAGAAAGGCGCATTAACAAAGCTGGCGGCTCCACTGAAGGATGACTGCAGCTGGACCGGTACCGGTACCGCACAGCTCCTTCTATAAGTTCTGCTCAGAGCTCCAGGATAATCAGTTTGGATTAATCTAAACACTAATAAACCATAATCAACAGTTCCCAGCAGATCAATATGATCAATCGCTCCCTCTGAATCCTTCCATTGGCGATGTTCTTCATCAGTGCCAAAGCGCTCCACAGTTAGCGGCTCACCATTATGCAGCTACTTAAATACGTGTGATTGTCTACACACCTCCATCACCTTAAAAATAATCAAACCTGTTTGGAGTTAAACCGCTGATATATATATATATATAAGTTTGCGTATATTTACGCAAACTTTGACGCAAAATTAATTTTTATACATGCCGACTTGTGCGTAAAATATTATGCCGCACATTTTTTGTGCGCACGCATGCTTTATGCATGTCGCCCCAGGTCATTATAAAGTTGAATAAGGATTTTTCAATGGTAAATGTAGAGAAATTAGACACTTTGTGAGATAAAAAAGAGTTTTAATATTCATAACAAGTATAAAGCAGTATCTTGAGCAGCATTACAGTGTATTAAAGGCACAGGAACAGTTCTAGATCAACTGGGACATGTTTAATTTTGCTCAGAGGCGGTCCTAATCTGTTTGGCTAACTGCCTTTTGTGTTCTGCCCCTCAATGAAGTTGTTGATGGGTGGGGAGGGGGATGGGAGAAACCACCACTGATTGTGTTACTGTGTTTAAAAAAATACATTTAAAATATATGCTTTCCTGCTAATGTAACGGATGCAATAATACATAATAGTGAGATTTTTCATCCTTTACATGAAATTAAAGACATAGTCTGAAAAATTATAGAGTAATTGCTGTAGAGTCTTTGATAATGAAGGACAAAGTGCAGAAGTTGACATGAGGAAGCAGTTACATCGAGCTCACAACCAGCTCATCATCTCATCGAGGAACTAAGGACCAACTGTAATGCTGGAATAAAAGTAGCAGCACGGTGGGTTTGAGTCTCAGTGTCCCAGTGGACGGTCATCATACGTGCTGTACCGCTTGATGTGGATTCTGCGGACACGCTCACGTAGCTCCGTCCCCCCGGGCCCCTCCTCTTCCTCGCTTAGAGAACCACAGTTATTGTAGCTTCGCCGGGTGGCCTCCAGTAGGGAGTTGTCTGGCAGGGGCAAGGTCTCATAAAGTAACGTGTTCAGAGTCTCCTCATAGATGCGAGCTTCAGGGAACTCCACCTTTCACAGACAATGTAGAACTTATTCAACACCCCATAGAACTTTAATTGTACATTTTTACAACCATTTACCCAGCATGATTTAAAATATAACTAGGAAGCTCCCAACCTGGACGTTTTTGTCCCAAATCTTAATCAATAACTGACAGCAATAAGATAACATCCAACTTGTTCTGTCAGTATTTACACTGTCACACTTGATCCAAAATGACATGGCAGCTGATGTAATTTTTCTTGACATTGAGTGATATGCTGGACTTTCTGCCTGGAAGCCTGGTTATCTCAATTAGAAAAGCCCCTGTATAACTCTAGCTTTTGTTTCCATATCGACACATACAGCTCTGGTCTTTAACAACCTTATGTGTTGCTCCTGCAGACCAGAGCAGTTAGCTGACATGATAAAAGCTTATGTTAATGATTACTTTCCTGAGATAGGACCTGTTTATACTTCCGAATAGATATCGTGATATGGCATAAAATTCATATCACAATATCTATTGTGATGGGTGGAGATAATATATATCACAATATGTTTTTGTTATAACACTTAAAATGGAAACAAAAAAAAATCACAAACTAAATGAGTCTAATGTAAGTGCTAAAACTTTTTTTAGGTTTAGTGCATGGATAGTTTTTGTGGATGTTATTTATATGTAATGTTTGTAACTGTTTTGTTTTATGCTGCTGCTTATCATTGCCAGGTATCCCTTAAAAACAGAAGAAAAAAACCCATTGCTTTCTTCTACTAAAATATTCTATTTTCAACATATAACATGATTAGAGCGTGAACTCTTTAGACTCCCAAACCCAGTTATCCCCAACATTCACCTTGGTCTGCTTCTTCTCTGTGGCGTAGACGATGGAGGTGCAGCAGACCTCTGCCAGCTTGCGACCCTGACCATAGAAGGACCAGCAACAGATTTCGTCTCCGATCACGTCTTTAAAGAAGAGGACACGGCTGTTGAAGCTGAGGGACAGCCTGTCAAACAGCTCGATGTTCTTCAGCAGGTTATCGTCCGAATTGCTAAGGAGACGGAAGTAAGCCCGTATAAAAGGTGAGTTTATATACTTTGTGATCCAAGACCAGTACGTATGCATGTATGTAATAATTAGTCCAGTATACTGGCTATTCTAGAAGAACTGATCTATGTCAGAAAGTGTTCTCACCTGGTATAGGAGTACTTGTTGTTGCTTCTGTTGTACAACAGCTTCACTACAGGCTAACAGAAGCAGGAAAAGCCATGGATTATTATTTCTGCTTCAATTTCTCAATCTCTCAACTACAAGTTCATCTGAAATCAACGTCATCTGAATGTATATACTTAAGAGTTTTATAATAAGGTAAACATGACTAACTGGAAAAGATAAAGAATGTAAATAAATATATACATATAAATATTATTTTTATAATATACAGTTTTACTTTTTCGCTTTCAATATAGATATCTGAGGTTAACATTGTTCAATACCAAACAGATACCGGAAAAACTGCTGAAGTGACTTAAAATGTTTCTTTTTAAAAAATACAGACAATATGTATTGACTTACAAATTTATTCGATAATTCTCCACCATTCCAGCACATTTTAATACAATAGCTTCACAAGCTTGGTCAAACATGGAAAAACAACACAACTTTAATTTATTCAGTCAGAGCAATAAGGAGTAGAATAAATAAATAAACCATGATGTCGCTCAGACCACAAAGCCTGGAATTAGACTGAGTAGATCTGTACTTTTGGATCAGGAACATTGTCACAGATATCCGATCTAGAATATTTTTCAAAATTGGGAACAATACCGTTATTAACATCAGATCAGTGAATCTCTAATTATTTTGGGCCATTTACTGGTTTAAGACACAATAACATTTCCTTCAAATGTTAATGACTGATTTTAATCAGAAAAAGCTGATCATGGCCAGGTGCTTACCTTTGAGGATGACTGGACGAGCTGCTCCTCTTCTTTACAGGAAGTAATCACAGGTATAACACACATAGGTTGCTCTTTATTGCCCTGTCAAACAGAAACAGACAATTCCTGTTTTATTGGAAACAGATTGATTGATGAGCCACAGCTCATTCTCACCAGTGCAGGATCATAACAACATCTACATGCTGTAACTACCAGTAAAACTGTAATTTTTCTTCTGCAGAAGCCATTCTTTTTTCGTTCTCCATGTATGCTCAAAATCACCTGAAGCCTACAAATAAAATCCTAAATCACTGTGGTTAGTTTACATGCATCCACCAGAAGGCTTTTGGTCAAGCTGGCTGCTATTTGGAACTGTTCATAACGTCATAGTCATTAATGAAATTTATTTGAGGTGCATTGAGATGTGAACTTTGATCATTTTAAAGATGATCAAGATAATCGTCAAGACCCGATTATACTGATCAGTCCCTCCAGTGTTTCACAATTCCACGATCGTGAAAATTAACTCAAAATCAACAGATTCCTGCTTTTTGTTTCCCCACTAATGCTTAACTGTGAGTTTATTGCAAATATTTCACAAGTAAATGTCCATTAAATGTTAGTTAATCCCACTCACCATTTAATGGTAACATTATTTCTTACTTCTACCCAGGGGTCGCAATATCGGAATTTTTTCATCTTTGATCGGATGTTTTAAAATGGTGATGGAAGAATATGAAGATCAACCGTCATTTTGACAAGAGATGCACAAATCTGATATTTATATCTGTCTTGGTACTAAGGGTGCACCGATTTATCGTCCAGCCGATTTATCATCCAGCCGATTTATTGGTACCGATTTCCTTAATTTTGGGAGATCGGTGATTGGCCGATTTTTACATATGAAGCCGATCTTATCCACCAATGTCATCAACCTCGGCAAAGGTCTAAAAATCAACCACTGTGCTTTTATTTTCTCCTGTGAGAGAGGTTTGACTGACAAATCGGCCAACAAGGTCACGTCGGCACATTTACAGTTAACAATAGTCACCTCATTGTTGAAAGTTCAGCAACTTTCTTGATATATTGAGCAACATTTCAGACAAAAAATGGCATCGGCTAAAATCGAAATCGGTAAGTCAAGCTTTTTAAAAGATCAGAAAAGTGCAATCGGCACAGCCCTAATTGGTACAATATTGAAAAAAATTCTTGAAGTGACAATGTTCCCGATACACAAGGACTGATCTATTCAATCTAATTCTATGCTTTGTGCTCTGAGTAAATGCAACTGATGGTAGCACACCACCATGGCAAAAATAAAAGCACCACACCTTCAGAATTACATTGTTTTGTTGTTGAAGTCTTCTAAAAATACATATTTCTAACTAGACAAGTCAAGTACTATCTGTCAAGTAATGGCATCACGTTACGAGCGATTCTGGCACATAAGCAGAATTTAGCTTCTATGCACCACAACTCTGAAGCAAACATTTTGAAAACCAGAAAACGGCTCAAATACACTAAGCTCCTTTGAACCAAGGCAAAAAGCCCAGCTGTTTAGAGTTGCTTTTGAAGCATAATAAATGGAACACTGACCAACATATTTGATGTGTATTGATGATTTTGATGATGACATTCAACAAAATGTAATGTTTGCTACTGGTTTCTCAATTGCCAACTCTATGTTGTTTTTATTTTTTATGTTTTTATGATGTAAAGCACTTTGAACTGCCTTCTTGCTGAAATGTGATATGCAAATAAACTTGATTGATTTACGTTTTTTTTATTGAACGACAGGACTTTAGTCTCAATTAATGAGAGAGGTTTGTTTTGTGCGTGATGGAGCAAGTCATACTGGTGATTTGCTCTGCATGCACATCAGCTATTGTTATTTTTATTTAACTGAAAATCATGTAATCTGTAATAAATGCAATAGATAAATAGGTAAAAATTAGTGAATAAGTTTTATATTTTGTAGTGTAGAAGAGGATTTTTGTTTCTAGATTTTGCAACATTTGAACAAATATTAAGTCTCCTTTCATTTATTATTTATCATAACATTCCTAATTGCACTTTCTGGACCAGGTTTGTTGCAGTTTATTTTTGCATGTTTGACGAAGGTAGTCAACCTTTTGTTGACTACCTTCAGTTTCTTTATTATTTGTTTTACATAGGCTGTTCTACTCCTAATTACACTGACTGAACAAATTAAAATTGTGTTGTTTTTCCATGTTTGACCAAGCTTGTGAAGCTATTGGTGTACTTAAATGTGCTGTAGTGGTGCAGAGTTATAAAATAAATTTCTAATTCAATTGTAATTCCCACTCACACCCCTGACCACTTGGTGCTCATGTAGACATTTTCAACTTTACGCATACGCACAGAGTACAAATAACTAAATTAATCCAAAGAAAGTTCCCATCCATGTATCATCTCTGACCTGGAGTTGACAGTGTGCTGCAGAACTATGGGTGGCAGTGAGTCTGATGCAGCTGGTTTACAGATGCAATGGGTCTTTTCCAGCTTTTCTGATGAGTTTCAAACTTGTCTTTGCTTAGACTTTATGAAAAAAAAATGTCCGCTTTAGTAGCCATCATAGTTCCATATGATGCCATACACATCCAGTTAGTAGATGTGTTTTCATTACAAACCTGTGCAACACATTGTTGATATTCTGCAATTAAAATCACACATGAATGAGTTTGTTCAGGCGATAAGCCATTAAGATCATGCGGTGCCATCATCCTCCAACCACTTCCTGTCTTTTCCGCCAGTAGTAACATCCAGCTGTGTGATGCAAAAAGAGTGTTTCCATTGGAGTTTTGTGAAATACACTCAGTTTGATACAGCCCAAAAACAGTGGTGGGAAGTAACGAAATACAAGTACTTCGTAACTGCACTTAAGTACAATTTTTATGTATCTGTCCTTTACTTAACTAGATTTAATCGTGGATACGTTCTACTTTTACTCCACTACATTTTACAGTAAGTATCTGTACTTTCTACTTCACTACATTTCTACAAAACCATCGCGTTACTCGTTACATCCGAGACGCATTGCGCTTTTCTTTTTTTTGTGTGAAAATGTATAGTTCAGGGTCTTAACGTGGCACTGTAAAATCCAAGCAATAACGTGACTTGCTAATTACATGGTCTGTTGTTACCCATTGCCTCCCCCTTTCACTCACACGTGAAGCTCCAAGTGGTTTTCTCTGAATGGAAGATGATGTCTGTGTAATTGTCAGAAATAGAATCCAGCTACATAATTCTTAAGAAACCCGATGGCGACAGGAAAATTCAGCAGCGCTTCTCTTTCAGAGACTGTGGGGACTATGTCTAACTTTTGGAAAGGAAGCTTTGAAAGGTAAGCTCTGTGGATGTGATGTTAGCAAAGCTAGCTGTACAGGGCTAAATATGTTCCATTTGTGATGAATAAATGTCGTCACTCACTGCGCTGAATTATTGTGTGGAAGTGTTGACTGACATGTCGCCTGTATGGGACAACGCTGTGCCCAAAGTCTGCAATATATGATGTGGCATTCATGAACGATCCGATTCTTCTGGACCGATCTTTACTAAGACCGTTAGCCTCACTGAGAGCCGTTCTTTGTTCTTGTGATGGGAAGGTTAGAACAGTCACGGTGCTCCTTGTGCTTGGTTACTTCTTGCTTGTTGCTCCTTGGACAGTGTTCATAGTTGAGTGTTGCTTACTGTTAAGGGATTGTCTTAATTGCTATATTTAATAGTGCAAACAGTGGTGGTTTCTGACATGGGCGATATGAGCAACTGCCCAGGGCATTATATTTTTAGAGATGGCATGAGACCTCTGAATTGTAGCACAGAGATGAAAACAAAGTAGAACAAAGGGTTTGAAATGATGATGATAATGATATTGGTAAGTTATTTCAGCTCTAATTATTTAATATCTAGGTGTTTTATGGGAATGTAGATCTTTCAGATCAATTTGAGAAGCAATGTTGATCATACTTCACATTTTATTGTGTGATGTAGTGGGGGTCTTGGTCTTGACTTGGTCTCGAGATAAGTGGTCTTGACTACAGCACTGTTGCGTGGCTGTCCTAACACCTCTTCCTTGGATGCATGTCCTCCACACCCACCTTTTTTCCATCACCGTCCTGTTGGATTTCTTTCAAAATAAATGCCACTAGTGGCAAAAAAGTGAAGTTCATGCTATGTTAGGACAGGAAACAAGATGTTTTCATCTCTGAAATTATGATGCATAGAATCACAAATCTAAGTTTAAACTATGTTACAGAGAGTAAACACAATGAAAACATGCTTTATCTGCGGCATTGTTAATTAAAATGGTACATTACTAATGTATTAAAATTAAATACGATAGGTACACTTAATGATATTGTATTAACGATTAGGTAATGCATTCAGCAAGTACTTTTACTTTTAATAATACTTAAGTATTTTTAAAAGCCAGTACTTTTTTACTTTTACTCAAGTAAAAATGTTTGTGGTACTTTTCCTTTTACTAGAGTAAATACTTGCCTGTGTATTTGTACTTTTACTCAAGTACATTGTTTGAGTACTTTCTCCACCACTGCCCAAAAACCACCTCGTCCCAGCGCAAAAACGTTTTAATCAAAAATGTGAGGTTTGGTTTTTTCTTTCAAATTGGTGTGTTCATTTTTGTACTTCCAATGTGTACAATTATATGGTCAACAGAAATGCATATACTGAACACTTGTTCTTTAACAATGTGGTTGACTGATTTGCTGACAGTAGGTCAAATTGAGCAGCTTTAGCTAAAGAAGACAGACAGTCAAAGATCATAAAAAATCTGAACTGACCTGCAGAGTATTTTGACAGAGCTCTACAAGGCCCTGGATGAGGTAGTACTTTGCCTCAGCCAGCAGCTCCTGGACAGCCTGACGACCTTTGGGTAAGGTGACAGTACCATCACGCAGATAATTCAGGATACTGTTGAAGTGTTTTCCGCTCCGGTCGATCAGGACCCAACCTGAACAAAAACAACAGACTCTGCTAATAAAACGGTTTCTCAATGTGCTGTGGGAGGTCAACCATCCGGTCTCTAACCTTCCTTATCAGTGAAGACTTCCGTTTTTCCACCGAACATGGCTCCCAGCAGGGAGTTCTGGCTGGTGAGCACCTGCAGTGGGGTGAAAAAGAGTATCCCTCCAACATTGAGTCGAACATACTTGTTGCCCAGAGTCACTGCTCCCCGGTAACCACAGGTTTTGGTCTTGGGACAAAACACAAGGGGATGTGGAGAGGTGGGATCATCCTGCCTATGATTCTGTGGTGGGCAGCGCTCCCCAGACATGTTCCTCTGGAGGTAGATGACCACCTTGCAGACGGAGGTTCGTAGGTCCCCCGCCGTGGTGACAGCTATTGACGAGGCTGCCTCAACCTCTCAATTGCTTCAGACCATTCCTAAAAAAAAATAAGAACACAGTGACGATGGAAATCCCAACTTCTTGATAATAGTGAGTTGGGTTTCATACAGAAATGTATGTTTCGCTGCAGGCAGGAAGCATGTCCAACTTCATTTATTCCATCGAAGTGTTAGAAGTGTCTGTCACTTCTAATGTTTCCCTCTGTGTAACATAGCAGTAAGTTTTGGCAAAAAATAATTTCATCCACGTTAAGATTAAATTATTCATGTTCACAGGTTAGCACTTAATTTCAAATTAAATTCACAGATCCAGCATGAACTGATGTTCATTGACCTTTGATGACCGCTAGAAACATTTTTATTAATATCTTCAAAATGATAGCTGCACAAATGGAAATCTTTGCTGCACAAACATAGCCGAGTTGATTGACACCTATTTTGTTTGATTTTAGAAAAGTGGGGGTGGCTGGTTGACCTTTTGACCTTTAAACTTTCATTAATATCTTCAAAGCCAAAGCAGCACAAACCAAAATTTTTGCTGCACAAACCAGCACAGATGTAGTCGAGTTAATTGACACCCATTTCGTCTGATTTGAAGAAGATGGGGGGGCTGGTTGATCTATGATGACCTATAGAAACATTTCTTTATATCTTTAAGATGATAGCAGCACAAACCAAAATTTTTGCTTCACAAACCAGCACAAACATTTGACACCAATTTTGTCTGATTTAAAGAAGGTGGGGGGGCAACTTCACTCAGGTTGTCTTCAGCTATTTTATTGCACTTAAATACTCATTCTCTCTTCTATATAATCGCCTGCATGCTTTGCTTATGTTGGATTTGTATGCGCTTATTCATGCATCAATATTATTTCATTTTGTTACCAATATTATTATATTTTACATTTTTGTCTACATTTCCTTTTCCAAATCTCTATGGGGGAGGACTGTAGGTGTTGTTCAATATTTATCCTGGTTCATTGACACAGTTTTTGAGTGTCCTGTTTGTTTCTGCGATTGTACTGTTTAGACACAATATTGCATGGTGACGTCTTTTGGGATGTTTCTTTCCTGCCAGTTGGCGCAAGATATGGGAGGGTATGCGCTGTTCGTTAAGGTGTTTTGACGAACAGCGTTCAGTGTTATTACTAAGCCTGTTGCAATAATTAATTAATCAATTAATTGCATGTTAAATTAAAATGAGCTCTATAATTTCCATTCTGATTAATGTTTTTAAGGGCAATGTTGTTCAGAGACAAAGTAATCCATTTTATTTGTGGTTTTGGTTGCAAGTGTTTTTTGTTTTGTTTTGTTTTTTTGTTTTATTTTGGATATCTAAAATATCTTCCAGTTCCAGTGTTAAGTTCTTTACAAAATTAACGTTTATTGGTATCTGAGAGACCAAACTTGCACAGATATCCCATTATCATGACATCACTTGGAAACAGTCTCAAAAGCAACAATATTACCATTTATCACAGTGGTTACTGGAACAATTTATCATCCAGCAAAACGAGCCCAGGTATTATCCACCTCCCACTTGTCGCCTACACTCACTGTGCCTGCACCATTATCCGGGGAGGGGTGGGGAGCAGGGCCAACGAGACTGCTTGCCCTATCCAAGAAGATTACGACTTATAGTAACTGTAGTAAGGATGCACCTATTACCGATCTTTAAAAAGTCTAATCTGTCAGTTTCGATTTTTTGCTGATACCAATTTTCTTTTGTTTGAAATGTCGCTAAATGTAGCAAGAACATTGCTAAGTTGATAACACTGGGGTGACTATTGTAAACTGCAAATGCGCAGACATGGCCAGTGTTAAGGATTAACTGGTGGTGGTGGCTAAATAAACTTGTGATGGCAGCTGGGAGAAACAGATGTTTCTGTGGGAGTAGATTTTTACGACCCCTTTACCAAACCAGGAAATAACTGTTGCAATAAGCTTAAAGTGTCATGAAGCGGTGGTGTGAGGGGTGGTGAGGCAGACGCTGTAGACCCAGGTAGGAGGAATAGTTGAATTTAATAAAGAAAAACACAGTCCAGCAACGGGCAGCACGGCCGAGCAGAAGCCAGGGCTCGACGCCGGTAGCAACCATTAGCACGCCTGGACACGAATGACAGCACGCACGTTAGACAACTGCAAGACAAGGACCCGACGAGGAACAAGGAACACAGGTGGAGTTAAATACACAGCGGGTAATCACAGAACGAGACACACCTGGGAACAATCAACGGGAAGACCTGGGACACGAAGACTCGGGGACACAGAAAACTCTAAATAAATACACAGAAAACACAGAACATGACATAAAGAACTACAAATCTCTGCAAAATACTATCCGATTCCATAAGACAACCATTAAGATCTCAAGAATAACTAATTAGAAAAAACGTTTTGGTCTAATATTGTATATTACCGTTTAAATCAGTGGTCCCCAACCTTTTTAGTACCACGGACCGGTTAAGACTTAGCAAAGCGGAGGGGTTAGCGCGACCCACATTCAGAGGCAACGTGGCCTCGATGCGGCTGTCGCGGGTTCGACTCCCGGACCCGACGACGTTTACCGCATGTCTTCTCCCTCTCCTTCCCCCTTTCCTGTCAGCCTACTTTGAAAAAGGGACACTAGAGCCCACAAAAAGACCCCTTGCGGGGCAGCTCCCCGCCCAAAAAAACAAAGACTTAGCAAATTTACTGCGGGGGGGGGAACTCAACCGACAGAGTCCGGTTAAAGGATTTTCCGGACTGCCCTGAAACTTCTAGATTGCCTCTGCTGCACCACACCTGAATAGAATAATTAGGTCATTAGCAAGGAAGCAAGGATGAGCAAGAAAGGAATTAACTTGCATATCAGAACTGTTTACATTTAATGATAAGTTTGCAGAACATGTCAGTCGACATAATACTGAAAGACATGCAATAATCGTCATTACTGTAAAAATGCTGGGTGATAATACAAATTCTGACTGCTAAGCTACGAGAATCCTAATTTATCCATTTTAAATGGTGTTACAGTTCATCTAACACCAGATACAGGTGAATCACAAATTAATCTGGCTGCTGTTTAGCACAGTCTCCTCTTGAGGTGTAATATATTTTGGTGACCTTCAATCACATTCAATATGTTCTTGAATATTCCTACAAGGAAGAGATCTTAGAGAAAGTGGAGACATGTTCAAATCCGTTATTTTACATTTGTCGTGAATTGATCAGGAAATGACACAACCACCTAATTTTTTTTTTACAAACATCTGCGTTAATCTAGGTCTTAATGCGACTCAATTGTTCTTCTAGTTTATTTCCCATCGTCAACAGTCTGCAAACAGTTTCCCAGTAGATAACACATGTAGATATGACTCATAATCTGTTGGGTGTATCTGACAATAATGTAGGAACGTTTATTTTTATAATTTTGGCTTGTTCATTTGGATATCACCAAAAACTACAGCATTGGCTGTTAACTTTATATCGTTTAAATGAAATTTCATTGCAGTACAACTTACTGACATTGCTTATTATTCCCGTCTATTTTGGCACGTAAACACCACAAGCAACACTTCCAGGTATGTGATTTTTATTTTCTTAAATCTGAGGACACCAACCTCATTTTTAGCGACACTTACTGTGAGTACAGTGTCGCTAAAAAGGGTACAGAAACAGAGTAGTTGCATTACAGGATCTTAGCCAAAAACAGACACTAGGCTACAAGTGTTATTAAAAAGAAGCTCTCATTACAGGTACTTGGGAGCCAATTCTAAGGTTTTTTCCTGATCAGTGCTGTTACAAAAAGCAGAAACTGCCCACTTAGGTTTACAGTGCAGCTATTCATGAGTTGGAATTAATTTATTCTGGTCAACTTGAATGTGAATGGGATTGTGCTCATTAATCTGGAGAGTCAGGAGTCACGATTTGAGCTCGGCTTTGCTATTGATCTGGTTCTGCTCAAATGCGGTGTTTTCGAAGGGCACTGAATGCTGCTCTGTAGACAATTGTTTTGAAATATGATCTTCACGTGTGTAACATTAAACTTATACGCGTCAAATGGGATTTATACCAATGTTTTGCGAACGGTTTCGTTACACAAGCATGATTTTTCAATAGGCATGGAAGCCACCTACAATTTAGAAACATCTGCGGTGCATAGGTTTCAACCAGTTAATTTAGCCACCAGTTAACCCACAACGCTGGAACTGCAATGAGTTTGTCTAAAAGTGCTGTCAGTTGTGTCACTGTGATGAATTCCCTGGAACTAAATATGTTCCCCCTCCTTTCCGTCCATACGTCTCTCGGCGTTTTGCTAACTTTAGCTTCTTATGTTGACGGCTAGCTAAACTGCAATTGCACCAAAACATACATCCCCGCAATAGAAATAAAAAAAAATCATGAAAATGTTGGTACTAGGCACACATCCCGAAAAGACAGAAGCTACAATAAGACCAACCATAGTTCTGTTGTGTTCTGCATATATTTTTTATGAACAAAAGTTAAGAAATTACTCGAATAATTTCTTAAAGGAAAACGTGGCTAGTCGCCAGCCCGTTCAGCAGCGAATCCCAGCTTACCTGAAACACAGTCTTCTGGTACTTTCCGTACACTTTGGGTTATTTTTACGGTTTTCAGGTTTTAAGATGTCAAAATTCCGTAATGCCTTCGACTTCTTCTGTTGTTATTTTTAATGGCGACT
Source organism: Xiphophorus maculatus (assembly GCF_002775205.1). Classification (NCBI taxonomy): domain Eukaryota; kingdom Metazoa; phylum Chordata; class Actinopteri; order Cyprinodontiformes; family Poeciliidae; genus Xiphophorus; species Xiphophorus maculatus. The sequence goes on from NC_036460.1 coordinate 32,150,086, forward strand.
AGAACGCAACGTATAGATACTTTACTGCCACCTACTGGACTGGAGATTTAGGAAATCCTATGAAATAGAACAAACAAAGCTGTTGTATAAACTATCATTTTTAAGTATGCAATTGTTAAACTGCCCATCGTTTATAGGACCTAAAATACTCAAGGTAGACCTCAGTATTACTCTCTTAGGCTGTTTCTATGTTGTAACCGGCTTATAACAACCTGTTTTGGTTGTTTCCAGGAACAGCAGGACGTTTCCAAAGAAAACTGTGGAAATTCTGTGGAAATTGACACTGTGCTTTAATAATGTTCCATTATTCACATATTCTACGTTCCCTGCTCAGGTTCTTGACTTCTGCTTTGCAAAATGAGAGTTTTCTGTTTTGTGTTGGCTCTCAGTGGTCATTTAGCTAACTATTCAATATCTTTATGGTGTACTTACATGTCCATGAATCCAAATAAATTATTATAAGAATATAATATTATATTATATATAATATTATATATATATATATATTATATATTATATATATATATATATATTATATATGTTATATATTATATATATTATAATCTATGTTATATATTATAATCATATAATATATAATATATAACATCATCATAATCATAATAATAAACCATTTACTGTGTAGCTGAAACAATATGTGAAATATGTTTATGTCTGGAGGAATTTGGTGCTTTGGAGAACAGTGAAAGCTCAATAAACTAATAAATAAACTAATAAAATGAATAAAACTAATAAACTGAACCAACAGGTGTTGACGGTGTAAAGGAACAACTTTTATGAAAATCTCCACCAAAATAATCAAGAATAATTTCTTATGCCCCAGCTGTGTTTGGTTTGGAAGCTAGACTTCTTATCAGAAATATGCAAGTAGATGTATTTATACCTGAACAAAACATGAGAAATGGGGTGGTAACACAGCTGCCAGAATGTGACTATCTGTATTTCAGAACAGCAGCCTAATTAGTTATCCATTTCCTTTATCGTCGTTAACTTTGTGAAGTAACAGGAAGTACCTTTACTTCTGCCCATTTCACCGAGAAGGCTCTAGCTGCAGCCATAATGAGAAGGGGTGGGACTTTAGTGTCCTAGCTTCAGCTAGTTATTATTGGCTTTCACTACTGCCAAGTGTTTGGTTTCCTAGGCAGCGGCAGGAGGAGGAGCTTATCTGCTGGACTAGTTGTCCTGCCACATCACAACATAGGTAAACCAGTCGCCCGCAGCAATAAAGGTACAAACAGTTAAATACGTAGAATTACATCCACTGTGATGGTTGGTAGAGTCTAATTTAGTTGAACTACCGAATGAACTCAAATATGTTTTAATAAGAAAGGTATTTTGCTCCGAGTTCTGTCCCAACTGGACACGGTTAGCTTAATGTAGCTAGCTAGCGAACTAGCTAAGAAGTTCTAGCAAAGAGGGAAAGGAGAATTGAAGGCTTGATTGGAAGCAGTTGGTTCTAAATATGAAAATATTTCTGTATCAGTTTAAGCGAAGGGAGGCACAGGAATGCAATCTGAAATGAGTGAAACATTATTAGGAGAGTCATTCATGCAAATGGGGCATTCCCTGGCCGGGACAGTTGTGAACCACCTCAGCTGGGAGAAATGTTTAATTTGTGTTTGAAAATTAATCATGTTAATCCACAAAGATAGTTTATACAAAGCAGTGCGGTTTCAATTTCTCCGGTAGCCAGTTCAGGATGTAGTTACTACACAAGACCCCATCTTAAACGATGCAAAGGCTAAAAAGCAATAGCAATGCCATTTCTGTTTGTTCTCTATTCAAACAGTGTGTTTCTTTTTTTCACTCCTCATTCTGGTTGTGTCGTGTGGCAGGTCCTGCAGCAATGGCAAAGGACCCCTTAGCCGAGGCGGGCTTCTATTTTGATGAGCTCAACAAGCTGCGGGTCCTTGAGCCTGATGTCAGCCAGAAGACTTCAGAGTTAAAGGAGGAGTGCAAAGAGTTTGTGGACAGTAAGCATGCCATCCTTTTTTCCCTCAGATTTTAAGTCTGTGTTGATTTCATTCATGCACCCCATTATGTGTCCAAACATTATGTTTGTAGTAACTACATAATGGGGTGTCCAAACATGTGTCTGTGCAGAAATCGGACAGTTTCAGAAGATTGTCGGTGGTCTAATCGAGATGGTCGATGAACTGGCAAAAGAAGCAGAAACGGAAAAAATGAGGGTGAGGCAGACATAGAAAGATGCATTTTGACGTGCTTCACCCCAAGGTAATTTTCCACTGCAACACGCAAACGTCCCCATTCACTCTCAGAGCGTGTAGTTCCACACGACAGGATTTGTTGCCGTGCGCTTGCGCAGTATGAAGGAAAGAGAAGATGCAGCACAGGCAGGCTGCGAAGTGAGATAAATGTGATCGGTTTTGGTGATTGGCAACAGAAGACAGTGATCGGCGATCACCGATCATACACTTTTTCACGGAAATCGGCCGATTATGATCGGTGGCCGATTTATCGGCACACCTCTACTTTTGATTAGTGCCATTTGGGTAGTTTCTGTTGTCATTGTAATTTAAAAAGAGTAAACACAGATGTTTGACAATAAATAGCTTCACTCAACCACTAACCCTGAGAGAAAATAGTTTTTATCTTTCATATTCTCTAAAAAAATTGGCCAAAGAAATCCTTCAGGGTACATACACTGTGTGCACAAATATTACTCAAGTTGTAGTTTTGAGGATTCATTTTATTGTTGAACAACTATAGTACTCTCAGTCAATCCAAAATGTTAATAAACTCTCAAACCTGAATATTTAAGAAAATAAAAGTGAGGTTTTGGCTTTTTAGGAACACATCTATGTGTGCACAATTATTGTGCATACATAGACTATTAGTGTACAGAATTATTTGCAACCGAAATAAAACTGAAAACTTTCCCATCTCACTTGTTTATTATCATCGGCTATAGTGAGAATAATAAACAGACAACTCAAAATTGACAAATAAACATTTCTGACTTTTAAAAAACAAATCAGTGACCAATATAGCCACCCTTCTTTTCAATAACATTCATGAAGTCTGTCAGTTTCTTGATCTGTTGATGATCACAGCCTCCCAGACACTAGTCAGAGATGTGAACTGTTTTCCTTCATCTAAATCTCCCGTTTAAGAAGGGCCCACAAGTTCTCATTGGGGTTTAGGTCTGATGAGGAAGGGGGCCACTGCATTATTCTTTCATCATTAAGGCCTTTACTGGTTAGCCACATAGTGGAGTACTCTGATGCTCGATGGAGCATTGTCCTGCATAAAAATCATAGACTTCTTGAAAGATGCAGACTTTTTCATATCACTGCTTGAAGAAAGTGTCTTCTAAAAACTGGCAGAAGTTTGGGAGTAGATTTTGAGTCTTATCTCCAACCAGTAAAGGTCCAACTAGCTCATCTTTAAAAATGTCAGCCCAAACTAGTACCCTGCCTCCACCTTGCTGGCATCTGATGTGAAGTATAGCTCTGTGCCCTTTCCTGATCCAGCCACAGGCCCATCCATCTAGCCCGTCAAGAGTCACTCTCATCTCATCAGCCCACAAAAGTTTACTTACCCTGGTGATTTTGGCCTCAGAACATACACACAAGTAGTTTCTATTGTCATTATGATTTAAAAAGAGTAAACACTGTTTGACAATAAATGGCTTCACCCAACCATACAAAACTCAGAAATGGTTTTAATGAGACAAACTGTGAAATATTTCAAAAGGGGGGAATAAGTACAGTAAGTAAGTAATGAGTAAGAAACCATATCAAGTATAATTGACTAAATGTTTCGATTTGATGATGACAATCTAAATAAAATATATTTTTTCTATCCTAATTTTCTATTCGTCAGGCAATTGGAGCCAGAAACCTGCTGAAGTCTGTGGCAAAGCAACGAGAGGCGCAGCAGCAGCAGCTTCAGGCTCTAATAGCGGAAAAGAAAATGCAGCTGGAGAGGTAAGAGGAAGAAGTGATGTGAGTTTCAAGACAATGTTCGAAGAGAAAGTTAAACACGGTTTCTCAGTCCTAAGGACGGTTTTGAGCTGATCATCACACACTGTTGTGGAAAAGGGTTTGTTTTTAAAAAAGTTATTCTGGTTTTGCTTTCTTGTTACACAGGAATTAAACAACTTTTAATATCAAGCAAAGGTGTAAAGAGTAAATAGAAAATACAGATTTTGAAGGATGCTTTAATACATCAGTGGAAAAAAGCTTCGCCTGTGTGAAAAAGTAATTTCCCCCGAACTCCAATAGTGGATATCTTTTGGAAATGTGAGCTGGATCTTCATGTTTTGTTTGGTTTTGGTCCTCAAAGTCTCCCATAAAGGGCAGGTTTGTCTGGTCTACTTCATGCTGTTGAATTATGAACTCTGACTTGAACTGAGGCCAGTGAGTGCTGTGCTTCTTTAGATATAGCTCTGCGTTCTTTTGTAAGCTCTTGGATGAGTTTCTGATATCTTTCTAAAGTAATCTTGGTTAACCAACCCTTTCTCCAAAGGCTCCGGTTCCACGTTCCACGTTTTCTACATTTGTGGATACTCTAAGACAGTTAGACTGCTAGAGTCTAACTCTCTTAAGATTTATAAGCTTCTTTAGGAGATTTTATGTTTCTACAAGTAAAGCTGTAATCAGGGTTGTGTGTGGCAAGGAATATTGGAGCTAGTATTCTTACAAATATTTAACAAATATGATCATATAAAACTGCTTCCTACATTGAATTAGGTTATTTTTATCTAACATTATTAGATTATACTAGTATATTAGTTTAATAATCTAAGCATTTATGAGACAAGAAAGCAAATATAAAGTATTATGAGAAATAGCATTGACTAAACCCAGTTCCACAGGCTGATGCTGTTTGACTTCAGTCTGTTTTGTTTTTTTTGTGAGTGAGTCATGTTTTTGTTTCAGGTACCGTATTGAGTATGAAGCCCTGTCCAAAGTAGAATCCGAGCAGAACGAGTTCATTGACCAGTTTATTCTGCAGAAGTGATGACATGATTCAGCAACACAGCAGCCTGTTTCCAGAGTGCCTGTACCAGTCCAGTTCCTGCTGCTGCAACCTCTTTTCTGAAGCTGCCAATAAACTCCAGCTTTGAAAAGAAACGCACACACACATCACCTGTTAACACCACTTATCTCAGATATGGTTGTGTGTGAGACAGACAGCTGCTGACTGAAACAGCTGCAGCAACCCAGGGATTTCCAGAAGCGGAGTGCTGGAATACCTTCGGAACATTCAGTTCACACCAACTGGATCGGCGTCCACGATCACTTTAAGGGAGATGGATCTATTTATATGCAAAAAAATATTTATAATGACAATTATTTATACTGAAAGATTGCTATGTATATCTAGTTTTATTACCTTTTCTATTGACTGTGTTGTATTTGCATGCATTTGTAAATGAGTTGGATTCAATACAAGCAGATCAGGATTCATTCCATCATTCTGGTGAAACAGCCAGTCATGTTTGTGTCATAGTTGCAATCTTCATCAACCATCCCGACAGTTTTACTTGAAATGCTGTTTTCTGCTAAAATGTTGCAGATGAGTTGGTAATGTTTAATATCCATTCCATATCATATTCAGAATGGCTTAAATAAAGCATTTTGAAACTTCTACACTTGACCATGTAGTTTTTTATATAAACCAGGTGGCGTTTTCACACTGTACAGGTAGCAATGGTAGTGTCATTGAAGGCACTCCTGGATCAGTTTTTCTGTAATTGTGTGCATGCTTTGTCTTGTCAAAGCCCCAGTCGGTTTTTGTAGATGGCTGCTCTGGTTCTGCTGAAGGTTTCTTCCTGTTACAGGAGTTTTCCCATCCACTGTCGCTACAAGCGTGTCCAGGAGTAAATGCTGCAGTCAGCATCATGAAGCATGATGCTTCCTTAGATGGAAAACTTCACCAGTTTGAATAATAAACTAAGCTTGGAATGTTTTGTGTAAAAACTAGGATGGAATTGGACTGTATGTGACCGGGTCTGTCTATGACTGGATTGACCATATGTTTGTGTATAAATTATAGTTTCTTCTGTAAAGTGCTTTGAAATTTCTTGTGAATTGGTAAAATTGAATTCAATTAGAAGGGAAGAAGTCTGTTTATTTCTGCTGTGTTTCTATAGCAACACCAGTTTTAAATGTCATGTACGGTGCCTTGCATACACATCTCCACCATTTTGCATCATGTTACAACTACAAACTTTAATGCACTATAGTGAGATAGTATTGGATAGAGTATAACAAAGTGTTAGGAAAATTATACAACATTCTTAAAATGTGCAATGTGGTATATCTGGGACTCCTTTAATCTGGTGCATCTGACTGCTTTCACTAGTCACCTGGCAACCAGCAAAGCTCACCTTCCACTGTACAATTGTGCTGTTTTGTATTGGCAGTCACATTCAGTCCACTGAAGTTTCTGGTTGTCATGTTACATGTGTCTGAGATGAAAATTATTCATGTTGAAACTAGAAGACCTGGATCACCAAAATCCACACAGCAGCATTCAGATTTGAAATAATGAACAGTAAACTTCTTGCATTGAAATAATTTATTGGAAACAAAACAATATTTACAGCACATGATGTCCTTGTGGCTGATGGAGGCTACTTCTTCTTGGTATACTGTAAATAAATAAATATGAATTAAAAATGATGACCATGCATGTAATAAAAACTAAATGTTTACCCTGCCACTCTCACTTTATCTAAAATCCATTCTGCATCCTTGACGGCCCTCTGGATGATCATCTGTATCCTCTCTGGGTCGTCTTCGTCTGAGTGGCTGTTGTAGCCCTAGTGAGAAGCAGCAGAAGATCAGATTTGTGTTGGTTTTAAATCCACTGAAAGACAAACTGTGTTTACAAATCTAGAGAAAGATTTAATGCCCAAATTCTTGGTTTTATGTAGACAATAAATGTTGATTTTTAACATAAAGCATTGCTGCTTGAGAGGGTAGCTTAAAGTTCTTAAACTAAGGTGAGCAAATTGGTTAGTATCAATGAATAATATGGAGCATCTCATTAACTGCGTTTCCATTACACATATACAAAAATCTTTGTCTATACTGTGGTAATGTTGACAATTGTGCAATTGTGGTGTTTCCATTAAATAAAAAATGAAATACAAATCACACGTGAATAAGCTTGTTCGTGTATTACATCATTAAAAACATGGCAGGGATGGATGTAAACAGTTACAGTGGAGAAAACTAGTATTTGATACTTTGTCAGTTTTGCAAGTTCTCCCACTTGCAAAGCATGTTAAAGTATCATTTTATCATAGGTACTGTTCAACTGTGAGTGATGGAATCTAAAACAAAAATCCAGAAAATCATATTTTATGATTTAAGTAATTAATTTGCATTTTATTGCATGACATAAGTATTTGATACATCTAAATAAAAATCAAACAATATTTGGTACAGAAACCTTTGTTTGTAATTACAAATATCAGACGTTTTCTGTAGTTCTTGATGAGGTTTACACACACTGCAGCAGGGATTTTGGACCACACCTCCATACAGATCTTCTCCACATCTTTCAGGTTTCAAGGCTGTTGCTGGGCAACAGTGGCCTTCAGTTCTCTAAACAGATTTTCTATAGCCAGTCTCCAGGGTTCAGGTCTGGAGACTGGCTAGGCCACCCCAAGACCTTGAAAGGCTTCTTCTGGAGCCACTCCTTGGTTATCCTGGCTATGTGCTTCAGGTTGTTCTCATGCTGGAAGACTCAGCCACGACCCATCTTCAACACCTTTACTGAGGGAAGGAGGTTGTTGGCTAAGACCTCCTGATACACAGCCCCATCCATCATCCCCTCAACACGGTGCAGTCATCCTGTACCCTTTGCAGAAAAATATCCCCAAAGAATGATGTTTCCACTTCCATATTTCATGGTTGGGATGGTGGTTTTGGCGTTGTACTCATGCTCCTCCTTCCTTCAAACACGAGGGGTGGTGTTTAGGCTAGAAAGCTCTACTTTTGTCTCTTCAGACCTTCTCCCATGTTTCCTCTGGATCATCCAGATGGTCGTTGGTAAACTTCAGATGGGGTTGCACATAAGCTGGCTTGTGTAATCTATGGCTGTGTAGTGTATTACTATAGTAACTGATAAGGCTATGGTCCCATTTTTCTTCAGATCTTTAACCAGGTCTTGCTGTGTATTTTGTGCTGATCTCTCACTTTCCTCGTGATCATTGATTCCCCACAAGGAATTACATGGAGGCCCAGACTGAGGGAGAATAACAGCCATCTTGAACTTCTTCCATTTTCTTAGAATTGCACCAATAGTTGTTGCCTTCTCATCGAGCTGTTTGCCTGTTTTCCAGTAGCCCATCCCAGCCTTGTGCAGGTCTACTGCTTCATCCCTGATGTCTTTTCACAGTTCTCTGGTTTTGACCATTGTGGAGTTTGTTTGATTGAGTGTACAGTCAGGTGCACTGTTAATACAGGTAATAAGTGGAAAACAGGAGGGCTTCTTAATTATTGTTTTAGATTCTATCACAGGCTGCACAGTGGCACAGTTGGTAGCACTGCTGCCTTGCAGCAAGAAGATCCTGGGTTCGATTCCCGACCCAGGGTCTTTCTGCATGGCGTTTGCATATTCTCTCTGTGCATGTGTGGGTTCTCCCTGTGAACATGTTTTCCACAGTCCAAAAACATGACTGTCAGGTTAATTGGTCTCTAAATTCTCCTTAGGTGTGAGTGTGTGTGTGTATGGTTGTTTGTCCTGTCTCTGTGTTGCCCTGCAACAGACTGGCGACCTGTCCAGGGTGTACCCCGCCTCTTGCCTGAAATGTCTCGCTGGAGATAGGCACCAGCACCCCTCCCAACCTGTACCCAGGGACAAGGGTGTGCAGAAGATGGATGGGATGGATTCTGTCTCCCACTGTGTAACCTGCAAAAGTGGGAGTGTTTCAAATATTTGCTCTCCCCACTGTACATCAGATATATTTATAATAATCAGCCATCAAAGGAGACGTCAGCGTCTCATTCAGGCGTTTGAGCGACAAGCCTCTTATTGGGACCCTATCCTACATCAGACTGTTGATCATGTGTCTTATCTGATGCAAAAAAAAGGGTTTCCATTGCAGTTTTGAAAAATATATCCATTTGATACGGTGCAAAAAACCACCCCATTCCAGCACAAAAAGTTTTTATTAAAAAAAGAGTTGTTTTTTTTATTTGCGTGTTTCTATTGAGTTAATTTATTTTCATAATTTCAACTTCTGCAATTTTATGGTTGATGACAACATCAACCATAAAATTGCAGTGATGCTTTATCAACGGGACGACTTGCTTAAGACAACATGATCCTCCAGCCAATCAGAACACGTGAAAGGCTTACCTGTCGTATGGCGTGCCGGTAATGCTGCTGCATGGCTGCTGATGGTAACTGCCTGCAGCATCGCAGCAGGTGTCGATAGAGCTGCACGGGTGTGTGGATCAGCTCTGTCCCAGCTAAAGGTGCCATTTCTTCTGCCTTAACAGGAGAGTGCTGCAGGTAAGGTGAACATTACTCATTAATTTGTATCAGGGTGATGAAAACATGTTAATTATTCTGAGCAAAGAGAAAAATAACATGTAACCATCAACAGTTAAAGAAATGTGTTTAATCTTTGTTTAGCTTCTGTAGATCAAATAAGAACTGTAATCATCAACCAAGATCTGATATTTAAATCTATGTTTGGATTTTTTTGTCTTTCAAAAGAATGCTCAAACCTAATGTTCCCAAACACCCCAGTTTCACTGTCAAACTGGGGGGGTTCACAGTTTAGATGAGAGGAAAAAGTTTTTCTCTTTTCTAAAGTAATGTTCGATAAGTAGGAAAAAGGCTGGTAGAGTATCAAAAATTGTACTCAAGTAAGAGTAGCACAACTTGTTCAACTTTTATGAAAATAAAAAGTAATTGTCCAAGTAATTACTCAAGGAAGACTAGAAAACTATTCTGTAAAAAGAACTGATTAAAATGTAATCAATATTTCATTGTTATGTTATTGTTCAACAATAACATATGGCATGTTCTGTCTTTATTACAGAACAGAAAAGCAATGATTTATCACATCACACCTAACACAGCTGAACATGTTAATAATATTGTTATATAATTATATGTTATAAAAGTATAATCTAAAATAATTTTTCAGATTCTATTAAATTCAAAAAATAATATATATAGAGAGATGCTGTGGGCAGGAAGGTTCTCTGGTAGCAGTCAGTCTTGCACTGAATCATAAGAAGCCTCTGACTGAAGATTGTTGCTATATGACACTAAAGGTAAAGGTAATTTTATTTATATAGCACATTTTCAGCAACAATGCAATATAAAGTGCTTAACTGTGATGACAGTCTTATAACTGTCAACACATGCTAACGGCTAAGTATCCAGGCAACAGAGTTAATTTTCCACAGTAACGTGTCCTGGATGACATCATAAGTGGTTAGCAGTTCTGCTAATCTACCTCATTTGTTTTTGCTGCTCCTCTTTAGCTCTCTGTCAGGCCATATGCTTAGCAAGATAGAAACAAATGTTGGAGCTGGAGATATTATTCTTGCCTATTAAGATTGATGGAAGAGATGCCTTGAACTTCATCCTTCTATTTCTCTGGCCTTCATGCGTCCATGAAGTCTTTTCAACTCCTCCCGGATGAGTGCAAATACTTCAGATGCTGTTTGAACTATTTGAACCAGGAGTAGCTGATCAGCTACTCTTGGCTGCAAAAACAATACCTCGTTTACACGGTTACACATATTTCCCAAACTGTTAGTTCTAATCCCGTCTGGAATTTACAGACAGGGTTAAATTCTGTCTGTAATTTAATCTGGTGACAGAAGGTGACAATGGTCACCAGATTCTAACCATCAGGTCGCGGTACCAGACAGCTGGGCTGAAATATTCACATCTTCTGAGACCTTTGATCAGAAAACAAAACTGTTCTGGCCTAACTTCACTCCGTCTACTATCTGTTCTGCATTCTACATTTTTGCATGTTGAAAGCATTTAAATATGCTGGTATAGTGCAGGGAGCAGTCTGTACACAGAACAGCTAAGTTTACTCTTTACAATTACATTCTGACCACGAACAGAACCGAGCTTACTGTGTTCTGGACGGCTGCAGTCAGTAGATATCCAGATTCTTCATTATCTCTCGGAAAGTACTGCTTCTTCTTCTTCTTTTGTTTTTTATTGGCGGATGGCAACCAACTTAAGGTGCATTTACCGCCACCTACCAGACTGGAGTGTGGTCATCAATGATCTCAGAGGAAATGTAATAATACACACCTCAATGGTATGCACGAATATGCAAATTCACATACATACACACACATACATACACATTTTAAATACGATTAAATAACCCAGTGTTTTTTAAAAATCTAATTAATTGATTTCTAACAGAATTTGATTTATTTCCTAAAAGATTTATCATAGAAAATCCTATTTTGGGGATGTGCTGTGGTGGGTTCCCAAAAATTTAAAATAATTAACCCGTTCACCTCCAAAATTCTCACCTTCTTGAAATTTCCACTATTTCTTTGTTCTGGAAAGATATATCAGTCTTGCACAGCAGAAACAGACTAAAGTTGTTGAAAGAGTAAAATTATGGCCTGATAAGTAAAAATATAAGGGATCAGATCAGAGAGCCAATAGAAATTCAAGAAAAAGAGAATTTTTGAAGAATTTTAGTTTTTCAGGAGGCAAATCAAAACTCAAAGAATACTGTCTGCCCCAAAGAGCACTGCACTCCGAATACACTAAAACAAATGTCTATTGTCAAATCAGTCGATGACAAAAGAAAACAGCCACCGACAGTCAACATTGGCTACAAATAATTTTAATAACTAAAAAAAGATTAGTTAAATAGGATTTAATTGACTCTCCTGTTACTAAACATGTGTTTGACAAAAACTTTGTGACAATATTGCATTTACTAATTTTTTTAAGTATGTCTATCTGAGTGACAAGGCTGTCACAGTTTCAACAGCAAATGTCACTAGTGAGAAATGAATGAACCAGCGAGTAATGAACTTTTGGGCAAATCAATGGACTGGGAAGCTTCGAAGCTTCATAGCTTCATTGCTTTCATGGCAAACACTCAGGCGACGGAGTACTGGCAGTCTGCTCCTCTTGAGCTCCAGGAATAATGAGATGATGAGACACAGGTGCGCTGAAGCGTGGGCACGCCCCATCCAAGACGGCAGCCTCTGACGCCATCTGGTGGATGAAGGGAGAAGCAGCAGACGGACAGGAAAAAATAAAACCCCCACAAAGAAGACCAAAACCCTGGTTCACAACACCATCATATTTCTCCCTTCACGAAAACCACTTTGAAAAGGACAGAATAAATTTTTACGTTCAAGAAAATATGGTAGTCTATCTGTTACAATTCTCTCCATTATTTTCCCTAATTGAGATGTAAGAGCTATAGTTTGAAGGGTCTGTTGCATTTTTACCTGGCTTCAACACAGAAATTATAACTGACTGTTTCCATGCCGCAGGAATAATCCCCGTCTCCCAAACCAGATTAAAAAGTTTTAAAATAACAGTAAGAGATACAGTATATCATTTAAATGTTTAAGCATATAACAAACTCCATCTTTTCCTGGTGTTGACTGTTTAGCATTAAAAATAGATTTTTTCAGTAAAAGGCATATCTAGATCTTGATTTGAAACTATTCTCTTAATAGTGACTCCTGGATTTTCAGCTAAAATCTTCTCTTTATAACTCTTTATATCTTCAGATAAATTTTCTGAACTATGTACTTTAATTAACGTTTCTGCTAATAACTCTGCCTTTTCTTTATTACTAACAGCTATTTTCCAGTTAAATTCTAGAACAGGTAAGGACAAGTTTTTCTTAACACCATTAATTTTCTTAGTAACTCTCCATACCTCAGATAACTTGGTTTCTCTTCCAATAGAATTACAATACTGTCTTCAACATGTCCTCTTAGTTGCTTTAATAGTCTTCCTAACTATAGCTTGTGCTTTCTTATATTGAATTAATGCCTCAAAAGTATGGCATCTCCTTACCCATTAAAAAGCTTTATTTCTTCCCCTTATAGCAATACTACATTGCTCATTCCACCATGGAATAGATTTTTTATTTCCTCTTCCCCCTGTTTTAAAAATTGAAGTTTCAGCTGCATTTACAATAATAGACAGTCTTTGAGTTACATAACTCCACATCAGAAAACAAATTTTCATCTAGTTTATCATACTGATTATTAACTAAATATTGAAATAATTCCCAATTAGCCCTACTTAGTCTCCATCTTGAAATCAGTACTTTCTCTTCTTTAACTACTTCAAAACCAACTGATATTATAATCGGAAAATGATCACTACCCATAAGAAAATCATTCAGCACTTCCCAAGATGTAATTTTACTCAAATAAGAGAAGGAATGCTAAAGTAAAAGGAAAAAGTAAAACTTCTCCTGTCCTGATAGTACATTTTTCCTCAGCTCTGAAGTTATAAGAATATATTCCGAAGAGACTCGCTTGTCAAGTTAAAGTACTTTTTGAAAATTGTAACATTTAAGTAGGTATTAAATATATTCTTACTAAGCCCACATTTCCCTTTTGAAATTTTTTCATTGTTTTGATGTAATATTCTAATCGTAGTTTACATTTGTTGTTAGCAGAAAATCATCATAAAAGAAAGAAAGCCTATAGAATCATCAGGCTGTGTGGAATTAATCTGTTGAATGAGTTTCACTTATTGAATTGTGCTACAGAAATGAATGAACTTTTTAGTAGTATTTTAAGCTACTAAACGTGAATGTAGAAGTGGCTGGACTAGCTGAAGAATGGACTCATGTAAGAATAGCATAACTTTAAAATAATATTACTCAACTAAGAGTATGAAAAAGGACCATAACTTTTTGAAGTAGATTTTAAAAAGAAGTTCCTCAAGTACAGGTGGGAAAATCTTGATATCCTGAAACAGTGCAATATTTCTTGTCACCCATTTCAGAACATGAAACGTATTTAGATCCATTTCATATATACTGAAATATTTTAAGACTTAATTTCTTGTAATTTTGACAATTGGGGCTCACAGATTATGAAAACACAAATTCTCAGGAAAAAAAGTCTCAGAAAATTGGAATGGTGAAAATGTTTGAGCACCACACACCGCAAACCCTTGGTGTCACACCCTAATCAGCTAATTAACATAAAACCCCCTGCAAAGGTTTCCTGAGCTTGTAAATGGTCTCTCAGTTTGGGTCAGGAGACTAAATGATGATGGGAAACGCTGCAGGCAAAAGACAAACCAGCAACAGGGATAACCATAGACTGGAGAGGATTGTCAAGCACTTCAAGAATTTAATTATTTCAAAATGTAATTTTGATGTTCAGATTTCTTTGATGATATGAAATCCAAAAGTAAAAACAAGATAGTTTAAAGGGGGAATATTGTTGCTGTAAAACTATCACTGTATAAAATGACTTCCTAATTTCTATTTTAATTGTAAAGTCTGATAGGTTAGTAAACATTGTGGAAATAAAGTTCATGCAGTTTTAGAGATCTAGGAATGATAACTTTTTGAGTTACTTATTTCTGACACATTATAAAATAAGGCATAAACGCAATGGATTTGTCAGCTGATTGTTTATTTAAATAATTTTCAGTTTACAAATCTACTGTACCTTTGATGTTCAAGTTTTAGTAATGTGAGTTAAAGGTCAAGTCTTTTATAGGTTATAGTGACATCTAGTGGACTTAATATAGATTACAACCAACAACGTGTTTCACCCTTGTTTTCCAGGCAGTATTAGAAACTTACAGTATGTCATACTTTTTCTCTGTTTCTTAAAACTCAGAAAGCATTGTTGCTTTCTGGTTTTTTTCCACAAATGAAAATTCAAAAATACCAGTTGAATTTTGTTGAATTCAGTAGACAACAGTTTCAAACTTTCCTTAAATGTAAATAAATGCAAATGTAAAACACTCTCCCAGTTACATACATTTTCTTTGGTCTGTCAATGTGTGTTTAATATCCTACTAGGTATGCAGACTTGATGTCTAAAATGTATTTCATTACATTTCATATTAAACATGATGGATTGGACAGCACCAAACATGATTGTTAGCATATTGTATCTCTGTGGCCCTGCAGAGTGTAGAATGGACAGAACATACAGTGAAATAAAATATGCACATAACAACAAAACAATAAATATTAAATATAAAGATTCTGCAATGGACTGGCAACCTGTCCAGGGTGTACTCCGCCTCTTGCCCAAAATGTCTTGCTGGAGATAGGCACCACCAACCCTCCTGAGCAAAGCATTTGCTTTGACTTTTAAAAGTTTAAATCCCAATAACTAACACGTGAAAAAGCTAGCTACTTGCTAGGTTTTGCAAACACATGTAAAGAAAGCATAATTTCTGTCTTTGGGACAAGGGTGTAAGAAAATGGATGGATGGATGGATGTCATAGCGTTGAGGGGGAAAAACAACAGTGAAGGATAATTGTTTGTGAGTAATATTGACAATGGTAAAAAAAAAAAAAACTAATCTTTGGAATTATAATTTACAAAAGCACATCATAACTATCAGCATGCGGGAAAGCAATTTACACTTGATTTTGTTCAATGCAGGAGGAACATGTTCGTGTCAGCTACAATCAATCAAGGTTAATAGAGGACTAGATAATGTATATATGTTTAGCATTCACAGAAAGTTTGTTTGTGCGTAGCTGATTTTTTTAAATTAGAATTCTTCGAGGGAATACCAAATATAACAGTTTTTCCCCAAATGGTGCCACATTTATAAGGAAAATGCATTTGTGGGTTGAGCAGCAGAATAGAGTACAGGAACATGTCAGTAAATCAGAGCAATGATGAGGCTTGTTTGTCATATTAATTCTATCTTTTAAGCAGATATTAAACATACTTTCCATTAAATCAACTTTTCTGGATTAAAGCAGTTATTTGATTGGCCTGATACGATATTCTCATCTTAAATTTCAGGCTTCGCATTAGACCCACATTTTTCATTAGACAAACATTTCTGCATTAAGATTTTTTTTTATTGGTCCGTAATCCAATCAGAAATGAAATGCTTTCATTAGCTGTAAGCAACAAATCATCATCGTCATTAACAGAAGCTTTAAAACAGTTTGTGGAGAATTTGTACTATCTTCAAACTGAAGCTCAAGCTGAACAGTTTGAGCTTTGTAGAGGCTACAAAGTGGGAACCCAATCAAACACAGCCACAAGAAAACTGCTTCCTCAGCACTTAGCAATGGAAGGCATCATTCTATGGATTTGCAATTGAGAAATGCTTTTACCCAGGAAATCAGAACCAACTGGTTTCATACAACTGTTCTTCACAGTCAGCTCTGTTTGTACTTCTGTTGCCAACACATGCAATTGAACCTTAAACTGAAGGAATGTTACTCTAATAAGGAATCCATGGTGGAACATGCTATGGTGATTATTGCACAGTTAGAGTTCCTGCTCTTTTCCTGTTTACAAAATGTGCAACAAATGTGAAATTCATAGTAGTGTGAAACCAAATGGGACACCAGGTTGTTGTGGCTATGTGTAGTTATTCGATGCATTAATGAATCTCCTGTTTGTCACATAAATAAAATTTTACATTCCCAATAAGTCTCATGTCTTCAAACTTCATCCAGTCGAAAATACATAAACTCAATTACTGGCTAAATCAGCTAAGGCTCAGCTAAGGCAAGTTTCCAAACACTATGGCACCATAAAAAGGGAAATTAACCAGTTTTCTAACTACATTAGCAACATTTAACCAAACACAAATTTCCTAACTTTATTAACATTAAAGACAGTACCTGTTTTTTTAAATTCTGTTTAAGAGGCAGTTTTGGTTATCAGCTCCAAGACTCCAATAAGCACTGCATAGAATAAACATGAGACAGCTATTATGGTGCATTTTGACAAATTTCAAAATAAACGGGTGTGAACGAAAGAGATGCGAGTAAAAAAGTAACACCACTAAGTGAAGACATACTATAAGCAAATGGGCTGAAGTATCTGGGGTCAATCATTCAAAGTAACATATGAGAGAGTGGAGGAAGAAAAAGAACAATAATGCAGTGAGGATGGAGGGGTTATTTCCCCCAGTGAATTTACACAGACACAGTGAAGGTGACAGGTGAGCTGCTGTGGGGTCCACTGAACAAAGCGACTTCTTTGAAGTCTGGTCTTACACTTAATTGCCATGAAAGATATTTCTCCTATAAGTAAACCTTGCAGTTACTGGATCAGATAACCATGCCTGCACATCCTGTCTTTAATTAAATGAAACAGAAACATGCTTGAGTTAGCCTGTTTGATCAAACCTTCAAACAATTTAAGTATGTTTTCACTTCAGTATGAATCTTCATGTGGAGGACTTTTCACCTTTCACTTTATGAGCATAACATGTTTCATTGTAAGGCACAGGTGTCAAGCTCCAGTCCTGGAGGGCCACTGCCCTGCAACTTTTAGATGTGGCTCTGCTGCCCCACACCTGAATAGAATAATTAGGTCATTAGCAAGGCCCTGGAGAATTTATCTACACAAGACGGAGGTAATTAAGCCATTTCATTCCAGTGTTTTGTACCTGTGGCATATCTAAAAACTGCAGGACACCGGCCCTTGAAAACACCCCTGTTGTAAGGCAA